>NC_064255.1:5302500-5902500 GCF_003254725.2 Canis lupus dingo
ATTTTCTTTGGGTAAATACCTAGTAGTAGAATTATTGGATTGTATGGTATTCTATTTTTAATTTTTGAGGAACCTCCATTCTGTTTACATTCCCACCAGCCGTGTTTAAGTGTTTCCTTTTCTCCACATCCTTGCCAACACTTGTTTTTTCTTATTTTAGCCATTCTTACAGGTGTAGGGTGACATCTCATTATGGTTTTTGACTTGCATCTCCCTAATGATTAGTGATGTTGAACATCTTTTCATGTTTCTGTTGGCTATCTGTAGGTCTTTTTAAAAAAATATCTATTTGTTTCTTCTGCCCATTTTTTAATAAGACTATTTGTTTTCATGGTGCTATGTTAGCTCTTTATATACTTTGTATATTAAACTCTAAATCAGATCTCTTTAAAAAGCTTCCCAAAGAAACTTAAGTTAGGTTTTCCCCCTTTTGATACTCAGAGAATAGATAGAGACATTCAGAATCATTACATTAACCTTTGAGGTTTTTCCCCTCCAAATCTGCAGACTCTTTTCAGAAAAGTTTGATAATAGCTAACAGAGTACTTTATATTGTTGTATGGTATAAAATTTTACCTAAGGTGATTCGTGAATATTGAATCTGTTACCAAAGTTGATAGGGAACAAATCAGAGAAAGAGTTACTTATTGATATAGGAGTCCAAGCTTACAAATATATGCAGCACTTAATGAAGACTCTGAGAGCATAGCTAGTGCCTTATTTTCTTATCCTGAAATGGAGAGGATATGACATTTCCAAATTGTTGAAATGCTTCTTTAAATCAATTGTGTATAACCATGATCACTTTTTTTCATAATTGTCATTACTCTTCAGCAACTTTTTCATATGTATTATAATAAAATTGTTTCTCAACATTTAACTCAATGTAATATTTATTTTAAAGATCTTCATTTACTAGTTTTTTTGAGCTATGAATCTTAAGTTTTGCTTTGGGGTGTATAGATTTATTTGAAGATACATATTTATATGAAATTGTGTATTTGGCCTTTATTTTCATCTCACAGTATTTGACGATCTTCAATTTCCCACCTAAATGTCTGAATATTTACTATTCTTGATTTTACTATGAAATTATTATTATGATACTCTGTTCAACTTATGTTTAGGGTTACACTGATTGAGAAAACAAAATAGCAGATCATAAGGTGTGTAGATATTCTCTGCAGTCTAACTAAGATCTCTATTTTAGATTCTTCCTTACTACAGAAGCTGCAAAACAGAAAACTCACCTTTTCTTTGTAGCTTCAGGCAGCCTTGTGACTGACTACTCAGTTCTGGAGAAAGAGAAAATGATCTCTTAGTGCAGCCTCTCTGGTTTCTCCCTTTTTCCTTTTAGGTACATGCAAGAAATGCCTGAGCTGCAGTATCCAAAGTCCAGTGTTATAAAACAATATGTTACCGAGAGTCTGATGCCTTGTTGGCATCATTTAGTGCGTACCAGTCCTGGACTAACATCCCATTGTGCAAGACAGATACGTATGTCTCCTGTTAAAAATGCTGTTTGATGGATTTTCTGGAACTTGTAGCCAAAGGCAGTCTTACCTGATTATTAGATTAGCTTTTAGAGGGGTTCCTGGATGGCTCATTTGGTTAAGCATCTGCCTTTAGCTCAGGTCATGATCTCAGGGTCCTGCGATTGAGCCCCAGTTTGGGCTCCTTGCCCTCCCTGATCATCGGGGAGTTTACTTTCCCTCTGCCTCTGCCTTCCACCCCTCGTTAGTGCTCTTGCTCGCTCTGTCTGTTCCCCTCAAATAAATAAATAAAATATTTTTTAAAAAAGGTTAGCTTTTACAGATGAGCTTCAAAAATGTTTGCACGTTATTGTTAAAATAGGCGTGAGGCATTTCTTGTTTAGGCTTGTGTAACCTTTTTATGTATATTCTCAGAAAATATTAAAAGATACATGAATACTACTTTATTAATGTTTTTAATCCCACTCATGTCTATCGCAATGCTTTGTGGCAGTAGGAAATTATGATATGTAGGAAGGAATAAAAACTGAGTGTAACAGAATATATAGGTTATTTGGTACTGCTTATAATAACTTTATTAATATATATTTTCTGATTTAATATTAAGAGTGTATTTTGCCTTTATAATTTTTTTTACTTAAATTAGACACTACATTAATTTTTGAATGAAATTATTTTACACATAAAAATAGTATTAAGAAAGTAACCTTATAGGCTTGCTAACTAAAATATTACTACATTAAGCTAGGTCTACATACTGCTGTTTCATTAGAAAAATTAGAACCGAAAATTTTCAATACTTGTTGATAGTCTGTATAAAAAAAAAGAAAAACCTGTACTGTCACAAAAATCCACCAATTTCTAGTATTTCATTCAGGTTTCAAGAAATCTAGCCAATACATGAAAACTAGAAAGGAAAAACCACGAGGCTTTTTTTTTTTTCCACGAGAGAGAGCTTAAATCTAATCTTTTTTTGGAAAAGTCAGAAAGTTTATATTGTGTTCAGTCATTAGCTGTGTTAAAATCCTTTTGCTGTAGATTTATATTTGTAAAATAACATTTGTACATTATGTATGTGTATATTCTTATATAAAATATTATTAATGGACAACTTAAAATTCTGGAGGGGTACCTTAGAAAAACCCAAATAATATGATCTTTCCACATTTGTACCAGAAGACCATTTTTATGGTCTTTATATTATTTCATCACAGCCAGGAGAATGTTAGTTTATAAAATTGTTAAATTCCAGCCCCATAGTAGGAAGTTCAGAAACCTTCAAACAAATAAAAATCACTGCTGATATTGTGTTTGTCAATTATTAGTTAAGATTATTTAACCAGCTTTCCTTAGATTGTGTTATGTATTTATAAAAGTTGATTTTGATTGTGGTCATTCTATTCTTTGTATCTTTATTCAATCATAAAGAAAATGCCCCTTGCCTTTTTAATTTTAAAGTTAAAAAAGTGAACTTTTCAAGTTGCCTTAATGTTGATGTGCAGAAAAGCATTGAATTATCATATAAAAATAGGAGAATTAAGTTCAGGAAAACCTTAACTTAAGCTGAGCTTACCTTAACTCAGGACCTAGTTACCTAAAATTGTCATGATACATCTCTCCTACCTGGGAAGTGTAGTAAAAATTCTACAACAAAGTATATAATATTATAAGGTCATCATTTATAACAATATAATACACAGTATTACAGGATTATAGTAGGGTAGAACTAGAGGGGATCTTCATTAGCTACTTTGAATCATGCATTAAACAGAGAAGGGAAAACAAAAGCCATTTTCAAGAGTATTTTTGTCATTCATATATGTGTATGAATGGATTCAACCTGAGTGGTTCTTTATAATATACAGTTGAAATAGAGAATCGTGGTTTGAAGAAATTCTCAGTATTGAATAACTCAGATAAGTTTTACAAATAATAGCTTAGGGGTAACATGAGACATTAAGTACTTATCATAGGATATGGAGTGGATCTTTTCCTGTTGCTTTGGCATGTTAGACTAAAGCTGAATGTGAACAAAAAAAGTATTAAGTACCCTATCATTAAACAAAAGTCTTGGTAATAATTGATACCCAGAACTTGTCTCAAAGTTTTCTAAAAGTAGATTAACTGGTAGCTACCTTTAGCTGTCAAGCCCAATGAAATACACTGCTGCTAGTGTATTCAAGCACTCATACCCAATATAGAAAAATAATCCACTAAGTAGATGAAAATGCCCATATAGTCAGAATATTCCTTTGTTCAGTGATAGAGGAACATAAATAGATATAAAATACATTTGTTCATTGGACAATAAAACATAGTTTCCTACACATCTTTTCCTTCATATTCTAAATCTATTCAACTCAAGAAATAAAATTCATAGCCAACTTTTTTTCCCCTTTTTCCTTACCCTTCTACCCTTCTACATTTAATCTGTCGAAGTTTCATAGATTTAATCTCCTAAATATATTTTGTTTCATTCCTTTCCACTGCCTTAGTCAAAGATCTCATAATTTCTCACCAGAATCATTGGAATAATCCAATTGATCTTCCTACTACCAGATTTGCTCCTGTCCCTTGTTTTAACCAGATAATTGCATGAGTTAACTTTCTAACACAAAACATCTGATGACCTTCTCATGTCTACAGAATGAAAGCCCAAAATGCTTAGCATGGTACATGAGCCTTTTAAATCTTCACTCAACCTTGATTTCTGGCCTCCCCTGCCACTTCTGAGTTTGATCCTGATTTTCTTTTCTACTGAACTCTTTTCTGTACTTTATTTTTTGTGCTGTCTTAAATTCTTTGTGCAAAGAGTTATGATATAAATAATTCCAGTTAATAAGACAATGTAAAAGGGATTTTACGTGATATAGAAAACTAGAATAATGAAAAAATGAGGATAGTTCTTTATTGTGGGTATCTCAAGATATAGATGCAATTATATAATCTAGTGCCATCTAGTGGTAAGTACTTTGAGTTTTCTTTCCATAACCCACTGAGGAACTTTCAATGCACTTCAACACCTCTTTCCCTGCCTACTGTCATTGCACTGATCATTGAATTTTTGAAAATTGTACTTACCAAGTTTTTTTTTTAAAGCTCCAACAGCTTCTGGTTTCATAAATGTACCTAAATACTGTCATAACTTGCAACTCAAACAAAAGAGTCTCAAATTGGGATTGGAATGCCATATTCAAAGAATTACAGAGATTTTCAGGTATTAACAAATTAAAACCTGAGGAGTTAGTTTTACTATTTTTAATTCTTTTGAAAAGTAAAATTAACTCTATAGTTATCAGTGACTTAGGAATTCTTTTACTCTCTCTTACTCCCTTCATTTCTTATAGGGTGACTGAGATAAATGTCAGGCTCTGTATTAGATATTCTTTGCACTTATGAATTGAAGTTTTCAGATGACTAATGATAGCTTTTGGCTAACTATTGCACTTTTTTCTAGGTTCTTGTTTAGCTGAGCAATAGGATATAAGCAGCGGTGTGCTGGTAAATATTTGACAATCAGCTCTCCAAAGGAAAACAAACAAACCTTGATTTATAGCATTTACCTATTTTCATGATATAAATGA
This sequence comes from Canis lupus dingo, assembly GCF_003254725.2. Lineage (NCBI taxonomy): Eukaryota > Metazoa > Chordata > Mammalia > Carnivora > Canidae > Canis > Canis lupus. The sequence goes on from NC_064255.1 coordinate 5,307,578, forward strand.
CTATGTCCCAACATGGCTGATTTTCAGGTACCAATGTGACTTCACTGACCACAGAGCTGGGAGATGTTTTACAATAGGCTGCTGGTGATGTACTACTGGATAAGGAAGTATGATGTGTACTATAATATTCTGCCTCTTTCATTTGAAGTCACTCTCCTCTTGGCTTATATTTATTAGTAAATCTGTACATATTTTCTGTTCTTACACCTTTCTCACTTGTTTAGTTTCTACTGAAATAGCAGCCAGGTTACTAATGACCCCAGATATCTTAGAATTCTCACTGGAGACGAGTCTTTCTCTGGCCTCAGTTAGCAGTGTGTTTAGTTATATATGACATGTATTTTATAGCCACATGTTTAGATAAAGAAGGAGTTTTATGTTTTCCTCAGATAAAAACAAGTCTGGAGAAGGCAGCTCGAGGATAGTAGTACAACTGCTCGAGGAAATCAGTAGAGACCTATGCTTTTTGTTATTGTTGTGTCCTGCCCTGCCACCCACAGTATGTACATTTCAAACTCATGGTTAGAAAAGATCTGTTGAGTTATAGGAACAGGAAGGACCACATTCTAGTCCAAAAAGGAGGAAGTGCAAAGTATGAAAGATGTATGCCGGCTGACTCTATCTCTTTTCGTTAGGCATAAATAGCTTTGTAGAGGTTGCATCTAGTCAACCTCTGACTGTTATTGACCTGAGCTATGTCATGTGACCACCCATAGCCACAAAAGAGCCTGGCATATAAGTATTTTAGACTAGACACACTGTTGATCTGAATAAAGTTAGGATTCTATTTTTAAGAAAGAAATGAGGTTGAGATCTATTTGGTAGCCAGCCAGCTATGTCTGCCACAGTCTGTTTTACCTTTGGTCCTGGTTCAACCCTATGAACTACATAAACCTTAATTTCTTACTGCTATCTCCTCAATTTACAGTTTAAGCAAAGTGTATTTTGAACCCTAAATCATAAAGTCCTGTGTTCAATAGAATGGCTTTAACATAATGCAATTCTAGACTTACCTGGTATATAGGATACCCTTCTTTCTCACTCCTTGCTCCCTTCCATGTGGAGAGAGCTGTGCTAGAATAATATTCCTGGCTCCTACAACTCCCTGTTCTACTCTGCCCTCAGGGAAAAGGAAGTAAACATAAGTAGCTCTTTTCCTTTTCTCTTTCTCTTGGGAACAAGCTGCATATGAGATAGCATGCATTTTCTTCTGTTCCTGCCTTAAATTTTATAGGGATAAGCTATAAAGTAGTCTTAAACCAGTGTTGTCTGTGCCTGAATAGGTGTGTTTTTATGATTTTGAGGCTTCTAGAAAATCCACTTTTACATAGATGTAGGCCAATTCTCCAAATTCAGTGTTACCAGTAATAGAAGTTATACTTCTTTCATACTCTGTTTACCTCTTCTATGTGTTTCTGAATTAGCTTAAAGGTTGGGGTGAGGGATACCATAATGAAATTATTTAATAAAAGCAGCTTGTTGCTATTGCTTGAGACATGTTGAGTGTTACTTCTTTTAATCACTTTCTAGCCTAAATAGAACAAGTCTAATGTCATAATTATCATATGAAATTTAATATTAAACATGTAATCTTGTGATTGTTGACCACAGAAAGAGATTTTGGTTTCATTAAATGACTATTTTTAGTATAAAATGAGAAATGATGGGAATGTGAACTGGTGCAGTCACTCTGGAAAGCAGTATGGAGATTCCTCAAAAAGTTAAAAATAGAACTACCCTACGATCCAGCAATTACTAGACATTTACCCAAAGAATAGAAAAATGCTAATTCAAACATCCTGATGTTTATAGCTGCATTATCTATAATAACCAAATTATGGAAACAGCCCAAGTGTCCATTGGCTGATGAGTGAATAAAGATGTGGTATACATATACATATATAATATATATGGAATATATATTGGAATATATATTATATATTGGAATATAATGGAATATTACTCAGCCATAAAAAAGAATGAAATCTTGCCATCTGCAAAAACATGGATGGAGCTAGAGAGTATTATATTAAGCAAAGTAAGTCAGTCACAGAAAGACAAATACCATCTGATTTCACTCATACGTGGAGTTTAAGAAACAAAACAAGCAAAGGTGGGGAAAAAAAGAGAGAGAGAGAGAGAGAGACGGAGGCAAATCAAGAAACAGACTCTTAACTATAGAGAATAAACTGATGGTTACTAGAGGAGAAGTGAATAGAGGGAAGGGTGAAATAGGTGATGGGGAGTAAGGAGTGCACTTGCTGTGATGGGCACTGGATATTTGTTTACCTGATTGAAAACTCCAGAAGTAAATGTTACTTCAGTTGGAATTGATCCTGAATATCATTTGACATAATTCAAGACTTAATTTCTTTCTTCTTTTAATTGTCACTAGGTGTCACTAAATTTTATGACTTCATTTTGGGAACAGTACCCCAGCTCATGAGCTTAAATTGATTTCAGTAGCTCAGAGAGTGACATGAATCCTCAATCATAAAATAGGAATCTGTGTCTCAGCACTGTCAGAGAGATGTTTTTAAGTCACTGTGATTGGACAAGCTTAGGTCATTGTACTAGTCATGAATGAGGATGATAACATGCAGGGATGATGCTCTGCTAATCATGGTGCACCCCTAGGGCAAGCGAGGTCAATCCAAACTACAAAGCTGAGAGTGGAGGAGATATTCCTTCCCTTCTAAAGAAGAAGAGAAATCAGTGACAGGGCCAGCAACAGATATTCATTATAGTTGTTTCCAGAGTATATTTCCTATTGTCTTCATTTAGAAGATTTTAAGTAACCCCAAAATTCTCCTATTTTTTGCTTTCTACCTGACATAGTTTTAGAGAGTAGGCATAAATTAAAGGTTAAAGAAATAATTTCACTGTGTGGTATTATTTTCTATTAGTTACTTTAAAAATTGCTTAAGAAACTTTGCCATAAAGTAGTAAAATACATAATTTATCTGGCAGCATTTATATTTAAAAACATGTCCACGTTGAAAAGAAAGTCCTAACTCCAGCGTCTGATCTGATCTTCATGGTTTCAGACATGCCTCTTAAACACCTCTTCCAATGTGGTGTTTAAAAGAGAACATTGTTTTAAATATTACGAAACCACACAAAGGCACTTAAGCCTTCTTTCACAAAGCTCAGCTGCTGCATTGGCTCCCATCACATTCTGCTTCATGTTATTTGGAGTTGAGCTCCAGTATGCATCATACTTTTGGGGGGGATGTGGAGTGGCTAGCTGTAACACAACACTGGCAGAGGAAATTTGTAGAGGAGTGTGGGAGATAAGCTGGTAAGAGGCTAAAAGAGATTTATTGAAGGGAGAATTACCTCAAGGAAATAATTATTAAAAAGAGGATGTTCTATGGAACACAATATGGGGTGCAATGCTACCTTCTTCAACTCCTCAGTACACCTTCCTTAAAATTTCCATTATATTTTAATACTTCTATGGTATAAATATATGGGTTTGGGGCAGACTTTCTTAGACTGGGAATGGAGTGAAAACAGTGGTACCATGAACTAGAGTCATTTATTACTTTCAGCCGGTTTTCTTTTTAATTTTATTTATTATTTATGATAGTCACACACACACACACACACACACACACAGAGAGGCAGAGACACAGGCAGAGGGAGAAGCAGGCTCCATGCACCGGGAGCCGGACGTGGGATTCGATCCCAGGTCTCCAGGATCGTGCCCTGGGCCAAAGGCAGGCGCCAAACTGCTGCGCCACCCAGGGATCCCACTTTCAGTCAGTTTTAAGACAGTCTACTAAAGATTCCATTTCATAGTATTTTACGAGTCTTAAAGAATTAAGGAATCAAGGGTATCTAGCTTCCAAGAAAATACACTGCATATGTAAACAGTGGGGCTGATTGATGCATAATTTGAAGCAATGCAATATTGCTATAGATGGTGAAGGAACAGCAACAGATCATGCCGGCACGCAGATGTTAGGTTCTGTTTTGTCTGTTTGAGGAAGAACATTCTGTTAGCTTGAAGATAAATCAGGTTTCTTTAATTGGTCTAATAGTCATATCTGAAGGTGAAGATCATGCAGAAATAATTTGTGCCTGTTCCTTTAGCTTCATGTCAAGATAGATAGCATGCTGTGTGTGTATTTATTTGATACGAGAACATACAGGAATTATCAGAAAATTTCTGTTACTTCAAATACTAGTATAATGATGGTTTCCCCATTTTTTTTTTTAAAATTTATTCATGAGAGACACAGAGAGAGAGGCAGAGACACAGGCAGAAGGAGAAGCAGGCTCCATGGAGGGAGCCCGATGTGGGACTCGATCCCGGGTCTCCAGGATCACACCCTGGCTGCAGGCGGCGCTAAACCGCTGCGCCACCGGGGCTGCCCGGTTTCCACATTTAAATAAAATATATTTTGTGTTTTTGTCTTTGTTTTTATTTTGTCATGGTAGTTGTTTTATAGAGTTCTGTATTGAGTTGCTTATCATCAGTTCTCTTCCAAGAAAAATCTTATTTAGCAAGAGCTTTCTTTGTACTTGTTACTCTTGAAAATAATCTCAATTGTATTCTCATGCAGGCTGGTCGGAGGCTACTTGACAGAACTGTACCTCTGATTTTTAAGGATTCTTTCTGTTCTGCTACGACAGTCTGTTGATTCCTGACCTCTTCCTCTCTGCCCCTCCCTATGCACTTTTCTCCACATCTCTGAAAATGTCACTTAAATATTTGAATCACTTACAAATCAACAGAATTGCATAGAAAAAAAATTCAGTAGCTGGGAGATTGAAGAGGTTGATATTCTCAAAATTCATGTATAGAAGGCACATCTTTTTCTTGTTCCCTTGGGAGCGATAGTTTTCAGTAATTTATGAGTATTTTTTAAGATAAAATACACACAAAAAAGGAAAACAATTAGTATGTGTTTTGTCTAATCCTTTTATGTTTCTATTGTAGATAGGCTGGTCAAATAGGGCAGATGTCATTTATTTTTATCATAGTGTAAAAAATACCTTGCTTATATAGCTTTATTTGTATATTCAATAAATATTTATTGAGTATCTACTGTGAGCCAGGTATTTGAATCAAGTGATCAGAACAGTGATCCCTGCCTGCCACTTGCAAAATGTACATAACAGGAAACAGTAAATGAATAAAACATATACCATAATTACAAGACTATAAATGTTATGAAAAAGATTTAAAAAATAAAGCAGGCTAAGGGGATTGGGATTGGGAATGTAGGGGCTGGAAACAAGTTGAGGTACTAAATAAAGGGGTCAGGGTAAGCCTCCTTGAGAAATTGAGATTTGAGGGATGAATAAAGAAGGTCTCTACTGACTCGAAGACTAGAAGATGTCTGCTGATATGTGGACAAGCAGCATCCCTGGTAGAGAGATGGTCCTCACTTTAGGATCATTGCTCTGGCAATGAGAGGTCCAAGGAAGCCATGGTGGCTGGATCTGAGTGAGTCAAGGGGAGTGGTAGGGGAGTGGTAGGGGAGGAGGCCAGAGAGTGACGGGTGCCAGATCCCATAGGCCTTGTCAGCAAAATGAGCTACTACTGACAGGTTTCAAGCATACTTTCAAGCATACTTACTTTCTTTCTGCTGTGCTAATATTGAGCTGAAGAGGGCACACAGTAAGCAGAGACCAATTTTAGGAAATTTTTGCAGTAATTCACAGGAGAAATGATGATAACTTCTTTAGACTTGTGCCAGAGGAGGTGATGAGATGGTGAGAAGCATTTGGATTTTGGATATATATAGGTAGATCCTGTAGAACTTCCTCATGGATTGGACAAGCAATTGAAGGAAAAGAATTACCATGAACTGAGATGGAATATTCTGCTTATCCTTAAACCCACTTATCTCTATTTCTCATATTTTAAAACACTGTATGATTCTTTTTCCCAAGAAGGAAATAAATACTTAGGATGAAAATTAATGATATACTTTTTTTTTTTAAAGATTTTATTTATTCATGAGAGACACACACACACACAGAGAGGCAGAGACATAGGCAGAGGGAGAAGCAGTCTCCCTGCGGGGAGCCTGATGTAGGACTTTGGGATCATGCCCTGAGCTGAAAGCAGATGTTCAGCCGCTGAGCCACCCAGGTGTCCCAATTATATACATGTTTGGTTTGCAGATAAGCAGCATCTGTTTTTTAATTTGATATGTATTTCTGCTTGTGTTTGTTTCCTTTTAAAGGAGGAGATTTCTCTTCTCTGAGTAACAATACTTGTAGGCCTCAACCCCAGATCTGTAAGTTGTCTTTTTTGAACAAATAGAAAAAGGAGAGAATGCGATAGGTGCATTAGACCAATAATTGGAGTTCAATAAAGGAACTTTACAATTAACATAAAGGTTTCAGGGAAGTATTGGATAAAATAACTCTTTCTGGGGGCTTTCACCGATGATTATAGAAGTAGTTGTTAGCTAAATTTATTTTTACTTTGCTTCTTCTTCTTTTTCTCCTGTCTTGCTCATTGTATTCTTTCTATTTTCTGTTTTCCATAAATATCATAAGGTTGTTTCTAAGGCTGTCATAAACTCAGAAAGAGTACCTTAAAGAAAGAATAAAATCACTACAGATTGAAATTGTCTTCTGGTATAGACTGGCTCCTACTGTTTGTGGGTTTTTTGTTTTGTTTTGTTTTGGTTTGGTTTTTGTTGTTTTCTGTTTTGACATGGCAGTTTTGGGATGGATAGTGGCAAGCAGGAATTGGCCCAATGGGTTATGATAGGGGAGCATCATTTGTGCACCATTTCCTAGGGATTTTAATATCCTCATCTTTAAAATATAAGTTGAAAATATTGTCATGAATAAAATGAGAGTTAATTTAAACTGGTATCTGATTCATAGAATATTTTGTACTTATGAAAATTATAAATATTCTCATGAAAACTTTTTAAATCCCAAATTGAGTCCTCATAAATTTGAATGCATGGGAAGTACTTACCCAAGGAATTAAGAAAAAACATACAAAAGTAAAGAGTTAAAAATGGGGAAAATAGTCCTAAGAGGAAAATATACCTCTCAAAGGGTAAGGAGGAGGAAATTAGAGACCTAGAGAGATGGATATAGAGTAAACATATTAGGAATGATATGAATGAAATTCTGAGGTGGGCTACTAAGAGGATCAGGAGACAAGGTTGAGTAAAGGAGAGTACTGGCAGCGGAGTGTGTAGTATAGTTGGGATGACACTGGCAAGAGAACTCAGGCAAGTGGGAAAGTGAATGGAAGGAAAAAAGGAAGCTTATATACCATTGTATCAACTATAATCTTGTGTCAGAATCTTCTGGACTTACCAGCATGGAATAATCAAAATATTCTGGCAAAACTTTTTTCCCTTCGATTTGATATGAACTATGGGGTCTAAATGCTTCGATTTTGTTATTGGTTAGCATTCCTATGAAAATGATTGATCTTGGGGCAGCCCGGGTGGCTCAGCGGTTTTGCGCCACCTCCAGACCAGGGTGTGATCCTGGAGACCTGGGACTGAGTCCCACGTCGCGCTCCCTGCATGGAGCCTGCTTCTCCCTCTGCCTGTGTATCTGTCTCTGTCTCTCTCTCTCTGTGTGTGTGTCTCATGAATAAATAAATAAAATATTAAAAAAAAAAGAAAATGATCTTTAAATATTTATCACTTTTGTCTCAGTAAGCTACAAGTCTTTGTTAGGAATCTCAGTGAATAAAAACCACTTTGTCTGTCCCCACTGCCCCTCCACAATCTCTCCAAGACTTATTTTTTTATTTCTTTTTAAAGATTTTATTTATTTATGAGAGACACACAGAGAGAGGCAGAGACATAGGCAGAGGGAGAAGAAAGCTCCCCATGGGGAGCCTGATGTGGGACTCAATCCCAGGACCTTGGGATCATGACCTGAGCCGAAGGCAGATGTCTGACAAATTGAACCACCCAGTTACTCCTCCAGACCCATGTTTAAACTTGAAATTCAGGGAACCAAAAACAGCAAGAACTTTCTCATCTTTCCCCACACTTCAAACATTGGCCTTTCTCAGTACTATATAAGTTTATTTGGAATCACTTAAACGAATTATTTCCTGTGCCATTACACCTCTGGGGAAAGCATTCTTTTAGTGAAGATTAAGCAACTTATTGAATAATTGAAAAGAAATTATAGACCTACTAAACCATCAGCAATGTTTATTGTCACTATATATTTTATAGTGACAGCAATGCAGTGGACTCCAATAGCAAACACAATGAATTCTGTTATTTTTGTAATACTGTAATTCACGTAGGAGAAGTGGTTCACAATTTTCTCAATCTATCTGTTTTAGTATAGTGCCCGGAAATGCCATGGATGTAGGATGCATTTGGTATTCAGTATTGTGAGGCACTAATCAGCTAAGTACCGTAATCCTCCTTACAGGGTACATTCTTACTTGACCTGGAGCTATATCCAGCCACATAGTAACAGCATTAAAGAATAACCTTTTTCTTAACAGGCCCATCACTACAGGATTTTGTGACTCCATCCATGAATGAATGTTGTTTTATGTGTTTATGTTTTATTTAATAATTCAGTTTTGAAATAAAATGATTGCAAGCAAGTAGAGACTTTCAAATCATCTGATTAAGGATGGATCCTATGATTTTGCTAGAGCTAGAAGGATTAAATGAAAGCACTGCCTGGCACAGTGTTGATGTATTTTTATCAACATGATGCTTCATGCTCGACAGATGTGCATTGATTGAGCAAAAGGTAAAACTAAAAAATGTATTAGATGTTGTGATGTGATTTGTAAAAAAAAGTTTGGTCTTTTTTGGTGTGTTTTTTGATGAATATAAATTGTTTGATTTATTAGAAGCTTCTTGTAGGAATTCTAGGCATGGGAACTATATATTTCATATTTTATAGGATCCTATATTTCTGTTAAATCCTGGATTTAATGTGTCTTAATTGCTTTAAATTTCAGAATTTGATTACAATGTTATGTTTAAACTATATGGTTAGAGTTGTATAATTGAATTAATGAACTATCATTTTAATTGATTTAGCAATAACCATGCTTTATAAAGCTTTTAAAAAGATGGAGTTTTTCCCCAGATTATTGGTTCTTCAAATATTATTTCTGTTATTTATAAGTGACAATCATTTAATGATCTCTACTAACAAAGATTATGAGTAAGGGATTTTCTCTATAGGTAGTGCTTAATTGAATAGCATAAATTTGAATTTGCAGAAATTAGTCATCTTCAAATTCTTTACTTTCAGTATCATGATTCTTAAAAATTATATAGGTATTCAGAGTTAAAAGTATACAAATATTAAAGCTTAAAGTTTCCATATAAGCATTCACTGTCCTTAAAATTGTTTTGAGATGTTTTATACAACCTATATTTTCAGAGGCTTGATGATTAGTTTGTAGTATATATAGTCAATATTGTAGGTGGTATAATAACACAAACCACACAGCATGGTAAAAGTTGTAAATATGAAAATAGAAACTATGGTGAAAACACATTGTAAATACAGTATGTAACTGAGACTACCTTTGGGAAATTGTTCAAAGTGACTTTAATTGAGAAATAAGTTTTTTATTTGGAGTTTCCCTATCAGTAAGCCTGATTTTTATACACAGAGCTTTAAAGAGACTAATTGGTAGACTTTCTTGCTCAAACTCTTATGCCTAATCAGAATGACATTTATAATGGAGTATACAGCTAGAATATTTAGAAACATTGAATAGTCTGTATGACAAAAAATTATAAGCAATGAACAGAAATGCTACTTATTAACTTATATTTTCAATATTTCCATATGTGATTTTTTTATAAACTAGATCTGGATAAGACCCCTGTGATATGGGGAAAGAGAGAATAACTTAACAACCTAGATTTCAGTAAAAAGAGGTAAGATGAACAATATTAGGTGAATATAAAGTGAATACAAATATATACTGATATTGTTATATCAGAAATAGGGATGAACTGATGCATAGGAGTAAAAAATAAGGACCTATATAATGTCACGAATATATTTTATTCTAAGGAAGGGCATAATTTTGGATTTTGCCTCTTAATTTCTCAGTGTCTTTGAAGGATTAAGGAAATAAAGCATCTTAAATAAATTGCTCCATTCTTCTGAATTATAAAATATGGGTGAAATACTGTTAAATGCTTTATGATTGCTTAGAGAATTGTACAATTTATCATTAAATTCTTTAACTATTAAATGTTTTCTACCTGATTATAATAAATGCTAAGACTTGCTTATAGAGGACAGTAGCAAAGGTAGAGATTAAACTGCTTGAATTTTCATGGGCTTTCTTCAGGTTCCGAAAAAAAATAGTGTCTAAAAACACAGCAGTTTTAATTTAAAAGAGAGTATATATAAAATAACTCATGATCTAGTTGGCAAAATCATTTGGCAGAATATTTTAATATTTTGGAGTAATTGATAGATTCTTCATTGTTTGGTAAGAGTAGTCATAGAATAAAATCTTGCCTTGCTCCTAGCATAGCTTTAATATAGTACCTGAAAACACATTTTTTAAAACTTTATTCTGTGTTAAGTAACAGTGACAATAGTTATTCCAATTTCAGAAGTCATGAGCACTATTCTATTTTTACTTAAATCCAGTACAAATCAGTCTACAGTATGATTCACATGCTTCAGGCAAATTTCATAATCTCTAGAAAATGTGATTGTTGGAATTAATATTGAATTCAATATTTCTAAGGTATGATTTTTCAAAAGCACTTAGATGACTTGTTAAGTGCTAATTAATAATAAACTTTCTTTTGAACTGAATTCTATGATAAATATTCTTTTTTATCAAACAAATAAAATATATTTCCTATATCATAAAGGCTTACTATATTCACTTTATTTATACCCTACTTTCAGAAATTTATGTTAATTCCTCAGGAAATGAAGTGTTTCTTTTCTTACCCCTACCTCTGTTCTATAATAACAAGTGTGATGTTAAATATATTGTGAGAAATCCTTAATGTACAAAGAGGTTTTGTTCTAAATGTTTAATTGTAAAGTGACTGGCACTCTAAATATATTTTTCCAAAGAAATCATTTAATAAGCAATTGCTGGATTTTGAAGCCCAACAACAAAAGTCCAATGAACATATAAAATACACTACTATAAAATAGTTCCTTCCTTTTACCTATGCTGGGTGCTATTACTGCCAAGGGAGCAATAGGAGAAAGAGAAGAGCTAGACTATTTTAGCCCATCAGTGGGTTTGAGTGTAGAAGAAAACAGCCTATCATGAAAAGTAGAGTCATCTAAGGGAGAATGAATCAGTTCTTTAATTTGACAAATGTTTTTCAAGTACCTACTACGTGCCAGCTTATATAGATCCAGGTTGCTGCTCCTCGTGAACCTCAATGTTTTAGAGTATTGTAGACATTCTTGGATAGTAATGGACACGATTACCTAGGGCAGAGGTACTGTGAGGAGGAAAGGCCGTTGTCAGGTTGAATTGCCTTCGAAATATCCAATTTCCTGCTTCACATTTTCTCAATTTTTTTACTTTCTTACATGGCCTTAAGTCCCACATGTTAGAGATTAATTTGTATTAAAAACCTTAAAGCATATAAGTATTTTTGATAATATTATAAAGCCAATATACATTCATTCTGATTTAATCTGGTTGTTTTTCTTTTGATTCCCAACTGAGATCAAGGACAATGAGGAAATGGAATTTACTCAGTTTGAGAGCAGGAATTCTTTTGCAAAGGAGGGGTACATGAAAAAGGCTTGGTTGGCTACTTTTAGGTGGGTTCTAGAGATGAACTATCTTGGAAAAATATTTGATTTAGTACAACAAGAATTTAGTAGATTTTATATTTTATAAAACAGCTTTAAGTAAAAAAAGAAAGAAAGAAAATAATAGCAACCTAATGATAATAACGAAAACATTTCCAATGAAGTTATATATTTTATAGAAATGGGCAACACTCCATGTAACTACATTACTCTAGTCAAATGTACCTTTTTCAGGAAGACCTTTCTTACTGAAAGTAGCACCCTGAAATTAGAATTTATTTTAACAATGAGAAGATGGTCAAGATGGAAGAAGAGGAGTGGGAGATACAGGCTTCTAGTTACAGAATGAATAAGTCACAGAAATAATAAGCATAACATAGGGAATGTAGTCAAAGATACTGTAATAGCGGCTATGATAACAGATGGTAGCTACACTTGTGGTGAGTACAGCGTAACAAATAGACAATTTGGATCTCTATGTTGTACACCTGAAGCTAATGTAACATTGTGTGTCAACTATACTCAGGTAAAAAAAAAAAGTTTTAAAAATAAATAAAGTTTTAAAAAATTGTTTTCTTGTATACCATTATAAATCTGAGAAACACTGGAATCTTACTCTTGGAGAGTATCAATTTCTTGATATTAAATTTGGTTTATGAATAATCTATATTCTTGGAGACAAATGTATTTATTAACTTAGGTTGGAAAAAAGTAAGATACCAGAATGTATTTGAAATTCCTAACATAAAGTCTGCATCTAATGGAGGTTAGATGGTCAGTTTAGAAGAACTGATGTAGGGCACTTGGGTGGTTCAGTCAGTTATGTGTCTGCCTTCAGCTCAGGTCATGATCTTGGGGTCCTGTGATCGAGCCCCATGTTGGGCTCCCTACTCACTGGGGACTCTGCTTCCTCCTGTCTTTCTGCCTCTTACCTTCCACTCCTGCTCGTGCTCTCTCTCCCTGAAATAAATAAATAGAATCTTTAAAAAGAAAAGTTAAAAAAAAAGAACTGATGTAATTGTTTATTCTTTAGAGTTCCCTAGAGAAATTCTCTTTTACCTCAGTTTTTAAAATATAGTCAGTAGATATAAGTAGACAGTTAATGAGATGTATGTTGAAAATTGGCTAGCAGTCAGTTATTATATCTTGCCAGAAGTATTATTTTTTGCTATCCTTAAAGCTTTCATTTAGGCGTATTAACTTGATGAAGTCATGGTATCATTATTATAAGATCATAGCTTAACTGATTGAGCCACTCAGGTGCCCCACGTTTCTTTATTCCTAATCTATATTATAATATGTAGCATTTAGATCTTACCTAATACATATTTGTTAAAATAATATATAAGTTAATGTGTATAAGCTATGTTTTTCACTTTAAAATACAGATTCTCAAAGATTAACCAGCCATCTAGGTCAAATAACTAGTTAATAACAAAAGTAGGACTAAGAAACCCAGATCCCTTGATTCTGTTCTTCTTTTTTAGGATAATTGCCACCATGCTAAAGTATTTTTTTCTTTAGTCATATGTATAAAAATGACAGAAAAGTAAAATGAATTATGCATAAATAGATACACATATAAGATATTACGTAGGTCAATACTATAAAATTTATTTTGAGTGCTCTATTTTGATTGTCTATTTTAAAGTATAGGAGTCTATGGTTTTATGTAACAATTATAACTGAAAAGATTTGTTTTTAATTCCTAAATGTTTTATATGCAGATATAAGATATACATGTAAAAAACCCCCAACACATCCACTTGCCTAATCATAAAACATTTAGAACAGACTATTTCCTTCATACTTTGTAATACTTTTGCCTTTATGGTTCTAGGGTAGAGTCTATCTGGCTATGCACTTGTGTGACACTGAAAGGTGGAAGAGTTACAGAAGCCATTATTGTAAAGCAGCAGTTGTTGGCAGGCCCACAGGCTGATGTGAAAGTCTCAGTGGCTCCTGGCAAGCTTCTGTTAACTGACCACCCCAATGCTATAGGCAGCTGAGATAATTGGTGGCAAATTCCCAAAGCTTGAAATTCATAGCAGCTTCTCTAGTGAACATTTTGAGAACCCTTGTCTTTGGTTCTTCAGGCTAAGAACAGCAGCATTAACTTCTTTGGCCTTCATGGCTGGTTCAGTTGTGTAGTTTTTGATTACTGTATTAAAATCCTTTCTACTTAGAAAACCTGGAATGACTTCTGTTTTTATTAACAAATCTTAATTGATACATTGGCAGGCTTTATTTCAGATATGGAGGAAAGGATTTGGTGACACAGGAGAATCTATTTTATTTATTTATTCATTCATTTATTCATTCATTCATTCATGAGAGACACACACACACACACACACAGAGGCAGAGACACAGGCAGAGGGAGAAGCAGGCTTCATGCAGGGAGCCCAATGTGGGACTGGATCCTGGGACCCCAGGATCACACCCTGAGCCAAAGGCAGACGCTCAACCACTGAGCCACCTAGGTGTCCCAACACAAGAGAATGCAGAGGAGAAGATGATGTTGCTGGGTTAGGTCATTCCACATTATCCTTTCTCTGCTCATGCTTTTAGGCCCCCAAAACATAACATGTAAGAAATTCACAATGGAGCTAGCTAATGTTGGTCATCTTTAACTTCAACTGACCTCACTTTTTATTATCTCCTGTTCATGTGTCCTGGCAAAAATCCCCATGACAAGTATTCTGAACTTCTGTCATCCTCAGGAATCCAGGTCACTGCTTTTCATAGCTAGTGGTTGACATTATCTGGGTTCATACCAGAAAAGAGGACAGTGTGAATATTTTGTTGACTGAAGAGTATTATGCAGATGACAAGGTTCACAAGGTTCACTATGTTCTTCCAGTGTTAGAGGGGCAGGTTGAGAACTTAAAATATGGTCTCTTCCTCTGAGGCTAGAAGGAAGTATGAGTGGTTATATATGAAGACAAAGGGAAGTATTGAGCTGGCTTTAATTTCAATGAAGACAGAATAAAAATAACAGTCTCTTCTGTTTCCTACAAAGACTTTGTGTGTGTGTGTGTGTCTGTGTGTATGTGTGTGTGAGAGATGAATAAGTCATTATTGTTGGTATTTATTTAAATTGTTTATCTCAAGTTAGAGCAATAAAGAAGAGTTGTAGATACAATGATAAGATGAAAATTTGGATGAACCAATACCAGGAGTGATCTAGGTAGCTGATGATTGAAAAATGAATTTTTAAAAAGATTTTATTCATTTATTTATTTGAGAGAGAGAGAGAGAGAGAAGGGGAGCAGAGGTAGAGCAAGCAGACTCTGCACCTAGCATGGAGCCGTGGGGCTGCATCTCACAACCCCTAGATCATGACCTGAGCGGAAATCAAGCATCAGATTCTTAGCCGACTGAGCCACCGAAGGGCCCCTATGAAAAATGATTTTTTAGAGCCAGTATTTAATTTTAGTCAGAATGTATTCAACTAGTGAGCCAAATCAGTTTGGCTTCACTATGTTTTCAAGTGACTTCATATCAAGATATTAGGAATAGAGTGTCAGGGGGAACTTTTCAGTTTCTGAATAGCAATTGGGAGATTGTCAGTATATTGAGCCAAGCAAAGAAATTACAGTGAAGTCCATTTTGCAGCAGCAGTGTATGATGCTGACTCTCTTATTTCAGCACATAAGTATATTCCATATGTAGTGTGTCACGCATTAAAGAACAATATCAAAAGTACCTTTAAATTTTCCTATTTGAACTGAATAAAATATTGGTACAATTTTTGTTATGGCATGACTTTAAAAAGAAATGTTTTAAAAAAGCAAAAGAACTATTTGAATTTAATTTGTCAACCCACAAGTAAATTAATAAAACGTTGAGTTGTTTGGACGTTGCTCTTCTCATCATTCTTTTGCCTTGCTTACTTAGGACACGAAGTCCATCAATATCCAGAGATCAGAATAGAAGATACGACCAAAGAGAAGAAAGAGAAGAATATTCACAGTATGCTACTTCAGATAACGCCATGCCTAGATCTCCATCAGATTATGCTGACAGGAGGTCTCAGCGTGAACCTCAGTTTTATGAAGAGTCTGACCACATAAATTACAGGGACTCCAACAGGAGAAGTCATAGGCATTCCAAAGAATACATTGTAGATGATGAGGACGTGGACAGCAGAGATGAATATGAAAGGCAAAGGAGAGAGGAGGAATACCAGGCGCGCTATCGAAGTGATCCGAATTTGGCCCGTTACCCAGTAAAGCCGCAGCCCTATGAAGAACAAATGCGTATTCACGCTGAAGTGTCCAGAGCAAGGCATGAGAGGAGGCATAGTGATGTTTCTTTGGCAAATGCTGAACTGGAAGACTCTAGGATTTCTATGCTGAGGATGGAACGACCATCAAGGCAAAGATCTATATCTGAACGTAGAGCTGCCATGGAAAATCAGCGGTCTTACTCAATGGAAAGAACTCGAGAGGCTCAGGGACCAAGTTCTTATCCACAAAGGACCACAAATCATAGTCCTCCCACCCCCCGGAGAAGTCCAATACCCATTGATAGACCGGACATGAGACGTACTGACTCATTGAGGAAACAACACCACTTAGATCCTAGCTCTGCTGTGAGGAAAACCAAACGGGAAAAGATGGAAACAATGTTAAGGAATGATTCTCTCAGTTCAGACCAGTCAGAGTCAGTGAGACCTCCACCACCAAAGCCTCATAAATCAAAGAAAGGAGGTAAAATGCGTCAGGTTTCATTGAGCAGTTCAGAGGAGGAATTAGCTTCCACACCTGAATACACAAGTTGTGATGACGTTGAGATTGAAAGTGAGAGTGTAAGTGAAAAAGGTAAGTGCTGTCTTCTCACCACACTTTCCCTGGAGTTGATTTTCTTAAGGGCTTTCTTTTTAGGTTGTATTTGTGATAAACATTTAATAGATATTACTATGTTTATTTTAAAAGATTCTTAATGGTGCCAGTTATGTGAAGAAAGGTTCAAGTTTTAAAAAGTAACTATCTTCTGTTGTTCATGAGGAAGAGAAATCTACTGATTTTTTTTTTACAAAAACTGTTTTGTTATTTCTGAAAATTTTCTTGCATCACTTATGGTATCTTAAAAAATACCTATTAGGTATAGTTGTAAAATAACATCTTGTGTGTGTTTCAAAGTATTTGTTATAGAATATCTGAAATGTTCCTCAAAGTATAAAGAATGAAATACAAACTATCCATAATCTTTTCCCCCAAATATAACCCTTGTTAACATTTTGTTTTTTTTTTCCCTTTTTTCCTATGTGTGTATATTTCACATATTTATAAAATTGGTATCATGCTAAACATAGTTTGTATTCTGATTATTTTCAATTTATATCATATCATTAACTTTTTTTCCAAGCCATTAGATGTTCTTTAGAGATATGTTTTTGAAATGACTGCACTTAGTAGTCTATCATATGGTTGTAGCACAAACTAACTGTCCCTTCATTTGGGGGCATTGCAGTCCAATTGCTAGCTAGCACAAACAATATTAATGGTTATCTTTACATAAGAATTTTTGCCTAATCCATGAGTATTTCACTAATATATATCCATGCTTTGATTCTTATAAGCTTTTGGTTCAGAAAACCAGCTTGCTTTCCACGTAGGCTATAACACTCCATACTCCTGTCAGAAGTTAAGTTATCAGGTGCTAAATACCAAATCTTTGCAGTTGAATAGGCTACAAAAATGCTATCTCTTTGTTATTTTAACTTGAATTTGGTTGTGCAGTTGCATGTTTTATATTTTATTGGTGTTTGACATCTTCTATGAATTATCTGTTCATTTCTGTTATTTCTTCTGCCCATGTTCCTATTGGGTATTAGTGTTTCCCTTATTGATTTATAAGAGCGTTTTATGTGGTTAGGATTTATATCCATTTAACTGTCATCTTTTTCAAATGTATTTCCCATACTGATGTTTATCTACTCATTTTCTGTGGTCATTTGGAAATACTGAATTTAATATAGCTGTCTTTGCATCTTTGTTTTTTTTTTTAACCATTTCTTTTATCCATAGATACTCTTTATTCATCCCGAAGTCCGTTACATATTCAGCTGTGTATTTTCTCATGTTTTTATTATTTAATTTTAACCTTTAACTTTTTAATCATTATGTAATTTATTTTGGCATATGCCAAAATACACCTGATATGTGAGTGTCTAACATGAATCCCCTCTACCACCCACCCCTGCCCACCACACACACAATTTTCTGACACCATTTGGTGAATAATTTATTTCTTCATAAGAATCAACAGGACATCAATAAAGGAATTCAAGAAGGCAGCTAGATATGAAATTAATATGGAATTTTTTTGTGCTGTACCAAAATAGTTAGAAAAATGAATGAAAGGCAGTTCCCATTCTGAGCTAAAAACAAGAAATGTTGATTTAAAGATAACTAATGAGAAATGAGGGGTGCCTACATGAAGAAAGCTATGAAATTACTGAGTGACATAAAGAAAGATAGTCATTGAGTGAGTAGATTCATTTCATGTTCCCAATTGGGAAGGCTAAATATTGTAAAGATGCATGTTCTTTCTAAACAATGTCTTGGGGTTAAGGCCCTAGTAGTTATAGTCCCCACTGGTGCCTATATTTTTATTTCTACAAGTTAATCTGGAAGGTATGCAGGAGAAAAAAACTTAACTTTTTTTTCCCCTTCTATGCCTTTTAGGCTCACTGGGGTGGGGGATTGATGAAAGATTAACAAGAGAAAAACAAATTTATTCATCACTTGCATTTTGCATACATGTGGGAGCTTTCAGCTACTGTGAAACTTAAAGGAGTAGTTAGAATTTGTGCTCTACAAAAGAATAATAGATTTTTAGAGAAATAAGACAAAAAAAGGAACTTTGAGTTTCTTTCTTTTTTAAAAAATTTTATTTATTTATTCATGAGAGACAAGGAGAGAGAGGGAGGTGCAGAGACACAGGCAGAGAGAAAAGCAGGCTCCAGGTAGGGAGCTTGACGGGGGACTCGACGTGGGACTCGGGACTTGATCTGGAGTCCTGAGGATCATGCCCTGTGTCAAACGCAGCGCTAAACCGATGAGTCACCTGGGCTGCCCGAACTTTGAGTATTTGGGGTAGCAAATCATGGAAAGGTTAAGTGTATGAGGGAACCAAAGGGAAAGAAGGGCTAGCTAGTAAAGTTTGTTACGTAGACTTCTCCGGAGCCATGTCTTGCCTGATAAGAAGTAATTAACTTCTGTCCTTCCTTATAGAGGGCAAGTGGGGGATACCTTTACAAATTTATGTCCTGCTTTTAGGCAAATAGAGGGGAGGGCAGGCAGCTTTTCTTGTGTTTACTTCTTCTCAATTGTCCCATATTCAAAATAACCCCTATTCCAAATGGCATATTAAAACAAATAAATGGGGCAGCCCGGGTGGCTCAGCCCAGGGCGTGATCCTGAAGACATGGGATCGAGTCCCACATCGAGCTTCCTGCCTGGAGCCTGCTTCTCCCTCTGCCTGTGTCTCTGTGTCTCTCATGAATAAATAAACAAAATCTTAAAAAAAGAAAACTATAAAAAATAAATAAATAAAACAAATAAATGATAAGAACATAGAAAACACCACAAAGCAAAAGGGAAGAGATCAATTATTCAACAAATGGGCTTGGGGAAAATGTATATTTAGTGAAAAAAAAGAAACCAAATTAGAGCCTCATTTCATACAAGTTGCACTGAGATTATAAACAATAAGAAAATTGTGTTTATTGAAATAGAAAGGTATAGAAGGAGAAACTGCAGATCTTAATTTTATCATAGGACATATAGAAAGTTTATTTCCCAGAAGCTGTAATATTTCCTTAAATATAGTTAATAACCTTTAGTTTGATTGTTTTCCATTTGTCTGAGTATATCATAATACTAAAAGTTAAGAAAAAGATATTGGTTTATCTTTAGTGAATTAGTTTAGTTCATTAATTCTGCTATTCTCTGCTAAAGTAATGCCTTCAGTTTTACCACTTAAAGTTGTAAAAAATAAACTTAACTAATGTTTGAAAATTCCTCCTAATATTTAAAGAAGTTTTATCAGCAGCAGTTTTTTTTCCTGTGTGCTTATATGTGGATGCATCATTTTGACTAACTTTTAAAAGATAATTATCTCTTTGCTTTATTATCCCTAGGCTAAATGATCTCAAAGAAGGTGTTTTAAAGCTGAGCCATCTTACTCATTGTCTGTACATTTTTGTCTCTTTTCATTCTTGTGCACAGCCTTTCAAAAATGCGCAAAGCAAGTTTGTATCAAGTAATGTAAAGTGTTAACCAGCATTGCATAGATAGATAGCACTAGTCAGCATTATTAGTGCAGAAGGATTCTTTGAGACCCTTCTATATCATATTTATAGCTTTAGCTACATAGCAGGATCTTTCCTGATTTTTAAATAATAAAATTCTATAATCCACAGCAAGTGTATAGCTTTTTTTTCTTCACTGTCCTATTGGTTAGCCTTTTTATTTATTTATTTATTTATTTATTTTAACCTAACTTTTATTGGTGCTCTGGTGCTTTGGCTCTTTTCTTATTCATTTGTCGTTTGTCTCTTTGGATAGGTCTAATTTTAAATAAGCAGAATTTCACCCAAATTTGTAGGTGATGTCATTTCTTCATTCACTATGTTCTCTTAAATAATGCTGATAATTACAATCTATGAGTGACTGGGCCATTAGTATGAAACAGTAATAGGGTTTTATGGAAAGAGCCTGGCTGTGAAATTCATTAACTACATGATCTTCTCTTAGGTATTTAACAATGTCTGTTTCCTTATCTATAAGTATAAGAATATGTAATTTGTCAAATAGTAGATATTAAAGACACTTTTAGATTACTTATTTAATGTTTTATGATAGTCAACAATAGTTATGACTTCTCTGAGACAGCTTTCAAGAGTTTTAGCTGAACGTGTAGTCATGGTTATGTGGATTATGGTTATTTATGTTGATTTCACCTCTTCCACAATCTGCCACATGTTGAACTAGGCTTATATTTTTAGCCTAAGAAGAATATACTTTTTAACTTGTTGAGATATAGTTTTGAAATGTAAATGCAGTGTGTTACTAAATACTAGACACCTATTTATTCCTTTTTTGGCCAAATACTTCTTAGTGTTTATTATTTGCAAGATGTTGGATTGGCTCTAATATAAAATATAGACATGAATAGGACATGTTTTCTACCCTTAATAAATTGAGAGTCTAAAATAACTAGCATATAAGCCTGTTGTATTATAGATACTGTAGGACTTCAGAAAGAGAGGCATTGGTTATCTCCACTAATTTTGCGTGATTTCTATGTTTTGTGACACTAATTACATAGTTATGTTGTCAATCATTTGCTCAATCACAAGGATTCTGTTTTTGTTTTTAAGCAAGTGAGATCATTGTGAAGAGTTTTAGTTTCCCTCGTCTTCCAAGTTCTAACTTGGTTGTTGCAGGTCTCTTTTGTTTTTCTGTAAAATCTTGAGGAACTGAGCTGGTAAATGTGAGCATACATCTGTGTGACAGTGTCCTGAGTTATAAATTATGAAATGTTTGATTTGATTATTAGACTCTGGAAAGTAGCACATCCTTTAACTTATTTTTGGGAAGGAGTGAATAGAGGTGTGCAGGTGGAGCAATTTGGAGAACAGATCCATGACAGGAAAAAGAAGCGATGGACTGCAAATGTCCAAATAAAAGCACGAATCTCAAAGTATTAAATACAAATGCTGAAGATATCAGCTTTATATACGTCTGAATTTGGGTGTCAGTATCAATAGTGAAATTTATCTGATTGTATAATCTCAAGTTTCTTAAAATGTTTAAGTAATTGATTCACTGTGTGTGTTTATAAGGAAAATAGACTACTGAAGTTCTAGCCAATATTCTTTAGGAATCTGAAGAAAATATTGATTTATGATATTTGAGACCAATTAAACATGTAAGGAATTCTGAGCCAAGTGGACTAAAAAACTTTTAAAATAAGTTGTCATAATGGGAATATTTAAAATTTTTTCCTTTATCTTTTTTATTACTAAGACTTCCGCAAGTAAAATTTTTAAAAGTTGATGACTGATTACTTTCTGGTGTATTCATTCCATCTGTTTATAAAATAATTTTATGGCAAATAATTATTCCAATTGTAACATGAGTCTTAGGGCTTTACTATGGGATAAAAAAGAACTCAACTGCATCAAAGTTACATGGGAATAATTAATCACTCTTGCTCTCTTAGGCAGCATTATGAAATTATTTCATCAATTTTTTTAAAAAATAAGATACTTCTTATCCGATGAGAAACCAAATTGCAAATATATATTATGAAGCTGATCTCAGACTTGAAATTATATAACATAAATATAAACAGATTAAGAAGTTAAACTGAGAGTTAACTTGTAAAGTGCATAACCAGAAGATAAATTTACAAATGGAAATAAAGAATTCTTTGTTTCCTGATAAATTGTAGCACAATGACTGTTTAAGATGGCCATTCTTGGGGCAGCCCAGGTGGCTCAGTGGTTTAGTGCCGCCTTCAGCCCAGGGCCTGATCCTGGAGACCCAGGATCAAGTCCCACGTCAGGCTCCCTGCATGGAGCCTGCTTCTCCCTCTGCCTGTGTCTCTGCCTCTCTCTCCCTCTGTGTCTCTCATGAATCAATAAATTAAAAAAAAAAAATCTTTAAGATGGCCATTCTTTCTCTTTGCAAAAATACTTTTTAATTATAGATGAAACACTATGTTAAGCATTTGCCTAAAGAAAAAGGATTATTTTAATGGAAAATATAGTACCCAACATATCATATCTTACAAATTTCAATTTGTGGGATATTTGAGATGGTGCTTAGCTAGTTGAATGAAAAATTAAAAGCAAAGTTAAAGACTAATTTTTGAACTTAGTTTGGAATATAGAAGTCTCTGTTAAATTGGTTTAAAATTCAATAGATTATGTTTAGATATTGATATTTACTACAGCTTAAACATTGATTATGAAATTTACTCAGTAGATAGAAAAATATGAAGGTTTATGAAACACATATTAATTGATAAGAAGTATAACAGAGCAAATTCCCAAATGGTGTTATAAATGCTGCACAAGCTGGGGATCCCTGGGTGGCTCAGTGGTTTAGCGCCTGCCTTTGGCCCAGGGCGCGATCCTGGAGTCCCGGGATCAAGTTCCGCATCGGGCTCCCGGCATGGAGCCTGCTTCTTCCTCCTCCTGTGTCTCTGCCTCTCTCTCTCTCTCTCTCTCTCTCTCTCTCTCTATCATAAAACAAACAAACAAACAAATACATAAATAAATCTTTAAAAATAAATAAATGCTGCACAAGCCAATTATATTTGAGTTAAAAAAGCATTGAAATAGCAGAAAAGTTGGGTCTAAGACTAATTCAGTATTTCAAGCAGTATTCAATAAATTCATTCATTTACTCATTCATTCATTTTTTATTTCATTCAACTAAAATATATTAAATGTCAGTAATAGTATTAAAATGTGAAATATGAAAGTATTTGTATGACCCTAGAATTGCTTTTTTGTGGAACAAGAGTAAGAACTTGTGCTGTAAATTTGATTCCATTTATGCTAGCTGGGTCATCCAAGAAGATTATACATGAGTTGGGCTTTTGTTTTTGTTAATTCATGCTAGAAGCTAGATCTATTTTCCTTTCTAGGATGTATCCATGAGAAGAGCTTTTTCAGGAAATATTTGGGGTATTCTTCAAAGCAGAATTCAAATTATTGCCATACATAACCCCATTATCCCTGGAACTGTGTATCTGCCTCTTTTTGTAGGGCTTAGCTTGGTTAAGAACTCTTTCAGGAGCAAATTAAGTGAGCCCTGATATATACTAAAGCTCAGATATGGACTCCTACTACAGTACAAGACTAATGTTAATTTTTTTAACAGAGGTTCCTACTGAAATACAGGTAAAGGTTTAACTTCTTAGAACTATAAGGTGCTCCTGATAATTTGTCTAAATCTTGAAATACATAATTATAATCAATTTTTAATGGACTGTTGAATAAAATAGTAGGATCTATGAAGATCATGAACTTTAATGGATGACTATGATGATAACAATTTAAAATAAGAACAATTTAGACTATATGTAAGATGAAGTACATCAAAGTAAGGATGTACTTTGAATAAAAGTAATAAGAGAGAATAAAAGATGTTAAAATTCTGGGTTAAGAATAAGTGGATATGAATGGAATACTTTCCAGTCTCTTCAAACCAAATGCATTTTAGTCATGACCATATTTTAGAAAACAGTACACATATTCAGAAATGTGGGTGTGTGTGTGTCAGCAGATTGAGCTCTAAATGTTATTCTTACAGATGATTCTATAAGCCATTTTATTTCAGCACATCCTGCCCTGTACATGTTGGAAATTTTTTAAAGAAAAAATTTATTTCCCATGGGACTGTTAACCTGTACTTTGTTGTAGTTGAAGATACTTAGGATTTAATTAACTTAGAATTTGAGTCTCGTGTCCTATTCTGGAAATGGCAGAAGGGGGCAGATTTCCAAATTTTACTGAGGAAGCTGGAAGTACCTATTTCTAATTTTGAACCTAAGATGCATTTTCCCAAAGAAATAATAAGTGACAATTAGTTATAACTTTTTATTTATTCGATTCTGCAAATTTAGGGAGCCAGTTCTAGGTACTAAGCTAGATACTCTGACCCTGTGTTGTAAAAGGCATACCATACATCTCGGCTTTTGTTTTGCTTTTTTAATCTGGGAAGTGTTTTTTAGTTCCTTTATTTTTGAAGGATAATTTCTTTAGATATAGAATTTTTGGTTGACAGTCTTTCCCTTTTCTTGCAGCACTTTGTATATGTCATTCTATTTTTTATTCTGGAGATAAAGGGTCTTGTGTGTTGCTGTTTTTGGTATATTCTCTTTGTCTTTGGATTTCAGCAGTTTGACTGTCATGTTTCTAGGTTTAAGCCTTTTGTGTATATCCTACTTAGAGGTAATGAAGCTTTGTGGATCTATAGATTAATGTTTTTCCTTAAATTTTGGAAGTTTTCAGTCATTATTTCTTCAACCAGTTTTTCTGTTGCTTTTTTTTCTTGCAAGAATCCCATTATGTGTATGTTCATATTCTTGATGTTTTCCTACATGTCCATGAGGTTCTTTTCATCTTATTTTTCAATGTATATTTTCTCTCTATCTTTCAGAGTGGATAAGTTCTGTTTTTCTCTCTGGTAGAGTACACTGATTGTTTCATCTGCCATCTCAGATCTGCAGTTGAAGTCATGTGTCATGAATATTCATTTTGGCTATTGCATTTTTCAACTTTAGAATTGTCATTTCTTTTCTTTTATAGTTTTATTTCTCTATTGGGAGTCCCTATTTATTGAGTCATTGTCATCATATTCTCCTGTGATTCTTTGACATGTTTTTTTTTTTTTTAAATACATTTTTAAGAGAACATCTGGGTTCATTCAGTGTTAGTTTCTTTACCTTTTTTCCTGGTTATGGGTCACATTTTCCTCTTTCTTTGCATGTCTCATAATTTTTGATTGAAAACTGGACATTTTTGATGATGTGCTGTAATAGCTCTGTTTTCTTATTCATTTTCCTGACAACTGATTATCTTGTCCTGTTTTTTTCTTTTCTCTTTTCTCTTTTCTTTCTTTTCTTTTCTTTTCTCTTTTCTTTTCTTTTCTTTTCTTTTCTTTTCTTTTCTTTCTTTTTCTTTTTTCTTTTTTCTTATCTTATCTTATCTTATCTTATCTTATCTTATCTTATCATCTATCTTATCTTATCTGTTTCCATTGTGGTGTATGTCCACTGATCTCTCTGCTGTTTGTTTTACTCAAATATGTGTGTGTGTGTGTGTACATGTGTGTGTCTGTGTATCCACCTTCCTATAATTCGCTCCCATGTCTGCAGAGCCAAACTGTTAGCCAAAGATTTAGGCAGAAGTCATGCTTAAGTATTTTGAGATTGTAAGGCTTCTATCCTCTACCAATCAATCTGTGTATGGTGTGGGGACACATTCAAAGTTCAGCCAATTCTCCTACATGCTGCATGACTCCAACTGTATAATATTCTGGAAAGGGCAAAAGTATGGAGACAGGAAAAAGGTTAGTGGTCATTAGGGGTCTGAGCAGAAGGAGGAAGGAAGGGATGAATAGGCAAAGCAAAGGATATGTTTTAGGGCAGTAAAATTATTCTGTAAGATACTGCAATGGTGGATACAAGTCATACATTTATCAAAGCCTATAGCATATACAACAGAAGAATGAATCCTAATATAAGCTATAGAATTTGTCAGTAATGATGTGACAATGTCAGCTCATCAGTTGTAACAAATATCACACATCTTGCACAATTGCAATTGTTAATAATAGAGGGAATTGAGGGATGAGAGTGGGGATATATGGGAATTCTCTGCTTTGAGCTCAATTTTTCTATAAAGCTAAAACTACTCAAAAAAATTTTTTTTAAACACAAGCAAACGACCAGGATTCTGTAAGTGTTCATAAAGACAAACCCAGACTGATATCAAAACAAACAAACAAACAAAAACAAAGTTCAGCCAGTTCTCAAGGCACTCTTAGGTTTCACTTACTACCACGCTCTTTTGGCATCTCCCCTGAACATGGTATGGTTTCCTAGTCATTCTGAAAAGTGTGGAGAGTTTATCTAGCTTCTTTCTGTGGTCTCTCATTTCCAGTGTCTCCCTGTAACATTTCTGGTTGGTCTGCCTTTACCTTCTGTGGAACTACAGTCTTAGACTAGTAAAACTGCTGATTTTCTCTGTTTCTCTGTTTGTTTCATCTTGACTTTGTCTCTTCTATGGGTTATCACTCCCATGGGTTTTCAGTCTCACCCCAAATCAAATAGCAGAGGTCTGATAGCAGAGCTGTTGTTTTTCCCAGACAGCACCACACTGATAAAACTATCGATCCTTTCTATAGACTCTGGCTTTTGTATGTACTGTGCCAGAAGAGGGTTATAGGAGCAATACCAGGTAAGCAGATAACAAATGTCTATTGTTATTATCTGAATATCTAGAGGTTTTTCTCAATTTTTTATGTGTCTTAGATTTCCATAGCTATGCGATTGTTGTTTTTGATAATTTTGTCCAGGCTTGTACTTGGTTTTTTGAAGAGAACTATTTAGTTGATATTTCGTGCCACTAACCCAGAGACTCTTCCTTTGTCATGATTTTGTGAGTGTGGAATTCAGACAGGATTCAGTTGGGTAATTTTTCTTCTTCATTTGGTGTTATTGAGTTCAATTGGTGAAATTTAATTGGTAGAATGGGCTATTCTGGAGGGTTTAAGGTGTCTTTGCTTATATATCTGGCACCTTGGCAGGCATGGTTGGAAGATTACTCCAACCATGGGTTGGGATTCTGAATCAGTGCACCTACATTTGGGCTCTTCAACATAGCTGTTTCTAGGACTTTTTCTACGGGATGGCCCAGGGCTCACAGAGATAGACTTAACCAAATACTATTTATTTTGACCTAACTTTGAAGTCATGCAACATCATTCGCACCATATTCTTGGTTATAAACAAGTTACAGTAAACAAGTTACATGATATGGAAGGAGCCTATAAAAGGGCATGAACATTATGAGATATAGTTCACTGAAGGACCATCCTTGGAGTCTAGCTACCATAGGGGCTATAATGTGTGATATGTAGGGATTTTTTGTTTTTTCTCATTCCCATGAGTTTATTCTTAAGCCTCTTCTCTAGGTACATTTTCCTCAATCTTTCAATTTTTTTCTTCCTAGGGCCTAAGTCTTTGTGTCCATATATATTCTTACCCATAGCACTTCTTTTTCTACACAAAGGGGATGACCAGATATACCATCTAAAACCCTGTCTATTAAGAGGATTTTCCTCACTGTTGTCTTCAAGACCATCTCTGAGTCAGACAGCAGCAGTCTAGTTTGGCAAAAGAAAATTTTTCTTTTGCTTTGGGGAGCAAAAATATTTATAAATATAAATATAAATATAAATATAAATATAAATAAATATATATTGAGCTGACCTATCAATGAATCAGGCATGAATTTTGTCTCCTTTTTTCACAGTCATAATGGCCCCCATATATGGCCATAGATGTAAACTGAGAAAGAGATGCTGATATAACAATAGTAGTTGGTGTGTAAGTCTGGGCTACCTGCAGACAGAGTTTACTTATATCTCCTGGCCTTACTTAAGCTCAAACATGGATGCATCTCTTCTGTCTCATAATGGTTTATTGTTTGACATGTCCAGCCTTTTGATCTGTTGAGCCCAGGAGACCCTAGCTTATATCGGGCACTTCTGATTGTTTGGATACTTCATCAAATCTTTGTCCCTACCAAGGCCAGGAGCATACGAGGGGCAGTTTTTTAAGTAGTATATAATTTTCCACTGCAGGCTACATGGTCTTGATCCACAAACCTAGGGATGTACATCTTGATTCCCCTATTGAAGCTTGCCCTAAGTTTCACATGGAATCTTTTCCCACCATTGATGCTTCTAATAGCACACCTTCTGTTGTATCATATAACTCAAGTGTCAGGGCTGCTCGCACTATAGCTTGAACTTAATCTAGAGCTGCTTCTTGCTCTGGGTTCCATTTGAAGCCAGAAACCTTCTATAATTATTGGTAAATGAATTAAAGCAGTATTCACCAGTGTGGATTATGTTGTCTTCAGAATCCAGAGGCTGTCTACCAGGCATTGTGTATTTTTCTCATTGGTGGTAGGTGCAAGATATAATAATTTTTCTTTTGCTTTGGGGAGATGATCTACCATGCCCATGACCATTGGGCTCCTGAATCTTTATAGAATTATCTTCCACTCTTTGGAGATGTGCATAAATAAGGTCTCCAGTATAATAGCTACTTCTTTCTCGCTGATACAGTGAGTGAGTCAATGTGATGTTCTGTGGAGTGTCCTTATGGCCTTTGTCTTTGAGAGCTATATTATGATAGAGGGCAGTAGAGTTAACATAACCCTGGGGAAGACTAGTTAATATGTATTTTTGTCCATCCTGAGCATATGTGAATGTTTCCAGTCTTTCTTGATAGGAAAGGGAAAAAAACACATTTGCCAGTTCAGTGGCTTCATTTCTTATATTTGAGTCTGTATTAGTTGTCTCTAGGAAGAATACCATTTTGTCATAGCAACTTCGACTGGGGCTACTTTCTTGAGTTTATTCCACTGTCATTTTCCAGGATGTGTTGATACTTGTTTTTTAGGTGCCACCCTGGTGAGTTAAAAAGAGGAGATAATGTGAACCATAATGTTTGCATGCTTTGTTTTTGATTTAATCTTTGCTGGTTGGGGAGGGCATTATCAGGAGCTTCCACATGACTTTTCCCATTTGATATTTTTTAACCCACAAGCCAAGGAACATTAGTTCTTCCAAATACCAAGTTTGTCTATTTGGGGACTGCTGCAATTACTACTGTAACAACTGGACAATTTGGAAACAACATCTGTAAGGGCAATAAAGACAGAAAGACTTGGAAAAGGAGAAATTAAGTTGTGAACAGGTGCTTCAACTAAATCCACAGGAATTTGAAGCTGGAGATGACCTAATTAGGAAAGCGGTCAGGAGGGCTGGATATGGCTATTGCCTGGGGAGGGTAAGGCAGGTCTTGGCCAGGGTATGTGTATTTCTTGGGTGAAGGACTCAGCTACAAGCAGTGAGCATGTAGCACTTGGGACAGCTTGAGGAATGAGTGTAATTATAAATGATACATAGCTACATCCAGTAAGATTTTTTTTTTCTCAGAATTGTCCCCTTATTTTTATAAGAGGGATATTACAATTCTACGTGTCCTTTACTCATATGCCCTTTTGAAACTGAGGGAAAATTTTCTAGAAGTCTTCTCTGCAGACATACATATATATGTATATATGTATTTCTTCCCAGCATGTTTTACATGTTGGTAATGAGCATTGAACACTATAGCAGGTATCTAGGAATTTCCAAGACTAATGGTAATATGAAACTGTCACTGAATAGAACAGTAGAACAATATTTTAATATTGTTAGAACAATAGAACAATATTTTATTCGTTGAGAAACCTTTAGACAGGCTACTTAAGTGATTATTATATCCAATAAGTATAAAACATTTTTTAAATATTGATATCAAAGTGTAACGAGCAGTCTCCTAGTTGATTAATCTTTATTTTCTGTCACATACAATACTATTTTACTAAAAAAGATTTCATTATATTATGAAATAGTCATTTACAAAAAATTCAGTTTTCAAAATAATGCTTTACCTTTACCCCAAGGTAAACAACAGAAATGAATTAAGGCTTCAGATTCAAATATTAGTTTGTAAATATTATGTAAAATAATAAATGTGTTTTTTGTATGCCAAATGAAAATTTCCCCTTCTCTGCCTATTTATTAAAAATTCAAATAAAAAAAACCCCACCTCAAATGGATGCATTTGTAATGCTGGTATTGCCAAACTGTCATATTGGATTACATTTATCTCCGCTAAAAAAGTGTTTAAATAGCATCTTTCAAACAAGACAATGTTGATTTTGAGTTATAGGTTAGGCAGGTATATTCAAACATTGATATTTCTATCTCGTAATTGAAAAGCTTTGACAAAATTATCCAAATGAAACAGTGAGCAAATACACAGAATCAAATGCAGACCCATCTTGACTTAATTTATTTTGAGTCAACTGGAATGATTTCTGTAACCCACTTATACTTAGCTATATTTTGAAAAAAATTATTGTTACTGAACTTTACTCTGTTTCTGAATTGGCTCAGTCATTACAGTTTTCACATGCCCCTCCCCAGACTCTCTCTCTTTCTCTCTCTGCTCTTTTTCTGCCTCTCTGCCTCCTGCTATTTTCCCCCCTATATTCTCCCTCTCTCTTCTTCTGCTTCTCTGTTGCCTATCCCCACTGCATGCACTTAACATTTTTGTATGGTGTCTTCTGTCAAGATTTATTATATTTCAGGTATGCTAATAAGTTGCATATCACTTTATTTTAATCCAGCTCCCATCTGAAAGATAAGTCCATTTTATATAAATCACATTTTATGGAAAAGGTTTTATTAATTAAACACTTCTAATGTTAGAAAATTAGAAGGGCTAGTTCAGGTTCTTTTTTATTATTAGGCTACCTTGAGAGCTATAGAGAAAAGGGGATAATATGTTATGCAACCTAATGCCTGTTCCCATCTCCTACCCCTGAGAATCTCCTTTGGTAGACTTTATATGAAGTTAAGATTATATTTAAATTTTAAATTTAAAGGTGAATTTCCCCAGGATGAAAGGCATTTTACATCACATTCATTACTTCATATCATTTTAATGATATTAAGTAGTTAATTGGAAGTATATAATGTCACTGGACATGATGTTTGAATCTACATATTATTTCTTAGTAATAGATTTGACTGCATTAGCTATTGAAAACTTTGTATCTGTTCAGAAAAAAGTATAAGAAACTATTTAGTTCTATGAATTACAGTTTTCAGAGCAGATTAAAGTTAATTATTATCTTACTGTGAAAACATACTTAGGGAATCATACTTAGTATTTTTAATAAAATTATTTTATTCTAATTTTTAATAGCGTCTAGTTATTAAAAAGTTTATAAATATGAATTTGAAAATATTTGTAAGAATAAAGACCCAAATAAAATGATTAATATTCACTTATAAACGCCAAGTAAAGATTAGCAGATGAAAAAGGAAAATTAGAATTAATCCTATGTAGGAAGGCATTAATTTTTTGAAGCAGTATTAATAAAGAGGGCATTTGCTTATTGGTTAATACTAACATTTTAACTAGAAATTTAAGGTTTAAACTATATTTTCTTTTACCGAGAAACGGATAAGTATTATCTCAATTATATTCATTTGGATATGTTTGGGAAAGTTAAATGCATGATGTTTGAAATGAAATAAAGAAGAAAAAAGAAATTTATAAGCCATTGAGGAACTGGTGTGGTTGATAGGTTTATTAATAATCCTTTTTTTTTTTTAAATAGACAGTGTGGCTTATTAGAAAGAGCAATGGATTGAAGATATGGGTGCTATTCTAGGCTCTGCCGGTGACCCCATTGTAATCTTTGGAAAGTTATTTAATTTTCTGGGCTTCAATTTCCTCTCTAAATGGAAGAAAATAGAATAATTCGATATTTTTAAAACTATGCTCAATGAAGCACCAGATAATCTGTGCTGTTGCTGAAGAGGATATAAGGGCACAGATGAGCAATTGGATCTTCTACTTTGTTTCAACCAAACTTTGTTCTTAACCAGTTTTATATTTGGAGGTTTTGTTAGGAAGGAGGCTCCATTGCATAAAGAAGTATGGAAATAACTAGACTTGTTATTTTAATTAATCAGTCAATTCATTCCGTTAGTTTATGTTCCATGCAGTACTCTGTATGCCAGAGTCTACAACAGTTAAAAAAAAAAAAAAAAAAAGACAAATTTCTGGAGGTCAAAGAGGTAACAAGAAGTCAGATCATTCAGGGATTAGTAAGCTGTTGCAAGAACTTTGGTTTTCACTTTAAGTGACCAGAGAAGCCATTGGAAGAATAATAAATGACTTGGTCTAATTTATCTTTTAAGGACCACTCTTGATGTTATATTGAAAACAGAACTGAAAGGAACAAAGATGGGGTGCAGGAAGAACAGTGAGGAGGCTAATCTAGTACACAATGGGAGATAATGGTTATAGAAGTTGGTAGTAGGGGGGCTGAAGAGAGGTATTTGGATTTTGGATATACTTTTGAAATACACCCAACAGAATTTTCTGATGGTTCAGAAGTGGGTTGTGAAAGTAAGAGATGTAGTGAAGGATTACTGTAAAGATTTTTGTCTGAGGAAGTGGAAGGAAGAACTTGCCATTAAATAACATCAGGAAATTGTGACAGATAGATTTTTTTTTTTTTTTTTTGCAAGGGGAGGGGAGGACATTCAAGCATTAGGTTTTGTACATACTAAGTTTGAATTTTCTATCAGATATCTTTTAAATTTTTTTTTAAGATTTTATTTATTCATGAGAGACAGAAAGAGAGAGAGGCAGAGATACAGGCAGAGGGAGAAGCAGGCTCCTCACAGGGAGCTCGGTGTGGGACTTGATATCCAGACCCAGGATCACACCCTGAGCCAAAGGCAGATGCTCAACCTCTGAGCCACCCAGGTTTCCCAATGAATTTTCTATCAAATATCTAAATGGAAATGATGAGTCAGCTATTGGATATGCTAATCTGGAACTCACTGGCATGGCTTGGTTTGTATACATAAATGTGGAAGCCATCAATATAATGCAGGCTGGCTGGATCTGAGAAGCCAGAGAAGGGTCCCCCAGGACCAGCCAAGAGGATCCTTGGCTTTGTGCAGGATAGAAATCAAATGCCAGCTGAGAGGAAGTGAGAACAGGGTTCATTTAAGATACAAAGAGAGAGTAGATATAGACAGAGCATCTGGGAGACTCAAAGGAGAGTGAGTCTTGTCTTGCCTGGAGCCGGCAAAGTTTCGTTTTACTGAAAACTGTGGTCTGATGCCCATGTCTTCTCAAGAATCCAGAAACAAGAAGTGTTTAGGTGTCTTGTGTAAGTCACTTATGCCCTGAGGCCAGGAGTCTTGCAAGCCAGCAGTCTTGGAAAGCGTTCATGACAACCCAACAAGTCACTCCTTAGATATTATCTATTGTGCTAGAAGACTCCAAAGAAAATTGTTAATTACTTGACCTTTACAAGGAGGACATGACATTATCTGTTCTATAATGCCTGAGTAAGGTGGGCGTATAGGTCCTAGCAAAAATAGAAGCAGGGAAAGGAGTGGAAAATAAGTTTTTCGTGGTGCCCCTTTAGTTTCCGTGTCTCAAATATATGTATGATAATTAAAGCCAATGTGACTGGAAAAGACTACTGACAGTATATTTCTAGGAAAAAGGAGTTCCCAGGATTAAACTCCTGGAATACTCCCACAACTAGAAGGGAATGAGGAAAAATCAGCAAAAGAAAATTAAGAGTAACTGATCAATGAAGTAGAAGGAAAACCAGGAGGAATGTGATGTCCTAGGATCCAACTGAAAAAAGTATTCCAAGAATTATTGATAATGTCAGTTGTTGCTTAGGAGTCAAAGACTGATCATTAACCACTAGATTTAGCAATGCAGAAGCAGACCTTGCACTTTCAGTGGAGTGGTGGGTTTGGAAGTCTGAAGTGGGCTCAAGAAAAATATGGAAAGGGACACCTGGGTGGTTCAGTGGTTAGCGCCTGCCTTCAGCCCAGGTTGTGGTCCTGGAGTCCAGAGGTCGAGTCCCTCATCAGGCACCCTACATGGAGCCTGCTTCTCCCTCTGCCTATGTTTCTGCCTCTCTCTCTCTCTGTGTCTCTCATGCATAAATAAATAAAATAATTTTTTAAAAAAAGAAAGAAAAATATGGGAAGGAGGGAGTTGGAAGTGGTGAGTATAGATAGCTCTTTTGGGGGAGTTTTGCTGTATAGAGGAACAACAACAGTGAGAAAAAGTGGTAGCTACAGAGTGAGGAATTTTTTTTAAGATGGGAGACAATGTTCTGATGGGGGTGATTACATAGGGAAAATTTGATGATGCAGGAGAAAGAAAAGACAATTATTAGATCTTTATCTTTATGTAATGAAAGAAGATGGGATTTAGTACACTAGTGGATGGGATGACTTGCTGTAGGAGCAAGGAGCAAGGACAGTTTGTTCATAATAACAGAAAGGAAGGCAGACTATATGAAAGCAGGTGTATGTACGTTGAACTATGATTGGTTCTTTAAGTGTGGAATGTCTTGTTTGATTATTTCTTTTTTCTGCAAGTGGGAAAGGTAGCAGAGCCATTATCTGTGAATCAGGATTGGGGGAATTGGCTAAAGTTGTATGGATAGGGAAAATGTAAATTCTTATCTGGGAGAGTGGAAAAGACAATAAACGAAGGAAATGTAGTACTATTGGGTGAAAGAAATATAAACTGACCTGGCATTAGTGGTTATAGATTTTCAGGGAGATGAGTTTGTGTGGTTTTGTGTTTTTTCACTAGATATATTCAGCTACCCAGGTCAAAACATGGATGTCTTAGTCCATTTGTGCTGCTATAAGAAAATACCATAGTCTGGATAGTTTATAAACAATAGAAATTTATTTCTCACAGTTCTAGAGGCTGGAAGTCTGAGATGCGGTGCCAGGATGGTTAGGTGCAACTTCTTCCAGTCCCATACTTGTTGTATCCTCATGTGGCAGAAGGGAGCAAGCTAGTTCTCTGGGGTCTCTGTTTTAAGGGCACCAATCCCAGTCATGGTGACTCCACCCTCATGACTCAGACACCCCCAAAAGCCCCACCTCCTAATAGCATTACCTTGGGGGTTAGGATATCAACATACGAATTTGGGGGAGAGGGTCACAGGGACACAAACATTTAGACTACAGCATGGAGTAAATGGCAAACTGAATTGAATGAGTGTTTTGGTTTGCCAGGTGAGTACCAGAAAGGAGAACCAGAAAGGAGGCAAAGGAGTTTAAAATATTGGCATGTATGTGCAAATGGGATTTAAATTGTGTATGGGGGCAGCCCGGGTGGCTCAGCGGTTTGGCACTGCCTTTGGCCCAGGGTGTGATCCTGGAGACCCGGGATCGAGTCCCACGTCGGGCTCCCTGCATGGAGCCTGCTTCTCCCTCTGCCTCTCTCTCTCTCTGTGTCTCTCATGAATAAATAAATAAAATCTTTATAAAAAATAAAAATAAAAAAATAAATTGTGTATGGGAGTTGGGGCAGAGGAAGCAAGGGGGTACTTAAAAGAGCTAAGGGAAAATTAAAAAAAGAAACTTGGGTGGCATATATGGTTTGTAGGTATCAGTACGTTAGAAGAGTTATTTAAATTAGGATACTATAGAGAATGAGCTTCTTAATTGTTTTATTTTGTTTTCCTGTTAGACTGTGTGTAACCTCCTTGAAGGTAGAGATCTTGCCTATGTTCTTTCTTTTGTATCCCAGAAATTAGCCTGAGGCCTGGCACCTGGTAGGCTCTTAACAGATATTTTTTTAATAAATGGATGACTATATGGAACAATGAGTGAGTGAATGAATGAAACAATGTTTTTATGATTTCTTTTTGCTTCAACACTGTATGATTTATGTCATTTATATGTTAGCTTAAAAAATTATTTTGCTTTGGTTCTAAAGCTCAGAGTGTGCTACCTGATATCAAATAAAACAAATGAAAGAACTATTAGGGAAAAAACATAAAGTTTGAACTATTTATAAAAACAACACGAAGGGGAGCCTGGGTGGCTCAGTCAGTTAAGTGTCTGTCTTTGGCTCAGGTCATGATCCCAGGTCCTCGGCTCAAGCCCCAGATGGGGCTTCTGCTCAGTGGGGAGGAGTTTGCTTCTTCCCCTCCCTCTGTGTGTTGTCTCGCTCTTGCTCTTTCCCAAGTAAATAAATAAAATCTTAACCCCCCCCAAAAAAAAACCCATAATGGGGAAACAATAAGTAAGTAGACTTCACTTATAGTTAGGAAAGCATGTTCTTGTAAACCTACTTTCCTGATTGTGAGAGATTCAGATTATCTCAGCTCAGATTAAATTAATATATCCCAAATGACAAGAGCAATACGTAATAAAATTCCAATCATGGATTTTTAAATATTTTTTATTCTTGCTTACTTGTGTTGGATTAATTTTATTTTTAGCCACTTTTAGGTAGCCCCTTAAAATTCTTTAAAATCCATTGCTAAGTAATTACTTAATCAAGAGTTATTTTTAATATGAAGCATAATTAGAGGCTCATTTGGATTATGTGACCTTTGAGTTACTGAATAGGGTCAAATCTGTAGGATAATGATTCTATAGAATATATTTTTAGCACAGGATTAAGAATGTGAATTTTCAAGATAGACTACATGGATTTTTAAATCTAGCTCTATTATATTCTAATAATGTGATCTTGGGCAAATTATTTGAGCTTCTCAATTGTACTTTTCTCACCTGCAAAATATAACACTGTTATCTAGTTGTTTTTTTTTTTTTTAAGATTTTATTTAATCATGAGAGACACAGAGAGAGAAGCAGAGACATAGACAGAGGGAGAAGCAGGCTCCTTGTCGGGAGCTTGATGCGGGACTCCATCTCTGGATGGAGATCACACCCTGCACCCAAGGCAGGCACTCAACTGCTAAGCTATCCAGGGGTCCCACTATTATCTAGTTTAAATAGTTATTGTGAGGATTAAATAAGATAATCATGTAGAGTGTGTATTCCAGTTACTACAAATAACACCAAAATTTAGTTGTGTAAAACAACCATTTAATATGTTTATGGTATCTATGGGTCAAGAATTTGAACAGGGCTTCTCTGGGACTGCTTGTCTCTGTTCTTCCTTGTCTGGGACCTCAGTGGGAGTTGGAGGTGGAGTTGTAGGGAGCGGTGGTGGAACAGCTGAGCCTCTTCAGGTATTTCTCTCTCCATGTGATCACTCTAGCATGGCATCCTCAATGAAATAGACTTATGAGTTCACAAACCCAGAGCACATGTTCCAAGACAATGTCAGGAGGAAACCACGCTGTCCTTTTACACTACCATTTTATTGTTCTCTTAATACATAAAACAATCAATATTATCTCACATCTGATGAAATTAGTTACCTGAGTTGATAATAACGATCAACAATTCCCATACATTGTTTCCAGTATGAAACATAATTCACACTCAGATCGTAGTCCTTTCCTAGAGATATGGATAATTTCTAATATCTTGTATAGCTTTAATCCTCTCCTTTCTTTTCATTAAAGAAATTGAGATTGACATTAGCACAGATGCAAATTTGAATTAATTCTACTTCGAATTTACTTTTGTTAAAAAATTAAATAACTTGTAAACTACATTATTTTACCACTAGTTAGCATTACTCGTGACAGTTTACAACTGTGTTTTAATAGTGGTTGAACTACTAATGCAGATCATGACATAATATCCAATTACAGGTTGAGGGAAAGATTATTTGCTAAAATTCTACTATTTACCATTTCCCAAACATATTATATATGTTCATATTGGCAGCAATAGTTTGATATATTCTCCTTTCTTTGCCAAGGTTGTACATTTTATTTTCCATTAAGAAAATAAAAGCCTCGGGCACCTGGGTGGCTCAGTGGTTGAGCATCTGCCTTCTGCTCAGGTTGTGATCCTGGGGTCCTGGGATCCTGGGGTCTTGGGGTCCTGGGATCAAATCCCGAATGGGGCTTCCCACAGGGGGCCTGCTTTTCCCTCTGCCTGTGTCTCTGCCTCTCTCTGTGTGTCTCTCATGAATAAATAAATAAAATCTTTAAAAAAAAAGAAAGGCCTCTAGTAAGTAAAAATTTACTGTCTCTGTCAAGATACAGTTTAAATATCACCTATATCTCCATTGCCTAAGTATTAATCTCTCTGTTTTCTGAATAATTGATAATTTTTTCATGAATTGCCACAATTTTGATTCTAAGAAGCAAATTTTTCCACAATATAACATCTTAGAAATAGAGATAATTCTTACCATTACATGTTTATCATTGTTTAATGGCAGCATTTTTTTAGTAATACATGAAATAATGGTATATATTATAAATGACAGCAACTTAGATGAAATAAAATAGAATATAATGGATGTATATTATAGTAAGGTATGTTAAAAATTGTTATGCTGTTTTATATATTTTACCTATCTTTTTAGAATGTGAGTTTCTTGGTCCTATTTGTATCCATAGAACCTAGAACAGTTTTATACTGTGTCATAATTAAAAAGAATTCTGATGGATATAATATATACAATCATTGTATTATCAATATATTCTTCTTTAACAATGTGATTTTAATCAATTGCATGTTATTGAAGAAGAATATATTGATAACACCAAAGGAGCAAGATTAAAAAAAAAAAACGAGCTAATTATGAATAATGTTTTATCTTCCTATTTAAAGTGTTAATGTATTTTGAGTAGCCTTGGTTTTGCTTTGGAAGTTGAGACTAGGTCCAAAGAATCTATCTGGCCCTTTAGATCTATTGACTTTTATGTTTTGGTTCATATCTTTAAAATTCACTGCTTCAGAAGATGGCAATGTATTAGGAACAAATTACCATAAACCTAGTGGTTTAAAACAACATGCATTTATTATCTCACAATTTCTATTATTCAGGAGTCTCAGCACGGCTTAGCTGTGCACCCTGCTTAGAGTCTGAAAGCTACAAGGGTGTTGGCTGGGCTGTGTTCTTTTTTTTTTTTTTTTTTTTTTTATTATTTTTATTTTATGATAGGCACACAGTGAGAGAGAGAGAGGCAGACACAGGCAGAGGGAGAAGCAGGCTCCATGCACCGGGAGCCCGATGTGGGATTCGATCCCGGGTCTCCAGGATCGCGCCCCGGGCCAAAGGCAGGCGCCAAACCGCTGCGCCACCCAGGGATCCCCTGGGCTGTGTTCTTATCTGTAGGCTCAACTGAGGAAGAATCTGGTTCCAAGTTCAGTGAGATTGTCGGCAGAATACATTTTCTTGTGCCTAGATGATACCCATAGTTCCTAAAGACAGCCTGCTGTTCCTTGACACATAGGCCTCTCATCATGGCTGCTTACTTCATCAAGCTAGCAAAGATCATCTCTAGAACAAATTGACTGGCTATATAGTCTTGCTAATGATATCATGGGAGTGATATTCCATCACCTTGTCATCTCACCATCTTGATTAGGAGGAAAAGCATGAACACCACAAGGTGGGGATAATGGGGCAATACCTTAGAATCAGTTTTCCACATTCACCCTAACAGTTGTTTCTGAAGCAACTCCATGGAACATAGTTGGAAAACCATTGCCTTAGAGAATATTCAGTCTATATAACTTTTTTTTTTTTTTAACTTTGAGTCTCCTTTAATACTGAACTGAACATTTTTTTTAGGGGAGGAAATACTTATGCTTTATTATCAGTTTTAATGGCTACCTTATGAAGAAAAATCACCCTCCAGGAAGGTTTCAGCATTATGTCTCAAAATATAGCTCCTGAAACACTTGTTCCATTAGAAAGATTAGTGTTTCAATTAGGTTTGTGGAAACTGTATATTATATAATTCATGTAAAGGAGCATATTGTTATTACTGTATGAAAAATCCTTCACTTAAGAAATCTATTTAATTACATTTAATCTAGAGTTTTCTAGATTTATTTGACTAGAAGACCTTTATATTACTCGACCTATTAACATTTTGCAGAATTAGTGTTCCTTGTTGGGAAATGCTAACATATATAGCCTTTGACAAGTTGAAGAGGAGGGCAAAATATCAAGGAGAGAAATGAGAAGAAAAAGAAAAGATTGTAGATGAATTTTCTCTGTTTTAGAATGAAAGTTTATTTCATTTTAATGGTGATGAAAATGATGATATCATCAAATGGGGATGCCTCTACAATTTGCAAAGAACTTTCATCACCAGAATCGTATTTAAACCTCTCAACAATCTGTTAGATATCACAATTAATCTCTTTTTATATAGATGAGGAAATGAGGGCCTAATGTATTACTTGACTTGCCTGAGTCCTAAAATTAGTAAGGAGTGAAACATATACTTTAATGTAGGCTTTCTGGCTCTAGCTATAAAACTCTTTCTGTCACCACATGCTGTGTCCTTAAAATTTGGTTAAAAATGAGGATATTGAAGAATGCTTTCATATAATAATGTGATTTAATTGTAAAACCTCTGTTAACTTGAAGTAACTAAAACAATGACATAAACAGTTAATAAATGCCTGCATTCGTTAGTGACTTAGAAAAAATGTAATCAATAGAATATCCAAATTTTTTTCTCTGCATATTTAACACACAACACACATACACACAAACATATGCACTGTAGGACTGGTTTGTGTTTTACAGTAGAGGTAAGTGAAGCAGAAAATCTTAGCCTAAGACATGAGCCTTTGATTACTATTTTTAATCAGGCTTCATATTTGAGTACGTTT
Organism: Canis lupus dingo; assembly: GCF_003254725.2. Lineage (NCBI taxonomy): Eukaryota > Metazoa > Chordata > Mammalia > Carnivora > Canidae > Canis > Canis lupus. The sequence continues at coordinate 5,348,299 of NC_064255.1, forward strand.
AACTTACAGTAATAGAATCATTAAATATCAGAGTTACATAAAATTTAGTGTGCTTTTTTTTGTGTGTAACTTCCTAACAGAAGCACCGATCTTTCCTACATCATGCTAAAAAGTGGTATTCCAGCCTTTTTTTTTGAATTGGGAAAAATTGCAAAGATAGTAGACAGAGATCCTGTGTGCCCTTTTCCTGGTTTCCTTCAGTGATTACATCTTGTATATTTATAGCACAATATCAAACCAGGAAATTGGCATCAATTTATATAGTTTATATAGTTTTATGACGTCACATATATGGATTTATAAACGCCTGCTATTATAAAGATACAGAACTTCTATATCACCACAAAGATCATTGTTACACTAACCCTTTATAGTAACATTTTCTTCTTCCCTCTACTCATCCCTAACCTCTGCTAACCACTGATTTATTTTTCATCTCTATAATTTTATCATTTAGAGAATATTGTATGAATGAAATCATATGGTATGTAACATTTTGTGACTTTTTTTCCCATTCTGCATATTGCCCTTGAGGTCCATCTCTGTTGTATGTATAAATAGTTTTTCCTTTTTTATTACTGAGTAGTATTCAATGGTATGGATATACCACAGTTTGTTTGGTCATTTGCTTATTGAAAGATATTTTGGTTGTTTCCACTTTTTAGCTATTAAAAATAAAGATTTTATTTTGGTGAAATTTCTCTTCATATAGAGAATCTAGTCTTTTACCATTAAATGTGATCTTAGCTGTAGGTTTTCAGTTGATTATTTATTTGAGCATATTCTCTTGTATTCCTTGTTTTTTGAAAGGTTTTTTTTTAAATCATGAATTTTTTCCTCCATTAATGAATAAGATCATGTGATTTTTCTCATTTAGTTTATGAACATGATAAGATGCATTGATTTTCAATATTCAACCAGCCTTGCATTCCAGCAATAAACTTCATTTGGTCAGAGTGTATAATACTTTTTATATATTGCTGATTCTATTTGGTTTTGCTGAGTAATATTTTGTTAAGTATTTATGTGTTCATGAGGGATATTGGTCTCCATTTTTTTTGTTGTTTGCCATTTTCTTTTTTGTATTCTGTTCCCTCTGATTTTTATTTCTCTGTTTTCTTTTTCTTGCCTTCCAGTGGGTTAGTTGAACATCTTTTTAAGCATTGCATTTTGATTCATCTGTAATGTTTTTTTAGTATATTTCTTCGCAAATTTTTTTTTTGTTTTTGGTGTTTTAAGGGAGTGCTCTAGGTATATATTACATATGCACAACATCACATCCTACCGGTTTTACATTTTACTACAGTGCAGTGTAGAAACCTTACACACTTTAAGTTCCTTTGCCTTTTCCTGTTTCTCATGTGGTTTTGTTAAATATTTCTTCTATATATGTCAAAAAGCAACGTATATTTTTTGCTTCAAACAACAGACGTAATTTAGAAAGCTCAAGAGGAAAAGGAAAGTCTATTGCATTAAGCCATATTTTTGCTTACTATGTTCTTTATTCCTTCTCAGTATTTCCAGGTTCCCTCTTTTTTTGTTATTTTTGTTTCCAGAACTTTCTTTAGTCATTCCTTCAGGGTAGGTTGGCTGGTGACAAATTCTCTTAGTTTTCTTTTGTCTGAGAATTTCTTTATTTTTCTGTCATTTCTGAGATAAGCTTTACTGTGTTTAGAATGAGGGTTGACATTCTTTTCTTTCAGCAATTAAAAATATCATTCCATTTTCTTCTGGCCTCCAAGGTTTCTGATCAGAAATCTACTGTTATTTGAATTGTTTTCCCTCTTTAGGTAAGGTGGTGTTTTTCTCTTGCTACTTTCAAGACAGTTTGTCTTCAGTTTTTAGTTTGATGACAGTGTGCCTTGCAACAGATTTCTTTGAGTGTTTCTGGTTTGGGGGGTTTTGTAGTTTTTGGAATCAGACTCAGCTTATACGTTTTACAAATTTGGGAAATTTTCAGTCACTGTTTCTTTAAATACTTTTCCAGCTTTAGTTTCTTTTTCTTCTCCTTCTGGACTACAATGACATTAATCTTAGATCTTTTGTTATAATCTCTCAAGATCCTGAGGCTTCACTTATTTTTTTATTTTTAATTAATTTTATTTGTCTACTTTATATTTTTCAGATTGGGTGATTTATATTCTATTTTCAAGTTCATTGAGTTGTTCCCCTCTTTTCTGCATTCTGCAGTTGAGCTCATCAGTTTGCTTTTTAAATTTGTTATTTTTCAGTTCTAAAATTTCCATTAGGTTCTTTCTGTGTCTTCTGTTTCTTATTCTGGAACTGGAAAGCTTAGCAATACATTTTTGAAATGCTACTAAAGGAAGAATGTTCTGAGTTCTGCCCTTTGAGGCTATTCAAAATAAGATTAAGTGATAAAATTATCTAAATACTGATAGACCTAGTAGTTGAGGACTATTTTGTGTATGATTTATGTTGATTATTGTATTTAATTCATAAGTAATTCTAATTTTTACTCATTTAACAAATGTTTACTGGCTGCTACCTATCATTTATGACATTTTTTTTTGTCAGCCAAATATTTTTTGGCCTCAAATGGCTAAACAGCTTGTCCTTTATTTACTAAGGAAAGAACTTAATTTCTGCTTTTTTTGATAGGTTATTGGCATTGGGAGAAAGAGAGATTGTGAGCTGGGTTCTCACACCTTCACATAAACCAGCCAAGAATTTTCATTTAGGGTTCCACACTTTATTTAATTCTGTTTGGAGATTTATCAGTGCTTTTGTATGGAGCAATATTGTATTTTCAAAGGGTTTTCTGGGATACAAATACTTTTAACTTTTTGGGTAGCCATAAAATTTTAATTGTCAATTTGCACCATGAAGGATTATGCCATGAAAAGATCTCTGTTTTTTTTAGATTAAAGAATATTTTTCCCCTATAAAGTGAATTTTGGGTATATTAGATATTACAATTTCATCATCCCTCACAAATAAACTTCTTAAGAGAATTATCTCCAGTGGTTCTCAGACATTATTGAGATCCTAATCACCTGGTAGGTTGCTGAAAAACAGATTGCTAGGCCTTATCTACAGAATTTCTGATTAAGTCTCAGCTGGTGCCTAAAAGTTTGCACTTCTAACAAATTCTGAGGTGGTGTTTATTATGCTACTTAGGGGATTTCAGATTGTGAACCATTTATCTACAATTTTTCTACTTCCTCGTCTCCCTTTGATTCTTTAGTTACTTCAACAGATTTTAGTTTTCATTATTCTATTTGAAGTGCTTTCTTTTAACATCCTTCCTGATCTTCATGTTGCTTGATAAATGCACACTTTTTAGTTCCCTATCTTACCTACTGTACAGAAATCATTCACCATAGTTACTTTCTCCTCCTGCTGAGGGAACTCTTCTGTTCAGCTTGGAGAACCCCCACCTCCCACCCTCCTTCTTTTCTTTCTGGCATGCTCCTTCTCAGCCTTTTTCTCAAACCAAAGTTTAAATGTTAGAATTCAATTAGGTTCCTATTCATATCTTACTTTACATTTTGTTTCTAAATGATCTACTTAGTCCTAGCTGTGTGTTAGTAATTCCCAATTTATGTCTGTAACTCAGACCTTTCTTTGTTATAGCTGAACAAATTGATTTTTTATATGCCCACTTATATAACTTAGAGATATTTTGAATAATACATCCAAAATCAGTCACTATATTTAATAAATTCTAAGAGGCATATTTTATCATTATAATGTCTGTGAATTCTATAGTCAATGACATCTTAGATTCTATGAAATAGAGTAATTCCTTCCTACCCCTTCCTAATAAAAAGCTCTCTTCCTCCAGCTTTCTCCATCTCATAAATAGTCTTTCCTTCCATTCAGTTGTTAATGCTAGAAACCTGGGAGCTACCCTTGACTCTCAGTCTTTCTTAATGTTTTTTTTTTTTTAAAGTAATCTCTATACCCAACATGGGGCTCAAACTCATGATCCTGAGATCAAGAGTTGCACACTCCTGTGACTGAGCCAGCAAGAAGCCCCTCTTCAGTCTTTCATAATACTCTTATTTCTACTTCGAAAACATTTCTCAATTCTCTTTTTTCTGATCTGTTACTGTCACCTTTGTTCAAGCCATAATTACCTGTCGTATGGATTATTGCAAATGCCTATTATCCTTGGTGTCTTCCAACCTAATCTGTAGTTAGTACTTAGATGCATCTTTTTAAAATGTAAATCAGTTCATGTCACCATCTTGCTTAAAAAATCCTTCAGTGAATGAAATCCATAATATTTGATATAGCATAAAAAGTCCTCTCTAAGCTGGTTTGTGCTGCCTCATCTCATTTAATGTTCTTTTTGGTTCAGACACACTGGAGTTCCATCAGTTCCTCTACAGTACCCTGTTGTTTGCTTCTTTCTGGAATGTTCTTTTCTTCATTTTCTATCTACCTATCTCCTTACTTGTCTTTCGGGCCATGTATTTCATTTCTCATTTCTGGGATCATTTCTTTTAGAGGTGTTTGCCGACCTCAAAATCTACAATAGATTTTATTATGCTCTTTCATGGTGTTTTGAGAGTTCTGCCCTTTGCACTTATTGTACTCTCTCTTGGTGTACTCTCCTGTATGACACTCATTATTTATTTATTGTGTTTATTTTCACTGTGTTCTATGTCTCATTATTTTACTCCTTATGCTAGAGCTTAGCACAATACATAGCAAATGGAAAGTATTTAGTAAATATTTTTAAATAGAAGATATGACTAGAGCTTAAAAAAGATATATGCACACATATAGAGTAAAAAGAGTTTTTTTTTAATGTAAGGCAAATAAGGAGCACATAAATTTGGGAAATGGACATTCATCTTCAGTTGCCAATTTACATACATTGTCTGACAAAATTATTTTAAAAGAAAATTTACTTTATGAGAATGTAATTTCTGCAAAAATATTGAAAAATGATTTCAAAGTAATTCTAAGTAATTCATGATAATTAAGTAAAGTTTGTTTTTACTAGTAGAAATTGAGTGACTCTGTTTTGTCATTTTCATACAAAATTAATCTTTTGTGTAATCAATTCTTTTATAAACCACCCTGATTTGGGGGGAGATTTTAGCATTATAAAGAATATCATACTACATTCTAGGAACACCATTTTATTACTTGGGTTTTTTTTTTTTTTTTGTTATAGTGGTTATTGGCAAACCACTGTTTAATTTTTAAAATGTTCCTTAATCTTTGGAGAACAAACTCATGTCTGTAGGCCAGCATGGAAAAAAATAGCATGAATAACAAACACAGTGGCTAGTATTTTTCTTTTTCGGAATATATAATTTTTTCATTTCTATTCCTGTTTATTATTAGCCTTTTCTCTTCTTGCAGAACTTTTGCTCTGTAGGATCCATTTATATTCTGCATTCTATAAATTTTACTTATTTGGATTCTTAGCTTTCTCTTGGTATATATAGTGAGTACTGCAGACAAAGTTCTTGAAACCAGACAGGATCACATAGTTTAAAATGTTTATAATGTCTTTGTCTGTCCTTTCTTTCACTGTCTCCTTTACTGCACTCTTTGTCTGACTCTCACAGGAGACATGGATTACAACTGGTTGGACCATACGTCTTGGCATAGCAGTGAGGCATCCCCAATGTCTTTGGTGAGACATGTGGAGCCTTACTTTTTGATTTTCGTTTTTCATTTCACTTTTCCTTTTTTATTTACACCTTTGCATGTTTTCTTTTTGTACCTTTTTTTTTATTTTTATTTTTTTATTTTTATCCCACACCTGTAGGGGACAGTCAAAAGGGAAAAAGAAAAACTAGTGAGCAGGCAGTTTTGTCGGACTCTAACACCAGGTCTGAGAGACAAAAGAAAATGATGTACTTTGGTGGCCACTCTTTGGAAGAGGACTTGGAATGGTCTGAGCCTCAGATTAAGGACTCTGGGGTAGATACCTGTAGTAGCACAACCCTTAACGAGGAGCATAGCCATAGTGATAAGGTACTGAGATCGTGGAGCCTGCCTTTTAACCTGCTCATTTGGTCTTCGTTTGCTCTCTGTCACTCATTCAAACAGAACATAATAAAAGGGTAGGGCATTTTAAGGGTCGATGTAGCATTTCTTAAGGTGCAGAAAAGAAAAACAAAACCCAAACCAACAAACAAACCAAAATACTTCTTGCTTGCTTTGCTGTTTTTGTTGTTTGACGGCATACCAAAAAACAAGTAAATGAAATAAAAAAAAAAATAGGAACAAAGGAATGCTTTGTCTATGGTCGCATGAGAGAACTTTGTGATGTTTTTATAAACCACAAATATAAAGAATTTTTGGATTGGCTTATTTGATCGCTTGCATAATTTTCCTTGGGATGAAAATTAAATTAATAGTTTCAATCCCAGGCAAAAGGGAGATAATTGGGTCTGTTTGCACAGAAAAAGTTGTTTTTCTTTTTTCCCTTTCACTGTCATTTTGCTCTTTTGTTTTATTGTCATAGCATTTTAATGTAGTATTAGTACTAGAATCATTGCCATCTGCTTTGGTATTTATTATTTTTGCTTTTAGTATAGTGAGACTTTTGAAATCTTTTTACCATATAGATGTGATTGACTGGAACTTGTCTTTTGCCTGCCAAATTTTGCATGAAGATATGCATGTTACTTTTAGATGACTATCAAACTGTGATTACACAAATCATTTACTTTGTTACCTGACGTATAATTCATAGTGGAAGGTGTTATGATATATAAAGGGCTTGGCTATGCCCTGAGAAAGAGATAAACTCCTAACATTTTCAAGCTTATTTAACAATGGATACCACTGAATTTTCTAATAAACTTAATTTACCAAAAAGATCAAAGACCTGAAAGAATCAATGAGAAATGTAAACTAGCCTCACTTTTGAATTAGTTCTCTTTCTCTTATGCAGATTCAAAGAAAAGTTACTGGGGCTTGTGTATTTTTATAATTTTAATATAGAAACCTATTTCAAGGAAGCCCTCATTATAGGTTCAAATTTGATGTATTATTATAATCTTACTTTTTAACTTTCACTGTAATTAAGTCTTTCAAAGTCTCCAATAGTGTTTGAAAATTAAAATATTTTTAGATGAGTTTCACTGCATAGAGTTTCAATCTACCTTTTCTGTCAGGTGAATTTTTAATTAATCTTCAGCATGTAGATAGTTTGTGTATATTTTCAAGATTTCTCTGATTTCATAGAACAATATAACTGCAGTAATGTGTCAGGGCAATGTAAGAATCTATAGTAATTGGATTCTGAAAAATCTTGAGATTATAAAATTGAGGGTATCAGCATAATGTAGTAACCCCTTTTGATCAGTGTTTTGAATGCAAACTGGTTTGTGTAATCATAACACTTTGGAAATCTGGAGTTTAAAGAAATTGTACAACAAGGGGTTATTTATCATAAAAGAACATTAATTTTTTTGTTTGTTGATGCAATATGTCAGCACCCTGTGACGTGGCAACCATCTAAAGATGGAGATCGTTTGATTGGTCGTATTTTGTTAAATAAGCGTCTAAAAGATGGAAGTGTGCCTCGAGATTCAGGAGCAATGCTTGGCTTGAAGGTATGTGATGAAATATATGAAATTTTGGTTCTCTACTCCTTTACCAATTTATGAAAATAGTAAAAATTTAATAACTCTTTCCAACTTAAGCCGACTTCGTGTTTTTTCCCCTATTTTCAAGGATTCCCAAATATTTGCACTCATTCTCCAAAACTTTTTCATTTTCCAAGTATTATTTATTCCACAATAATACTTGTACATATGATTTGGAAAATATAACTTGAATTATATCCTTGAATCTTGAATATAGTGCTCAAACTCATTTATACAGTTTGTCCTGTAAGTCTGTACCCATGTTTATATTCTATTAAAACAGTGGTTTTAATCAATTACTAAATATGCAAAGTTGGGAAATATAGCATATTTATGACATAGTTTTTAAAGGAAAACTACAAGTCCCCAAATGACATCACTTAGGTTAAGGACCCATGTCAGTACAATAAAACTTAAAACCTAGCTTAATACAGTTTCAGCCCCCCAGCAATGTAACTTTTATCCAGTCAACATGGAATTTCTTGGTCAATACTAGGAAATTTATTGATAGACCACCTTTTAGGAGGGCAGTTTTGCCTTAACAACGTATTCTTTGCTAAAAATTCCTTTCTCTTATTTTTTTTAAATGCCCTCTCTATGCCTTTGAAAACCTTTCTATTGTTGACCTCCGCAAAGTTTTTCTCTGTTTATTGATAGGATGCTGCTCGATTCATGAATTGCTTAATAAAGCCAATTAGATCTTTAAATTTACTTGGTTGGATTTTGGCTTTTAACAATTGGAATATAATTTTTGTGTAAGTGTAACAAAATGTGGGTGTGTGTGTATTTGTGTGCGTGTGTGTATGAGAAAAAGAATACTGTTTAAAGTCTGGAAACTCAAAAATACTTATGCTAAGAGATTAAATATAAATATTGATATTTGATATAAATCAATATTTATATTTGACTGCTGTTGTTGGTTTTTTTTGTTGTTGTTCATACGTATGGCGAGTTAAAAACTGAAATGAAAAAAGAGTAAATGGTTTTTAAAGTTAAACAATTGCCACATAAGTTGTCCTATAGAATATAGTGAGATATTAGAAAACTTCGGGTGGAAATGGAATTGGCCAACTAACATTTATTGGGTGGCTACCATGTTGTCATGTAGCTGGCACAGATCTGAGCATTTTACTACTATCATATTATTTAACACAATAGATGAGGAATAGGCTTAGGGAGCTATCATAGCTTGCCCACAGTCACAAAGATGATGATGAAAGTGAAATTTAAGTCCAGATCTGTCCAATACAGTGTTAGAACAGTGAAAAGTAGAGGTTAGGAAATCTTGGCTTGAATCCCAGCTACAGCCATTACTAGCAACATGACATTGGGTAACTAAACTTTTGTTAGTCTCAGATTCCTTATCTGTTAAAATGGATATAATAATACTTATTGAATTATTATAATAAGCTTAAGTAAAGCAATATACAAGCATTTAGCACAGTAGCTAGCACACTGTGAGATTTCAACTTGGCTTTTATCAAGCCAAGAAAGTTTTAAAATATTAACATAAGGATGTCAGCCTATAATATATATACATTTAATTTTCAGAATCAAACATAGGACTAATTAGTTAATATGAACTGAACTGCAACTGAGTGTGTTTCACTGCAACTTGGCAATAAATACACGAAAAAGTCAGTGATTTTGTTTAAAATTCAGATATCATTCACTCAATTTAGAGAAAAAAATGAGTTAATGAAATTAATTATTATTTGCTTATCGTGCTATAAAATTTGTATATTGGTTGAATGGTAGTTATTCACAAGCATTAATTTTTTCAGAGGCCAGACTTATGGGTACACATGACTACACATTATTACTACATTTGTTTTTCCTTTTTCTAAAAGATATATATTAATAGAACCATAATGGAAAAATTGGGATGCAAATGGTCTGAAGTTTGCATGAATTCTAATGAGATTTAAAACATTTTGTAATTTTCTAAGGAAAGATCCATCATTATCATATTAATTATGAATGTGCCTAAAAGATGACTAAATAATGAAATTTTGGTGGGTTATAACTATAGTCAAAGTAACAAATATTTATGTGATTATGATATGAAATCTACTTCTAGAAATGTTAATATAATTATAATATTATTAAAATACTATAATAGCATGTTTTTAGAAATGATAAAAATAATTCTCTAAGAAAAGTACAAATTATTAAATTCTTTCTAAGGTATGTTATACATATGTATTTGTGTATGTTATTTATATATATTACAAATAATGGACTAAATTGTGAAAATTTTAGAATATGTAAAAAGAGTCCACTCATGGGACATGCACTCCTGTTTCTAATAACACATTATTTAAAAATTATTTTTAGAATATAATAGTTTTAAAAGCTACAAATTGTCTAGTTATTTTTTACTTGAATCTTCAACTATGTTCCTTTGAACAATATGCCTGTTTTAACACATTTCTCTTTTAAACAGGTTGTAGGAGGAAAGATGACTGAATCAGGTCGGCTTTGTGCATTTATTACCAAAGTTAAAAAAGGAAGTTTAGCTGATACTGTAGGGCATCTTAGACCAGGTAAGTTTATATCTTTGATTATTTAAACTGTTAAACTCAAGTAGTTGGAAAAAAATTATCCTCACTTAGAAGTGACTTGACCAAAAACAAGGAGCTCATTTTTAACTTAAATATAAATTTTTATTCATTAATACAAAGTGTAACTATTTTTTAGTCAATTTAGATAAAAAGATTTTTATATTTACTGTTTTGTTTTTTATTTTTATTTTTATTTTATTTATTTATTTATGTGTTTGTTTATTTATTTATTTATTTTTTGCTGATAAATATCCTTAAGTGTATCTAAGTGTCTGCCTTCTGCTCAGGTCATGGTCCCAGAGTCCTGGGATCAAGCCTGGCATCGAGCTCCCTGCTCAGCAGGGAGTCTGCTTCTCCCTCTCCCTGTGTTCATACCCCCCACCACCCCACTCATGCTCTCTCTCACATGTGCTCTTTCTCTCTCAAATAAATAAAGAAAATCTTAAAAAAAAAAAAAAAAGAAACTTTAGATGAGGTGCTCAGTTGCATATATATTGAGAAACCCAGAATATAGTCATAAAATTTTCGGAGTTTTACAGAGTTAACAGAGTTTAGTAATTTCTAGAATTATATTCCTATTAAAAACCACAGAGATAACTTTTATGTAATTTTATTCCTCAGACCTTTGTCCTTTTGGCTAAAGATACTAATCATCAAATTTTATGCCAATTGAGCTATTCTCACTACATCTTATTCCATTATGGTGACTTTATTCTATGGAATTCATTGCAGTTTAAGATTGCTTTTGTTTCACGTGCATTTTATGGGATTAGTTTTTCTTCTAAAATTATCATTACCGGAATACACTATAGGTGATGAAGTATTAGAATGGAATGGAAGATTATTGCAAGGAGCCACATTTGAAGAAGTATATAACATCATTCTGGAATCCAAACCTGAACCACAGGTGGAGCTTGTTGTTTCAAGACCTATCGGGTAAGTTGGTGTGTATACTTTTACACAAACCTTATAAAGTTGACTACTCTTACACAATTTTGTAGTGTGCAATCTAAAAATATCTGATTGCTCTATAAAAATTATTGTTTTGAGGACAATGCTTCTTTTCTTCTTTCTTGCTAAAACAGATCTCACCAAAAATCATGACATCTCTTTATCTGATCATGCTAGAATACACAGTTAATTTACGAAGGAAGAAGAAATATTTAGGTGTTTATTATTTTTATTGTCTCAGTAGCTTAATAGGTGGCTTAAGGCATAGTAAGAGAAAGAGACTATATAGTAACAGTTATTTTCAAAAGAAAGTTCGTGAACTGTGGCCCTCTATATTTTGAAAATGAGAGTCAATGAATTTTACATATTTTTTCAAAATGGAGATTTCAACATAGGAAAGAGAGGTCTTAAGGACATACTATTCCTAAATAGAGGGAACAGTTTAAGGAACAACGTGACATATTTAAGGAAACAGACAAAAAATAAGCAAATACCAAAGTCCTCCTTTGCTTTTGTAATTTTTCACCTATAGATTAAATTAGCAATTTCCAAAAGTTGGCAATATATATAATCCTTTGTGTCTATATCATGGGAATTTCTCATTAAATATCACAGCAGTGTTTCCCTTGTAGAATCTTGTATTCTAAGCCAATGTAAAAGATAATACGTATAACTAAGTAAAAGCAATATAAAAAAATAAAAACAGTGACAACAAATTATTAAATGCAAGTTTGGGGTAAGAATATTTGAGGATGGAAGCTATAGAAATTCTTTTTTTGTTGTAAAATACTACTGCCCAGGTTTCATTCATTTAGGAAACGATTGAACTGTATTATTTTGATCTCTTTTTATGTTGGAGAAAATGACTTACATTGGTAACTTAGTTTTATTGAAATGTTCCTTTTGAAGTAATGAATCCAGCACATGAAATTATGCCTCTTTTTCATTTTGACTCTTCATAGCTTTGTAATATGTTAAAACTGCAGTGTATCAGCTTAATCCATTAATCAGACATATGTCTTGGTATTAAAGGATCCTCTAATCATATTTTTGTTTAATGTCTTAAATGTTCTTTTATGTATTTTTCCGAATGACCTTAACTCTTAAAATCTACCCTTCCTGGCAAATCTCAAACAAAAATGTACATATTTTTGGCATAAATGAAGTAACCATTTGTAAGTCCCAATGAAAAACATGTTTGCATTTTTTTCCTCAGTGGAGTTACTGCATTTAAAAAGTTTCTTTTTCTTTTTCTCTTCTTTTTTTTTTTTTGCATTTAAAAATTTCAAACACAATCTGAATCTTTAAATTTTTTTTGGTGATATTTTATTTACACTTCAATGTTATTTATTAAAGAATAGAATGGCATTCAAATGTATCATAAAACTTAAAATCAAGAATTTATTAGAATGGGGATCCCTGGGTGACTCAGTGGTTTAGTGCCTGCCTTCAGCCCAGGGCATGATCCTGGAGTCCCAGGATCAAGTCCTGCGTCGGGCTCCCTGCATGGAGCCTGCTTCTCTCTCTGCCTGTGTCTCTGCCTCTCTCTCTCTCTCTCTCTGTGTGTGTCTCTCGTGAATAAATAAATAAAATCTTAAAAAAAAAGAACTCCCCCCCCCCCAAAAAAAGAATTTATTAGAATGGATAATCATGTAGTAAAACATATAGAAGATAAAATATGTTTATAAAACTGCTATAAATGCATATGATTGTTGCTTTCTAAGTAGTTGAGGTTAGTTCAGAATACTTTTATTAGCAATAAAGTACTACAGCTTATTTTTTCTTATGTAATGCTACAGTCATACACAATTTTGTTCATTTTACACTGTCCTATTAGATATAGGTTGATGATAATCAAAATAGCAGTTGCATTAATTGTTGAAACAATTTTTTGTTTTCTTGTTCTATCATTTCAGAGATATCCCTAGAATACCTGATAGCACACATGCACAACTGGAGTCCAGTAAGTTTCATTCATTCTAGAAGAAGGTATTAATAATGTCATTTACCAGGAGTCAAATGAAGTATTTTATCTATTAATACAATGTAAGAAATATAATAATCTCAAATATATAGTCATTATACAAATGAAAAATTTAGCATTATTTCATATTATTGTGGGATAAAGTACAAAATTCTATAGTATTTTAAGATAGTTGTTTTTCATCACACCATCTCAACTACTACAGATTTTTAGATAGCTTTATTAAGGTATACTACAATAAACTGCACCTGTGAGCACAATGAGGTAAGTTTTGACAGACAGTTGAAACCATCATCACAATAAAAATAATGAACATACCCATCTCTCCTAAGAGTTTCACCCCCTCGTTCTTTAATTTCTTCTAAAAGTAAATTTTACTACTTTGTAAACTAACCCTCAGTAAGTGGGGAGGAATGCTTGGAACAATGTAGTGAATAATAATCTAATTTATATTTAAAAAAAAATAGGGTAGTAGTTCTGGCTTAGCATCAGAGTAATAATGGAACAGTAGACAAATTTAAGTAGTGTTAAATACGGAAATGCTTTTTATTACTCGTGTATGAGTGCTACTTCAGATGTTAAACAAATGGATTTTTTTCCAGTGAACTAATTTCTTGATTGATTGAGAATAAAGGATATTGTAGAAGAGAGGAGGATGGTTGCCATTTGAAATATATTGATCAAGATAGACCATATTGAGAAAGAATGATCAGAGCAAAGATTTGAAAGCTTTCCAGGTACAGGGACCAAGTGGTGCAACAGTTCTCAGGGAGGAAAGCCTACAATGCGCTTTGTAGTGGAAGGGATTTTTGAGAGACTCCAAAGTTAGGAGGCCAGTGTTGCTGCACCAGAGTGAGCAGCAGGAAGGATGAAGGATAGCAGAATAATGGCAGCCAAATTGCGTGGACTTTGTAAACCCCTGTAAAGACTACTTTGTCTTGGGCTTTTACTCTGAGGGGAATCGGTAGTTACATAGGATGGTTCTGAGGAGAGATATATGTTTTAAAATCTGGCTACTGTGTTGAAAATAGTTTAAATGGAGTCAAGGGTGAAAGCAGAGAGAGTGTTTATATTTATAAAAATATAAATATTTTTATATTTAGTATTTTATTTGGTGACATAGGCCATTGGTGGGAGCAATGGAGGTAATGAGAAGTGATTGGATCCTGCAATAATTAAGAATATACTATGAAAATAGATTTTTTTTTTACTTTTATATCACAATTATAAGCATCTCTAAAATATTTACCAGAGAGGTGAAATACTTTTGGAATGACATAGCACTATATTTAAAATATGATCAAGTGACTTATTTGATTTTAGTACCTTTGGCTAGGTACTCAATCATTTTATCCAAATTATACCATGATCACGAAAAACTGTAATGATAAATAAATTCAGTTGACCCTTGAATAGCATGGGTTTGAACTGCATGGGTCTACATTTTTTCAATAAATGCAGTGCATTACTGTAAATGTATTTTCTCTTCCTTATGATTTTTAAATAACATTTTCTTTTCTCTAGCTCACTTTTTTGTAATAATACAGTATATAATATATATAATGTACGAAATATGTGTTAATCAGCTGTTTACTGGTAAGTCTTCTGGTCAATAATAGGCCATTGGTAGTTCAGATTTGGGTGAATCATAAGTTATTGTAATTGTGCCGGAGTTAACGCCCCTAACTCTCAGGGTCAACTGACTAATTTAATGATATTATTTATATATACTGATATCATCATCAATATCATTATTGCTCCCATTTTGCTGAGTGCCTGGGGATTGTGGTTGATGTTCTGTCTACAACATCACATTTATTTCTCATAGAAGTTCTATGGAGTACGTATAATTTTTATTCATTTATGTAACATCACTCAGATCTGGTTATGAGCAGGGTGGAACCCTTTATCTAATTATAGCTATTTAAAAATCTCTTAGTCTACAATTTTAAAACTGTTTTTGAGGAGATAGGGGTCCTTTCTTAAATAAATTAGAATCAATCTTTTCTTCTTTAAATATGGAAGAATAGGGCAGCCTGGGTGGCTCAGTGGTTTAGTGCCGCCTTCAGCCCAGGGTGTGATTCTGGAGACCCAGGATCGAGTCCCACATTGGGCTCCCTACATGGAGCCTGCTTCTCGCTCTGCCTGTGTCTCTGCCTCTCTCTCTCTGTGTGTCTCTATGAATAAATAAATAAAATCTTTAAAAAAATATATGGAAGAATAGATTCCTCTAAGGCCCAGTCATTAACCTTTGTCCTTAGTTCCTCAATAAATTCTTACCTTCATGATGGTTTTAATTGCCACATGACACCTAACTTTATATTACTGAGATGATCTATCATTGTTCCTTTATCCCTGGATGTTTAAATAATATGTTCTGTGAAGTGTCTTCTTATAAATTGAAGCTTAATATGTAGAAAACTGAGCTTATTTCTTATTATAAAGCCATTATTCTTTCCACTTCTAAATATTTCCACTTCTAAGATATAAGGTATCACTGTTACTTCTGATTTCAGGTCTTAAAGTTTTCCCCTCATTTTATACTACACTCTTCCCAGAGGTGTATTTTATCCACTTAGGCCTCCATTCAGCAGACGCTTTAACACTTTGATTTTTAACACTAATATCTACTTAACATTTGGCCCTATCTGTATATCCTATGTTACTTGCTTTACATCTTCCCTTGGGTTTATCAGAGGGACCACAGGGTCACTATGTTTCAAATTAACTTCTCCACCCATTGCCTTAGACACAAAACTGTCTCTGTATTCCACATCCCAAGGAATATCAGCAGTGCTCTGTGCAGAGAACAAGACAGGTAAATAGAGAATCTTCTTGATCTCGTGTCTGGCTACAAGGCTTGAAATCTTATGTTTTCCCTCTTCCCTTTCTCTCTCATATCTAATTAATTTCTGAGTCCTTGTTTATTTTGTAACATCACCGGAATTCTTTCTTTCCATTCCATTTTTACATTTCCTATTATTGTTTTATTGGGTTCTGTTTTTAAGTGTTTTCTGTCTCTTTCAAGTCAATCCATACTTTAAATAAACAGTAAAGTCATCTTCTTCAAATATAGTTACTGCCTTGTTCAAAAGAGCTAGCATTGATAGTGCCAAAATGTGTAGCTCAGAATTCCAGGCACTTAATTTCCCCTGCTATACCATTAGCTCTATTTTTACTCACTTTCTGAGTTGTAGACATAAATTCATACATATAACTTCTGGATACTGAGGCTCTGCTTTTTCTGCTCTTCCATCCCTTTTTGATAGACTCTCACTTCCTTCCTGCCCATTTGACTTATTATATTTTCCAGCTGTTATAGTATGTGGTTTAATATGTGGTTTAAAAGTATTGCTTCCTGGAAAAATTTCACGATTAGCAATCTAGTACTTGTATTTTTAGAATGACAAGTTTAGACCATCTTCAAGTTGCTTTATTGTGTTAGGTTTTGTCTTTTTCTAAGTTTCTAGTTTCAGAAATATTGTAAGATATGAATTTAGTATTCACATAACAGACAAAGTAAGACATAGAGGTCTGTCTCTATGTCAGAGAAACAGAGAAAATGTTTCATTCTTGTCTTAAGAGAGTCCCTTAGCTATATTTATGTTTCAAAAAAATTGCTGTAAGTATATTTGGAACAATGTGGCTAAGAAAATGGTCTATATAATGACATTTTGTGGACATTTAAAATAAATAAATAATTTAAAAGACACATGGTAAAACTATTAAATACTAATGAAGAGTCATCATTATTGTTCTTTATGTATAATTACCATTTCAGGTTCTAGCTCTTTTGAATCTCAAAAAATGGATCGCCCTTCTATTTCCGTTACCTCTCCCATGAGTCCTGGAATGTTGAGGGATGTTCCACAGTACTTATCTGGACAACTTTCAGTATGTAATCACTACATTAATTTCTCTTTGAAATACCAAGTAGTGTTATTACTATATGACAGTAGCTTTTTGTAAACCAACTCCTTCTTAGAACATAATTGTGCTTTTAATCATCAGCTTTCTCATTCTTTGTATTTTTGATTAATTGAAATTTAATTTTATTGTTTTGCATAGAGTTTCTTTATTAGAGTATTTTAGAATATCTGAAATTTAATGAGAGAATTTGTGGAGATATCTAAAACTTTCTTTACCTTAGTAATTTTATTCTAAAATTCAAGGTCATGATTTTTGCTCAGTATCTTAAAATGACTATAATTTGTCCTAGACTTTTGAGAGAAATAAAATTGTGGTACTGTACAAAGATGGTATATTTAAGATGAACTAAATTTTATAACAATCCATGCTTTTCAAGTTTAAGGAAATTTGGGGTGAATTTCCTAGTAAATCATTGGAATGAATATTGCTGTAAGTGTAATGATACTTGGGGAACTTTGTCAAAAGACAAAACTAAGTTAAATGGGGGAAATGTAGATAACTGAGTATACTGGGTGATTTTAGAGTAAGTGATCCCTAATCTGGAGATTTTATAATAAAGATTAAAAATTCAATTAGGCATTTACTGTCCATATTAGAAGAGCTTTGCAAATTTGAGCCCTCACTTTTTTTTTTATCAATTTCTTCAGTTGTCATTCTCTTTTTAAACTATTTAAAATACCAAAATATCTGAATTCATCCAGTTGTATTTTAGAAACATAATGTTGATGAGTTGCTAAACTTGCAATTTTATAAGTATTAAGAACTATTTAGATTCTCAAAATCCAGACATTGAATTTTGGATAAAAAAACATAATTAAATTAAAATATAATTAAAAACTAGCTATTCTTTTTTTTTAAATTTTTTTATTTATTTATGATAGTCACAGAGAGAGAGAGAGAGGCAGAGACATAGGCAGAGGGAGAAGCAGGCTCCATGCATCGGGAGCCTGATGTGGGATTCGATCCCGGGTCTCCAGGATCGTGCCCTGGGCCAAAGGCAGGTGCCAAACCGCTGCACCACCCAGGGATCCCAAAAACTAGCTATTCTTGAGCTGATGTTTTAAGAGCAATAGGAAAAGCTTTTTTGTTTAGTCAGCTATGAAATTTCTCCTTTTATTTTTTTGCAGGTAGGGAAGATGTTTGATTTTCACTGAAGAATTTTTATTAATTAAAAGCTATAAGAAGAATAAGCAGAATTAACTTTAAAATTATTGAAATAGTTATTAGACATGTCTATTCTGGGACTATTTGATCACAAAAGTGACAACAGAAAAGTCATGCAAGAAAGAAGTTGAAATACTATTAGTTTGTAAATGTCTTTCTAAAATGAATTTCTTTATTATTTTCTTTTCCTTTCTTTCATAAACAGAGTCAACTTTTTCATATGAAGGCAGTGGACTTTTTTTTCACTTTGTACAACGAGTAGTAGCATCTTTCTACCTATTCCTTTACATATATTGACAGCACAGATGTTGTCATTTATAGTTATTTATAAATGTCATTTATAAATGCATGTGTATTTTATTCCACTATTTTAGGAAGTGCTAATGTTAACCTTTTTTTATTAAATTATTATGGCTCCATTTAAATAGTCCTTTTCTAAATAATGCTTAGGATGGTTGGATGATGCCAGTACATAAATGTGTGTGTGTGTGTGTGTGTGTGTGTGTGTGTAGTTGGCTTCAGTTGGTGGAGGAGGAAATAGAAGTTAGATTTCCATAGTATGTACCACTTTATTACCATCTTTGAAATCCCAAGGCCCTATAGAAATCGGACTACAGAGTGGTGGAGGGGATTGAGGAGCATAGTGCAGACATTTAGATAAATTTCAAATTCAGCTATTTTTTTTAATCATAGTTCAAAATGAATATACTGGAAAAGTAAGACAAATATTTTGGGGAAATATGAACTTAAAAGTTTTACTTCTGAGTGTATAATTAATGATTTAAAGTCCTAGTATTTACATTTATAATGACATTAGTTTAAAATCCATATAATTATAATTTTAAGTGTATACATTTTATCATTTTCTTGCAACTTGGAAATGGTATGTTCCAGTAAGATAACATTAATAAATAAAAGACATATTTGTTGTGGTAAATCTAGAGAGTACAGATAAGTAACTTAAAAATAAAAATCACCTATGATCCTGCCACTAAAATGTAACCATCCACATATATATGTAAATTTTTAAACAAAAGTGATAAATCTCGGTATATTATTTTGAGACCTGCTTTTTCACTTAGTAATATGTTGTACACTTTTTTCTTTAAAATATTTCCTTTAAATAAATAAATTTTCTTTAAAAATTTCTCTTAAAATGATTTAAATAACTAATATACCATTTTACTTTAATTCTCTTATGGGACATCTTGTTTGTTCTTAATTTATATTACTATAAACAATGTAGCCATGGAAATCCTTGAATATAACTCTTATGTATTCTTTTAGGTCAGAGAAAATTCTTTTGTCAGGATGACTTTTCAGAAGTAAAATTACAATATGAAAGGAAAGAGAAAAAATTTAAGATTCTTAAAAGCTATTTGTAACATTTTCCTCAAAAATGTTTTCATGAACTTAATCTGCAATCATCTAGTCAAGAAATATATGTTAAGTTCTAACCCCAAGTCAGCCATAAATACTAGTTGCCAAGAATACAACAGTGAGCAAGATAGACATGGATTTTATCCTCATAAAATGTAATTTTATTTTCATTCTTTGCATGCAGGAAAGCATAAGCAAAATTTCCTCTGGATATATTATTTTCCCTTTGTATTTAACCCTATTCCTGCCAACTGGAGACAATTTTGGTTTGCTTGTAATGATGTAGAGTTTAGGAAGTACATCTGCATTTATCACCTTTTGGAAAAATTCCTAGAAAGTCACAAGGCAACATTATAATTCCCATCTCTTTCTACTTATTTTACCTTTGGGCATTTTTATTTTGGTCATATTTTACCTGGGCTCATAACTCATAAATTTATGATGTTGCTAATTCCAGAGAACAAAGATAATGTATATGGTATGTAAGCTGACCTAATATATTATATTAGTTCATGGACTGATATTTTCTCAAATAGAAATATACATATAATTTAAGTTGTTGTCTAACCTTTCATTTCAAGGCTATTGATGATTTTTTAAAAAATTATGTAGTTTATTTCCTCTCTGTGCTTGAATTCTGCTACTGCTTGTTATTGTCTTAGGGCATAACTATGAAAGTGCCATTAATGTGCTTGGTGAGAATATCAGTATGAGCTCAGTTTTATGATGACACCCAACTGTATGTTAGCTGTCTCAGTGTCAACATTCCCTTATTTTGATTCTTTTTAAAACTTGTGTTCTTCCACAATTTAACAGTTTCCTTCTTTAGAGGATTACTTTTGTAGTTCTTTCAATATTGTTAAATTAATCAGGAGTCTTTGGCTAGTTTTTGTTAGAGTGTTAAATAAAGTACAGCCTTCAAGTCTTTTTTAATAGTGAGAAATGGTTCAAAATTCTCTCTTTTTATAAAAACACATTGATTCTTATTAACAGTCATTTTTTATTTTACTTCTGGATCTGTGGTTTATTTATGATTATATTGGTTCCCTAAGTTACTTTGTTTTAATATTTTTCTGGCTCCATTTTTAGTGATGAGTTTATAAATATTGTAGGTATCCATTTTGTATGCCCATTTAAGTGGAATAAGTAACTGAAGAATAGGTATGTATCCTTTGTATTGCCTTAGAAGTTCTATAGCCTTTTAAAACCTTTCTGTAAATGGAAGTTTTTTTTCTTTGAGCTTTTATCTATTGCACCTCATTGTCACAACCTTGTTATTCCAGAACACTGCATAAAAGGAATGCCCTAAAGACAGTAGTGCAGAGTGACATTAAAAATGCAAAACAAATTGTGTACAAATTCAGTTCTTCTTCTTCAGTTCTCATACAAATTTGTATGAGGCTGTATTGTTTCAGGTTTTATCAGATATTTCCTGTTTAAAATACATGAATTAATAGTAGTTACAAATTGCAGTGCAGTACATAATAGTTCACCATTTTGGTGTGAAGTATCAGGCAGATCCATATAGGCAGAAAACAGCTTAGTACTTGCCAAGAGTTGGGGGAATAGGGGGATGGGGACTAATTACTTCAGAAGTACAGTGTATTCTGGGGTGATAAAAAGTTTTGAAACTAGAGGGAGAAATAGTTGCACAGCATTGTCAATGTACCAAATGCCACTGAATTGTACCCCTTAAAATGATTACTTTTATATTTGAATTTCATCTCAATTTAAAAACTAGCAAAACAAAAAAATATATATTATAGCCAAGTTTAATGTATAAACTTGTAGGTGAAGATTAGGTTTGAATTGCCATAGATTGTAGACAACTGGTTTCAGAAATCTGTGAGTTGCTTATTTGAGATCATTTTAGAAGATGGAAAATGTTTGCCTAATTTAGTTCAAAATGCTGTTTATTTCAAATTATTTTTTTTTTAGTTTTTGAAGTAATATTTGCTTGCAAAAAATCTTCCATTACCTTGCTATTTTGGGTCTATAATAGGCAGAACAGGTAAGAGAGCAAGGAAAACAAAATCTGTTTCCAAACAGAGTAGTTTTTTAGTCTCTTGTTCAGCTTGCCTTGTGAATCTCTATGCATTTCATACATTCCTGGTCCATTTGCTGGAGAAGTATCTACCTAGGATGATGCAGATATCAGGAACATACTCCATATCTAAAGATTTCTTTCTTCCTTCGGGAATGTCTCCACATGAAAAGGAAGACTGCTTAGATTTGAGACTGCCTTGGTTTTTGGAGAGAGAGAAAGATGACTCATATGATTGATATCTGCTTTTTAAGGTCTGCTTTCTTTTTGGTTTTAGATTTATATTTTAAACAGTCTCTATCTGATGATAGTTGACTTAGGCAACAGTCCTCCTACTACCTATTGTTTCCTTATAACAATGGAAAGGTCTGAAGCCTTTGTTTATAACTCCTTGAATTAGGCAAGAGAGACATCCAAGAGAAGTGTGAGGAATGAGATGGAATCCTGGTGAAAGAAGCAGAATCAATTGCCTTGAAATCTATTCCCAAACCCAGAGATATACATCTGATTTTATTCCTGATTTAACCATTGACATGCATTAATATAGGCACAAAATTCTGATTATTGTGGTGTCTTTTGGAATCTGTTTCAAAATGAAAACAGAATAAGCCAGAAGAGAAAGAAAATTTGATTTTATTCTAAGAATTTGAAATAGAATGACTTAATCAGAACTGGGCTTTCTTTCCTTCTCTTCTCCTCTCTTCTCTTCTTTTTGAGTTTTAGAATCAGGCTTTATTTTCTACCGTTACACTATCTGAGTTTTTGTTTGATTATGGGCAAATGTATCCAGCCTTTTTTCTATGTCTATTTCCTCATCTCAAATTTGACAATAGCAACCACCTTCTAGTGTTGTTGGAGGCAATAAACTTGCAATAAACTCAATAAAGGATTGGAAAAATATCAAGAACTATATAAATAAAAAGAAATGAGGTATTATTATTAATAAGTGTGATTAGCAATAAACAATATAATCTTGAGTGATACCTAATATGTGTTTAAAGATGGTGTTAAAATACTAGAACCTGGTATAAATTCTTAAGATGTGAATCAACTAATTAGTCCAATGTCTTCCATACATTTTATCTTACTGTTTATTCTTTTAAGAAATGCTAAAGCCAACTTGGCTAATGTTTTTTAAACTTTTGTTAGACATATTTTAGAGAAGTCACACAATTACCTCTACAAATGACTTTTCACTATAATTCTATGATACATTTTCATGTAACGTCTTCTTGGATTATGATTTTTTTCTATGGTAGTGTGTTTATGGGTGAAACCTGAAATTGCTTGATTCTTGGATTATGTTTACACTCATTCTTTCAGAAAGTGTTATTTTACATTCAGTCCTAATATGTTGATTACATTTAAAAATCAGATTTAAAAATTCTAAGATTTTTTATAGTTTTTATATTATTTTAACATTTTGGCAAAATTAACTTATTCATTACATTGAAGTACTTAATTTAGATAAATATTGTAATGGAAAAAGTATATTTAAGGAATAGTTTTATGTGTTTATTTTACTTTGGTCTTTTAGTTCCAGCGTGTTGTCCTTTTTGGTTTTGTTTTATTGCTTTTTTCTTTAATTTTGCTTACCAGAGCCAAAGCCTTAGTAGAAGAACAACGCCTTTTGTTCCTAGGGTTCAGGTAAAGGCCTTGTCTGCCTGGTAGAAACTAAAGTTGTGTTTTAACCCTTATTTGTATGTTTTTGGAAAATGCGTAGTAGGAAACTTTTTTTGGTATGTTGCTCCAAACCATATTATTGACTTTCAAATCATTTTATAAAGCCAGCTTGTAAAATTCTGCATGGGGATTAAAATACAATAAAAATTTAAAGAGACAATCTTTGTTAGTGATTTGATATGATAAACTGAATACTAAATCTCATAGGCTTCAGACTGTACATACATATAATATTGACAAAAATAGCTGATTTTATACTATTGCTAATTTTCCTTTATTACACTAAGGTTGCTGTCTCTTTAAATCATTCATTATATCGCTTAACATTTACATTCTCTTGCATTTTCCAAGCAACAACTCCTTGAGGAGATTGGCAAATAAATTTGTACCTTATCTAAAATATGAATTTTATGCATATTATATATAAGGTTCAACTTTGGAAAGTGTATTACTTTAAAAGAACAAAATAATGGTCTAAATAAAATGTGTTGGGTTGATGTTGTTTACATTTTGTAATTGAAATGTCCTTTCATTTTACTGTAATGCTTGGTACAAGTTGTTTGCCTCTTTTCATTAGGAAACCCTTATATGATAAAGTAATGACAATATAGTTTTTTTTTTAAGTAGTAGTATGCTTTCCTTGTTTTGCTGCATGATTTTTGTTGTTGGTTTTAAATAATGATAATTTAGTTTAAATTTTAAAAATTACAGTTGTGTTAGTTAATGCTATTTAGAGTTAAATATTTACTTGTGCTGTTCAGTTCTCCTCAGGAAATTTAAGAATGGGTACATGGTAAAGCTAGAATGATTGTTATATTAAAACAAAGTGAGGCCAAGATTTTTATTAATGAAACTTAGCTAAAATAAGAAGTGTGTCATATCTAGGATAGTGGAGATACATTTGTTATATTTTGGAGAAATCAACATTTATTTTAACCATTCATTTGAAAAGCACAGATAAGAAATTTAGGAACATGATAATCTAGCTAGTAAGATAATTCTATTTTGATCATGTAAACTGGATATCTATTAAAAACTTCAATGTAAGTCTTGTAATATAAAATGAAAATTAGGGCTCTGGATCAAATGCCCTAGTTTAAGACAGTTTATTAAAAGTTGTAATTTTGATTAAAAAATCAGTAAAATTAAAAAATGCCTATTATCTATATTATTTTGACATTTATATATTTGGAAAGTATGATTTAATAAACTGTAAGGTATAATTGTGAAAATAATGAAGACCATATGCCTAATATCTGTTTGTATGAAAAATGAATATTATTAACAAATGATATTTTTGGTTTTCTATGGCATAAGAAAATCTAAAAAGAATACTCCTATGACACATCTGAAGTCATGTATCTCAAATGTTTCTAATGATTTTAGGGAAGCAAAAATATTACCTATGAAGATGGCAAGTGCTTAGTCTCATCCCTCAAAAAGAAAAAATGTACAGAGATCAGAGGTTTTCTCCAATAATTATGAGCTTAGTCTTTTAATAATTATTATTGTTTCTTAGTTTCTAATGTAAAGTTTATCAGAAAAAAAAAACTTTTTTAGCCTTTTAGAATCTTTTCCTCCTTCAAGTGCTTAATATTCATGTCATGATCCTCAGAAAAGGATTTTTAATATCATGGAAAAATAAAGCCATAGCTTTTTTATTGCTGTAGAAAATAGAGAATATCAGAAATTAATGTGGTTTGTGACACATTTTAGGGGAAGTATGATGCTCTCTGACAACATCTCTGTTTCATCTTATATGAGACACTTTTGTATTTCTTACTTTTGTTATGTTGTTTTCCCCTATGTCTTGTGCCGGAAGAATAGTCTCTTTTTTCCACCTATCCTCATCTGTGTCTATGTTCTCATACTATAACACAAGGAAATATTTGACCTTCTTTTTTTATTTGCATGTTAGAGTATTTTTTTTTTCAGGTTGTTGATCCCCTAGTCTAAGGCAGTAGTTCTCAAACTTTAATGCCTGTGAGAATCACCAGGAGGATTTATTAAAATGCGAGTTCCTGGGCCCCATTCTGATTCAGTAGGTGAGAGGTGGGCCACAAGAATTTGTAACTTTTTCACAAATAAGTCAGATAACACTGATATAAAGAGGTTAGTGGACCATAGTTTAAGAAACATTTGTCTAGAGACTATACTTAGCAGCTGTGTTAGGAAAACTTCATTACACAGCAGCAAGATAATGTGTGCATTAAATATAAGGACTTAGTACAACATAAAGAGTAATGCTTCTAATTTTAAAAAATTAAATATTTCTTGCAGTTACTAAGAAGGCTAATTCCATTTGACTGAAAAGCATGACAAATAATTTTATATACTCTTTTGGACTACCAACCAGTCTTCCTCTCCTGACTCAAAAGTCTTGCTCAGCCTCTCACTCTCTAAAATATGAAGTGAAGGACACAACAAAACTATGCTAGAATTGGAACTACACTAGTGTATCATATGTACATACATATATATATATTTTATATGATTTATGTATATGTGCATGTATGATATGTATGTATTTATGTATATCAGAGCCTGGCCCAGACCTGTCTACTTCATGAGGAGAAGGAAGGGCTGACATGAGATGTATATTTAAACTTACTAAACTGCTGTAAATATAGTACATCCAAATTAAAGGAAAAATGAAACCATTAAAAAGTCTATAAACCACAAAGTTATATATAAACCATAAAATATGCATATTAATTCTATTCCCAAATTTCAGATTTTTAGATTGAATATCAAGATAGTGGTCAAAGATATGCTGAATTCTGAACCAAATGTGGGGTAGAACCATCCTGACATGGTAGGATCAGCGAGCTAGGTGTGGGAGTGTGAGCTATGTGTGTGGGAGGTGGTAACTGTCAAATCATATGAATTTAGCAGCTGGATGTGAAGTTCTAATCCCTAATTATGTCATAGGGAAATTACTCACATTTTCTCATCTCGAATGATAAAATATACCCTATTATTCTTAGGATGTGATACACTTTCTTCACCAATGAAAAAGAGACCTTATGTCTGTGTAAGAAAAATCTATAAAGATGAATTTATTATGGCTTTACATACAAACTTAAGGAGTCTCCCGACTGAAGCTACTAGTAATTCCACCTTGCTTATATTCTTTGAAATGTCTCTTCAAATGAAATGTTTTGTCTTTTGAAACTTTGGCTTAAAAATTCCTTATGAATGCCATATAAATAAGGTATCTATTCAGTTCATTTGAGCAATTATTCTGAACTCACTATTTTAGGGGAACTAAAATGAACCACAGTGGTTCCTGCATAAAGATAGACACAGAGCAGTCATTGTATATAAAGCTCTTAGTTATGGCAGAGTAATTATTATGTGCATGTTAATAAGCAGTCCAGTTAGGATAACAAAATGCTCAAGCGATTTATCAATCAACCCGAACTATCTGAATTATTTCCTCTATTCATTGAAGTTATTATAGCATATCCTTTTAACTATCTGCAATTTACTAAGTAAAACTTACATTCTGTGCTCATATTAGTGTGAGAGTTGGGTGAAGATTGGGAAGGTGAACATAATGTTATAGTAGTAAAAGTTTGAGCTGATAAATGAATATTTTTGCTTTTCAGATAAAACTATGGTTTGACAAGGTTGGTCATCAATTAATAGTTACAATTTTGGGAGCAAAGGATCTCCCTTCCAGGGAAGATGGGAGGCCAAGGAATCCTTATGTTAAAATTTACTTTCTTCCAGACAGAAGGTAGGGATGTGAAACAAAAATAAATGTTCTTGAAAATTAATAAGAAATGTTAATAACAGTGGGTGTTTCAATTCTGTCTCATTTATTTTTATATATCATGCAAGTCAGATATTTATGAAGTTTAACATGAGCATAATGATTCATATTTTTCATGATTCATATTATTCCTATGATTCATATTAGTCTTCAAAATAGTGACAGTAAATGCTTAAAGATTGTTTTTAAACTTATAACAAATGTTATAATATAGATGACTATTGAATATTTATTTTAGATTGTATGGATTCTTAAATGATGTATATTTTCATTTATCAAAATCATTAAAAATTATACTTTTTAAAATCAAATGCATTTTTAATAAAATCTACAGAATCAAAAAGCTGGAAATGATACTAAAGGGTACTCATATTCCTTTACAACTCTTACCTCCTCATACTAAAATATCATTTCTTTATATTCCATAAAATCAATGAGTATGTTTTATATTTCACTACCCCATGTCAGCAAGGAAACTTTACCACTGGGACTACCTAGAATCAGCTTCTTCAAGCATCATTGGTTTGTGTCCATACTAGTTATCATAAATGATATTTTTCTACCCTACTTTATTTATTTTTTTTTTAATTTTTTTTTTTTATTTATTTACTTATGATAGTCACAGAGAGAGAGAGAGAGAGAAGCAGAGACACAGGCAGAGGGAGAAGCAGGCTCCATGCATCGGGAGCCTGATATGGGATTCGATCCCGGGTCTCCAGGATCGTGCCCTGGGCCAAAGGCAGGCGCCAAACCGCTGCGCCACCCAGGGATCCCTCTACCCTACTTTAAACAGAAGAATTGGGTTGGAGAAAATTATCTAATCACTTTTAAAATCAGGAACATAAAAAATAAAAGAGATTATTGAATAAATATCATAAAAAAAGAAAGAATTAATGGCACCAATTACCTTTTTCCCAGCTATCCTGCATCCCTGGCTTCCAGGACAGAGTATTCTCAAGGTCTGGCCATTTTTTCTCAGGCTGGAAGTGGCTAGGCACAGATGTGATCTTCAACATGTTTACATACTTCAGGAGCATCATTTACTTAGTTCAGTTGAAGGTCATCAGATTTGAGTGCCTAACTATCATCTGAAGAACAATCTCTCAAAGAAAAGGATAAAAGAAAGGAAGGCCTTACATTTTATTTGATACATTTTGAAGTTAAATTTGTGAAGAAAATTGCTCAGAAAATATGTCAAGGTGCCATAACATCTAAAGTTTTTAGAAACTGTTTGCCATATAATTTTATCTCATAGAATTTGCTTGAAGAAAGTTGTTTTCTCACAACTTAGGCTGTCTTTAGAATAGGGATATACTTTGAAGCAAGGGAAGAAGAGGATATTCATAATGGGGCTTTTATTTATTTATTTATTTTATTAAAGATTTATTTATTTATTCATTCATTCATGAAAGACACAGAGACACAGGTAGAGGGAGAAGCTCTCCTGCGGGGAGCCCGATGCAGGACTTGATCCCAGGATCCAGGAATCAGGACCTGAGCCAAAGGCAGACAATCACTGAGCCAGCCAGGCATCCTGTAACTGGGCTTTTAAATCTAGCTTAAACTTGAGTTGGTTAACAGATTTCACAGCCGCACTTATCTGCCATCCTGGAGGCCACATCACCTGGCTTCTTTGAGCATACGTGGTTTGCTAGTCCAAGCATTCTTAGAACACCACCATAAAAACCTGCCTTCCCATCGTGCTTTTATATGTACATATAACCTAAGTTTCTACTTACTCAACCTTTGAAGAAAATACTTTTGAAGATGATAAAATCTTTCTAATTATGGAATTTATTATTTGATTGACTATTTCTGTTTAGTTTTATTTTATTTTACGTACCCTCTCCCCTTTTTGAGCAGATAGATCTAAAATGAAAAAGAAGGTCACTTTCACCACTCCTTTATATTTTCAATGTAATGTTTATCTTTTCCTAACACCAAAGAATGTGGTAAACACTTAAATATTTCATTCTCAAATTATTCCTCTTCTGTTTCCTTGTCAATTATCAGGAATTAGAGGAATATTTAAGCAAGTTTGTCGATTTATTGAGTCATAAAGTTGTGTCAGGGTTCTTTCTTTCTTTCTTTCTTTCTTTCTTTCTTTCTTTCTTTCTTTCTTTCTTTCTTTCTTTCTCTTTTTCTTCTTTCTTCTTTCTTTCTTTCTTTCTTCTTTCTTTCTTTCTCTTTTTCTTCTTTCTTCTTTCTTTCTTTCTTCTTTCTTTCTTTCTTTCTTTCTTTCTTTCTTTCTTTCTTTCTTTCTTTTCTCTTTCTTCCTTTTCTTTCTTTCTTTCTTTCTTTCTTTCTTTCTTTCTTTCTTTCTTTCTTTCTTTCCTTCCTTCCTTCCTTCCTTCCTTCCTTCCTTCCTTCCTTCAGAGAGTGAGTGAGTCACGGGAGCAGGGGCAGAGGGAGAGGGAGAAGCAGGCTCCTTTGTTGAGTAGGGAGCCAGATACAGGGCTCCATCCCAGGCTCGGATTCATGACCTGAACTGAAGACAGACACTTAACTGCTTAAGGGACTTGAGCCACCCAGGCACGGCAGGGTTTTATCTTAAAAGATAAAAGAATTCTTTGGTTAACTCAGAAACAGCTACGTTATCATCACATTTTTTTTCTGTTGATACAAGTTTTTAGACAGGAATAAAGGGCTATTTACGCTTTTTATAGGAATTATTTCACTTTTCCTGACAGTTTGTCCAGGAGAAAAACTATCTGATAAGATGAATGTAAAAAATAATTAAACCTTTTTATGATAAGAATTCCTGGAGGGACAGTGAGACTGCATTGAAGAGATTTAGACAGGAATGTCTCTATGTTAGTTAATCCATTCAAAACATTATTTTCTAAGTAATGAACTATGTCCTCTAAAAAATTGCTGAATGTGCTTTACACTCTTTTATATCTTGAAGTAACGTTGGTTATCAGTCAAAATACATTTCTTTCTTTGGAGTAAACACATCAAGTCTTTGCAAGCAGTTACTTAAGTAAATTAAAAATACTAGTAGCCTGAAAATACATACAAAAGGCTTTAGATTGGATTTTATTTTATTTTAAAGATTTTATTTATTCATGAGAGACACACACAGAGAGAGAGAGAGAGAGAGAGAG
Source organism: Canis lupus dingo (assembly GCF_003254725.2). NCBI lineage: Eukaryota > Metazoa > Chordata > Mammalia > Carnivora > Canidae > Canis > Canis lupus. The sequence goes on from NC_064255.1 coordinate 5,378,467, forward strand.
AGGGAGGGAGGGAGGCAGAGGGAGAAGCAGGCTCCACGCAGGGAGCCTGATGTGGGACTCAATCCTGGGACTCCAGGATCACCCCCTAGGCCAAAGGCAGGCGCTAAACCACTGAGCCACCCAGGGATCCCCCTGATTTTATTTAAAAAAATAGTTTTCATTCATAACAGGTTAATGGTGCTGTTAGAGATCAATGATTTATTTTATTGTTGGTTGGCTGAGATCTAAAAAAAAAGTCTCGATAGTATGCTCATTGATCTTAGTTTTTAAATACTCTTAGCAACTTTTCAGTGATTGACTTATACAACATGATCTTATTTTGTTGGTTTCTTTGTTTCAAAGATTTTGTTTTTAAGTAATCACCCAATGTGGGGTTTAAACTCACAACCCCGAGGTCAAGAATGGTATCCTCTAACCGATTGAGCTGCCCCCCCCACCTTTTTAATCTGATCTTATTTTGAAGGCTTTTGTTATACTTCTAGAAGAAAGCCTCAGTTGCTTTTTTTTTTTTTTTTTTAACTTGCTGAAGCTAATTTTTCATGGTTCTTTGCATGGATTGGTGCTTCAATACACACTAAATTGCCTTATTAAATGTTAATTGTATATGGTGGGAGTACGAGGAATTTCAGTGATTATCTACTCTCCCTCCCACCCATTATAGAAATCCCTTCTGAAATGTCTTTATCTGAGAACTTTTTTCACTCAAGAGGAAATCAAGGTTTATTTTTCTCTTCCCTTTCAGACTGCAGTATAAACCATTATGGAATTATAAAGTAAGGTTCCCACTAAATGGTTTTTTCCTGCCTTTAAAGGAGAAGACTTTCTCTTTTAACAGGGTCTCATAATTCATTCTTTAATGTGTGAAATATGAGTAGGTGCTTTATAAATATTTGTGAAAATTTTAGATGAAGAGAGGAGATGGCAGGAATAATAAGTCATAGTCCTTGTTATTATTTCTATTATTTAGTTATTTTTATTTATAATAGCACTTTTCCATAAAATGGAATAGCGTAAAATTTCCTACGTGGATTTCCTAGGTTATTTTCCTAATGAGAACATAGAAATTAGTAAAGATACATTGTTTTAAAGTGTCTTGCTTCCATATTCAATATATGAGTTCTGGAAACATATGTGCCTTTGGTGAGTTAAGTCCAATCTATATTAATTTCTATTTTTGCGTATTCATGAATTGACACAATATACAGTACACAATATATAGTACAACAGGATAGTAATGCATGTACATATTTCATAAATATAAATACATATAATGGGATACATTGTCAGAAACTTATATTTGATAGAGATATGCAGTCAAAAAAGTACAGAAGCCTCTGAGCTAGAAGCCCCATCTATTGGGGATGGCCAGCTTGCATTTCCAGCTCACATCATAGAAGCTACCTCACATAGAAATAATTTTACAGGGGTACTTGAGTGGCTCAGTGGGTCAAGCGTCAGACTCTTAGGAACCTTGTATACCATTGGTGGGAATGTAAACTTGTGCAGCCACGATGGAAAACAGGATGGATGTTCCTCAAAAAATTAAAGCTACAGGGACACCTGGATGGCTCAGTTAAGCAGAAAATTCTTGATTTCAGCTCAGGTCATGATCTCAGGGTTGTGAGATGGAGCCTTGTGTGGAGCCCGCTTCCCTCTCTCTCCCTCTCTAAAAAAATTAAAAAAAATAATTTTACAGTGCTTTTAAAGATCTGATAACTGTCAAGTGGGCAAGTACATATTTCTTTATATAAGATAGTAAATTGATAAATGTAATTATAAGTGTTCAGCTGAACTAAATGGATATAAAGTTGTGACCATCACAATTTTTTGGACTTTTTGTGCAATTACATTTCTGTAGTTTGAGTAGTATATGTAACATTCTTGGTTCATTGCCATTTTGAAGGATTTCAATAGGGCAAAATGGTTTTAAAAATGTAGAATTAATATTTCTGATTTTAGATTTTGAGAAAGATGAAATTTTTAATTATGGAAGGAGTTCAGATTTACTGAAATATTGCTTTTAAAAAATGATATTATTATATACTTATAAATTTTAGTAAGAATTTAAATGATTATAATATTTATAACATATGACACTTTTGTGGCAAAACTTCACTTCCTGAAAATTTTAAATGAATAGTTTTTAGGGCAAAACTTAAAGGTTTATCCTGTATTCCTATTTTTTATAGTGATAAAAACAAGAGAAGAACTAAAACAGTAAAGAAAACATTGGAACCCAAATGGAACCAAACATTCATTTATTCCCCTGTCCACCGAAGAGAATTTAGAGAACGGATGCTAGAGATTACGCTCTGGGATCAAGCTCGAGTTCGAGAGGAAGAAAGTGAATTCTTAGGAGAGGTACCTGGAATTATTTTCAAGCTTAGACTATCCATGTCCTCTTAAACACATTTCTTTGTGATTATCAGCAAAATCTGATATTTTGAATATCTGAAAAAGTAAACCGTTTCTTTCATGAAATGAATTTAGCAACTGCTTTAAGACAAAACATTGATGCCATAAAAAAATAGTATCTAAAGAATCTGTAACAATTTTTAGATGTTTATTCCTACTGTAGACATCTTAGTGTTGAATGCTAAAAGGTTGGTTTGTGCTTCACAAATGTATTGCTGTGTTTAATTGTTTGTGTATATCATTTTAGTTTAGTGAACCTATTCTACCACTCGTAGGTCAACCATTTATTTCTGGATTATTTTTTAAACCCTGTAATGTATCTACAGTGTGCTAAGGGCTGAGGCTTCAAAGGTGAATAAGGCAGATTATTTCCTTCAAGGAATTTATAATCCCTTGGGGATACAGACAGATGTCTAGACAGCTGTAACATAGTGTGGCAGATGCTGTTGTAATAGGAATACTTGCTGTGCAGATAAGTGGAAGTGGTCCACAGAAAGCTCCCCAGAGAAAGTGAAATTTAGCAAAGTCCAGGGGAGAGAAATTCCTGCAGAGGGTATGACAAGATACTAGAGTTGAGGGGGTCTTGAACAATTCACTGAAATTGGAAGGGGAAGTGGTAAGAACTGAGCCTTGAGGGTTAATCTGACACTGACCTGATCACATCCTTCAATATATCATGTTAAAGAAGTTTGAATGTTATCTTGTGGATAATGAGAGGAAATGATAGATTTTAAAGGGACGGGCTTGACTGCATTTGTACTTGAGAAAAATGTTTCCAGGTATAATGCAGAGAATGTACTGAAGAGGGGCAAGATGAGAGGCAGGTCTCCTGCTATTAACACAGTAAGTTACCTGCTTAGCCTTCTTCAGTGTGGTTGGTTTGCCTGAGTAAGTTAATTGTCAACCTTGTGGGAAAAACAACAATTCATAGAAATATTGAACTGAATATTCAATGGAGAACAAACATTAGTAAATGAGTTGGATGAAGGGGAACATGGTTGTTAGGCACAGACTGGTGCCAGCTGCCTTGGGTCTGCATCCCAGAACTACTGCTTTCTACCCTTGTGTCCTCAAGCAAGTTATTTTAACTATTTGTGATCAGGCTTCCTCTTCAACCAAATGGAAATAATAGTAGTATGCAGCTCAGGGCTCTTATGAGGATTCAGTGTGTGTGTATGAAAACATTTGGAACACTGTGCCTGTAATTTTGCAGGGACTAGGGAGAATTTAGGAAGAATGAAATAACTTTGTGGTTTTACTTCTCTACCTCCCAGAGCTAAATAATGATTTATCATTATGCAGCAGTTTTCGTACACATAATCACAAACACTTTCATCTTTGCATGGGACCCTTAAAAGAAATAAGAGGAGTCATTTATTTCTATAGATTGATTTCCTTTGTAAATTTATTAAATGTTCATACTGTAAAATCCATATTATGATATGGTTCATATTAAAAATCTATTCTTTATCTTCTTTCTTGTTTTGAATTCTTAGTGGCATGATATGTTGAACACAGTTTTAAATAAGACAGAGTCATAATTACACCTTTTTCACTTACCAGCTAGTATGAGCTTAGACAAGTTCTTTTAACCCTTGTTAGCCGTGGTATCCTATCTGTAAAAGTTGAATAAGACCAATCTAGTTTTTTTGTCTGAGAATTAAGATAGCATATGGTTCTTAACATACAGTAGATAGTTCCAATTTGGTTTTGACTCCCCATTTAAGGGTTTTTGTAAAGGTTAAATTAAGAAATGTAAATATAAATGGCTTTTAATTATTTAAATATTGTATTTATTTACTCATGAGAGACAGACAGAGAGACAGAGAGACAGAGAGAAAGGCAGAGACACAGGCAGAGGGAGAAGCAGGCTCCATGCAGGGAGCCCGACGTGGGACTCGAATCCAGGTCTCCAGGATCACGTCCTGGGCCAAGGCTGCGGTAAACCGCTGAGCCACCTGGGCTGCCCTAGAAATGGCTTTTAAATTAACAAATGGTATACACATATTAGTTATTACAGACTTGTAGTAATAAGCAGTATTCTTTAATGGCAAATTTGCATTTCCTGATAATGAGTGAATTTGAGCATCTTTTTATGTGTTTGTTGGCCATCTGTATGTCTTCTTTGGAAAAATGTGTGTTCATGTCTTCTGTCCATTTTTTAAATTGTACTATTTCATTATATATATGTTCTTTATTTTTGATATTAGTCCCTTGCTGTATATATCATTTACAAATATCTTCTTCTGTCAGTCAGTTGCCTTGTTGTTTTGCTGATTTCCTTTGTTGTGAAAAAATTTTCTATTTAAATGGAGCCCCAGTATTTATTTTTGCTTTTGCTTCCCTTGCCTTAGGAGACATATTTAGAAAAATGTTGCTATAGCCAATGCCAGAGAAATTACTGCTGTGCTCTCCTCTATGATTTTTATGGTTTCAGGTCTCATTTAGGTCTTTAATCCATTTTGAGTTTATTTTTGTGTACAGTGTAAGAAAGTGGATCAGTGTCATTCCTTGTATGTAGATGTTTAGTTCTTCCAAAACCATTTGTTGAAGAGACTATATTTTTTATATTTTTGCCATTACGTGTTCTTGACTCCTTTGTTGAACATTAATTGACCATAAAAATCATGGGTTGATTAAATTAACAGACTTTTCATTCTGTTCCATTGATCTATGTATCTATTTTTGTGCCCACACCACACTGTTTTGATTACTGTATTTTGAAATCTGGGATTGTGATATCTCCAGTTTTGTTTTTCTTCTTCAAGATTGTTTTGGCTATTTGGAGTCTTCTGTGGTTCCATACAAATTTTATGAACTAGATTATTCTAGTTCTATGAAAAATGTTGTTGGTATTTTGATAGGATTGCATTAAATCTGTAGATTTTTTGGGTAATAACGATGTTTTAATAATATTTGTTCTTCCAGTGCACGAGCATGGAATATCTTCCATTTGTTTGTGTTGTCTTCAGTTTCTTTTTCATCAGTGTTTTACAATTTTCAGAATTCAGGTCCTTTACCTCCTTGGTTAAGTTTATTCCTAGGTATATTTTTATTTTTTTATGCCATTGTAAATAGGATTGTTTTCTTAATTTCTCTTTCTGCTACTTCATTATTGATGTGTAGAAATGTAACAGATTTTTGTATTTTGGGTTTGTATCCTATGACCTTATTGAATTTATCAGTTCTAGTTCTTTGGTAGTCCTTAGGATTCTTTATATATAATATCATGTCATCTGTGAATACTGAAAATTTTGCTTCTTCCTTACTAATTTGGATGCCTTTTATTTTTTCCTTGACTGACTGCTGTGGCTAGGACTTCTTAGTATTATGTTGAATAAAAGTGGTCAGAGTGGACATCTTTGTCTTTTTTCTGATCTCAGTGGAAAAGTTCTCAGTTTTCAGAATATGATGTTAGCTGTGGGTTTATCATATAAATAGCCTTTACTATATTGAGGTATGCTCCCTCTAAACCTACTTTGTTTTTATCATGCATAAATGTTGTACTTTGTCAAATACTCTTTCAGCATCTACTGAAATGATCATATGGTTTTTATTCTTTCCCTTATTGATATGATATATCACCCTGTTTGGTTTGTGTATATAGAACTACCCTGCACCACTTGATTGTGGCGAATGATTTTTTGATGTATTTCTGGATTTGGTTTGCTAATATTTTGTTGAGAATTTTTGCATCTTTTTTTATCAGAGATATTGGCCTGTAGTTCTTTTATTTTCTTTTTTGTAGTGTTTTTATGTAATGGCAAATTTAACAATAAGTGTGTCTTCAAAGGTCTATAAAAAAAAGTAGATATTTAAAACTATTAAGTCGGCAAGAAGTTATGCATATTTAGCTCTAATTATCGTCAAGCATGAGGGCAATTTTGTAACATAACATTGCTTTTGACCTAACAGCATTATTATTATAATTATCATTTTTATAAAAGTTATGAGACTATTTAAGAGAGTTTCTATATAGTAGATATATAATGTTCTTTTGTCTCTTGGCTTTATAGATTTTAATTGAATTAGAAACAGCATTATTAGATGATGAGCCACATTGGTACAAACTTCAAACCCATGATGTTTCTTCATTACCACTTCCCCACCCTTCTCCATATATGCCACGACGACAACTCCATGGAGAGAGCCCAACAAGGAGGTTGCAAAGTAAGTTTTCAGTGAGATTTATCATACCTTTATTGAATTATCTTGAATGATATATATGACATAGAATTCGAAGATCCCATTTTGGATATTAACAGGCATCTATTAGTATTTTCATAGCTATTGATGGTTTTAAATTGTTACACATAAGTGAGGTTATACTTATAGCATTCATTTATCACAGTATGATCCCAAATGAAGTAATTATGTTTTAATTTTAGCTATTGGGAACTTATATAGGAATGAATAGAAGAAATAGTAAAATTTGGTCATGTAGCTATACATATCTGAAATTATGATTTCCATCTTCATTATGCCAAGTATTCTATAAATTTGTAGGGTGGCAAGGACAGTATAGTGGTTGAAACTACAACCATGAGCATTACTCAAACAAACCTGGGTTTAAAGTTTGATTCTCTCACTTAAGAGCCATATGACTTCAGCTAGATTCTCTCTCTATGATTCACTTTCCTCATTTAGAAAATGGAAATAATACCTAAATTAAAGTGTGGTTACAAAAGTTAAATATTCTCAGAAATATAAGTTGATGTGATTATTCTTGTTGTTATTATCATCAGTGTTTATATTTTACCCTGAATTAATGCACAGTCCAAAATATCAAATAGAATTTGATCAATTCAGTGAATCTTCAAAGAAACCGGGAAATGTTTTCTAGACTAAAAAGCGGCATTATTGGCTTGTTGTCCCTACAAATCTAATTTGTTTTCTTGATGACTATTATTAAAAGGGGATGTGTCTGCTTGCTGCTTTGTGTGGTGTTCATGGATAATTTTATCTTCATGGAGTCAGCATTTTCCAGGCTTAGCAACATTTTTTTGTGAAGTACCTTTACTCCTTTTTAAAATAATGTCTCTGATTACTAGAATTTTATTTCTACTATCCAGTCTCTTATACAGGGGTGATATTATTTGAACACTAGTTTTACAGCATTCACTTTTTTCAGGCTCTCCACAGAGTAGACACTTACCCACTTATTGCAAATAAGTAAACACTTATTTGCAATTTCCATCGCAACATCTTTTGTTGTAAAAATTACACTACTATGAATTTTATGTGGATTCATTTTAGTGTCTGTTCTTTCCGGTCACTGTAATAGACTAAGTACAGTCTCTTAAATCACAATGTAGGATCATAGGTTATTACATGAATTTTACTAATATAAATCAGTTTGTAATCATTCTTATAGTTTAAGTTTATAGACTACTAATGCTAATACTCCAGTTGCTATTACAATAACTAATATTGATGACTTCTAATATCTAAACTCTTAAATCTACCAATAATTTTCATGACTTTTTTCCTCCTCAGCAAATTAAGAATAGTGTATATAATGAACAATGAGAATAGAATTCTTCCTAGTTAGCTACATGTATCATAGATTTTCATGCAATTAATTTGATTTAATCGAATTTGTAGCTTTCAATATTTAACCATTCCCCAGATGATTCCTCTGCTATTTAATCACTAATAGTATTAAATTCATTCATGGGTAATATGGTTTCATGTTGTACCATTCAGTATTGTCATGACTTACCAACTTCTAATAAAATAAGTTTTTAATATTTGAACATATGGCAAAAATTGGTGTTTTACACCTAAAATTTATCATAATCATAATTTATTATCAATGTGTAGGACTGAAATAAGTAAAAACATGTACATATGCATAAACAAAATGAAGATTAGGAAATAACACTAAGAAATAGAAAGTTGGAGTGCCTGGGTAGCTTAGTTGGTTAAGCATCTACCTTCAGCTCATGTCATGATCCCAAGGTCCTGGGATCAAGCCCCAGGACCAAACCTTTGGGCTTCCTGCTTAGTGGGGAGCTTGCTTCTCCCTCTCCCTCTGCTACTCCCCCTGCTTGTACTCTGTCTCTCAAATAAATAAATAAAATATTTTTAAAAAAGTAAAGAAATAGAAAGTTAAAGACATTATTAGTGGCTGAGGATATATTGTTCATTGATAGCAAGTTCAAATTCAAATTAAGGTATGGATAAATAAACATTAATTATTTTAAAAATTCACTCATAAGAATGACCTTCAGAGGTTTTTTTTTTTTCATGGATAGGGTAAATATTGCATTTATTTATAAATACATCTTATATTATCAAAGATATGATCATTAACATATTTGATGGAACATATGCATGGACAATTATCAAAAATGTATAATAATCCCTCATTATTTTCTACATCCACATAATAGAATATGTTAGTAATACAGTCTCTGATGTTGTGAGCTGAGGCTATGAGCTTATTGAATATGCATGGATATTTAATGGTACTGTTGGAATTCTGTTTTCTCTGCTCATGATTTCCTATTTTAAATTTTAGATTCAAAATTTCAAAAAAGGACTGTATTTCCATGGCCATTAGTAATTTTTAATTTTAAGGATATATTTTTAAAATAATGATTATTTCATATATCTTGTAGCTAGCTTAAATATTTTTTTAAAATCTTTTTGAGAAAGAAGTCCAGGCAACTTTGATTATAAGCTTTAAATGGTTTCCCTAATAAAGGAATTAGTGAAAGTATTTGAAATACATTGTTTCTTCTTATACAGGTATTTCTGTATGTTTTATGTTTTAAAACACTTACAGAAAGGGCCACATGCTCATAGCTCATGTCTGAAAGAAATTAGGTTATGGAAAATTAAATTTTCATAAAATAATTCTCATAAAATAAATTCTTTTTTTTTAAAGATTTTTATTTTTCCATTCATGAGAGACATGGAGAAAGAGAGGCAGAGACACAGGCAGAGGGATAAGCAGGCTTCTTGCAGGGAGTCTGATGTGGGACTTGATCCCAGGACTCTGGGATCATGACCCAAGGCAAAGGCAGACAGTCAACCACTGAGCCACCCAGGTGCTCCCATAATATAAATTCTCATAAGTTATTAAATTAAAATTTTAATATGGAACTAATATTTTCTACAATTTTTAACGTCAGGCTCCTTTCACACACACTCTTATCCCAGATGTCATTTAGATATTACCAAATAATGAGACAGTGCATATTTCAAACAGTGATCGATTAAGCCTTTTTAAAGAGGTGTAAACAAGATTGGAGCTATATGTTCAAATGATATCAATAGAGAAGTGAGATTGTTTTTTTAGATGGTAAAATGTCTCATGTAGTCACATAATTTTATTTTGATTCATTGGTGAGAAACTATTCATTACTGTCCTGACACATAAAGAGATTGTTTTTGAAGGTGTATTTTGATGTTTTAGTTTTATTTTTATATATTTACTGTCATTTGTATATTCTTTACTGTCACTTGCATAGTGTCTTAAGTGAAGTATTTTCCTTTTTAACATGGCAGAAGTAATTTACAAATTACAAAATTGTTGGTTACTTGGTATCTTATTAACCATTCTCATCACAATTTGAAGTATAAAGATGATGAAAAACAGTTTTCTTTTTTGATCCTTTATTCTGTTCCTAGTCCCATTTCAAGCAGATTCATCTCTTTGTTCTCAAATATTAGCTCTTTATTTAGTAAAATGCAACATTATTACCCTTCCACTTTTTAAAATAGATAATATCATGTCTACTATATTTTTATACAGTCTTATAACCACAAGTCTTTAGAAATGTGAATGGAAATAAATCATTGGGACAAAACCATAATGATGATGGTTTTGAGGTGTAAGGTAAAAGAGATGTAATTTCATCATTAAAGTTTCTTAATATTTCAACTATTTGGGAGGATTTTTGGCCAATATTCTAATTTTCTACTCCATTCTCTTACTTATCTCTTTCTTGGACTGCAGGATGTGTATAAAGACCTCTTAACATTATTCTACAAGTTATTGAGTCTCTATTTATTTTTTATTCTTTTTTTTCTCTCTTAGTTTTGATTATTTTTACTCACCTGTCTTCAAGTTGACTGGTATTTTCTTCTACAGTGTCCTGTTTCCTTGAAAACAATACTATAATTTGTTTTAGCAAAATGTTGTATTTTTCATTTTAGAATTTACATGTGAGTTTCTTAGGACTTCCTATATCCTTCCTGAAATTCCCCTTCTTTTATTATATCTCTGTGTGTATAATATTATATATGTATATGATTTGTATGGGTGTAAATATATCAAATAATTTATAGGATCACATATATACACATATGTAAACATATGAAAAACCTTTAGGATTATACATATATACACATGCACATGTAATGTACTATGTACATATACATATGTAATGCTGTGAATTCTCTTTTATTTATAATATTTATTTTAAAGTCTGCTAACTCCAATATCTTAGACTTCTGTGGATCTACTTATATTTCTAGGTTTTCCTTTGATTCTGGATCACATTCTCTATGTGTTTTATATATATATACTAATTTTTATTGTATACTGAACATAGTGTTTCATACATGTTAGAGACTCTGGATTTGGAAGAATGTTGGGTTTTATTTTGGCAGACAGTGAAATTTTTGAAAGATCACCTAAAACTTATGGAGGATATGTCAAGGCAATTCTATTTTGGTTCTTCCATAGGTTTAAGGCATAGTGCTTAATCTGGTTTGTGGTTTTCGTTCCTGAGGTATAAACTTTCCAGGCAAAGTCCAAGGTATTGCCAAAATCCTCTGACATAATTGGACTTAAACTCGACTCTGTGTCCTGTGGATCAAGAAGTTGCTGAAATCTCCTTCCATCTCTTTTAGCTTTTTAGCTATGGCTTTCTTCTTGTTTTTCCCTCTGCAGTTTACAATTTAGGGAGGGATTTAGGAGGCTATTGTGTATAAAGTTTGGGTCTCCCCTTCACTGGCTCCCTCTTTTTCAGGATTTTCCTTACAATTCTAGCTGCTATGACAACTCTGAATTCTGACCTCTGGCTCTTCAGCTTTGTAAGAATGAATGTTTTTTCTTGAGCTGTAGTTCCTCTGCAGGGCACCTAATTGGAAGGCCCTTAGGAGAAAAGCTATTTCAATATGTGTTTTTCTTATTTCAAGGGTCATAGCACCAATTTCTGCTTGCATTTATTTGTTCTCTGGTGTCTTTAAACTTTTTTATTAAAATATTTGTTCAGAATTTGTAATTATTACTGGCAGAAGGGTTAGTTGAATATAAGTTACTTTGTCATTCCCAGAAGCAGAACTCTACATTTTTAGTAAACTTTTTACTGAAGAATAGCATCTATACATAAATGTGTATAAATGATAAATATACCCCAAGTGAATTTTCACAAAGTAATGACACTATGTAAGTAGCACCCACATCAGGAATAGAACATCACTAGCCACCCTCTTTCTCTCTTTTAGTAAGTATGGCCCCTGCCAAGATAATGAACCTGAGGTCAAATAGTATAAAATTGTTTTCTTATTTTTAATTTCATGTAAATGGAATACTTACACACACATATGAATTTTATAGAATTGGAATTACAAAATATATTACTCTTTCACATGTGGCTTTTTTTTTACTGTTTGTGAGATTTACCAATATTGTTGCAAATAATTGCAGTTAACTTATTTTCATTGCTATACACAATTCCTTTCTATTAATATATAAGAATTTATGCACTTTACAGTTAATTAATAGTTTGCTTTTAGATTTTGGCCACTCCTAATAGTGCTGCTATGAACTTTTTCATACATGCCTTTTTGTAATCATATGTGTTCACTTTTGCTTTGAATATATCTGAGAGTAGAATAGATGGGCAATAGGCTATGCATAAATTCTACTGAAATAGATATTATTGAAGTTTCTCAACTGTATCCATTTTACTTCCTACAGTAAAAAGTACCAACTTCCTACAGTAAAAAATACCAACTTGCACTTCCTACCGTAGTGATGAGGGTTTGAATGTCTCTACATAATTACTTATTTTCGGTATTTTCATTTTAACTTACCCATTCAGGTGGATGTTCAGTGTTACCTCATTGTGGCTTTTAATATGCATTTCTCTAATAACCTTTTCATAGGTTAATAAACCATTTAGATATCCACTTTTATGAAGAGCCTAGTGAAATTTTAAGTCCATTTTTCATTTGAGTTCTGTCTTTTCTTATTGTTTTATGAGTGCTTTTCTTTTAATTATGGATTTGAATTCTTTATAACATAAATGTATTGCAAATGTACTTTATGACTTGCCTTTCCACTCTCTAATGGGATCTTTTGATCAACAGAAATTTTTAATGTTAATGTATTTTAGTTTTCAATTTTTTTCTTTAGTATTAGTGTTTTTTTGGTGTGATCTGTATAAAAATATCTTTATCTTCTTCAAGGTCATAATGATACATATTTTCTTCTAGAATAGTGCTTTACTCTGCTTGTTAAATCTACAACTCATTTGGAATTGAGTTTTGTATATTGTGTGAGATAGGGATCAAAATTCATTCTTAAACCTTTGGATGTCCACTTGATCCAGTACATTTACTTAAAAAGCCACATGCATGTGGTTAACTTTTTGAAGTCATTCCTATCAATTAGCCAACTTTATTATTCTTATTACCAAAGTGTCTTATACTGTAGTTCTATAATAAATTGTAATGTCTGGTAGTATAACTAACCCACTTTTATTATTTTATAAGATCATTGTTAATATTCTTAATTTTTTGTACCTAACAAACAGAGTATCAAATGATTTTTTATGAATACCTTTATGGAATTTTTATTCAAATTACATTGATCATTTTGGGGAGAACTGAGGTCTCTCCAGGGAGTGAGGAGAACTCCACTCCATGAATCTGCTATATCTATAGATAATATTTTAATAGATTTCAATGTAGAAGTCTTATACCTTTACTATATCTGTAACTAAATATTTGATTTAAATTAATGTTGATATTCAGGAGTATAAGTTGTTTATTAGTATTCAAAAACATTCCCATACATTATTTTGAATTTTGATGTGCACTATTATGTTACTTGTGAATAATGACTATTTCTTTCTTTCAAATTTTTATACCTTGTTTTCTTTTTTCTTACTTAATGCTTTGGCAGAGTCTTATCATAAAGTGCTGAATGAAGTGATACTGTTGAGTAGAAGTTGCCATCCATGTTTGGTCCCCATTCCTTGAGAAAAGCTTGAAATATTTCTCAATTATAGTTGATATTTGCTATAAGATTTTTACACTCTACTGAGATTCAGAAAGTCCTAGTTTATTCCTAGTTTGATAAAAGTTTTTAATCCTGAATGGTTATTGAATTGTATCATTTTTTTCTGCATATATGGATATAACCATATGATAGTTCTCTTTTATTCTATTAATGTGGTATAATTCTTTGATTTTCAAATGTTCATCTAGTACTCCTGTGATGAATTCAGGTAGCTCATGATACATTCTCATTTAATCTATCCCTGGTTTCAATTTGCTGATTCTGTGTGTAGAATTTTTGCACCTATATTCAGAGAAAAAAAGATTGTCTTTTATTAGTTTTTGCTATCAATGCTATACTGGTTCCATAAAAATATTCAGAAATGTTCCTTCTTTTTCTGTTAGATGTCTTATTTCCCTTTCTTGTTATAATCTCTGTCAAATTTTGATTTCAGTTTGTGTTGACCAAATAAAAAGTGTTTGAATGTATACCCTTATTTTCTATTGTTTTAACGAATTTCTGCATTATTGGTGTTATTTATTCTTTAAATGTTTAGTATTCACCATTTAAGTCATTAAGGTTGGCAATTTCTTAGTGTCAAGGTTTTAAATCATAACCTTAATTTATCGGCTAAATTTAGGACTATTCAAAATTTGTGCTTTGTGCCATCTTTGTTAAGTTGGATTTTTCTTGGAATTTGTACATTTCTCCTATTTAAAAAATTATTTGCATAAAATTATTCATAATAATATCTTGTCATCTAGTTAATGTCTATTGGTTGTTTAATGATGCCCTCTTTATTCCTTAATATTGGTAATTTGCTCCTTCTTTTTCTTGTTTTTCTTGGTCAGACTTTCTAATGACCTATCAATTATATTAGTCTTTCAAACAAAAAAACTGTTTTGTTTACTTTATAGGTTGTATTTGTTTTTCTTTTCACTAATTTTTGTTCTTATTATTCCTTTCTTTTACTTTCTTTAGATGTGTTTTTTTTTTTTCCTCCTCATTTCTTCAGAAAATACTTACATAGTTTTTATTGGGGTACTTTCATTTACCTGTCAATTATTTAGGAGTGTATTTTAAGTTTCCAAATCCTAGGGATTTTTATTTATTTGCTTATTTTATTTTTTACTGAGTCTGGCATATTATCTCTCTTGTCTGAGTATATACTTGGAATCATTTGGAATTTTTAAAATTATTAATTTTCTTTGTGATTCTTCATGCAACCAATTTTGGCAAGTGTTTTGAAAAGAATGTTTATTTTGTCACATTTCTGCACATGTTCTATAAGTTAATCAGGTTTATTAGTTTTGCTGTTCAAATCTTCTAGATTTGCTTTTCTTTTTCTTAGTTTGAATATTCCGTCAGTTATTGAGAGATGTTAACATTTCCATTTATGATTGTGGACTTTCTCTTTTTAATTTTATCACTATTTGCTTTATGGATTTTAAAGTTATGTTATTGGGTGTATACAAACTAAATTGTTAGGCTTTTTCAAATAGACTGATAATTTTATCATTACATAATATGTCTCTTTATATCTACGCATTTTTTTCCTTAAGACCCTCTTTGCTTGATGTTAATAATGCTGCAGCTGCTTTTCTTTGGTTATTTTTGTGTGTGTGGTATTTCTGTCTAAATCTTTGTACTTTCCTCTTCTTTGTGTCCTTATATTTTCAAGGTTTGTCTTTTGAAAACAATGTAAAGTTCATCTTCTTAAATCCATTATGACAAGATTTATTTTTTATTGGAGTAATTCATACATTCACATTTAATGTAATTTCTTATAAATTTTGCTTAATATCTTACACAATATTACTTATTTTTATTTGTCCTTTTTTCTTCTTGTTGTCTTTTGAAATTCATATTATTTTATTTACATCAACAAATATTTAGTTACTTGTTATGCTGCTTGTGATTGATCCAAAGATACATTATGTTTAGGTAGCAAGTAAAACTCTTTTTCACAAACTTGCATGTAAAATACACATTTTTTTCAAAAATTATATTTAAATCTTTAATCTTACTTAGGTATCTTTTTCCCAAATATCGATCTTTATTCCTTCTCCTTACCTACTTCTACCTCTTAATGGAGGTTCCAGAAAGCCCTAAAAAATGAAAATATTCAGAAAAGACTTATTAATTTTTAGTCCTTAAGAAGCTTTACTGATTTGTCCCAGTACACAATGGTTACTTAAAGCTAGATCTTTGCATAGCAGTTTTTACTAATGCTGGTTCTTTGGTGCTTAGCATCCAGTGGATCGTGGAGCTGCCATCCTAGAATCCTAAAATATCACTCGACTTTGGGGAGGGAGGTTCTAGAGCCTGCTTCCCAGTTATTCACAAAGCTCTCTAACCATTGTCTCCATACTAATTCTGAGAAATATTGATCTTTAGCGATGCCTTCCTCCTTTCTCTGCCCTCTCTACATTCCTCTCTCATTTCTCTCCTCTAGCAAAATCTCATTAATAAGCCTAGAGTATTGAAAGTAAATTACTATATGTCACTTTGCTTTTCAACCCACAACATAAATTTCCCTAATTAAAAGAAACACTAAAAAGCTCACCACCTCTTTAAAATGTATAAGGGGAAATATAAGGATAATAAAGCAAAATTTACATCTCAGTACATGATCATGCTATAATCTTGGAATTTGTATAATTTTTATTATACATAGAAAGAACAGTGGTAAAATTAAAATTGTAAGCTTATGTAGAAATATTAGAGAATAATGCAAGTTGTTGATGAACATTTGGGCTAGAGCTTAAAAGAATAATTAGTAAGATTTCAGTAAATGGAGGTGAGAAAAGTAAATTGTTAAGATGCTAGGATAAAGACATAAAATCTAAATAAGATGAAACTTATACATAGAAAGCATTGAGTGCCAGGCTACGGATTATGAGATTTATATAGGGCTTAAAAGAATAATTAGTAAGACTTCAGTAAATGGAGGTGAGAAAAGTAAATTGTTAAGATGCTAGGATAAAGACATAAAATCTAAATAAGATGAAACTTATACATAGAAAGCATTGAGTGCCAGGCTACGGATTATGAGATTTATAATTTTTAAATATAATTTGAGGGTAGAAATCTAAAAGAAATAGCATACTAATGTCTTAACATGATGTATTCCTTCCCCTTGATGTGTTGCAACCTGGGGAAAAAATGTTTTAAGGGGAGTAGTTTCCTTTCATTATGCCATATAAACAAATACTTACCTTGCTTATAAATGAAATCTCATGTATTTTGGAATTGGAGAAAGTTAAATATTAGGGATAATGAACGGCATTGGAAAAAATATTAAGAAGGAAATATCTTTGCTTGCATTTAGATTGTAAGTTCTTATTTGCTTGTGTTTAGATTATAAGTTCTTATTGGGCAGTGACCATGATGGTCTCCAATTAAACGTCTTAGTCTTAATTAGTAAATAATTCCCCAAAACTCCTCATAAAAAATCTCTTTCAACAATTTTCAACATCACAGTTTGTGCCAAAATTTGTACATTAAAAAAATCATATATATGCTATATGTAAGTTATGTTATATATATGTATTATATATAAATATATATGCGGACATATATATATTTGGGACATATTTTTAATATTTATTATTAAAATCTTTGTAATAAAAATACAAGCTTTAATAGCTTGAAACATTATATATATTTTCCAATTTAAAACCTTATTATAAATCATGAATTTTTAATAATGAATAGAAACTGTAAATTTAAGAACAAAGGAACTATATACTTTTGAAAGAAAACACTCATATTTATTCTCTTATTTCTTTTTAAAATATTATGTACTTAAGATCTGTAGAGAACACCTACAGTTTGAAAAGTTTAGTTAATGTCTTTTATTCTAAATTATAGTGATGCTATTCTTATTGTTTTAAGAAATAGTATAAACTTTTGACTATTAATCTCAAATTTATTAAAATGTCTTGTTTTAAATTCTGGCAGTGAAAATCTGCACTGCTGAATTAAACCTTACACTTCTTGGTGTGGTACTGATTATTTCACCTTATGTCCTTTTCCCAAGGGCATATTAGACAGTGACAAAAGGAAAATCATATGGGACTCCCATCTGACTTTAAAATTTATGTAGTAATGTATGAGATTTTCAAAAAACCACTTTGGGGAACGCCTGGGTGGCTCAGTTGTTGAGCGTCTGCCTTTGCCTCACAGCTGATCCCATAGTCTTGGGATCGAGTCCTACATCAGGCTTCCTGCATGGAGCCTGCTTCTCCCTCTGCCTATGTCTCTGCCTCTCTCTCTCTCTGATCTCTCATGAATAAATAAATAAAATAAAAAAAAAAAGCACTTTGGGGATCCACTTAACAACAGTGTGCTTTGCAGAAAATCCTCAAATAACATCTTTTAAATTAAAAAAAGTTAGTAGGGATCCCTGGGTGGCGCAGCGGTTTGGCGCCTGCCTTTGGCCCAGGCCGCGATCCTGGAGACCCGGGATCGAATCCCACGTCGGGCTCCCGGTGCGTGGAGCCTGCTTCTCCCTCTGCCTATGTCTCTGCCTCTCTCTCTCTCTCTCTCTCTCTGTGTGACTATCATAAATAATAAATAAAAGAGAAAAAAAATAAAAAAAGTTAGTAAACTTAGATAAGTTAAACCTGTCATTAAAACACATCTAAATCATTCAAGATGTAAAAAAGACATGAAATTATACTTTTATATTAGTGTTCATAAAAAAGAAAGCAATTATATATATTGTAATATCAATATAGGACATATACTCAATTTTATTGAAGGTACAGTTTTATTGAAGACACACTGTTACATGTGGGAATAATGTTGCCAAGAATGAAGTTCCACGATTCAGAGTTACCATTAAAAAACAAAAACAGTAGGGACACCTGGCTGGCTCAGTCAGTGGAGCATGCAACTCTTGATATCAAGGGTTTAAGTTTGAACTCCCCATTGTGTGTAGAGATTACTTAAAAATAAAATCTTTAAAAAAAAAAAAACACAAAACACCTAAACAGTAGAGTGACATAAAGTAAGAAGACTACAATGGAATATTTCCTTACTACTATTCATGTGTGTGAGATTTAGGTTTTGGATATGTTGTATTAGCATTAATTTGCATATGTGGGTAAATCAATATGAATGTGAATGTCATCATCCTAAATATTTTAATGAAAAGTATTTAACATGATACAAAGTATCTATGAAGAATTATAAAACTGGTAAAATGTTATTTCAGCATGTAAAATACAATTTCAATATAGACAATTTACTTAGATTTATAATTATGTGCAGTGCTTTTACTTAAGGAAATATTTATATAACAATTCATTGGTATTAGAATTTAAAATTATATACACTATAGCAATTCAGTTTTTAAAGTAACATAATAATTTTATTTATTAACTGTGTAACACATTTCTATTACACTTTTTCCTATAACTTTTTGCTGCATACCTTGTGATCATCTCTTCCTAAGACAATTTTGTACTATCATTTTTATACATCTGTGCTCTATTGATTATACAAATTATTTTTTATATTACTTTTATTCTACCTTTTTTCTTCTTTAGAAAGATTGTTGTAACTTTATCTCCTCTTTTGTTGTTGTCCTTTTATTTTGGATGTTGAGATTCTTCATTATTATTACTCTGAGTTTTCTTTTTCTTTGTGATATAAGAGTTTTTGACATCTTAAAGCATCTTTTGTCTTCTCATTTTCAGTTTATGTTTGTGACTTTCCCTTGGAGTTCTTCTACTTTACATTTTAACTTTAGTATGGTTAATAATTGTTTTTCCAATGGTGTGCTGGAACTGGAGCCAGTTGTGCATATCTCTTCTCTTCATAGTCATTGACATTTGTAGCTTGAATTAGCTATGTGGGAGTATTTTACATTATGGGAATTGACAAATATTACAAATCAAGGCTTTTTCTGCCCCAGATGGATAGTTGTTAAACATTTACCAACATACCACTGCCTTATATAGTATATCAAAATTAATTTCAGATTTAACAAAATTTAAATGCAAGAAGTTAAAATGTTAAAGGGTTAGAAAAAATATACATGAGTACTTAAACGAGCTGTAATGAAAACAATGGAAGGAAACTCAGAGAAGAGTATCAATAGGTTTTAAAAATATATGGTAAATATATTAAATCTGTTTTTTAAAAGATTTAATTTATTTATTTTGAGAGAGAGATTAAAGCTGGGGTTAGGGATAGAGGGAGAAGCAGACTCCCCACTGATCAGGGAACCCCACATGGGGCTCAATCTCAGGACTCTGAGATCATGACCTGAGCTGAAGGCAGACGCTTAACTGACTGAGCCACCCATGTACCCCCTATTAAATCTATTTTAAATGAAAATTGTAGAAGGCAATGTGGTAACCTGATAAGTGAAGTGATGGTAAGTGTTGGTTGGTCAAACCTTATACTTGAGTTTATGCTGATTTTTTAAAGTTTTAGTTTAAGCTAATTGATTCAGTTTTTCTCTAGTTTATGAACATATGTCCCAGATAAGTGTTAATAATACTTATAAAATGATTCAACTCTACAATTTTTTTTCTAATTTCTACAATTATACTCTGTCCTCAGAAATTCCTATATAGTGGTTACAAGTTTTTTTTTTTCCTCAAAATACTTTGCATAATTCCACCACCATGTAGATTACTAATCAGACAAACCAATCATTTAAAATATTGCCAAATATACTATTTTCTATTTGTTAAATAAATCTCAAAATCATTTCATTCAAATTTTAAATCTTTTAATTAAACATTAGAAACTAAGCTTTGGTGGTAACCTGTGAATCTATTATTTTATTATCCTGTGACTTACTATCTTTGGGTTAGTGACTTAAATGTGTCAGGATAAAGATTTATACTTTTCTAGGTATTAGGGTATATTTACTCCTCTCTGGTATTTTTGTGGCATGATCATTCATACATTCCCTTAAATTTCAAATATATATTCACATGATAATTCTCTTTCAGTGTGAAAACAAGTTATTAATATTTCCTACCTTTTAAAACTTTGTAAATATTTATACATAGAAGAATCTAAAAAGAAAAGAAAAATCTAACTAATTTGTATTCTGCTAACTTATTTGTGACAATTTCTCTTTCCATATATGCATTTTTACCAAGTGAGAATATCAAAATAACTTGTTCCCTATAAATTCTTAAATTATTCCTCCTCCAAAAGAAATCAATTTTAAAATGTACTTTTTCAAAATTAATAATATTTTTCTAAGATTCCTGCCATTTAAGTTCATAAGTTGCTTATTCCATATTAAATTTCTTTTTTTTCCATATTAAATTTCTATGTGTAACTAATAACTCTTACATTTCATGGTTTGTTGTATAACCATGTATTATTAAATAAAATTGGTTATCATTAGTATGCAGAGCAAGTCTATTATTTTTTTATTTTATATACCTTCTCTAGCCTGTAATTATTTCATTTCCTCAAAGTTTCTGCTAATATAACTTGAATTTTTCACTAATTCAGATAAGTGTCTTTCTATCTTATTTTATTCTGAATTAGTATGCCCTCTTTATTTTATAATATGTTAAACTGCAGTCTGTACTATAAAGCAGAGGTTAGATTTCAATATCCCTATTACATATAAATATTTTTAAGTGTATTTTTGACATTATTTTAACATTTTTTTTCCAGATAAAGCCTTATGTTCATATAATTCAGGTAAATTTTAGCATGCCCAATGTTTAATGCATGTATTCATATGCACATTTTAATTGGTTTTGTTGTTTTTTGCTTTGTCTGATTATTGTGCATATGTTAAATTCCTAAACAAAATGTCAGTAGCTTCCTTTTTCTACGTGTAGTACTTTTCCAGTATTCCCATGTTTACATCTTTATTATTTTGGTATTAAAAACCATTTGTTGAAATATAGTGATTTATGTTTTCAGTATGTCTAATATTGTCTTTTAATATGGTACTATTTCATCAATGATAATGGTTCAATATATTCTGTGTTACTGTGTGCATTGCTTCCCTAAATTAGAATTTATATGAATACAATTTTTAATGTTTTTGACTTATGGAGGGATAGTGTTAAAAATTTTAAGTATGTTAATTTAAAGTATAATTAAAGTATGATGTTTGCTGTAGTTTCTATCATTTTAGTTATTCTGTCACATCTTCTAAGGAAAACTGAATAGATTTACTTTTATTACTCTAATGTATTATGATTTTTAAATTCACACATACACAAAGTATGTCAAGATTTTTTAAACTAATGTGAAATTTTATAACTGGCCACTCAGACTTACTTTACTTTTAATACTTTAGTATGAGAATATTTTACATATATATAGTCTAAAACTTTTATATTTTAAAAATTATCTTCTTGAATAGAATTAGGAAATAATTATAAAAAGCTTCAGGAATGGCACACTAAAGTTTCAGATCTACTGAGGAAGGCTACCACTTACAACGAAGGTGGAATAGAAGGGACTGGACTTAACCTTCCTACCTCAGACAACAAAAATGGACAAATATATAATTGATTTAATAACACTGGATATCAGGCAACTAAGGACAGTAATTATTAAGAGTAGGAAGACAAATGACTTGAATCCTAAAATTGCCCTAGCCTGCCACTTTAAGAGAATTTGCTGCACAGAGCATAGAGGAAGAGAAGGCAGATGGAGCCTATGGACTCCCTGAACTAAGGTGATGGAACTGAGGGTTTGGGGAAACAACAGTGTCTAGAGTTCACAGAACAGACTACTGAAGAAGAGAGAACTATCCAGAGAGAGAACTCCAAAGAACTTCAGAGGGTCCCTCTCAAGTGTTCAGATGAGAACCTATCAGTGCATGAATGAAGGAATCTATCCAAGCCTGGAGAAAGGACCACCCAAAAAGAATAGAAGTAATAATGCCTGAGAATACTGTCTGTTTTCTGTTTTTTTGGTTTTTTTCCATGAGACTGGATAACATCAGATTTCAAAGGACATTGGATTGAGTCCACAGAAGTCTCTGGCCTCAGTAGTAAAGAACGTGTAGCCCTAGACTGACACTGTATCACAAAAAAAAAAAAAAAAAAAAAAAAAAAAAAAAAAAAAATCTTAAAAGCAGGAACTGAAAGGATCAAAATGTTTCTAAGTAATACAACTGCATGTAGAAAAAGCTCAAGAATAGTTATAAAAATTACAAAAACATCTAACACATAACAATGGAAAATTCACAATGGCTAGCACCTAATAAAAAATTACCTACCAGGCAAAAGAAAGGGGGAAAAAAGACACATAAAAAGAATTTAAATCAATCCAAACTAAGCAAGACCTGGTATAGATGTTATAATTAGTACACAAGGATATTAAATTGTTATAGAAGTATACTCCTTATATTCGAAATGCTAAGTAAAGATATGAAAATATAATTGGATCCAAATGAAGCATCTGTAATAGAAAACTTAAATGTCTAAAATAAAAATATACTGAATGAGATTAACAACAATAAACATTGCACAAAAAAATTAGTGAACTTGGAGATACAGTGAAAAAGACTATCCAAAATGAAGCACAAATCAAAAAGAGAATTTAAAAAAATAAGTATCTGTGAGCAATGAACAACTTGAAGCTGCCTAATACACAACTAATTTAAGTCATGCAGGGGAGCAGAGGCAAATATTTGAAGAAATAATGGCTGAAAAGAGTCTAAATTTGATGAAAACTATAAACCTACATATCCAGGAAGCTCAATGAACTCTAAACACAGGAAATGTGAATAAGAATATGTGAAGGTACATCATATTCTTTAAAACCAATAATAAATAAAAAATCATAAAGCATCCAGAAAAAACTGACTCAGTACATAACTGAGAAATAGAGATGACTGCAGATTTTTCACTTTAACAGTGCCAAGTACTCAGAGAAAAAGATATCAACCTAGGCTTCCATACCCACTCATATTTCCTTTAAAAATGAAGGTGAAATAATGATTTTTTTTCCAAACATACAAATGCTAAAGGAACTCATCGCCAGAAGATATGCACTACAACAAATATTAAAGGAAGCCTTTCAGGCAGAAGAACAATGGTACCAGAAGGGAATATAGAATATAGATGTATATAAAGGAATAGAGAACGTAAGAAATGATAACTGGATGGATAAATATATAAGGTTTATTCTTATTGTTTAAATACTTTAAATATAATTGGTAACTGGATGGATAAATATATAAGGTTTATTCTTATTGTTTAAATACCTTTAAATATAATTGGCTGTTAAAACAAATAGCAATGTTGTATAAAGTTTGCAACATATGTAAAAGTAAAATATATGACCTTAGTAACATGAAGGTTATGAGAGGAAAATAGAAGTGTATGATTATGTTTTCATACCATACTATATGGTAAGAGGTATGGTATCACTTGAAAGGTTGTAATAAGTTAAATATTTATGCTGTAAGTCACAAAACTATAAAACAAAGGGTTATAGCTAACTAATAAGCCAACAGAAAAGATAAAATGGAACCATGAAAGTACCATTCTTTCACCCAAAAGAATACAGAAAGTGAGGAAAATAGAACAAAGAACAGAGGGGACAAATAGAAAATAAACAGCAAGTTGATAGACATAAACTATCCAAATCAATCATGTTAAATGTAGTCAAAATACTACAATTAAAAGCTGGAGATTGTCAGATTGGACTTTTAAAAAGGCAAAGCCAGCTATAGATTGCCTATAAGAAACCCACTTTAAATATAGAAACAGAGTTTTAATTTAAAAGGATTAAAAAGATAAACCCTCCTAACACTAATTTAAAGAAATATGAAGTACCAATATTAATATTTGACAATTTAGACTTTAGGACAAAGATTATTACCGAGGATAAAGGAGGTCATTTTGTAATAATAAAGGAGGTCATTTTGTATTAACCCTAAACATTTGAATGTATTATGGTAGAGCTTCAAATTGCATGGGGAAAATTTGATACAAAAATTGTTAGACTGGATTTTAAAAAACAAAAAAACAAGATCCAACTATGATGCTTCAGAAAGCTCAACAAAATTAGCAAACAACTAGTCTGATGGAGAGAAAAGACACAAATTACTTAAATAAGTAATGCATAGGAAATCACTGCCAATTTAACAATTTAAAAGGATTACTTTGGGAATACTTAAGGGAATCACGTTGGAATACAATGAATAAATACCTTTATGCCATGAAATTAAACAATGTAGAAGTGGAAACATTTCTAGAAAGCCAGAAATTACAGAAACTGATGCAGAAAAAAAAAAAAAAAGAAATCTGAACAAACCTATAATGATGTTAAGAAGTTGAATTCGTAAGAAGAAAAGCTTAGGCCCAGTGGCTTCACTGATGAATTGTATCAAATATGTAAAAGTAGGGCAGCCCCGGTGGCGCAGCGGTTTAGCGCTGCCTGCAGCCCAGGGCGTGATCCTGGAGACCTGGGATCGAGTCTCATGTCGGGCTCTCTGCATGGTGCCTGCTTCTCCCTCTGCCTGTGTCTCTGCCTCTCTCTATAGTTGTGTCCCTATGAATAAATAAATTTAAAAAAAATATGTAAAAGGAAACACCAATCTTCCTCACATTCTTTGAGGGAAAAAAAAAGAGAAGGAAATACTATCCATTCATTTTTATGAGACCAATATTATTCCAATACTAAAGTCAAACAAGCATATCACAAGAAAACTGCAGACCAATATCTCATGAATGTAAACACAGAAATCCTGAGCAAAATATTAGTAAATCAAATTTAGCAATTTGTAAAAAAGATTCACCATAACAAAGAAGAATTTATCCGTAATGCAATGTTTGTTCACTAACTAAAAACCAATTAAATGTAATTCAACATAGTAATGAAAAAAGGAAAAAAAAAAAAAAAAGAAAAAAGGATAAAATCACATGATCATGTGACGAGATGAATAAAAGGCTATGATAATAGCCAACACCCCTTCACAACAAAAACTATCAACAAAGTAGGAATAGAAGGGAACTTCCTCAACCTGATAAAGAGAACTTTAAAAAACCTACTACCATCATTTTTAATGTAGAAGCCTGAATGCTTTCTCCTTAACTGGGGGTTAGGCAGATATATTTGCCCTTACTATTTTTATTCAACAGTGCACTAGAAATTCTAATTAGGGTAGTCAGGCAAGAAAAATAAAAGTCATTCAAAATGGAAAGAAAGAAATAAAACTTATCTTTATTCAGACAACAGGGTGTCAGGATGGCCGAGTGGTCTAAGGCGCCAGACTCAAACTCCGCTTCCTCAGACAACATGATTCTTCTACATGTAGAAAATTCTAAAGACTCAACAAAAAAACTCCTAGAACTAATAAACAATGTCAGCAAGGTCCCAAAGGTACATTAGCAATATACAAAATCAATTATATTTTATACGCTTACCACTAACATTTTGAAAAGGAAATTAAGAAATATTTCCATTCCCATTATATCAAAATTTTTAAAATAAATTTCATAAAATAAGTACAAACTTGAATACTAAATAAATCACAAAATATTGCATAAAAAAAAACAAAGGAACATCTAAGTAAATGAGATATTCCAAATTAATGGACTGGAAGACTCAATATTATTAAGATGGAAGTTCTACTTCAGATTTATCTCTGATTCAGTAAAATCCCTAACAAAACCTAAGTAATATTTTTTTTATATTTTTTGCTGTAATTAACTAATCTTAAAATTTATATAGAAACACACAAAATTCAGAACAGCCAAAAAGGAACAAATTTGGAAGACTTAACACTTCCTGATTTCAAACTTACTACAAAACTATAGTAGTCACAACATTGGGGGACTGGCATAATGAAATCCAAGTCATAATTCAAAAATGAATCCTTATATTTATGGTCAATTGATTTATAACACAGGTGTCAGAGCACTTCAGTGGGGGAAAAATTGTCTTTTAAGCTATTAATATTTGAACAATTGAAATGCACATGGAAAAGGATTAACTTAGATTCTATCTCACACCATCCACAAAACCTAACTTAACATGGTTTATAAACTGAACTGTAAGAGCTAAAACTATAAAACTCTTAGAAGAAAATATAGGAGAAAATCATATAAAACCATAACTTGGGTTAGCCAGAGGTTTTTCCCAGACAAACACAAAAGCATTATCATAAAAGAACAAAGAGATAAATTCAACTTCATAAAAACTTAAAATGTTTGAGATTCAAAGATACCATTAAGAAGATAAAGACAAACCACAGACTTGGACAAAATATTTGCAAATCACATATTTGAGAAAGGACTTTCATCCAGAATACATCAAGAAATCTTAATGTACTATGTATACCACTACATGGTTTAACATAAAAAAAATATGCTAGATAGAAGATGCCAGGTACAAAAGCCTACATGTTGTATGATTCCTTTTAATAACATGTACAGAAAAGGCAAATCTATAGAGCAGAGATTAGATTAGTAGTTGTCTGGCTGGGGGTAGAAATGGGAAATGAGTGAAAATGAGTATGAGGAATTTTGGGGGTATAATGGAAATGTTCTAAGTTTAGATTATGGTGATGATTACACAACTCTTAAAAGTTACTAAAAATTACTGGATAGTATACTTCAAACCAATTAAAACTATATAAATTATACCTCAATTTTTAAAACAGTGAGGAAAATTACAGAAGAAATAGAAAAAAACCTCAATTATAGTCAGAGATTTTAATGTTTTTTCTTAGTAATTCATAGCATAAGTAGAAAAGCAGTAATACTGGAGAGGATCAATAATATCAACTAACATGACCTAGTTAATGTTTATAGAACATTCCACATAACAATATCAGAATACACATTCTTCTCAGGTGCATTCAGGGCACTTACCAGGACAGACGATATTCTGACCAAAAAAAGTCTCAATAGATTTAAAAGTATACAAATCATACAAAGTATGTTGTCTAACCATAATAGAACTAAATTAGAAATCAGTAACAGAACCATCTCTGGAAAATCTTCAAATATTTAGAAACAAAATAACACACTTCTAAATAACTATGAGTCAAAGGGAAAATAAAATGTATTTTGAACTGAATGAAATGAAAACACAACATATCAAAATTCATGGGGTGCAACTACAGAAGAGATGTGGAAACTTATAGCACTGGATGTTTATATTATAAAAAAAGAAATATCACAAATCAATTACTTGTTTTCACCATAAGAAAATATAAGAAAGAGAGAAGAGAGCAAATTGAATTCAAGTTAATAGAAGAAAGGGAATAGGGAAAGTTAGAACAGAAATCAATGAAATAAACCAAAAAGCAATCAAAAAAATAATTAAACAAAAGTTTGACTCTATGAAATCAATAAAATTGGTCAACTTTTAGGCAGAATGACCAGCAAAAAAAAAGAGAAGACAGAAATTACCAATATGAGAAAATAGCTGATGTTGCTACAGTCTACAAACAAAGAGATACTAAGGAAAAGTTACAACGTTATGTAAATACATTTGACAACTTAGAAAATTTCTTTGAAAGACAGAAACTTGATGCTCACTCAAAAGAAATAACATAAATAGCCCTATATCTAATAAAGAAATTGAATATGTGGTTAAAAACTTTGCCACAAAGAAAACTGAAGGACCAGATGACTTAACCAATAAGATGTACCAAACATTTAAGGACAATATAATAACAGTTATACACAAACTCTTCCAGAAAATTGTCTATTTGGAAAAACTTCTCAACTTATTTTATGAGAGAAACATTACCATGATACCAATACCTGATCAAAATACTAAAAGAAATCTATAGACCTTATAGAAATTATGTATGGCAAGTTTAGCAAATTAAATTTTAAAAGATTTAGCAAAATAAAAATTTATCAAATTTAATACCACAATGCATAAAAAGGGCAATGTATCATGACCAAGTGATGTTCATCCCAGAATTAATTATTTGTTTAATATTTGAAAATTAAAGTAATATTATTATCATATTTTAAAACCCCAAAATCATTATTTCAAGAGATTCAGAAAAAACATGTGACAAAATCAAACACCTATTTCTGTTTAGGAGGAGAAGGAGGAGAAACTCTAAGCAAAGTAAAACAGAAAGAACCTTTCTTAAAAGATAGGTAAAGGGCATTTGTCAAAACCTACAGCTGAATTATACTTGGTGATAAAAGACTGAAACCTTTCTTCTTAAGATCAGAACAAGAAATGGTTGTCTATTCTCCCTGCTTTTAATCAGAATTGTACCGATGCTTCTAGCTGGTTCATAGGAAAGAAATAGAAATATAATGCATCCACATTGAAAAGGAAGAAGTAAAATGATCTGTATTTGAATACAACATTTTCATCTATATAGAAAGTCAGATGGAATCTACCCAAAAGCTCTTATAATTAAGAAGTGAATTTATGAACTTGTTGGATACAAGATAAAAATATGGTATCAATTGTATTTATGTGTATCTGCAATGGGAACAATTGAAAATTGAATTGAATTGAATATTGAAGAACCAATATTATGTCTGTTTTCCCCAACTTGATCTACAGACTCAATTCAGTTAAAAAAAAAAAAATCTCAACAGGCATTTTCGTGTAAATTGATAAACTGACTCTAAAACTTAACTGAAAATATTTAGTACCCAGAATGGTTAAAAACAACTTTAATGAAAGATCAAAGTTAGAAGCCTTACAATAGTTGATTTCAGAACTTATTTTAAAGCTGTAGTAATTGAGACATTGTGATAAAAATAGACAAATGCAGGGGTGCCTGGGTGTTGTAGGTCAGTTAAACATCTGTCTCTTTTTTTCTGCCCAGTTCATGATCTCAGGGTCTTGAGAACATGGGGTGGAATCTGTTTGAGATTCTCTCTTCCTGTCTCTCTGCCTTTCCCACTTGTTGTCTTTCTTTCTCTCTCCCTCTTTCTTTCCTTCTTTCTTTCTTTCTTTCTTTCTTTCTTTCTTTCTTTCTTTCTTTCTTCTTTCCTTCCTTCTTCCTTCCTTCCTTCCTTCCTTCCTTCCTTCCTTCCTTTCTTTCTTTCTTTCTTTCTTTCTTTCTTTCTTTCTTTCTTCTTTCTTTTTCTTCTTTCTTTCTTTCTTTTCTTTCTTTCTTTCTTTCTTTCTGAAATAAATAAATAGATCTTTTTTTAGAAATAGACGAATGTATTAAAAGAGCAGTATTACAATGCAGATAGAAACCCACAGATATGTGGATAACGGATTTTCAACAAAGCTAGAAAGGCAATTCAGTGGTGTAAGGATGGTCTTTTTTAACAAATGCTTTAGAGCTTGTAGATATCCATTTGCAAAAAAAAAAAAAAAGGAAAAGAAAGAAAGAAAGAAAGAAAGAAAGAAAGAAAGAAAGAAAGAAAGAAAAAGAAAGAAAGAAAAGAAAGTACTTCTATTTATCCTGAATATAAAAGATAATGCAAAAATGAATCAGTGCAAACCCTAAAATTATAAAACTCCTAGGAGAAAACTTTATCACCTTTAGTTAGGCAAAAAAGTTCTTAGGGTATGAAAATCGCATGCCATTAAATAGCACATTGATTAAATTGGACTCTCTAAAATAGAATAGTTTTGTTTTTTGTTTTTTGTTTTTTTTCTTTTAAAGAACACTGTTAAGGTGCACCTGGGTGATTCCATCACCTTTGGCTCAGACGTCCTGGGATCAAGCCCCACACTGGGCTCCCTGCTCAGTGGGGAGCCTGCTTCTCCCTCTCCCTCTGCTGTTCCTCCTGCTTGTGCTTTCTGGCTTTCT
This sequence comes from Canis lupus dingo, assembly GCF_003254725.2. Lineage (NCBI taxonomy): Eukaryota > Metazoa > Chordata > Mammalia > Carnivora > Canidae > Canis > Canis lupus. The sequence continues at coordinate 5,408,838 of NC_064255.1, forward strand.
CTCTCCCTGTGTCAAATAAATAAATAAAATCTTTGGGACACCTGGGTGGCTCAGCAGTTGAGCGTCTGCCTTTGGCTCAGGTTGTGATCCCTGGGGTCCCAGGATCTAGCTTCCCCGCAGGGAGCCTGCTTTCCCTCTGCCTATGTCTCTGCCTTTCTTTCTCTATGTCTCTCATGAATAAATAAATAAATCTTAAGAAAAAACAATCTTAAAATAAAATGACAATGTTAGGATAATAAAAAGCCAAGCCACGGGCCAGAAGAAATATTTGCAAATCATATATCTAATAAAAGACTTGTATACAAAATATATAGAGAACTATTAAAACTCATGAATAAGAGAACATAACAATAAAAAATGGATGTAAGATTTGAAAGACCATTATTAAAATTATTAAATATTAAAAAATATTTTAGAGATAGAAAACACATGAAAAGATAGTCAACATTAGTCTTTAGATATATGTAAATGAGATGCCATTAGACCCTTATTAGAATGGCTAATGAAAAAGACTATGAAAAGAAGTACTGGAGAGGATGGAAATTTACTGAAATTCTTTTATTCTGTTAGTGAGAATGTAAAATGTGATAGCCTCTTTGGAAAATACTTTGGTGGTTTTTCCTAAAAGTTAAATATACAACTACCATATAATTCAGTCATTCCACTACTAAGTCTTTATCAAAGAAAAGTGTAAATATGAACGTTCATTGTAACTTGATATATGATAACCAGATAACCCAAATGCCCTTCAACTGGCTGATAGATATACAAACTGTGGTACAGCCATAATAGAGAATATTATTTAGTGATAAAAACAATGAGCTATTGACATACATGGACAACATAGATGAATCTCAGAATACTTCTACTGAGTGGAAGAGATATAAAAAAATGCTAGTATGATTCCATTCATATTCAATTCTAATTGCAAACTAATGAATTAAATGGAAAACTATGAAGAAAAAAATAACTGAATTCCTGTGACTACAAATATTAATACCTTAAAAGTTGAAATAAATCTTTGCTTTACAGATAAAACACTAGACCCAGACATTCTTTTCAGGTCGTTCATACTTAATCTTAACATATTATTTCAGCTTAATAAAACTTGCATAATATACATAATGTAGGAATATTTCCAAGCTTATTTACAAGGAAAACACAACTTTTATACCAAATATCCACACATCCATTCCAAAAAAGGAAATTTATAGCCCCATTTCACTCTAAAATATAAATGACCATAAAAGCTACATAAAACAGCAAATCCAATCCAATAGTTTTATAATATTCAGTAAATGTTCTTTTAGACATTTACAGATCAAAGGAGAATGAATATGTTCATTTCTTCATAATGAATTAAAAATTTTATAAAATTCAACAAATTCATACTGATTATCTGTTAGCAAATTACAAATTAGGAAGAAGCTATCTCAATCTGATAGGATGTCTATTAAAAACTTATAGGAAATATAATCGCAAATGGCCAATGATAGAATTATTTATTTAAAAAAGAACTTGAACAAGAGTGTGATTGTAATGGAGATCTTAGTGCAATAAAAAAGAAGAATTTAGAAATAATAATTCAAAGGAAGAAATAAAACTGTCATTGTTTATAGATGATATAATTGTTTTCCTCAAACTCTGAAAAGAATCTACAAATTATGGTTTAGCAAGATGTCTGGGTATAAGCATAGTATACAAAGTACAAATAGACATACTTTGTAATAGTAACACAATATCAAATACCTAGGAATGAATCTAACAAAAGTTATATAAAAGAACTACAGGAAAATAAACTAAAGTTTTATTAAGAAACATTAAAGAACATCTAAATAAATGGATATATGCCATAACCATGTGTAGGAAGACATTATTGTTAATTTCCCCCACTTGACATATATATTTAATTCAGTTGCAATCCTATCAGTATGCAGCTGGCATGAGAATAAATCAATCAGCGGAATAAGACTAACAGCCCAGAAGCAGACTGTCTTTCATGAGAAGGTCTCTTATAAGGATCTGAGGTAACATGTCAGACCAAGAGAGGAAAGTGATTCAATAAATTAAGCTGGAAAAAATACTATCCATAAAAAAAGAACATAGATGAAATTAGATCCCTGTCCTGCAACATGTAAACTCTAGATGGATTAAGGGCAGATAAACTTAAGGTTCAGTCAGGAAGCTGAAGAACTATAGAGATATGGATTACAATATTTATCATAAAGTTTAAACTACAAAATAGCAGGAGAAGCTGCTGCTTCTTTGTAAGAAGGTTCATAAGAAAATGGTCGAAGATTCTGAAAAAAGTCATGTGCCAGAGGCAACAAAGAGGAAATAGTGAAAAAGTTTGAAGGGCTGTTGCCCTTTCCTTCCCTTGGGGTCTTGAAGTCACTGTAGATCATAAGGAAGGAAAAATGCTTGCAAAACACCCCCTCATACCGTAATTTTATGAGTGACCTGCAGAAGAAAATCTGTAGGTCCTTTATGAATCTACAGATGTACTTGGCACAGGATTGGGAAAATCTGAAGAAAGAGATCTAGTATGAGCCAGAGGAGCATCTAACATCCCAGATTTTATCATACTTCTTTAGAAACCAGAAAGAATTGGAAAGAGATATTAAAAAAACCATAGTTATCATAACCATCTCTCACAAATGTGAACTACATAATTGATAAAGTTGAATAAGTCGAACATTCTCCCAACAAATGAGAATATGCATTTCTTCATCTACAAATGAAACATTTGTAAAATATTGCTATAATTTTTAAGTAATCCATTCATGTGGTATATATTTAAGAGTTAAAAAAAAACCCACTGTTTCTCAAACATCTAGTTCTCTTACTTGAATGAACTACTGTTACCAGTTTCTGTATGTTTGCACAGATGGTCTGTATTTACATAAACAACTATGTATGAGTTTTTCCTACTTTTTTTCAACATAAATAGTAACGTAGTATTATTGTGTACCCTCTGGGGTTTGTTTGTTTTTCAATTTTTATCTCTATTCTTTTAGTAGTTACTATTGAAATCACAACCTTGCACACTTAACAAAGTAACATTAATTAACCTCTCTACCTATTTTTTCAAACTGCATAAATATTGTAAAATCTGATTTGTACCCCCACACTATTTAACATATTATTGCCAGAATTTTACTCTGCCTCCTAATTAGTAATTTATTATATCATTTTGTTCATTCAGAGTTTTAGACTTACCTGAATATTTATCACTTTTACTTTCTCTGCTTCCTGCCTTTTTCATTTTATCCTTTTTTTTCCTGAGATAAATTTCTCTACTTTTGAAGTACAAATATTTTAGTAGTGCTTTCAATGAAGATCTGGAAACAGGCTGTGTTTTTCTGAATATATCTTTATTTCTTTATTTTTGATGAAGTTTAGCTATATATAAAACTCTAGAATTAGTTTTATTTTTCTCAGCATCCTGACAATGTTATTTTAATAACTTTTGGCTTTCAACTTTCTAGAAAAGTCTCTCCATTTATTTAAATTTTCTTTAAATTGTTAGCAGTTGTTATGAATTTGTGTCCCACCAAAAGCATATGTCCTAACCTCCTGTACCTAAGACCTTATTTGTAAATAGAGTTAATACAGAAGTAATCAAGTATTCATTTTTGAGAATAGACTTAATCCAATATGACTGATGTCCTTATATAAAGGAGAAATTTGAATACAGATAGACATGAATAGAGAGAAAACAATATGAAGACATTCAGGGAGAAGATAGCCATGTGACTGGAGGGCCATTATCTACAAGTGAAAGAATGCCAAGTATTGCTGGCAAACACCAGAAGCTAGAAGAAACACGGAAGGATTCTTCCCTGGAGCTGATACCCTGATTTTGGACTTCTACCCTCCAGAACTGTGAGACAATAAATTTCTCTTGTTTTAAGCCACTCAGTGTTTGGTACTTTGTTCTAGCAACCCTAGGAAAACTATTACAGCAGTGTTTTGTGTTTTGTGTTTTGTGTTTGTGATATATGTATACTGTATATATATCAGTATATATGTTTGGCATATTTTTTGTTAAATATATTCCTAAATTTTTCATGTGTTCTTGTGATGGTCACTTTGAAACTTATTTTTAGTTGTTCATTGCTATTCTCTAAAAAAATATAGTTCATTTTTGTATATTGACTATCAATGTATTCTGCAGTCTTTCTACATTGTTAGTCTTAACTTTTTTGTAGCTTCCTTGGGAGTTTTAATTTATATGATCATATTACTACTTGCTTTCAAATCTGTATGCCATTCATTTATTTTCTTTGCTGTATTTTACTGTAATGCAAATGGAGTGTTGAACAGAAAGGGTTGGAATGGACATTCTTAGCTTATTTTTTGTCTTAGAGGGACTGCATTGTATATTTCATAAGTAAGTCTGATGTTAACTCTAAGTTTTTTGTAAGATGCCTTTTATTGATTTAAGGAAATTTCCTTCAGACTGTTTAACTGAGATATTTTATCATGAATGAGGGGTAAGCTTTTATAAATGATTCTTCTACATCTATTGAAGTAATTTTAAATTTGCATGTATAAATGAAATAACTCCAATATACATAAAGTAAACTAGAAAGAAAAATTAACAAATTAACTACTGTTGAAGAAAATACCATTATAATTTTCTCTCAGTCATTGATAGATCAAGCAAACAAAATTTTAGGAAACATACAGAAGAATCAAACCACATAATTAACAAGTTTAATCTCATAGTCAAAGAAAGACCTCTTCATCTAATAATTAATGAATTTATATTCCTCTGTTATATCCATGAAACATTTGTAAGAATTATTATTATACTATTTAATAATTCACTTTCTGACAAATTTCAAAGACATGACAAATATAGGCTCTTTTTCTCATCACCAGTATTATTATGTCAATTTAAAAAATAATAATAAATTACACCTATGTATTTCAAAATTTTAAGAAATGCTTTAATAAACATTTTCTTTCAAGATTTGTTATCTCTGCAATTATCATACATTATTCAGTCAATGGATGTCTTAGATTTAATGATGTATAGGAAACATCTTACAGATCCAAGAAGAAAATACCTAGACTTGAACTTTAAATAATACACTGCATATTAATATTTGAGTAATACAGAGAAGTAGTCAGAGAGGGAATGCTTATGTTAGTAAAGATTAAAAGGCTGAAAATTTTGACACATTTATCTAATTTAAGAGTTTAGGAACAGGGGATGCTTGGGTGGCTCAGGTCATGATCCCCAGGTCCCAGGATCCAGTCCCGCATCGGGCTCCCTGTGGAGAACCAGCTTCTCCTTCTGCATTTGTCTCTGCCCCTCTCTCTCTGTCTGTCATGAATAAATAAATAAAATCTTTAAAAAACTTCTCTCATGAATAAATAGATAAAATCTTTTAAAAAAAAGTTTAGGGAAAGGATAGCAAAAATAAATTCAAAGTAGAAAGAAAGAAATAATCATAACTATAGAGCAGGAATCAATAAAGTAAGAAACAAATTTCTAGTTGATAAGATTATGGAGCCTAAGAGTTAATCCATTGAAATGAATGGCAAAATAACCTATAATGAAATTTATTGACAGGATAAAAAGAAGGTACAAGATTCAAATAGAATATAATAGATACATCAGAAAATAAATAAATAGGATAAAATTATGAACATTGTAGCAAATACTGAAAACTTGAACAAAGCGAACAAATTCTTGTGAAAAATACAACTTAATAAACCTTGAAACAATAGGTCATTCTATGTCTACTGAAAATACAAATTAGTAATTTAAAATATTCCCATGAAGGAAACACTGGATCATGATAGTTTTATAGATGAGCTCCATCAAAATTTCAAACAACAGATTTTTTTTTAAATCCTACATAAATTTAACCAGAGAATAAAAAAGGACTGATTCTCAAGTTTTTATTGTGCCAGTATAACCTTGATCCTAAACCAAAAGGTTAGTGAAAAAAAGGAAATTTAAATCACTTGTAAATAAAAATCTAAAAATCCTTAATGAAGTATCACTAAATTTAGGAGATATTTCTCAACCTAATAAAAATGTAACATCAGCAGATATCATTTTTAATGCCAAAATACTCAAAAAATTATATTTAAAGTCAGAATTTAAAAAGGAATGTAAATTTTCTCTGCTTCTTTCCAGCATTATGAATATAGTATAGGAAGACAAGAAAAAGGAAGAAGAAAGACCTTAGAATTAGAAAAATTATCTATGGAGAAAAATCCAAATTGAACCATATAAAATTTATTAGAAGTAAAAAAAGAAAGAGAGAGACTTTAACAAGGTGGTTGGTTAACAACATTTTACAATAAAGTATTTCTGTATATGAGCAATTATATTAGTAATCAGAATTTTAACAGTATTTCTTATAGCAGTGGAGATGAGTTACAAAGAAGAAATCCAACAAATGTGGAAAATTTAAATGAATGAAGTTAAAAATTTCACAGAAATTTAAATGGAGAGAATGCCTAGCTCATGGCTAGTAAAACAATATTAAAATACATGCCAGGGCTCCCTAAAATGATGTATTGATTCATTGCAGTTCATATCAAAATTCCATTAGGATGTTTTGTGCAATTTAATAACCTGAACTTAAGATTATATGGAAGAGCAAAGAGGAAAGATTCAAGATATATTTTTGATATATAACAATATAATAACAAACAGTGAGTTTTTGGTTTATGGATAAAGGGGAAAAAATAGAGCACCAACTAGATCCTAGCAGATAGAATACATTTACTTATGACTGAGGTGACATAACAGATCATTGGGGAAAGACAGAAATATTAAATAATGTCAAAATATGTGTTATACATATGGAAAAAGCAAAGTTGCGTCCATATCTCATGCATAAATTCACTTCGAGGCAGACAAAAATGTAAATGCTAAAAACAAAATCTTTTAAATTTTAGAAAAAGAATACCTGTCAATTCATAAGCTTGGAACCATTTCTTAAACAAGACTGAAAACACTACATTTAAAAGAAGATTGATACATCCAGTGACATTAAACTTAAGTACTTGAATTCATCAGAATGTTAAATGACAAGATCCAAGTAGAATCAACATAATTCCAATATATTTAACCTCTGTAGAATTATTAGCAAAATAGATTGACTTTCATCAGGAACGTAGTAAGATTTGAAGGAAGCAACACTTACAAATCACATATCCCCCCTATGCCCCAATTCTGTGCACAAACCCACACAAGACCACTCACAAAAGCTGACAAAATGAACTTCTTTTTTGCTGGTGTCATTCTTACTTTACACCAGAAGCAGATCTGATTCTTGACCAATACCAAAAATATGTAATCTTTATGCCCTAGACTACCTGGCATATTAAACTATCATTACCCTGTCTGTACTTGAGCATTTACATTTACAATGTGAAATCTTGTTACAAGATGAGTAGCAATTCTTATTATGACTCTCCTCAATAGCTTCATCTGTGGTATCTCTTTTTTTCCCAAATCCATTTAGAATGTATATACTAATTCTTTAAATCCTTTTGTGCCTAGTTTTTTTGGGAAATTGTGTGGTAATTGTAGTTTCCATATCAGTTGGGCCTGTAAAAGCCTATGAGTTGATTGCGTTTAAAATTTTATGATATGAGGATTTGGAAGGGAATGGGACCATTCCCCACTCACTGGGACCACATGATCAAGACAGATAAACATCTTTTATGTAACCATTAAGAGGAGGAAAACCAGAGTTCCTAGCAACAGACTCTTCCTTTTTCCAAGAGGGCAAGGGTTAAAAAAAAACAAACAAGAAAAGAAAAAAATGTACAGAGTATTTCTAAGAGGACCTTGGAAATATTGAAGGGCATTCCCAGAATGTTTAATTTTTGCTGCTTTAGATAACTTACACAACGTGAGTTATATACCTTACAGGAAAACATTTATTTTCTGAAAACTGAATTTAGTTTATTTAATGAATAATGTATGGTGGAAGTGGACAGACAAAAGAAGTCATTTCTTGAAATAGCAACACTGTTTTCACTTACCATTAAGTATTTTCTGATTGTAAAGAAGGACAAATACTGTAATAAGGGATTCTATTGTGTAAGAAGTGCCTGTTTTTTTTTTTTTTTATTTTTTTATTTTTTTGAAGTGCCTGTTTTTTGAGACACATGCAGGAAAAAAGATATATGAAAAATAAGTTGTAACATGTTTATATATGTGATATATTTCATAATTAAATGTGAAGACGACCTGTTTAAACCATCAATCAGTGCTATTTTTGCCATAGCACAATTAACATTTTAAAATTTTGTAATAGAGGTCTTGAATTATGTTAATCATTACTGCTCTGTTTTAGGCTATTTCCTAGAAAATATAACACAATTCACAATTTAGATGTATTAATAAGTTTGTGGATGATTCATTGCTCATTTCTTTTCAAAGCAATGGGCGAACAGCTAAATTAATACTAAAGGAAGATTGTTTAGGATGTCTTAAATTATGCTTTTTCTCCATGAGTGTGAAAAATGAAGAATTGGGTACATTAATTAGTTATTCATATTAGAAAAAGGCGCATTGAATGATCTTGAAATATGGAGATCCCTGGGTGGCTCAGCGGTTCAGCGCCTGCCTTTGGCCCGGGGCATGATCCTGAAGTCCCGACATCGAGTTCCGTGTCAGGCTCCCGGCATGGGGCCTGCTTCTCCCTATGCCTGTGTCTCTGCCTCTGTCTCTCTATGTCTATCATGAATAATGAAATAAATTCTTAAAAAAAAATGAATGCTCTTGAAATAACGTATTTTGCTTTGAAATTTATATAGACTTAAATGCCTTTGTCTAAAAGCAACTAAAACTGACTTAGCTTTTTGTTCAGTAGAATTTGTCAATCAACATCGAATCATGTACATATATTATTTAATATTATTTCAAGCTTTAGGGCATTTAGGAAATTTATTTTATACATCTTAAGAACAATTTATTTTAAGAATAAAATCTTTACATTATGAAATATATGTAAAAATAAGTGTGAGCTCCTAATCAGTTTCCTTCCCTCCATATTTTTCATTCTCAAATATTTCATTCAAAATTCTTTCATTTGTTTTTCAGGTTGGTGAGTTTTTTTTTTCTTAATAATCAACAATTTTAATTATAGCTATTGTTTGCTTCATAGGGTCAAAAAGAATAAGTGATAGTGAAATCTCTGACTATGACTGTGATGATGGAATTGGGATAGTATCAGGTAAGAATTTCAGAATTTTATAGTAATAAGAAGGAAGTATTATTCATCATTATTCACCAACAAACAGATTAAATAATAAATAAAATGAGAAAGAAATAACTTGCCTCTTTATCCACCTCCTCCCAAAACAACCTAATGGCAATTTTACCTATTGAATAATTACAGTTACTGGGACTCTTGTATCAGTTGTTAAACTGAACATCCTTACTGAAAGGTGTCAGATAAGTGAATACTTACAAACTTTCTATTTTTAAAGTACTAAATAATAATGATTTCATCATAAATTTGAAGTATTATTGTATAAAACTTCTTTATACTACATAACAGTGTGAAAAAAAATAAAATCTTTTTGACATCACCAGCATACCCAAATATGTCAAATATTTTAATGTACTTTCTGAATTTTTTTTCATTGTTTTCATGTTGATTACATATCAGGCAGAGCTTCATTTAAACTTCATTTAAGCTTCATTTAAACTTCAATTATGGTATTGTAGCTTAAAGTATTGCTGACAGGCACTAGGGGGGCACTTGATGAGATGAGCACTGGGTGTTATACTGTATGTTGGCAAATTGAATTTAAATAAAAAGACATAAAACTAAAATAAAATTTTTAAATGTGTATGAAGTAAAAAATAAAATAAGATATAAAATAAATAATAAGATAAAATAAAATAAATAAAATATTGCCTGCTTTTTGTTTGGAAATTTACCTGATAACTTAAAAAAAAATGAGGATGATTTCAAATCCTCAAAATCTGTCACTATTAGAAAGTTGAAGCATCACCATATTCTGTTTTGTATTCTTTTTATAAACATGAAAATATTATGATATTGTGGCTTTTGAAATGTCATCTTTTCATTGGCCTATAACTTTAGTAAAGGTATACCAATTATATTTACAGAAGTGTTATGATAACTAAGGCTTAAACATGCTAATTCTGTTAAAAATATTTTTCTTATGTTTTTTTTTTAATGTCCTTTTTGTTTTTAAGCACCATCATTAACAATAGTTTCAATAGGGACTAAATGCTTTAATCCGTAGTTTATCAGGTAATTTGTCAGATGAAACAAATAATCCTATATTCTCTATGAAATTGTTTCGAAGGCATTTTGAATGTGAATTGCATATATTCATATACACAGTACCATCTTACCCACCCACCCCCCGCCCATGTTAACTGGCATTTTAAACAACTAGTGTTAAGTCTAGACACCAGCAAAAGTGTTAATACTTTGTTTCCCATATACAGAGATTCATTTCCAACTGCATATTATATATCTGTCAAATTCAAAGTATCTGTTACAACCATTCAAAACCCTTTTAACCTGAACTATCAACCTTTTCTCAATAATGAACAGTCTCAGCTGCTTTATTTAATTTTTCCAAGTTTGCAAGGCAGATGTCTTGAAAATTAACTATACCAGAGGTAATACTTCCCATGTGCTTACTTAGTTTATTCTAATTCAAGACAGAGGTAATTTTTTATATTTGCATTGCTAATATTATTCTTCGAAGTAAATAGAGACTCTGATTGATATTGAAATTTAGGGTTCTTAGGGAAGTAATTGTTGGCATGGATTTTGTGCCATAGTGGTATACTGAGTAGGGAAATGAGAATGGTTGTAAACCAACTATTCTTTGAACCAGTTGACTCACCCCACAGTGCAAATAAATGGAATATATAAATAAAATATCAGTTTATAGCCACTTAGAATGCTAGTATTATTTTCTACTCTGACCTGAAACAATATAAAAATACGATGTAAATAATAATATTTTCCATTGGGAAGGTAGAGTGATGTTTTAATAATTAGCTCTTAAATGTTGCATATAATATTCTGATTTTCTAATTGCCTAACCCCAACACTCATTTTTATCACTTCTGAGTAGCTCTTTATATTATCAATAATGAATATTTTCTTAAAATTCTCTATTTTTTTTTTAGTTTTCATGGAACTGAATTATTTGAATTTTCTTCTTTTCGGTACTCTTCCTCCTTTTCTCAGTAGTCTCCCTCAAACTCCCGTAGTCATATCTCGTTTTTCTCTATACATTCCCTTACCTTGGATTTCAGTGATACTCTTTTTATAAATGCTTCTCAAGTCTTTCTCAACAGTCCTAATGTCTTTCCCAAGATTCTTTTCCACATGTGTGTAACTGTTTGTCTATGCAGCTGAAAATACTGTTATCTCCTCCTCTTCCAAACTGGTAAACCTTCTAAACTTCTCGACTCTTTGTAGTATATTTTTAGCTTCCTGGTAGGCTAACCAAATATTAAGTCATTTATTTCTTCCCTCTTTTTGCTCTTGTATCTGATCACAAATTGTTGGTGGTTCATAATAGAATGTCCCCAGACTCTATTGGTGGACTTTTTCACTATCTACACTCACTATTCTAGTGATCCCAACTATTTAAAGTCCCAAGCCTTTAACTGGCATCTTTATGCTAAAATTCCCACATGCCCAGTCAAAACCACTTACTCGTATTCTAAATTTTCATTTTCTACTGCCCACTTGACATCTGTGCTTGGAAATGTAGTAGATATCTTCAACTTAATATATTTAAAACCAAACTCCTGATCTTTCCCACCAAACTAAGTCATTTGATGCAACTCCATTCCTTTATGTACTTGAATTGAAATTTTTAGATTTGTTCTAGTCCTTCTCTTCCTCTTATGTCCAACATCAAATCTTATTCAAAATCATCCCGATGCCTCTAACTTCAGAAGATGTACAGAATCTGACTACTTTCCATGTTTCCATTGCTGTCATCCTGGTTCATCTCTTACCTGACTTATTGCCTTTTTCCTTTCAGCCTATTCTGATCATGGCACCTGAAGTGATCCTGTTTAAAGAAGATAGATCATATTCAGTTTCTGCTCAGAATCCGCTAATGGCTTAAAAATCACTCAGATCAAATTCCAAAAATCTTTGCAAAGCAACTCAAGGCCCCACATGATTTTCCTCCTTCCTCCAAGTGTCTCTGATCTCTTCCATTGTTCCACTCCTAGTACCCTATTTTCCCTGCTGTTTGTGAACACAGTAAAGTAATTCCTATCTTGGGGTCTTTGCACTTGTCTTGCAACCCTCCTCTCTATGCACTTGGCAAAGCATCTAACTTCCTAATCAAGTTGTTATGGAATGTCAGCCTCTTAGTGAGTTCTATCTATGCCTGACCACCTTATATAAAATTGCAAAATGCTTCCATATTCTGACATTTTGATCTCCCTTTATTCTGTTCTGTTTTCCTCTTAGAACTTAAATCACCTTCAAACATATATATATATTATTCAAACATATATAATTATTTACTGGGATTTTTATTGTTTCTATCACTCAAACTGGCATTTAAGCTACACAAGGGCAAAGCATTTTGTTTGTTTTGCTCACTGCAGCTCATAGAATAACATGCACATATAGTCATAAATACTTGTTGAATGAATGAATGTATTGATTTTTTCTGTGTAGTCTGTTACCATTTCCAGTTGTCATACTCCAAAATTGTACCACTAACTATATGTGGCTATTTATATTTAAATTAATTAAAAATAAATACATTAAAAATTCAGTTCCTCATTGACACTAGCCAGATTTCAAGTGCTCAATGGTCATGTGTGTCTAGTGGCTACCGTATTTGACAGCACTGATGGAGAACATTTTTATCATTTTAGACAGTTCTGTTGGACAATATGTTCTACATTTCATAAGAGCAATTAATCTTGCTACAAACTTTCTAATCTTTAGTTCGAATTGTATACTGCTGTCAGCTTCATCTTCCTAAATTGTTACTTTGATCATGAAAGATGAATGTAGTCTTAGAGCAATGAGAGGTTTGGAATCCGATAGATTTTGCTTTAAATACCAGACCCTGTATTTGACACTTAATTTAAATTTCTTAGTAAATTTCTTTTTTTTTTCTTAGTAAATTTCTTAATGTGAATTTCAGTTTCCTCAAATATATAATGGGGATTATATTATCTTCTTTGCAGAGTTGGCTTATTCGCATCATTAATAGATTCCTGAAAAAACATTGTGCTCTGCAAAATCATGGAGTAAAAACAAAAACAATAGGTATCTGGGAAAACTGGATTAGATCAGACCATTCAAAACCCGTGTAGCTTTGTAATCAAAACACTAAAAATAAATATCTAAGCACAATTCTGAAAAGTCATGTTATGTTTTATTCAATAAAAATATTAAAAGTGGGGTTTTAAGGTAAAATGAAGGTATCTAGATGGAAGGAGTATGTTCTAGACGGAAAGGTGGATAAATATGCAAAGTTATGGCATCAAGGGAAGTATTCACCACACCAGGAAGAACCCATGCAATAAATACTTATAAGATGGAATTCTTTTGACCAAAGTAAGCCAAAAGAAAGAACATGGGATGAATGAGCATGATATGTAGTTCTGTATTTCTCTGGCTTTCTGCATCTAGCTGTGTTAATGTACTTTGCTTCCAGCTGCTATTATTTGGTAGATGTAGTGAACACTCTTGATGCCCCACCCATATCCCCCTTGGTCAGCTGGTTTACCCATCTCCAGTGAATGTTGGCTGCTAACACAGCTGCACCATTATCTGGAGAATCGGCCTGAGACACACAGAAAACAATCTCTCCTGCTTCCCACTGGCGATCTTCAGTCAGTGACTGGCTAACACTGGATGACAAAGGTCCGGGACCCTTGCCTCCAAGTCAGAGCAAGTCTGGTACAATTCACATTCCAGAGCCTCCAGTGGGATCAAGCTGAGATCACATTCTTGCTTAGCTTCTTCCTGTGCCCTGTTCTGCTATTCTAATTCCTTTCTCTTGAGATGACTCCTTCCCATTCATTTGTGTACACTCAAATCTTTCTCTTGCTGCATTTCTTAGGAACCCAACTTCATATAATACTGCAAAGTGTGAGCATGTTGGGAAAAATCACATATGAACCAGTACTTTTTCTGAGTTATTTCTGAAATTAGTATTGTAGCAGAACACTCTGTATAGTACCTAGCAGAGTTCTTGCCACATAGTAAAAGTCAATAGCAGCCACGATGAACATGGTGAAGATAATGGTGATGGGGATAATACTACTTCCTGCTCAAAAATGTTCAGGTTTTTCCATTACAAGCCTCATGATGTTTTAGATATATACAACTTGGGTGAAATTTACTTTTACTATTTATTTCCCTACTGTTGCTCCACATTGGATAGCTGTTTTTCTACCAGCTTTGAGTTCCTTCTACTTTTCTCTCCATCTGTCAAATATCCATTGCTTTCTAAGAGTCATTTGAGCTTAGTACTTCTAATACACTTTTTTGAAGTGTGTCAAATCATTGGGTTGTTTCCCTCCTCCAAACTGCTGTGTTTTTTTTCTCAGCCCTGACAAACACTGTAAGAAAAGCAGTCTATGTAGGTGCTTCAGATGGTATTCAGAATACTTTCTAATATTGTTTATCTCTTAAAGAAATAACCATAGACTTTTAGGAATTTTTATGAAGTTAATAATTTTGAATATTTACAATTGTTAAGAAGTCATTGAAGCTCTTCTAGTTCATTAAAGAGATGAAAATGTTTTTAGAATAAACTTGCATCTTTTAGTAAAGATAATTAACTGTATATAAAAGTTTTAGTCTAACTAGCACAATGCTTGGACATAGTATTTATCTAAATATTTGTCATTCATTTTTAATTTAAATGTTTACAAAATATTATTTTATTATGGTATTATGTTTTATACATTAGGCTTTACATTTAATATATTTAGAAGCTTTCAACTTCACTAACATTTTTTTCACTAAAGTACAAAATACAAAAGTACTTAATGGGTAGATAACTGTACTCTTAATCTTTGCCCCTTTAGATTATCGGCACAATGGTCGAGATCTTCAAAGCTCAACATTATCAGTGCCAGAACAAGTAATGTCATCAAACCACTGTTCACCATCAGGGTCTCCTCACCGAGTAGATGTTATAGGAAGGACTAGATCATGGTCACCCAGTGTTCCTCCTCCACAAAGGTAAGATACCATACACATTTTATTTGTAGGATATATGTAGGTATTAAAAGCCTATGTATCACAAAGAATCATGAATAATTTCTAAAGATAATAAAGTCTTGTGGAAGAAAATTACATAAGGGAAAATAAATATGTTCTTCAACAACCTAAATATTGAAAGGTAATATGAAGTATGGGCTACTTTGTAACTCTGGTTGATGTGTATATTCTTTTATGTGAGAGTTCAAAATCATAAAGAAGACCCAGCTTTCAGTATATCAATACTGAGTATATACAGTTAGAACCAACTAACTATACCCTTGAATGATAAAGGTATTGACAATTTAAGAAATGGGAGAAAATAAACATTTGATGGGGTTTTAAAGTTAAGAGCAATCATGCAAAGAATAAAAAAGAAAGCACAGATGGAGGGAAGAGTGGCTCGGAAAATCTACAGCTCCAGGTCTTATGCCTAGTAGAAAACTAATCAATCCAGTTAAGTACAGAAAGGCTTCCTGGAGTTAGATCCATGGAAATAATATTTTTGCTAATAAGAAATGTGTATAGGATTCACATTTTATATATTTTCAAGGTTTAAGAAAATTTGAACTCTTAGAATGATAGTCTTATAATGCCTATTTTGAATGAATAATTGATTTAGTTTTAGATTTAGACTTTTTCCTTATGATTTAATTTTATACATAATTTTTTATAAATTACTAAAGGCTTCTGAAAAATAATTACTTAAATGTGGTAGACCTGTCAATAGAATAACTTTTGTAATCTGAAATTTTAAAAGACCTAGATTCTGTATTTTAACTTTGATAAATAAATTGAGCTGTTTCTTACTTTAAGAAAAAAAAAAAAAGGTGCTCGACTTTTACCAGGGAAAGAATATTTGACCACACCTAGAAAAACATGGGCAAAGTTTTAGAATAAATTCAGCTGTACCTAATAGAAAGCCCATAGTAGTAGAAACTATATAAGAGGCTTATGAAAAAGAAGTGTGTCTATTGAAAATCCAGGCCACACATGGTAACTTAAAAAAAATCATCATTGATTATTTATAAAGACTTCAATTTAGACTTTAAAAAACAAATCCTAATCATTTTCTTAAAACAAGATACACCAGTATTATCTATAAGCAGCATGCTGAACTCATTTTCTTCACATAAATTTATTCCTCCTCCATTATTGCATATAAGAATCACTCCTAGAAATGTGGGAATCATCTATTAATAATTTTGATAACCCTTATCTTTATCCCCATTGATACTCTGTTTATGTTTATCTCTGTTATAGCAGTAATCTCCTAACTTCACTGTCAACCTCCAGTAAAAATGTATCCCATTAGCCCAAGGTGCAATTAGTTAAAAGAAAAAAACTTGGACTTGACATTACAATGATTTTTGTCTTTCATTTTATTAATAAACCTCATTTCTTAGTGTAGTATATGTTTATGGCCTATTAAGATATTTAATGGATTTTGCTAATTTCAGTCGGAATGTGGAACAGGGTCTTCGAGGGACGCGCTCTACTGCTGGACATTATAACACAATTAGCCGAATGGATAGACATCGTGTCATGGATGACCATTATTCTCCAGATAGAGACAGGTAAATAGGATTAAATACTATTAGACCTTATTACAATTGCTGCCTTCAGGAAGAAGGTATTACTGTAAAATATTTTCATCCAAAACTTGGATATGTATGTTATCTTAGCTTCAAAAATAATTTCCTTTATAATACCTACATTCATTCTTATGACCACCATGTAAAAAAATAAAACAAACAGGAACAATCTTTTCTTTGGTTTAAAAAAAAATTATCTTAGCTCTTGCAGTTTTGATCCTTTATTAAATCAAACAAGTTAGGCTAGTGAGTTTGCACATGAGGTTATAAGGATAATTTTAATGAAAATAAGACATTTTATTATTTTTGTGTTATCATAGCCAATCATTACATATAAATATAATTAATGAGACAATAGATTTAAAGTCTTTCACATTTATCCGGGAAATCAGTGTGCCTTTTTATGCATAAAAGTATTGAGACAAGTCTGGTTTGTTTAGAAACAGACACACACACACAAAAGAAACAGACACAAAAACTGATTCATGAAGAGGTTTTTCCTCATGGCTTTCAGTAATAAATCTTTTAAGCATCTTAAAGAATCATGCTTATTGATTGCTGTATTTGGAGGAATTCTTCAAATTTGCTCCATTAAATATGACATTCTTGGAAGTAACATATATTCCAATGCATTAATCACATTTATTACTACTGATTTAAGTTAAACAAATTGATTAACCCTTGAATTCATGGTTTGATTCTATATAAAATGAAAAATGCTATGATATTTCCACCACACTGTCAAATAGGTTTGAGATAAGGATTGGCAAAGAAAGCTTAATTTACTATTCAGAGAATATAATGATAAAATAACAAGGGAACTCAGAAGTCTCTTTGTATGCATCCTAAACCAATTTTGATAAAAGCATCTTAAATCAACTTATTAGAGAAGTTCCCAATATTTATCATTGTCAATATTCATGAATTTAATTGTTTTTGTCTAAATCTAGGGTTATCCTCAATTCAGGCTTATAATTTCATTATGTTAAGTACACTTTTCCATAAGAAAAGATAAGGAACATCTATACTAATCTTCAATAGTGTCAAACAAGTATTGACTTTTGTGTCTGAGATCTAAGAAATAGGAAGTTACTAAATTAATGTTTTTATTAATTGTTAAATGAAAGTTAATGTGGTATTTTATTTCTTTTTAGTTTGCTTGACATTTTCATAGTGATCTGTGTCCTTAGGGGTATTGTAGGTGTGTTACCTTTAGAAAGGTAACATATCAAACACATAATAATTTATCTAATTTTAAGACAAATGACCATAGCATTAATGATAAAGGGCTTGCTATTAAATCCTTGGTATATAGCTATTATAGTCATAACTGACATGTCATTATATTTTTTCTTAATTACTTTATAGCTTTATGAGTCTTTTAATTTGACAAAAATTATTGGAACCAATAATTTAGAAGTTTTGGAAAAATTTAATCCCTAGAGTTTCATCACTTTTTTAGAGTGCTATAGATTACCAGATCATAATTACTCCTAATTGTGAGCTTTTTAAATAAGTAAAATAGAATTTCTTTTAACTAGGACTATGAAACTATTTCTAATATATTATTTTCAAGTTATCTTTGTAATCATTACTTACAAACATGAGGGAACAAAAATCAAAGAGTACAATAATATCCTTGTTAGGTAGTCTATCACATTTTAAACAATGGGATCTTAATTTCTATTTTATTCTTTATATTCTAAATATTCAAAAAGATTTTTATAATAGAATGTATTCAAAGATATTGTAATTTTTATGCACTCCGTAGAAGATAAGAATACTGTAGAACTCTTACAGTGAATTTCATACAGTCAATCAAATATACTGTTTATTAAAGTGCCTAAAAGAGAATTTCCTTTGAAGTAAGTAAAATTTAGGCCTTTTGAGTGGTGTGTTAACTTTTCTTGTCAGCAGTAAATGGTGCACTGGACTAGAAGAGTATTTTATCGAATATACTCTTTTTTTGTAAGATTTGGAACTAAATGGCATTGGATTTGAATTTAGGCTTTTTATTACTTGCTAACTGTGTTTCTTTGGGAAAATTAAGGTTTTGACACTTGATATTTCTTATCTATAAAATTAGAACATTAGTTCCAACTTTATAGGGTTGTTGAGTAGATTAAATGACAGAGCACTTCCAGTTGCATGGTATATACTCAAAAAATGTGCTGTACTCTTAACATTTTAAAGGATCTGTGTCTTACAAATAATTGACCTTTTAATGTGCTTATTAATTGAGCAGAAAAAAAAGAAATCAGCTAATACAAGTATTTTTTTTTAAAAAAAGCTTTGTAGAGAGTATAGAACATGAGTTGGACCTTGAAAAGTGGACTTGCTTATTCAGGCAAGAACAAGAGCATAAGTACAGAGGCAGAACACACATATGTATCAGAAAGACCCAGTATAAAGGATGAAGGACTTGGGACATATTGGAAAGTTGTACATGAAGATAATGGCTTTTTACATTGACTACATTGGGTGAGAAATGATGCTATTCAACATTAGTTTATAGTGCCTGGCTAAACTTAAGAGGTATAAGAAGGATATAATAGTATTCATATCTTTTTCTTATAGGTAATGTTAAAAAGAATTATATATCAAAATTTGATTGGATCTTTATATCTTTGCACATCTCACTTTATTATCATTAGTTAAAATCCTATTCTGTTTTGAAAAGAAAATCAGTTCTTTACAAGTAATTCAGAAACTTGTATGCCAGGCTATTAGCTAAAATGACGAATTATAACAGACATCGTTCATCTTCTCTCCATCCCCCATACTTTTTGGATCATCGTTTCTCTGGTAAACCCTGGTAACTACTACTAGGAACATAATTTTCCTGGGGCAACATGTATGGCTTTAGTATTAGAAACCATTTCAAGAGCTTATTTGTTTACATGAGTTAATTTACTATTAAAAAGTATAGAGTATTAGAGAGTATTTCTGTAACATGTCAGAGATATCATATAATACTCTATCCTGGAGGCCAAAATATATTAGGTATCTTAATTCTATAGAGTATACCTTAAGCATAATAACAAAAAAAATACAATTAACATTGGCCTAGGATACAGTACTTCATAAGCTTTTTTTCTTTTGTTCATTCAATTAACACATTTATATTCTAAGAAGAAAAATGTCATATTATGTGGATCTCTAGGATACCTCAAACACTTAGGCCTTGTCTCTACTCTTTATCAGTCAACCAGTTACAAGAAAGTGTCAAAGTTACCCATAACTATTTATAGTCTTCTTGGTCCTTTTAGTTATTGGCTATGAGTGGAACACATCTCTGAAAGTTTGAAAATACAGAGAAAGTAAATGAAAAAAAAAGATAATTCACCTTAGAAAAATAATGCATTTTGTTACATTTCAGGAATATATTTTAACATAGTTAAATCATACTGAGTATATTTTAGGAACTATAAATTAGCAAAATATTAACAATATTACAGACACAGAACAGAAAGTTTTGCATTAAGTTGAGATTGTTGGAAATTTTGCTTTCAAAAACCATAGGTTATTTAAGAGTGAGATATTTTATTTCCTCTTTTTGCAGTCCTTTTTGTTTGGTGTTTTCTAAAAGTGGACATTCACTCATCTGATATAATGGAAGGATAATTCGTTATAAGTACAATTTTGTTTTGTCTTTAAAGATTACATTTCTTTTTTTTTAAAGATTACATTTCTTTATAAGAATCAAAATGTGTCTAGAAATTAGATCAGTAATTCAGTTCAATTATTTGAAAAATGAAATTTGTCATTATGATTTTTGAATCTGTAACTTCTTTTTTCACTTTTTAAAATTTAGTAATTTTTAAGCTTTCTGTTTTTTTCTTTCACAATGAATTACTTCTCTGCTCAATTTTTTAAAAAGTTCAAGGACATTGGATAAATTGCAATTTTTAACATAATTTTTAACTCATTAGTTATATTTGAGACAGTTTTATAATTCCATTAATTTTGGAAGAAAAGTAAAAATGACTTAATTGAGAAAGTAAGTAAAATATGTTCTTAAGTTGTACTAAGTGGATGTGGTAAAAGACCTTGGATGCATCTCTCTATCTTAGGTGGATTTTACTACCAAAACAGTGTGGTTAATTTTATGTAATATTCATTGATGTATTTTTATAGTTTTCAACAGAATCTCAAGGGGGATCATGACCAGATTAGGTTCCGAGGTATAATAGGACTATAGAAAACTATGCATTCCGGGTTCTCCAAAAACAGAACCAGTAGAATAGGTAGATAAGGATTTGGCATGCATAATTATGGATGAAAATACCTGCTTTATGCAAGCTGGAGACCCATAATACATGTGCTGCTGAAGCGAGTACTTGAGACCCATGAAATGATGGTATAATTCAGTCCCACTCTGAGGGCCAGAGAGATAAGAGAAGTCCAGATCTAAAATGAGTCAGGAAAAGGGGAAAAATTCATCCTTCCTACTTTTGTTCTGTTGAGCCTTTCACTAGAATATATGATACTTACCCAAATTGAGGAGAGCAGTCTACTGAGTCCACTGATTCAAATGCTGATATCATCCAGAAATACCCTCACAGACATATTTAGAAATAACATTTAATGTGAGCACCTCTTGGGCCAGTTAAATTAACTGACACAAAAAGGGAAATAAAACAAACTGATATTTGATATAGGTGATCCTTGCTTAATGTTTAGACAAAATTAACTATAAGGCTCTTCAAGGAAAATACTAGAAATTGATGATTTCTATGATCATCAATTGATATCTGTTCTATGAATTTGGAAATTTTAATAACCTTCCAAGTTTACATATTTTCATTGCTCAAGTAATTTTCAGAGAAAATCTATTTGTTCTTAATGCAATAAACTCCCACATCACAACTATTAGGTATTACTTCTACTCTTTGTAATGCCAGGAATGTCTTTTTTGAATACTGTTTCCTTTTTTCTTATACTATATAGGTTTGTAATGTTCTGTTTACATTTCTAGAATATTTCTGTGATTACGTGAACCATTGCTTTCTTTGGAGGGTAGACTAATCATGAAAATCATGTAGTTATGTTTTTACTTTTTAGTTCAATCCAAAATGTATTTATTATGTCAGCCAATTGTGGACAAGGATTTAAAATAAACATTATCCTGACCTAAATAAACAGATGATCCAACTAACTATACCAACTCATATATACCAACAAATTATACAATTTACCAATTAATTATAAGACATAGAAGACTGTCAGGCCTAAGCATGATATTATTGGAATAGATTGGAGAGAAAATTACCTGTCTGAGTATTGGGGAAAAGCTTCAAAGGGAAGTTGGACTTTAAAGATTGAGTAGAATTTTCAAAGGCAATGAAGTGGAGACAGAGGGAAGATAATGGCATTCTTGGCAGAGCGATAAGCATAAACAAAATCTTGAAGTCAGGAAAGTACAGGATATACTTAGAGAATCTCAGGTGGTCTGTTGTACCCACATAAAAAGTTGTGTAATGGGAGACGTGAAGTGATAGGACTTGAAGATTGAAGTAGTTTAGAACTTAATTTCTATGCCATTTTAAGGCGTATATACTTGTTTTGGGAATGTGAAACCAAGGAAGGATTTTAAGCAAAGTACCTACATGATCAAAAGCATAATTTGTAATTGTCTTGCTTGTAGACAGAGTGGAGAATGGATTGGATCAGGAAAGGGTTAGGGTTGAAGGAAGAGAGACAATAGATTATTTCAGTAGACCAGGTTAGCCTAATTGAAGGTAGTGGCAGGAGAAAAGGAAAAGTAGATAAATCTGAGTTATTTAGGCATTAGAACTTGCAAGGTTGATAATTAAATGTAGAAAATAAGGAAAATGAAGGAGTTAAATTAGGAGATTTTTAAAATTTGGCTTATTCAGTAAATATTTAAATCTTTAGTTAAGACTGGGATTACACGCAGAAGAATAGCTGAAATATTATATTAAGTTTCAAAGAAGGGTTAAAGAATTATATTTGAAACTAGAGGGTCTTTTAGAAATCATGGAATCATCAGTTCTGAAGAGGTACTTGAAGGACTCTAGTATTGTAGTTAAGGACGACACCAAATGCATAGAAACTAGTCTTCCAACTCCCTCTTAAGCCAGAGACATTCTGATTTTATTGGATTCCTAATGATTGGTTTTACATAAAAATCTGATCAAAAAGAAAGTTTGAAAACTACTACTCCAGCCCCCTCATTTCATAATGCCACACCAGACATCCAAATACACAGATGTCTCCCTCAAACCTCAAAATTAACATGTGTTTTTCTGAAGTGTCTACACGACTTTCAGGCCACCATGTGGAGAACCCAGGAAGCAGCTAGAAATGTGCTGTGAAACCCAAAGAAAAATGAAAGCTAAACAAAGTGACAGTTTATACTATAAAAGCAAATAATAAAATCCAGAAAGAATGTGTTGGAATATAAAGAAGTTGGAAGATTCCATCTCGGGAAACCACTGCCTCTATGGAATAAAGAGAAAGAGAATCCAGTGAATGAAATGGGTAAAGAAGCAGTTAGATAGGTGAGAAACCAGGCCAGTTGTGTAAATGCTAAGAGCCTAAATTTTGAATTAAGGAAGCCATGAGTTTGAAACCCAGTCCAGCTACTTACTATATGGCTGTCGGCAAGCACTTACAGCCTGTCTTTCTGTCTTTCTGTCTGTGGCAATACTAGAACCTACCTCAGAGAGTTGTTATGAGAAATAAAAGATATAAAGTAAATAAACCTGTAATGGAGTATTTGTCACCTAGTTAAGTGTTACATAAATACTATTTTTAATAGCCTGAGAGAATTATGTTTCAAAAACTAGGAGAGGTGAGAGTGTCAAAAAACAGAGGTTGAAAATCAATGTGTAACACCATCATAGATAAGAATAATATGATGAAGACCAAGAAGTTAAAGGATTTTTTTTTTAGGATTTCACAGGTAACACTCACAGGATAGCTTCCAGAGAATGATAGAGATTGAAAGTCCCATTACATACAGTGAGCTTAAAGCTTGAATGAGAAGTGAGGAAGTGGTGGCAAAATTAATAGACATGGCTAAGATGTTTTTCAACGAAAGGAAAGTCAGAGACATGCACGGGCTTGAGAGGAAGATGAGGTTAGTGAAGGGTTTATTTTTAGGATTAAGTGCGGTTCAGGAATGGAAGGCATGAGACAATAATGAAGGAAGGAAGGTCATGTGGGAAGTTAGGATTACAGGTAGAAGAGTTTGTTCCCTTGGGGCAAAAGAAAATGACAAGTGAAGATATAAGTATAGGTACTCTGTATTTAGAGGTATAAATATGACAGTTGAGAGAGTTCAAAGTTGGCTTCCCCCCTTTTTTTAAATGAAATATAATGTTCATCTGCCAAAGTTAAGTGTTTTGGCATGAAAGGTTTCAAGAAAACAGAAAAGTTTAAATTAGAGCTGTGGAAAGAAGAGGAGCCATCACAAATGGGTGAGGAGGTCAGTGTGCTGCTTTGGTGGCTTATGGTAGTCATGAGGCATGAAGTGTGGCACAGCCCACAGTAAGTAATAAACATGTACAACATATAATGAATGGAAAAATAGATAGGATCCAATGAACCTAATAAATAAAATTAATAACCAAATAATAATTCAAGTCAGCTTGTTCCTTACTAGATGTAGTTCTTAAGCCCTCTTAGTTATTTTTACTTATTTGTGATCAGAGAAGAAATAATACCTTATAAAATCTCCTGTGTATATTAGAAATTGCTCTTTAATTATTTTCTTCTTAAACTTTCTTGTTATTTTGTTATTTTTCTTCTCATCTTTCCTCCTCAAAAAGGGAAAGCAACGATATTGTATAACATTTCATAGATAGTGCTAGAGATGTTTGAATGATAATTGATAAGATTTTATTTTGAAATATGGTTTGTTTAAGTCTTGATTTGTTATGTTTTTGTTGTGTTTATTTTGGAATACCTAGAATATTTTAACCTTTAGCACTGCCATATTATAATGGACTTTGGGAGGAAAGAGCAAGCTTTCTAATAACAATTTTCATTTGCTTTGCTAACTATCTGCTTCTCTTTTTTGAATTTTATTTTTTAAAATTAAATAATACCTTTTCATTTCTTTCCTGAGTCTCATTTATATTCTTGTTTCTGCCATGCTTGCAGTCATTTTCTTACTCTACCTCGCTCCAGATACAGTCAGATCATTGAACATCATCACAGGGATGGCAGGTATATTTTTCTTACAATTGAGTCTGTTCATAGAATTGCATGTGCCTGTCTAATGATATGATATAATTCAATTCTATTTCTGCTTTATATATATATATATTTACATGATTATTAATGAAATCTAGAAATATTATCCTTACTAATAAAATAATAGAAAATAAAAAGCATATGTAAACACTTTAATTGTAGTAAGATGTCAAAAATATAGCTTCCCTTTAATGAGCTAGTATCATCTCTTTGATGATTCTAAAAATTCAGTTCACCAGGAATTACAGTTAGCCTTTGACTACTTAGAAGGTTCGAATAACAGTATTTTTAAAAATTAATTGCATTTGACTAACGACCTTCATAATAATATATTTAGACAGCACTGGTTTTTCATACCTTAACAATCCACTTCCCCACCCCCACCCCCACCCCACAGTTGAGGAATCAGTTTTAGAATGCTTAGGTTGAACTGATCAGTTTGTAGTTTACCTTGTCGAAGATGGCTGTGATCTACTCATTGGTCATAGATAATCCTGGATCCATGGAGCATATTGGGTCTATGGGAAAATCCTTGTTCCTTTCAACTTTACCACCATTCTCCTTATATTGAAGGGAAATATCAATTACTTGACGCTTAACAGAAAGGAGGATAAACTAACTAGAAAGAGAAGGGAAAGAAGGTCTCTAAGGGCTTACAGTTTCTCAAGGTTTTATGTAGCTTTAGGGTTCTGAGCCAGTTTGTGACATTTTGAGGCTCTATAGGCAGAGAAAAGAAAGGCAGTGATAATGTGGTGGTGAGTTCAGTTAGTATAAAGAATTATATGCTGTACTCAGTTGTTTCAAAGTGATTTGGGTTATGTGTGACCACTTTTATACTATTTAATTCATTAAGAGTTATTAATAACAGTTTCAAAAATAATTGAAATTAATGAGTGAATTCCTAAGGATTGAATTCATGTAGATAAATGTAAAAGGGAATATAAGAGATAATATCAACAATAGATTCCTCATGATTCAAGTTTTGTGATGTCTTTCAGTAAATGTAATTGAAATTTAGTGTTTTCTGGTTTATTATATGTTAGTGATTATTGCTGTATTTTATTGTCTTTTGCATTTTCTCACTCTCTTTGTTATTTTGCTTTAATACTAAAATATTCTTTTTTAGTTTTACTTTTGCTGTATATTACATTCTGACTATTTTGGCTTTTCAGGGACTACACGTTTACCTTACAAAAACATGATTCCCTATGATTGACCAAGACCTTTCTTAAAGTGGGTGATGTGAATGAGACATCACTGATTCTAGGCTTATTCTGATTACTCTGGTATCTTCATTTAAATTTAAGTTAAAATCTTGCACCACATTTGGGTGTTTTTTTTTTTTTTATATTCTACTTATCTAAGTCATCGAAAAGTCAATTGCTTCATATTGTTTATTTTTTCAACAAGCCAACATGTGTAGAATCAGTTCTTAATCAGCTCTAGGTTGGCTGTCAATTTCCTGTACCTATTCCAATTCTGAACCCTAGCCTAGCTAGCCTATTTTTTAGGATACATTTCTGAATTGCCTCTTATGCCATGATTTGTTTTGTGGTCAGGAAACACAATTATCATTAATGTTTGTATTAAAGTAAAACATAGTTAATAAAATCAGTGTTAGGGGGCACCTGGGTGGCTTAGTGGTTGAACATCTGCCTTTGGCTCAGGTTATGATCCTGGCACAATGGTCCCGGGGTCCTGGGATCGAGTCCTGCATCGGGCTCCCTACCGGGTACCTGCTTCTCCCTCTGCCTATGTCTCTGCCTCTCTCTCTCTCTGTCTCTCATGAATAAATAGATGAAACCTTTGAAAAAATGTTTTTAAAAAAGATCAGTTTTAGAAAACAAGTAATCAAATATCTTACTGTAAGATTTGCCATCACTTAGATGATTCCAGTGTGAGACTAATATACACCTGCTCCTAGACCAATTGGGTGGATTTTGTAAGAATGAAATTTTTAGTTGCTTTTAAAAATACTATATCTCATCATTATCAGTTTGGTGCATAAAAAAGAATGTGTGCACACTTCAAAGTATAATAATAAAATGAAATCCATGAATCTACTACCCAAACTGAGAATGAGAATATATGGTTTACTTATTACATCTATCTGTAGGATCTTTGCCTATCAAATACATATGTCTCTTTCATAGAAGTAGTAAACCATATACTGATTTTCAGTTTAACATCTTCTTTTGTTTTTCTTTTTTTAAAGCGACTTTGGTCATTTGTTTTCACTCTGCTAACTTAAGTTACTCAATCTTTCTAACCCTCACCTTAATCTACTATGAGATTCTGGGATTATCGAGGGTACAATCATATATCCACTCTCCAGTGTTTATCACGATAATATTCTAGGCTTCTTGTCTTTAATGTAACCCCTGTACCTTTGTATAAAATGCAGCTGAGCACAATCCTTCCATGTTGAGGTTATCTGGTGACCTCTTGGTTATTCCATTTTATTCACTGAAGATTTTAGCTTTAGTCTAACTTTTAATAATCCTTGCCATCAACCAGAGTGATGTTAGCATTCACCTGAATGATCTATTCAGCACCCACTCATTTCCCTGGCTGTCTCAGATTGGAGATAGTGAACTTTATTCCCAATTCTACTTTAGTCAGTCACTGCTGTGGCCATATCTGAATCTTATCTTCATTTGAAATTATTACACCTCTAAAATATGAATTCAAATACTTTACTCTTGGACCAGAACTATACTTGGTTCTTTCTTATTTTTTTCACTGAGTTACTTTTACTTCACTAGTTCTCTTATCTCCCACAAGAACTCCATTCTCTTGACCCCTTTTCCTTTCCATACTAGTCTCCACTGTACTTACTTACATATCCAAAGGTTGAGTCCATTCTTAGAAATATCCTCAATTCCCTTGCTACATTGTAGTTCTTCTTTTAACTTTTTGATACAGTTCAAATCTGGATCAATCTCTTTCTCTTGCAGAATGGTTCTAAATTAAATTTTCCAAATTCTCCCTAACTCACCTTCTTGAGTCAAAGTAACTGAATACTTAAAAAGTGATCTCTTTATTGAGAGTTGTGAGAAAAAAAACGGGGGAGGGGGGGAGGAAGGAAGGAGGGAAAGGAAGAAGGAAAGAGAAAAAGAAGAAAGAAAAGAAAATGGCACCAACTCTCCAATTTCGCAGCCCAGATTTCAAGGTGGCATTTACTGTCATAGTCTGGAAATTCCCCTTCGGGGGATAAATATGTGTTATTAGTTCCAAGTGGGCTGTAGTGTAGTTAGCTATATGAAATCTGCAGTTTTCTTTTTTTTTTTAAGATTGATTTTATTTATTATTTATTTATTTATTTATTTATTTATTTATTTATTCATGAGAGACACACAGAGAGGTAGAGACGTAAGCAGAGGAAGAAGCAAGCTCCCTGTGGGGAACCCGGTGAGGAATTTGGTCCCAGGACCCTGGGATCATGCCCTGAGCTGAAGGAAGGCACTCAATCACTGAGCCACCAGGTGCCCCCAAATCTGCAGTTTTCTGAATGGAATGAATGTGGTAAATTAAACATGACACCCCCAGTCTGTGAAGCATCAGAACCACCAGTCTCCCTACCCCAGTGTTGTAAAATAAAAAATTATGAGTGCTACCTCTTTGGAACAGATGAATAGAGGCTTAAATAATGTTTGTTAAACTCTTTATATTACTTCAGGAGACAAATATTAACTGATATTAGGAATCAAAACTCTTTTTCAGGAGATCCCTGGGTGGCTCAGTGGTTTAAATGCGCCTGCCTTCAGCACAGGGCATGATCCTGGAGTCCCGGGATCACGTCCCACATCAGGCTCCCTGCATGGAGCCTGCTTCTTCCTCTGCCTGTGTCTCTGCTTCTCTCTCTCTCTCTCTCTCTCTCTCTCTCTCTGTGTGTGTGTGTCTCTCATGAGTAAATAAAATCTTAAAAAAAAAAAGAAAAAACCCCCTCTTCCTCTTTTGACCAGGTTATGCTAATTAGTATAAATCTATCTGCATCACTGTGTATTTTTAAACACAGTCAGCATTTAGCAAACATATTTAGCAGAGATATGTTACCTTTTATTGATATCTCTTTATTAAGATACAGCCTTTATTTTAATAAATATACCTTTTATATTTAAAAATTTACCCTATGCCTTACTTTTTTTTCCTAACATTTATCTCTACTTAAAGATATACGCAGCATATGAAGAAATCATTATTTGACAGCATGATGTTGGACTTTCATGTAAAGATAATCACGGGAAAGACAGCTAGGCTATATCTTAAAAGAGGAATTGGAATTATTTAGATCTGTAATAGAGGTAAGGTAGGATGTCAGTGGAATTCTAATTATGCTGAGTGAAGTAAGTCAGTTGGAGAAGGAAATGTATGAGCAAAGTCACTAAAATAAATTCCACGTTTTAGTGCTATTGGAGCATTATCCACAAGGCAGGGAATAGCAAGAAATAAATCTGGAATGATAGAGATGGTCCTAATTATGGATAATCTTCTATGTTCTGTTAAGGAATTTAGATCTAAGATTGTAAATGATAGAAGTACTTCAAAGAGTTTTAATTAGGAGATGGCTATAATATATTTATTCATTCTAGAATAATTACCTTAGAGACTATGTAGATGGTTGATTTGAGAGAAAAGGCTATGGGAAAGAAGAGCATGCATAAAGAGATTTGTTGCCTTGGTCTTGGGCAGCAGGAAACTCTTTGCGGGCATGAATTAAGTAAGATAATGGATAGAGAGAAAGAAGACCCGAGATTTAATCAATTGAAATCAATAGTACATATAATAGTAAATAATGGGATTTGAATGTTGATGGGGAACAAAGAGTCAAGAAACACAATGAGCCTTACAGTTTGGGTAACTGAATGCATGTCGTACCTTAACAAAGGTGAAGAGGGTGTAGGGATATTCAGAGGGAAATTAGTTTAGGCCAGAGACAAGTTCAGTTCTGGAATTACCAAGAGAGTTAAGGGGAAACCTCTAGCAAGGAATAAAATAAATAATTTTAAAACTCAAAGAAATTTGAGCTATGCAGAGCAATTTGAGAGTAAACTTACTAATAATGGGAAGTAGCTACAAAAATGAAAGTGAAATCAATCAGAGAAACAACCCATGGCTTTTTCTCAGTTCTGGAAAACATGAACATTTAAGTGGTACCTAGAGGAAGAGTCAAAGAGAAGGAAGAGCTCTATTAATTCCAGCTTTAGAAGAAGCTAGGATAGCATTTGAAGTGGGAAGAATAGAATTTGAAGTGGGAAGATACAATGTCAACAGTAAAAATAATAACGGAAATGTCCATTAGATTTGGCAAGTGAGGAGCCATCAGTGACTTCATCTCCAGTGATTTCAGAAGGGTGGTGAGGGGGAACAAATGGCTTGCAGTGGCTTGAGGCACGGGAGCCTGGGAGCCAAGAAGACACATGTGCTATGAGTGTGATGGAGAAATAGTGGATAGGGGTATGCAATATCAAAGGAGATTTTTTTTCTTTAGAATATGAAATACACCATGAATGTGTAGGCTGCGGAAAGGATCCTTTAGGACAAGTTAGGTTGAAAATACAGAAAAAGGAGAGCATGATTGGTAGAAAGGTCATGGGGCAGGAGATTGCGCTAAACACACAGATGGAGTTTGTAGACAGAAAGAAGCTCTTGTTTCCTTTCGAGATAGGAAGAAAACAGACAACAGAGTTTAAACTAAGTAAGTGTTTGAAAAAAGTTGTTAAATTGAAGATAATTATCTTCGATAGCCTTAATTTTGTTGTTGCTGTAAATTAAGATTATGGTGATTGTTTTTGAGACAAATTCTTTAGGTGGGAGGCCCAAAGTTGAATGTAATGTTTGATTGGAAATGAAGTTTTGGAAAGTCTGGGTGGCTCAGTGGTTGCGTGTCTGCCTTAACCTCAGGCCGTGATCCTGGAGCCCTGTGATTGAGTCCCATGTCAGGCTCCCCACAGGGAGCCTGCTTCTCCCTCTGCCTGTGTCTCTGCCTCTCTATGTCTCTCATGAATAAATAAATAAACTCTTTATAAAAAAAAAAAAAAGGAAATGAGGAAGTTTAAAACTAGTCATTGGTTAAAAAGTGATGGCAACTGATGAAGTAAAAGTAAAAAGATTATTGGTGCTACCAGCACAGTAGAAGTTGGAAGACATGAATTTGCAGTGTGCCAACCTGAATGAACATTTTTTTTGCTTAAACTATACCCAGTTGCCTAGATGTAGAGAAATCAGATTATGACATTGAACTAATTTGAGGGTTCTGATGAATGTTTGAAAGATTGGGTTAGAAGAGAATCTGAGTGTTGATATGGGAGTTGGCCAGATGATCAATCATAGTAGTCTAGGATGGATAAGGAAGAAAGGCAAAAGGAGTGATAAATACTGTTAGGAATTGGTGGCATCAAGGAACAAAAAGTATCAAACGAAGATCAAGTAAAGAGGCAATGAGACTATGAGACACCTGACAGAATTAATTATTGTAATCAGAATGTGAGATATTGGAGTTTAATGTTTCTGAATTTAAAGTTTCATTGGATTCTAAGATCCATGGTAATTTTGGGGCTGTGGGTAATGTGGGAACAATGTGAGGATCATTGAAGTTTTGAAGATCTTGTAGTTCAAGATTACTGAACCGTTTTCTGCATGTGCACTAAAATCTCCTAGTATTACCACAGGAATTAGGCTAAAGAAGGTGACTGACAGCCAGTTCTGAAAATTATCAATGAATAAGTCATAAAGATTGCAAGTTGGATAGATACTAGCAACCTGAATTGTTAATGGATGTTGGAGCTAAGTTGAATGCTTCAAAAATTAGAGATGTTACATAATGGAAGGAGAGTAATGGGCAGAGTGTCTCTAGGAAGCCAACTTCTGGATCTGAGGACTATGAAGTATGAAAGAACAAGCAGCTTCTGCTAATGTGAGCTACGCTGAAAGCAGGGTTTGCAAGGTTAAGCTGAATATTATTTAAGGTTAGGATATGCAGAACCCATTCTGCAGAACAAAACCATTCCTCAATGATGCAGAGAAGTTTGTTAACAATAAGGATTTTTGAAAATAATAACTAAGAGAATCAGAGGAGATTAAAATGATATAGAAGAGAGTACAGGAAATGAAGAATTTAGAGAGATCAGGGGCAACTGAGCTTTGCCCCAGAATGACAGAGATAAGATGCTTGAGTAGAAGTGATTTACCTCAAATATCCTAAATTTATCAGACCTTGTTTTGATGCCAGAACTGGACTTGTTTTAGGGCTAGAATTGAGTAAGATTCTGGGAAGAGTCTGAGCTGGGTCTACGGTAGTGCTGAGGTTTGCCATGGAGTTTGAAGAGAGCCAGTGAGTGGTCTTAACTCAGGGGATTAGGGGCCTTCATTAAGCCCCCAATTAGAAAAAGGATCCTAACAAAGTTAGCGGAGTCACGGGAGGAGGAGATTCCTGTACAGAGCATAAACTGTTTGCTTAGAGATAGATGCCTTATCCAGGAGGTTGTACTGAGAGCCCTTAGGAAATGTGATCCAGCCCAAGTAACTCATACTTTCTGAGGTACCTTCCTTTTTGTCTTAACTTCTTTGCATTGTTACCAATCTTCTCTCTTACAAGTATTTTCTTTTCCATCACAACTCACCTTCTGTTTATGTAGCTGACTGTAACCTCACTTAATGTCTTTGGACTTTTTCTTCCTTAATTATTTCTTGTTTCTCTTGCATTTCAATCTCTCTTATTTTCATGATTTTGCTTCTTCTTGAATTACTGATGAAGTCTAAGTAATATCCTCTTTCTATCCTGCCACACCTTCAAACTACTTTAAGAATGATTCATTTCTCTCTTTCTTAAGTCATGTTTCTTGAGTATGTATTTTTACATAGGCTTCCAACACTCCATCACCTCCGAAGTTTCAACCCTTGACAGTGTGACCTCTGCCTCCAGCACTTTTTAAAATTATTTTCCTCCATGGTTATTATTTGCCAAGGCTTTTATACATATTTATCTGTGTTGCCTCTTTGCACCTGCCATTATTAATCACTGCTTTTTTTTTTAGTTTCTCTAATGCATTACTATCCTGGTTCTCATTCTACCTTTTGACTGTTCTCTGTCTGCTTCTCTTCTTTCCTATTTCTCATGTCCTTAACTTTTTGACTATGGGTTGACCCATATCTTATCATCTCTGTGGTTCTGACTAAAACCTCCAATAGCTGGTATAGTTCTTGGCCCATAATATGAATGCAGTAAATAGTATTGAAATAATGAATGGGGGATCCCTGGGTGGCTCAGCGGTTTGGCGCCTGCCTTTGGCTCAGGGCACGATCCTGGAGTCCCTGGATCAAGTCCCACGTCGGGCTCCTGGCATGGAGTCTGCTTTTCCCTCCTCCTGTGTCTCTGCCTCTCTCTCTCTCTCTCTCTCTCTCTATGTCTATCATAAGTAAATAAATTTAAAAAAAAGAAATAATGAATGAGCCAATCAATCAATACTGAAACATTAACACTATGCAGTGACTTCTCAAACCATTTCTCCAGTACAGCTCCTTCCTTTGAAGGCCAGATTTCTTTACCTGATTG
This sequence comes from Canis lupus dingo, assembly GCF_003254725.2. Lineage (NCBI taxonomy): Eukaryota > Metazoa > Chordata > Mammalia > Carnivora > Canidae > Canis > Canis lupus. The sequence goes on from NC_064255.1 coordinate 5,442,449, forward strand.
ATATCAGTACAGAATATTCTTCTACTCCTCAGTTATTTAAGTTCAAAACTGCAGTTACTATCACTCCTCCCTAGAATCCTCTTATTTCTGTTAATAGATCATCATTTCATTTTGGAGGCTTGGAATTTCAGGGTTTTTTCTTTGGTTTATTTTTACATTTAACTCATATGGTGATGTCAAACATGTTTGAGAGAAAAAAAGTCTCTGCTCTCAAAGAATTTATAGTTCAGTAAAGTTTAAACAGTAAAGTTAATGACAAAGATTGGATTGTATGACTTTTCTGACTCCTTTTAACCCTGACATTCTGTTTGTATAATTCTGTATATTGTGTATGTTCTGTGTACTGTATATTGCATATTTTGTACATTGTGGTTTATAATGTTTTCCATACTTTTGTCTCTATCTTCACCCTTGTTATTATAAGTTAGCCTTTTCCTATTCCAATTTATTCTATATACTCCTGCTGAATTCAGCTTCTTAATTCATTATTTAAAAACTACCTTTATTCAGAAAATTTAGGTCACTCTCATTAAAAATTAAACCCTATTTAAACTTCTTAGCTAGACACTTAAGATCGCTATAAACTGAGCCCATAAAAATTCTCTAATATTTTACCATATTTTGCTTTCTTTATTTCTATCATTTCCATTTGACTCTCCCCCACAACCTGATTTATAGAGCATAGCAAAAATTCTGTATGCAAAGTGACCTGGACCTGCTGCTTCAAAATGTGACTATGTGACTCCTCCTTACTAATATTTTGATAAGTCAGTCCAGAAAGTGTAAAAAATCTTACTGTAAGATGAATAGAAAAGTCCCTAATGCACTTTAAATGAATGGCCTAATTTCTGGATCTTCAATATAAGATCTTTAAGATAATTAACATAGGTAGAATTAAGTCCCTAGGTCACAGGCTGCTGGAGAATTTGACATAAGACAACAAGAGGCCTTGTGCACTGCCACTGTGATACCATCATGTTTCTGGAGAATGATATTCCCATTATCTGATTCTAGGCATACCATAGGAGTATCAGTGGGGTCAGAGGCTAACCTAGCTGCTTACTGGTCTAGAACAGAGGTCACCCACTGTGCTAATCTGACAGGATCCCACAGTAGCCCAGATTAAGTCCTTATGAATCTGTACCCAGGATCCAAACAGCGGACAGATGCTGTTTTGTGTCCTCCAAGTGCTGCCCTAGAGTCTCCTCCATCATACCCACTATCCACCTCAGCAGGAGACTCCAGGGCACATTGTGTCCCTTCTCTGCCACATGTCCCCCCATGGCTCTTTTTTGTGGTTTCTATCTGCTGAAATGTCTCAGTCTTTCCATGCATGTCATCATCTTTTCTAATATAGTCTTTAATATAACAATTATCTTATTTGAAATTCTCTGACAATTCCAACATCTGTGTCTTCTCGGAGTTTGACTCTGTTGATTGCTTTGTCTGTTGACGGTGGGCCCCATTTTTCTTGCTTTTTTGGTGTTTCTCATCATTTTTCCTTGATTATTAGACAACATATAGTGACTGAGGCAGTTAGTATTTATATCTGAAAATACGTATAACTCTTGCTCTGTGTGTGTGTGTGTGTGTGTGTGTGTGTGTTTGTTGAGGGAATTGATCCTCTGACTACTACCTCTGACTGTGTGATTTGTAGTGACATGAAGTGGCAGCTAAGGGCAGCTGGCAGCAGTGTGTATGAGATAACTGTCCTATATCCATTCCACTCTCCTTGTAAACCTAGCAAAACAAAGGAAGGTTAGTAAATTATCCAGAGTTGATCACTGAAACTGTTGAACATAGCATTGTAGTGTGAGGACCAAGGCTCATCACATTTATACATATATTACAGTAATATATATTACAGTATACATATATTAACATATATTATACATGTATTACAGTAACATTACATCACATTTATACATATATTACAATAAATAATTTGGTTCTTTAGGCATACATCTTTAAAGTGTTTGTTATTTTATGGAAAATTTGAGGACCTGGGAAGGGAAAGCATGGGAGGGGGGCCATACCCTGGTGGAATAACATTAATTTCTTACAATTGACAAAATATTGTTAAACTTAAACATCCACTGAAAATGAAAATTACCTATTTAGTAAAGTAAGAATTTTATAGATTGTAGATGGTAATTATATTACTGCAGGATTTAAAAATATATATATTTAAAGATATATTAATTTGCTGCTTGTTTATTGCTACTGAGTACTTATTTGTGATTTTGTTATTTTTTGAAGTAAAAATTAAAATTAAATAACAATGAAAATTTATAATTTGTAATTTTCATTTATAAATATTTAATAAAATACTCAAAATATTGTTGAGTGTCAAAATATCCTCAAGACACTTATATCTTATATATTTCTCGTGTGCATATTTAATAATACAATATATCTTTATTTTTCAGTATTGTATCTGTCCCTAATTTCCTTCAGGAAATTGAGATATTTAATCTTTTCTTCTGTTATCTCCTATAAGAATTATTTCTCAGAAAACACTTCTCTAGATATGAGATCACTTTACTTCTCTTTTTATTGATAAAATAGGCTTGTGGGTATAGTAATATGTTTTTCTACAGTAGAAATGTCTTGCTTTCTCACCTCACTATATGTATTATTGCTGTTTTACATCTTAGATCGTTAACTTGGCTGACACTAGATTTTGCTATTATTTTTGAATAAACTCACTTACTTTTAACTAACATACAGAATGTACACTTAAAAGAGCAGACATGTTCTGTAAGGAGATGTCCTTATGCCTAAGGATAAATTAATCCGTCTTCCATGAAAAGAATAGAATGTTCCTATTTGTTCACAGTATCTATTTATTTATTTATCATGATTTCCATGGTGAGTATTTTGTGTTTTGCAATTCTCTTTACCTTGGAAGCAATACTAAAATAATATAAACTATGGACACCTGGGTGGCTCAGCGGTTGAGCATCTGCCTTTGGCTCAGGTGGTGATCCCGGGGTCCTGGGATCAAGTCCCGCATTGGGCTCCCCATGGGTAACCTGCTTCTCCCTCTGCCTCTGTCTCTGCTTCTCTGTGTCTCTCATAAATACATAAATAAAATCTTAAAAATAAAATAAAAAATAATATAAATTAGAGCTTTTAAAAAGTTAAACTTGTACATTGTAATTTATGAACAAGAAAATTATAGAATTCAGTCATATAATTTAAATTATTTGTTATATAAATATGTATATATTTTATTAATTACCCTAAAATGCCTAATTTTAAATTTTTATCATGTATTTATTTCTTCAATTATGGCAGTTAATTCATAGAAAATCTCTAGACAATCAGTATATTTTATCAAAAGTATAATGCTTCTGCTGTTAATCAGCTTACTGTATGTATTACACAATATGGATACAAGGGAGACATTTCTTGCCTAGAGATGTACTTATTGTCCTTCAGAGATACATTGAAAAAATTTTTTTTAATTTAAGCTTTCAGCATTAGTGAAATAATTTCTTTATGAAGAGGAAAAAAGAGAATAATTCTTAAATAGCTTCACTTTTTACAAGTTTATTTTTAAAGAAAACCTGTTACATTTATTTATGACACCTTAACAATCTAAATATGAAATAAGCCTGTCTAATTTATCATAGACAGCAAGTTTTGAGCCACATTCTAGGACAATTCACTGATATCTGAATATTGCTTTGAAATTTTGCATCGTACTGGTGGTTGTCTTTCTTTCTTTCTCTCTTTCTCTCTCTTTCTTTCTTTCTTTCTTTCTTTCTTTCTTTCTTTCTTTCTTTCTTTCTTTCTTCTTTCTTTCTTTCTCTTTCTTTCTTTCTTCTTTCTTTCTTTCTTCTTCTTCTCTTTCTTCTTCTTCTTTCTTTCTTTCTTTCTTTCTTCTTTCTTCTTCTTTCTTTCTTTTCTTTTCTTTCTTCTTTCTTTCTTTTAGCATTCTTAGTGTTCTTTTATCGTACCTACAGAGATGCTACATTGAGCTTTTGTTGTTATGGAGTTGAATCATTGCAATGATCGAAATATAAGTGGTTATAGAAAAGAATGCCCACCACCCTATTCTTCCCTGTTACATTGCACAACTCCCTTATGCATGTAACTGAGAGTGAAACTGAATAGTAATGAAATAAGTAGAAAGCTGTGCCAGATATTTGGAAATTTAAAAAATCTATTAAAAATTTAAAAATTTAAAAAATCTAAAAAATCACAACTATAGTGAAGGGGAAAATGACTCAAAATGGACAACTTCCCTAGATGATTATAAAATGATTTTTTTTTCCATAGAAATCCTCAGTTCAAATTCTCTCTGTGCTATCATAGGCTTTTAAAAGCTGAGTTGTGACAATACTGGCTCTTATTACAGTATTATCAGTGAAGGTGAATTAGCTCTGTTTGTGGAAGGGCTATTAAACAGGATCCTCTGCAAGAGCTTGCAGCTTGGAATAGCGGCCCCTAAGTAATACAGAGCAGTAATTGATATTTATCCAGGTAAATGATACATGCAAAAATCTGAACTATTTTACACATATGCTACACATATGTTACAACACGTGTTACAAAATATAAACAATCTATTGAGAAATAGAACTATGAAAGATAGTAAATCACTAGATACTATATCACTTTTGAAAACACAAGATTATTTACCTAAGAAAGATTTAAATGTATAGGTAGGTGCCTGGTTCCTAATCTTTTAAATGGCTTACTCTTTACAATCTTGTAAAACTTTTGGCCATCCTTTTTAGAAGAATGTTTTTAAATAAATAAGGTAAAAATAAATAAATAAAATAAAATGCATAAAGTAAATTAAGTGGAATTACAAAGAAAACCTACTCTGAAATATAGACACCAAGTTAAGAACCCAAGGTAGACCCTAAAATAGTTTATGCCTTGCAAATACATATTTCTCACATCTCAGTTGCTACTGTTCAAAATTAATTATTTTTTTAAAGTTTTTATTTATTTATTTATTTAACAGAGAGGGCACACAAGCAGGGGGAGCACCAGAGGAAGAAGGAAAAGCAGGCTTACTATTGAGCAAGGGAGTCCATTGCAGACTCGATTTCAGGAACCTGGGATTGTGACCTGAGCTGAAGGCAGGTGCTTAAATGACTAAGCCACCCAAGTGCCCCTAAAATTAATCAAGTTCTTATCTTAAAACTAAAATTCACTAAGAATTTGGGAGGAAGTGTCAAGTTTTATATCTTAGTATCTTAAAGAACCTGCTACAAGACTGGTGTGTAAGACTTAGGCATTGCTGCTTTCAATTTTCTCAGCAATTATCTTAGTTCTTACCTATTAAGACTTATTCTTACCCAATTGTGGGAGAGAAGTCTGCATTGATCTCTCTTGTGTTATCAAAGTTTAAAATATGGTAGGTTTCCATTCCCCTTAACTATGGTGGACATTTTAGGAAATTGCTACCTTCTTCTATGGGTGAAGTGTGTGTGTGTGTGTGTGTGTGTTTGTGTGTGTGTACTTATTAACGAATTTTCCTTTCACACTATGGAAATCATATAATACATATTATTTATGAATATAGAGAGAAGAAATATAAGCAAAATGTAAAACATGGACATAGTCTTCAAACAACTTTTCCCTAAAGAGAAATTTTTCTAAGAGATGTTTCCTAAAGAGTGACCTGTTTGCTTTATAACTAACAATATCCTTTTAAGGACATAACAATAAATTTGAAATAATTCTCTGGATTTCACTCACTATCATGTATTTCAATTATTTAAAATACAGTGTCAAAGAAGTAAAAGTATATATCCTAACATCTTAGTTTTCACTTGGAAAAAATTGCTTGATGAAATCAGAATAAATCAAATTTTACATAAATACATGAAAGATTAGCCTTATTTTCTGCTGGGGTCTTCATAGGCATCTCAAAAAATTTTGTCACTACATGTCATTTAATAAGATCAGTTTATTATTAAGATAATAGGAAATTTGAAAATGATGTGAAGATTAGTAATCTAAAAAAATAGGTTTTAATGAATCTAAGACATATATATGTTCCTTTACTTCTGCTTATATACTGTGATGAAGGTATACAAAGATACGTACACTAAAAACATTTAACAAACTATTTAGCACATTTATTTCTAAAGAAAAGTGTTTTCTCTCAAATAGTTTTTCAAGAACAAAAATAGAATTTTGATTTTTTTATACTCAGGTTGCCTTTTTTATATCTCTTTGAAAGTAACTGAATATTGTATATGTATTTACACTTTGTATATGTCAGCTCTTTTGACATATTCTAGAGATATTTATATAAAAATACTTAATTTAACTCAGGAAATCAATCATATCATGGCATTTGGATTTTAAAATATTTTAAAAATTATTTGACTTATGTATTACCCTGTGAATTTAAAGTGTAAGAAAATCACATGATATATTGTAGAATAAACCCAGCATTTACTTTCTAAAGTCATCTATTCTCATGTCTGCTGGTCCAAAATTATATGCCATATAATTAATTACATGTGAGAAAGTGTATCTTTTCTTTTTTTTTTTTAATTGCCCACATTTTTCATTATTAAAAATAAAATTGGGCAAACTAATAGGTAAAGTAGAAGTTCTTTACATTCGTCTTGGGAGAAATGAATGCTTGTTTTTATAGTTCATAATATCTAAGCATTTCCATTTTTGTAGTTACAACTAGATGAGGAGGTCATAGTTTGATTTGAAATATAATTTGGTGGTATGTGTTATTTTGGAGCTCTCAAGCCAAAATTAGTGTTCTCAGGGTTGTCTCACAGATAGTGGGCCTGCTGTTGGAAATCATTTATCAATGACATGTTAGGTGTTAAAAGCATGCTAGATTCCAGGGATACAAAAGTCAATAATGATGGGTTCCTTAGATTTGAGTATACCTCTTTCAACAGGATTAGATTTTGATATTGGTCTTATTTATGGTCAAAGAGATCACATTGTTTCAGAACCATTATTATTTCAATCTGTTAATACATTTCTGAATTGTGTCGGTTGGCATTGCTAAAGTTCCCTGAGATAGGTGGCATAGATTGGCTGATTAACCGGTTTTCTGTGATTTTTCCTGTGACCATGTGTTTAAATATGGCTACAGCCTGCAAAATTGTGGTGTTTTCTTAAAACATTTGGATTCTCCTGTTGGAATATTGGTGCATCAATACACTATGTTTGTGCCAAAAGCCTTCTTATAGCTCAGTTGACATACTAACAAACAGCCTTAGAGACTTTCAAATTAATGCTTATATGATTTTCTTCACTCTTTTGAAAATGTTAGGAAAAGCCATTGAATTCTTTGAAATAGACTATTTCACGTATTTCACCTGTTCCAGTTAGGGAATTCATTTTGGAAAGCAGGCAGTTTTGTTTGTCAGTGATTATAACTGAGCAACTCCTAGTATCTTCATTGGGAATTGCTGTTAAAGGCAGATTTTGGTTTCCTTAGAAATTCTGAAGAAGTTTAGTGAGAATTGCTCAGAATATGTTTTTACAAATTCAATAATTTTAAATAATGACCTTTTTCAAAATCAATTTGATGCATCATAACCAAATAGCAGAAGGGCACTAAAGATCAACTGAGCTGCTTTTTGACTAACGTTTCAGGGATTGTGAAGCAGCAGATAGACAGCCATATCACAGATCCAGATCAACAGAACAACGGCCTCTCCTAGAGCGGACCACCACCCGCTCCAGATCCACTGAGCGTCCTGATACAAACCTCATGAGGTCGATGCCTTCATTAATGACTGGAAGATCTGCCCCTCCTTCACCTGCCTTATCGAGGTGAAAGATAAATCAATCAGACTAACCTCCCCTTTGCCCCACCAGCACACCTATTTATTTTCCCAGGAGCTAAATGGTCTCTTCTATCATCTTTGGCTGATCACTAATAACAATCAATACTAACCTTTTCAGTGTCAGCACACTATTTATATTCAGCGGATATAATAGTGTGTGGCTACCATTGTAATTTGTTTTTAACTGTCCTGACCACATTTGTTTTGTGATTTCTCATTTATCAGGAGTCCTGGGTAAATCCCCCATAATGCACCTCATAACTATCATGTTCTTCTCCTACAGAATGAGAAATTGTTTGTGTCCATTAGACATCACTTTTGGGATAATCATCATAATGACAATAACTAAAACTAAATTTTTGTTTCTTTCTATCAATACTAGTATCATGTATTAACCAGTATCTTCTTTAGCTAAATTTTGAATTGTTCAGCGTTTCATTTGTAGTTTCATGAGATATTTTCTAATAAAGGGATATCTACCATAAGCCTGAGTAAAAATCTCCTTGGATCAAGGGAGGGAGGTTAGTGTTGAGAGCTGGAAATCTGGTAGAAAGAAATGTAAAACATTACGTTTTATTTTTTGAGCAACAGAACTCTCCTATTGCTTTCGTAAGGATAGAATACTAATTTACATTAATAATTCCATGGATGTTACTGTAGGATTTTGTGTGCATGTATCTGTGTATGTATGCATATGACACAACAGTAGAAACATCTTTCAAAAATCATTCAAATATCCATATTCTGTCCTACTTTCCTAACTTTTTAATCAGCAGCTAAACCTCTTTTAAAATTGCACTTGCACAGCTATCATATGAACCAAATGTATTAAAATGGTTTCATGCATCCTACTGAAAATGAACATCAATGGTGCATCTTGTAGGTCTCATCCTCGTACTGGGTCTGTCCAAACAAGCCCGTCAAGTACTCCAGTGGCAGGACGAAGGGGCCGGCAACTTCCACAACTTCCGCCAAAGGGAACATTGGAGAGAAGTAAGTTTTATTTCTAATTCTATCATGTAGGAAAGGCACATGGAAGCTAAGGTGAATCAAGATTTTTTTTACTATCTTTGTGTTAGTGTTCTTCTTTTGTTAATTGAATGCCTTAGCCACATTTGCTAGTAGTTCTATTTATAAATATATTTATAAATGTTATATATTTTGCATTTAAAATTTATAATATCTGGAGGTAAAATAACTTACCATTATTACTCTTGCACATTTTCAAACTTTGAATAAATGCATTTTAAAAAGTAAACTTAATGCTCTTAAATAAGCAGTTGGATGATATTTCTTTGCTACAACTAAGTATATGTAATTGTTGATAGTTACATAAAGTTTATTAGTAACTAGCCAAATCAATTTTCACACACTGCAAAGGACTGGTTAGCTGATGCACAACAATGGTGATCCTTCTCAAAACTGGAGTACCAGAAAAAAGGTAATCATGAATATACAAAGAAAGATGCATGTTGTACTGATATTTTTAATATTTTCAATTTTTTTATATAAGAAGCACTATTTGTTTATATACAGATGAGCATACTCCCCAATCTATAAATTCTTGGATAAAGGACCTCTAAAAGCATGGATGATAGAAAATAATAATTTTTAACCTCATTTTTTAAATGGTCCCTTTATTTAGTAACTGAATATGCTTTGCCAAAAAATACATATATATATATATATATTTAAATCACCATTTAATTTTTCTTTAATAAAGACATACATTTTGTGCCTTTGGAAATTTCTGTTGTTTTTAACCCCTGTGCTTTGGTTCCCTCTTTTGTTTTGTTTTTATTTTGTTTTTCCTAGACAATGGAGTCAAGGAGATAGAACCTTATGAAGGTCTGTACATAAAGGAGGGTTTGTTTTGTGCTGACAGCCTTTTTGGGGGGCTCTGTAGGCAAAAATAAACCCAACTGCAATTGATGTCCATCCATTGTGTAGGCTTTTATAGACAGTAAAATGATTCTGTTTTATAATTTTTGGTGAAGTATTCAACTTTTGTTTTACTTGGAAATTATAACAAGGAGTTGAATTTCTTTGATTCTGTCCAAGTAAGAATACAAAGAGTTAGTTGAGCTTCCTTTAAGATGAGAAGATAAAATGTTCTGTTTTTAAAAAATTGTAATTTACCTTTCAAGCAGAATTCTGTATATTGTGCAAGACTTTAACCAAAGATATCAATTGCAGTCTGTGTTTATGTCACTGAAGATGTACACCTAGTCTAGTGAGACTTATCATCATATATTTCATTTTGTATTTATGATGATCTTTCAATGATTAAATTTGACTTTCTGGAAAAGAAAGTTGTTGAATTAGACAGTCATTGTGGTTTGTACTTCCCACATCACTTTTTATGTTGTGCCAAGAGTGCTTACAGTATACTGAAGTTAAATATGTACAGTTTTATATCAACACTACATTATGACTCAAGAGAAAATATTGAGTCATGATATATTGGAGTGTCATACATTTATTAAATAATAAAATTCAAAAAAAAATAAATATTAAAATTCATCTGCCAATGAAAGAATTCTGAAATTAACTTTGTAAATTTAAAGAATTATTAGGTATTTTATTTACTTATGAATTTCCAGCACATAGAATAATGCGTGGCACATTATAGGCCCACAATAAATTTTTGTTGAATGAATGCATGAAATGTTTAAAAATTGAAAAGCTACTTCAAATAGTGTATAATGTATCACTAAAATAATCTTGTCATTCTCTAGATGTTTATATTAAAATGTGTTTTATATTAAAATTTCTATAACCTATTTGTACCAAAATTTTAAGTGCACTGCATTTGAGCAGCAGTACTTTGATTGCCTTATGTAACTTGGAACAGGTTGTGTTCTTGTTAGTTACTGTATGATTTATGGACTTCTATATTGAGGTTCTTCCTATACTATGTACCATGATTTTAAACAACTCCATGATATTATGACTAATGGTCTCTTATGCTGCCTGGTAAAGAGATTACAGCAGCATTTCTGTAGTTCTCAATTATTCATATAAGAATGAATGTATATAATTTTAAAAGTGCTTTCCAGAAAGCAAGTTATGTAGTACATATGAAGTTTTTGTCTTCCCAGGACTTTTAAAGGTAGAGTTTTGACTTCATTTGTTGGCATATGAAGTCAAAAATATAATTTATGTCATAACTTTTAAAAAATCTTTTATAGCAATAGTCTATTGAGATGTGAGTAGTTCCATTCTTTCTAATAATAAATCTACCAGGAAGTCAAGATAGAGCTGATACTGAAAGTCAGGGTTGAGGAAGTTTTTAATGGGCTTGTCAACTAATGTTCTATATACCATCTAGTTTTTGCCTCATAATGGTTTTCCTTTAATGTCCCTTTTCATTGTGATTTTTTTCTTTTTTTTTATAAGTAAGAAAAAAAGGAGAGCGTAAACCTCCTTTATCATTTCCAGTATGAGATAAAAGGATTTTCTGTTTGTTTTGTAATTGCTTGAAGGTATGGATGATTTCAGCAGTGTCTTTGTAAATGCTGATATGAAAACTTCAGCAGATACATAATTGTGTGATTTTCTTTAGCTTTAATGGAGATACAAAATATCTCTTTTAGAAGTTTTCAAAATTCTGACTGAAGTTAAAGGTGCATACCCCAAAATAGGCTATCAGTTGGTGGTCTAAATAAAATTATGTTTGAATTATGTCTTAAAAAGTTGTCAGGAGTTATAATTTAATGGCATTATTTCAAAAGCAAAGTAATGACGTGTTTATTTTTCTCACCCTGTTCAAAGGCTAAAAAATGAGCAACTCCTAGTTTAATTCCTTTTGATTTGGTTATATTTTAGTCTGTTAATTAAATTAATTCAAAACCTTGTATATGTTGGTTTTCATGCTGGTACAGTATTGGTTATCTTCTCTTTGCTTAAAAAACAGAAAAAATAGGAACAATATAAGAAAAGTATAGCATACTAAACAACTGTTAAGGCATTAATATTTTTTAATATTTTTCCTGTCTTTGATGTACTGGCATTTTGCAAAAATAAAAGTTTATAATACCATTTCTTTTTGTTCTGTAGAAGAAAATATATATAATATTATTTTTCTAAGAATATATCAAGTTTATAGACAACGTATTTTGCCAAATTTACACAGCACATACTGCAAATATTTTAAGAGTTAACAATTTCTCTTTTACAAATGAAAGCCATCATAGAAGGAGACAGTATGATACTTTATTAATAGAATACTTAATTTGCTTCCGTAACCTGTCAGAAACTCATTAAAAATAATGTTAGTCTCCTTATAATCCTTCATTGTATCGTGAATAATTTGAAATTTTTTATCACAAAGAGTAACAAATATACATATCTGGTTTTATTTTTTCTTTACTTGTGCAAATACAGAAGTTAATGAAGAAACTGGGCATGTGGAAGAGCAGTGGGGAGAAAAGCAGGGTGAAGAGGTCAAGGCAGGTCTGTCTATGTGTCTAAAATAAATAATGCTGTTTTAGAAGTATGATTTTTCAATTTCACATAAGACAGTGGGCTCCAAATTTATAAATGCACAGTAAAGAACAGATTGTTTTTCAGTACTGATTTTTAAATAAATTGCCTAATTCTATTGGGAAATATTACATAAGCTATCTACATAACTTACCAGGATATTTAATTTATCCATCTGAATATGTTCCTTAATATTTAAATCAAACTAAAATTATAGACTGCCTCTAATCAAACTCATAACTATCCTTTATACCAACTCTATATTCAGGTGTTTATTTATTGATAATTGAGTTCCTACTGTAGGTTACACTGAGTAGAGGTATGTTGTAGTCCTAGCCTCTTCTCTAAAGAATTTTTATTTTGTAGAGGCAAATTACAGGTAAATACAGAGCAGAGTATAAATTTCATTAAAACTTTCAGAGACTATCGCAATTTTCTTCATAATTTTTTTTCTGAAAATAGGAACAATTAACCATAGATCCTTGTTCTTCCTCCCAGTTCAATATTGCTCTAATATTTATTGACAATCATAATTTCTTACTAAAGAGTCCTCTTCCAAGTGGTGTGAAGGGCCTTCATTTTGGTGTTTTTTAAGTCCTTGTTATGTTTACATGTCATAATTTTTGCCACTTTCTTTGTCAGAATGCTCCTGAAAGGATTTTAAAATTTTAAATATTACATCAGTAAATATATTAATACATTTCTTATCAAATTTTCACTATTTTTATTTGAAACACAGAATTGAATCCTAGTCTTTTCTAAGATGTCAGTTTAAAAAAAATTTAAATGTCTAAAAATTTTTTTTTAATTTCTTTGAACAATGAAGAATAACTGCAGTCCTAATTTTATCATGTTTAGCTCATCATCACTTTTCATTCATGAACAGTAGAGTGTATTTTTTGTGCCTTATGTTCTTTCTTTTTACACTGTGTGAAAGCAATGTTTTCATGTACACTGTGGATAACAAGTATTTTCATGGATGCATTCTCTCAGTATTTATAGTGTAAGACACAAGACCTCCTAAGCTGCATTTGCTGGTTATCAGTAACTATTTTTAATATCACAAAGATGAGAATAATCATCAGAATGCATCTGATCATGAAAACAAAGGCAAATTTAGCTGCATATTTCTTGAAATGTGTAACTATCTCTGCTCTGAATATCTAATATTCTAACCACTAGAATGTCACACATCTTCAATTTTCCTGCAATGCTATGGAAATAATATGTTTAGAATATACCTTAAAAAATGAATTTCATTTTAATTTAATTTAGCTGTACAATTAATGTCTTCCTATTTGCCCACTCCCATATATCTCATACTAGTCCACACGAACACTGAAATATTTTCACACTGTTCGTGAATTGGCTTCTACAGGAAAATCATTTTTTAGAAAATTGCTAGTTTGGCAGCTTCAGTGGTAGATAATATTTTTATTTATTTTTCACTTCATTAAGATAAAGCCTGGTTGTTGAACCAGTTTGTTATTCTCAAAATTAGCTTAAACAGTGAATACATCAATTGTTAAATTAGCATAAAATCATAACCATAATCTTTCTAACTCACTATAAAATGACTCTTTATTCCTGATTTTGTTTTTATTACTTCCTCATAGGATGGGAAGGATACACTCTACTCTTGTGTTTATTAATGTGAGATGTCATGTTTAATGCATGAATTTGTTTCCCTAGTGTGTGATTTCATCTTTTGTGGTGTGCTTGACTTTTATTTGGTTGTTAATGACTTTAATTATTAACCAGTGTTGTCTGTTTTCAATGTTAAAAAGACGATGAGGGAGAAACAACAAGCCCACCTAATAATGGGAAAAAAGGCAAGTCTAATATGAAGTTAATAGTGCCTTTCTATATATTAGACACTCAGTATTGACCTTTTTGATGTGTGAATATGCTTTCTTAAATAAACATAAATATCCTAATACAATCCTATTCTATTGAAATGTATGGCATTAAAGACAGAAGTTTGGCTTTGTTGGTCATATTAAGATTCTGAGGGAAAAAACAATGGTCAAGTTATCATGCAAAAAAACAGCATAGATATTTTTCAATCTGGAAATTGTTTTAAAACGGAATGATATAAAAATACTTTAAGCAGAATTTTAAATTAGAAAATGATATGAACTTAATAATTAATTCAACAATATTAAATGAACACATAATATTTGTAGGTTTTTCATGGTTTTATACACATGAATTAATATATTGCCTAGTGAAAAAGATTATCAATTTCAATACTTCGATTTAGTTTTCTTATGATTATTGGTGACTTAACCCTATAACCCAGCACAACTGAGTTGTTGTTCTGTCAAAAACAGTAGGATTGTATATGTTTTATAGTAATTGATAATCAAATATACCCACAGGTATTGACTTAAGATGTCATCATCTTAAGATGGTCATAAAAAAAACAATGTTCTAAAATTTCTCCATATCATAATAACTTGCCCTTGTTATGGCACCAAATTAAAAAATGAATAGGTTTTGCTTCAGTAACATTAGCTAAAATGTCCTTTAGTCTTGAATATATTCTTTCTTCCCTGTCTTCATCTGTTATAAAGTCTACAATATTCTTTGTGATATTTAATTAGCACTAAAATAATTTTATAATTTTTCTTACTGTGGAGTTTCTTACTGTGTTAATTATTCATTAACATAGCATAAAATTCCTGAAAAATGTTAGGATATCATAGGTTAAAAAGGTAAAAATAATGTAACAAAATAAAATGAAATCAAGTATTATAAAATATTAACATCTTCCATAAAACAATAAAAATGTAAATAAGCTTTCAGTGTGTATTTACATATGTGTCATTTTTATCTGTATCTTAACCTCTATGATTTTTGCTTAGTACCTATGAATGGATATGTTCACATGTACTGAAATTTATGTCAGTGTTCTGAAAAGTAGATATTTCTTCTTAAATTCAATTATTAAAGTGCAACAAGTTTTAAACATATTTGATGCCAGTTTGTATTTAAGTATGTTTAAATGTATCAAAAGAATAAGACTTCACAGGAGGTCACCACGGTAAATACTTGAACTGAACAAGTACTTTCAGCAGGTTTTTGGAGCTTTCTGAACTCTAGTTGACCCTAAATACTGTTAAATCCTTCACTGCTAAACCATTCTGCAGTCTTACTGTTCTTTTGATCTTGCATGGAAAAGTTCTACTGACAATGAGTGTTGAGTCACTCCTGCTCGTTATTAATGTATTTTTATCATTTACATAAAAATCCTCTTTACTGCAAAACATCACTATTGTTATATAGATCAATCCTTTATAGGATATTTGGACATAAAAAGAAGTTAATGAATAAAAATTTGAAAGATGAGAACTCTGTATATTTTACATGTACCAATTCACATTTTTATTTAACATAATCTTTTGATGGCCTACCTATGGTTAAGGTCTAAGCATCTAATTTTTCCTTTTGCTGTTTTCTTTTTAGAAAGACAAATTTACTCTTTGTGTTGAATTTCACAGGAAAGTTCATGAGTGAGATTAAGGTGGGAGGTTATTTTTAAATTGGCTAAAGCATATTTGTGATTGGAGAAAATATACTATTCCTTCTACTTATGTATTCAGGGTTTAAAAAAAAAAAACGTAACTATGAATTTTAGCTTTAACCGTGTGTTAGAAATGGCCAAGCATTGAATTGAATGATGGATTTATCACCATCCTCTCTTCTGATTTAAAATGCTAAGGGAGGAAATAATAAAGATAAAGATAGCTTTATTCTACATCTCTCTGTGAAGTGCCCACATATCATTTTGGAAAAGACATAGTGTATGCTGCCCTTCAGTTAGTGAGATACGTGATCAGTCAGCCAGAGCATCTCCATTAACCCTGTATTGAGGTCAGATCCTTTGATAGGTGGAATTGGTTTCAGAGTTCTCAAATGACAATCATTCTAAGCCAATCCCAGCCTTCATAATCCTTGCATTTACTGGGAGAAGCAAATAATAAATAAAAGGATATATCATATCATTTCATATACTGACAAGTATGAGGAAGAAAATCCAGTCAGGATAATGAAATAGATCGTGTTCAAGAGAGTAAGCTAAATAATTCTTCATAATGGATTCTGAAAAAAAGCACTCCCATCTAGGTTATATTTGAGCAGAAGCCAAAATAAAGTGACAGAGTTACCACTTGAAGGCCTGGAAAGAAGAGTGTTCTTTGCAGAGAGAACAGCAAGAAGGAAGGCTCTGTAATGGGAGCCAGCTTGACTTGTTGAAGGAGCTGAAAGAAGTCATTTGAGTGTGACAGAGTAAGCAAGGTGAACAGTAGTAGAGGTGGTCAGAAGGGCCTGGGCCAGGTGACTCATATTATCTATCAGTCAGTGTTAGGATTTTGTTTTCACTGAGTGAAATGCGAAGATTTGATTCAAGTAATATAGTATTTCTTTTTTAAATAAAATCGGTGTCATTGCCATGTTGAGATTAACCTGAAAGAACTGAGATTAGAAATAGAGAGGCTTTTGCAATAACCCAGGAAAGAGTTGACTGTGGCTTAGCCCACAGTGACAGGGAGAGTTGGATTCTGGATGGATATTAAAATAGAGCCAACAATAGAGCCACCTGATAGGGTGAAAGAGATTCAGTAATAACATGCAGGCTTGGGGCCTACATAACTGGAAAAATATGGTGTTTCTATTAACTGATACAGGAAAAAACTTGGGAAGAATTGTTTGGCGGAAACATGAAGTGCTCAGTTTTGGATGTAAGTTAGAGATCTTCCTAGATATCTAAGGTAAGATGTCAAATAGGCAGTTTAAAGTATGGTCTGGATTTCAGGTTGGAGATTTGGATTCTTTGGGAGTTACCCTCATAAAGAGAGGGGTTTAAAACCATGAGGCTGGTTGAGATCACTGAGAGAACTGGTGTAGAAGAGGTAACGGGACTGTGCACTGAATTACTCTCATATTTAGAAGTTGACAAAATGAAGCAGCAGGAGACAGAAATGGAAGGGAAACCATGGAGCGCAGTGTCTGAGTACTTGAAGTGGAGACAGGTGAAGACAGTACTTGAAGTGGGAGAGAACTGCTGAGTGTGAAACCATCACTAGATTTAGCAAATGTGAAGTCATCATTTTAACCTTCCTGAAGAGCAGTTTTGGTGGCCTCATAAGCAGTAGAAGGCTGAGGAGAATGGATTTTTTAAAAAGAGGAGAGAAGAGGGACAATGAATATAGATACCTTTGAAAGAGTTTAGCTGTAAAGGGCAAGAAAAGAAATAAAAATCTAGAACTGAGGGGAGATATCATGGGAATGGAATGTATGCAGGATACGTGGGAAACTGCACGTTGTGTTTTGTTTTCTAAATCCAGATTGCTGGTTTGTAGATCCATCTGGCCCCAACCATCTCCCTATAGCTTACCAAGGTATCTTCTGGTATTCTGTGGCTTCGCTTCTAGATTTAGAATCAAGACTTTTAGGTTTAGAAGGAGCCTTATAAATGTTTTAATAAGACTACTTTTCTTCATTGACAAAGGAGCAGGATTCTAGAGGATAATCAGCTTTCCTCAGTCCACATAGGAGCAGATCTCTAGACTTGACTTCCAATGTATGTATTTCTATACCATACCTAAGTGGCAATCTTCTTGCATGGGTTTCAACCATTTATTTTATTTTAAATATTAGCTAATGGTTTAGCTCAATTCAACCAATATGTGCTATTATCAGCATATCGTACCAGGTGGTTATTGAAGATACAGTGACAAATCAGATGTGTTCCCTGCTTTGAGGATGTCTCAAAATAAAACAATGAGAATACAGTGAGAATAACACAACAGAGCTGCTAAAATTATTTTCTAACATGTCACTTATAAAGTGTCTTGACATTGTGATACATACAAAGAGGTAAGTTTTGAGGGATGCTGGGTAGGATTTCAGCCTAACATATTTCTTCCACTTGTCATAGTTCATATTTTGCCATTCTCCAATGGCTTAATTATTCTAATAATATAAAGCTTTTAAGCTTTCCAGATCACTGAAATGCAAATATTTCTGTGGAGATTGGCCTTACATACAGCTCTTCATAGGAAGCAAGTTAGAGCCTATGAGTGGAAAAAGTCAGGTGCAAGGAGTGGGATGCTGCAAAATGTGGTAGAGCACTAAATACCTTGGAAAAGTGATAATGATGAATTCTGCCTTGAACTAGCCCTACTCTAGTCTATTAGTCTGCTCTGACTAATGTTACTTGCTATGTAGATATGCTATAAATTTGCTTTCTTAAATAGTGTGGTATATTTAGATTGCTCAGACCAATACTTACCACATAATAAGTACCATATAAGCGTTAGCTGTTAGTACTTATATTTCTTAGTGATATCTTGCTCTGACTTTGTATTTTCAGCACACGCTCTGAAAACTTTTAAAGTAAAAGCACACCTAATTGTAAAAGTAAACCTGAACCATTTATTCAATATATATTGTTCAATAGTTTTTAGGAAATTATTCATCTTGATGCTGTTCTTGATCACCTAGCTTACCTAAGAAACAATACCAGGGGGAATAAAACAATAGATTGCAGCATTAGTTATGGCATATGATAATACATTTGTATGTGTTTTAATCCATGTATAAAAATCAAGATGCAAAAAAATCAATATGCAAATATTTAGAATACTTTCTTCTAAGAGAACTATTTAAATTATTAGTACTTTTCAAGTTTAATAGTGTTTAGAGTATTCCACTGGATGTCAATACATGCCTCTTAAGCTCTTTTCTACTCCCAGGCTTTCAGTTTCTGCTAAGGCTTTCAATATCTCCTCACCTCAGTTTCCTCTTCTGTAAAATAAAATATCCTATAGGAAGTTTTTTTATAGCAATTAAGTGTTTTTGGAATGTAGCTAATGAAATCCAAAGTCTCAGATAGTTTTGTTTCCAATTTATTGTCTGTGTTGTTACTGTTAATTTTGTTTGGTTTTGGAAACTTAACAGATACAACCTCTAATTGGTTGTTAGTGAGTCATTCACTGTGAGGATTATAGATTAAATAAACACTACCATATTACCTATCAAAAACTCATGTCCCTAAACATACAGAAGGAAAAAATATTTTATCCTTTTGAGCCTCAATGTATAGTTGCCGACATTATTTCAAACATAGATAGCCTTGTAGATAAGAAAGAAAGGAAAGAGGAAGAAGATGGGGGAAACACAGGTTACAAAGGAACCAAAAATAATAATTTTGACAGTCTCTGTAATAAATACTTACTTCTATAAGCATTCTAGAAGTTAGATAGCATTTAGGGTATGGACAGGCTTTGTTTTGCTGCCTCTGAGTATTCTTATGAATGCTTCTAGGGTAAGGAAAGTACTGTACCCATGTCTTAATTTCCAAATTTGATTTCTATCTAGATGATAATGGATTTTATATTTCTTAAGCACAGCATTCCTTGCCAACTTAAATGAATGACGATTTGACCAAAAATTATATGGAAAAGATGCAGGGATATTATTATAAAAAAGCAAGGAATTTATCATGTTTTTTAACAGGGTGAGCAATCACATCTGTATTATGGAATACTAACTCGGTGACAATGAGCAAGACGGCTTGAAAGAGAAGAGAGGAAATAGGACCATTTAGAGTATTTCAATAGTCCACTACGATGGTCTGAAACTAGAGTGAGAAGAAGAATAAATGCATTTAAAAATTTCCCTCCTCAGTAAAATCCACAGATCTAAGTGAATCAATTGTAGAAGTTAAGTACTTATAAACAAATATTTTAAAGTCTCTTTTTCTAATCTTTCCTTCCCTTCTTGGAGGCCATTTCTCCTTATTTTACTTTTCTTTCCCTCATTTTATTTCTTCTATAATTCCAAAGCCTCAGTTGGCTAATCAGATTTAGTGAAAAACCCCCTTCTACCTCATACTTTTTCTGCATACTTCAACCATTATTCAAGCCATTCCATCATTGACTTCCTAAATGTAATCCTAAAACCATCTTCTGTTGTTGAAAATAACGTGATCTTAGGAAGGTGATACAAGACTAGAGAAAGAACATAGGTTTTGGACGTTGGCTCAGGGCCTGACTTTACTATGTACCACTTGAAACCAACCACCTGATAGAAGGTCCTTCTTGTGTTCTATAGGATTAAATATGATGCTGAGTGTGGAAGCAATTGAAGCATACAGTACTATACAAATATAGACTTATTAAAGTAAGAATTTGTGCCCTTTGAATTGTAGCATTTGTAGGGTTAGCTACCAGGTGTGATGGAAAGTAGCTGAAATAGTTATTTTGAAGATGTGGGTTTCTTAAATGTCACTTAAAATTTCACTTCATACTTAAGTCTTCATGAGTAAAATCATTCTTCACATCATCTAATATTTATTAAATCAGTCTTTAAGCTTTCCCATCTACAAATGAAATTCACAACTGAATATTTACTCAATTCAATTTTAAAATACTCAGTGTTAGTAAAATATATATATATCCCTCTAGAGCAAATTTTTTTGTGTGTACTTGAGTGATTCCTAGTCTGAGCTATTTGATGTATATTCTTTCAACGTAATACTTACCAATTAAATTACATTATTCATCTTTGATTTTTACTTTTTACCCTTGGGTAGTAGGTGTACAATATCATGGGCTAGCCCTTTGTACTTAAATGTCAATTTTAAGTTCATTATTACTTAACACTAAGGAGGCTAGTTTGTTTTTTAAATTATCACAGTAGTTCCTTAAAAGAAAAGACTGTCTTTAAGGTGTTCCATCAGTGGTATTTTTTATGTTTTTGTTTAATATATCTAAAACAACCTTCAGATATACTTTCAAAATTTGAACATCTTCCTGATACAAAATTAGTTTGCTAATTTCATTTTAATACTATGGCCTATAATTCCAAGAGGGCTACATGTGGGTGGCTCTTGGTATTGGTTTTTGGTGATGAATTAATGTGTCGGTAGCCAGTTCTGGTTTTTTTCTGATTTTAATTTTGTTTTAAAATAGACCTTGAGTTTCAACATAGGGTTTAATAATAGTTACATTTAGAAGTTTTGGAAAATCTTCTAGGCTCTCAATGTCCTAATTTTATCATCTCTGGTATAGGTATTCTTCCACAAAATCTGATTTATTAGGCTAGGATAATAAGAAGCAAGAACAACTTTGTAATTTTAGAGAGGGAAAAAAACTTTAAAATTTTCAAGACCAACTTCCTCACTTCAAATATAACATATAAGAGGCCAGAGAGGGTATGAAACTTGCCTAAGATTGTACACATAGTTAATGGCAGAAATGTTCCTAGAAGCTACCATTCCTGGCTCAGTCTGGTAACATTTCTATAGCATTTTTTAATCAACCATTGATAGCCTTGATCTAGGTCTTCTTTCATTGTTATATTGGCTGTCATTTATAAATTGATGGTTATGGGACTTCTTTTGTTACTGGCATATAAGTTTTCAACAAATACTTGCTAACTTCACCCTGTCAACACAAGACAAATGACTATAAATTTCTCTTCAACTAAAATGTCAATTCAAAGTGTTTATAAAGAGTAAACATGTTATGTGTTACAGTGCTTTTTGCTGACTTACAAATAGGCTGTACCATTTTCAAAACAAGCCATTTCTACTTCTACATACACAATCTTACTTCAAAATTATCATGTCTTTTATTTTGTAACATTACAAACTATCAAGTGGTGGGACAACTCTTTAAAATGACAAATGTATATAGGGTTTTAGCAAATTTGATTTTAGGAACAACTCTGTAATGCTTGTTAAGTCTTTCATATTATATTGTTGGATAACCAAAAGTGCAAGTCTTTCAAAATCAAGAAATACTGTTGTAATGAGCTTATTATTTTCCCCAAAATGGGAAAATTAGTCTGTTGGTTTTTGATACTACAGATTAATTTGAATTAAAGGGCATACAGTTCCTTTATTCCTATAACTAAAAAGGGCTTAACCAGAGTTTTGGAATTTATTAGAAAGTTTGTGTATTCTTTAAAGTTCTTCAGATTTTTCTTTCCACTACTTTCTTGATTGAAATGTAGTATCTTTATCTAGATTGCTTACCAGTCCAGAGTCCTATATTGCATCTTTAGCAGATTATTTACCAATTAGAAAATCAGGGTTTCAACTACACACGTAAGTGTAACTTTAATATTCCCAAATTAAGGAGTTTGTTTCTTCACAAGAGCTGATTTATGTTGGGCCAGAATAAAATGTCTTATTATTAATAGCATTTATTTCAGGTTTAGGAACTGGAAAACCCTTAAATTAATGCAGTTGATTGTAACAGTGTAAGTAATCAAAAATAGTAGTGTATCCCAAATTACCTATATTTGATGTTGCAATATAGCATATTCTCCATTTTGATAGTGATTTCATCTTCATAGTTATGTTTTGCTTAGGTTAATATTTTAAAATATTAGTATTCCATTATTTATGACCAAAGGTGGATAAGGCACCAAAGAATTTTGTATGGCATGGTGAAACTTAATGGAGATTAAAATGTGTATTGATAGTAACCAGCTACTTATAATATAGCTTTAGAAACATGTGAATAAAAAACAGGCAAGTGTATACTTAAGTATTTATGAATGCTGCTATGAGATTAAGTACGGATCAATTAGTCTTACAAGGCCCTACATGATCTGTACTTCCCCATCCCATTTCATTACCTCTTTAACCTCATCTTATACTACTTTCCCCGTCATTCACTCTGTTCCAGTCACAGAGATCTCCATGCTTTTCTAGAACGTGTCAGATCTGCTCTTACCTTAGGACATTTGCATGTGCTGTTTTTCTGATTGTAATGCCTTCTCCCCAAATAACCATATGGCTAACTCCCTTACTTCTCCAAGTTCTTTACTCAAAACTTGTCTTCTTAGTGAGGCTATCCACGTCTAACTTATTTAAATGTTTGTCACACTCTGGACATTTGATTTTTTTCCTTAACCTACTTCATGTTTGCCTTCTTAGCACTTACCAATATCTAAGTCACAAAACGTTTTACTTGTTTATCTTATTTAATCTCTTTCTTCCACTAGAATATAAACTTTATGAGAAAATGGGGGTTTCTTTTCTGTTTTGTTAGTGGTAATATATTCCCAGTGCGTAGGCATGCCTGAATTATAGTAGGTACTGAATATATATTTGTTGAATTTAAACATATTATACACTATTACAAATAATTCTGAATAATCTTAGATAAGCCAAATAACTCATATTCAATGACACCCAACTGTTAATAGTTTCCATTGAATTTATTTCCCCACAGCACATAAATTTTTCTGTTACTTAATGAAAGTGTTAAATGTGGTAACAAAAAACTGGTCTTATCATATATCTTATATCATATATCTATATCATATATCTTATCATATATTAAGATGTATTTATAGATTCTCTCTTGGTATGTGTGGAAGTCTGCATTTTGATTCCAAATAAACATTTTATTGCACCATAACACAATGTTTAGCAAAATGTTTATTTCTAAAATAAATTAGTATTATTTAATATCAACTAAGAAAAAACTTTATTTGCCAAGGCATTTTAATTATATTTTCTTCATGTCTTAGCCCCATTCATTTTATTGAAAATAAATTTTGGAGTTTACGGAAATAAATTTTAGTGCTCTGGATTTTGAAACCTATAAAAAAATTCAATTGTCACATTCCTGTATTTAAAATATTGACTACTAAACATATATAGGAAAACATAGGGGGGAAACCTAAAAGATAATTAAGTTCCTGAAGCATATTTAGGTTCTCATTACACACATTATCTATACTTCTGACAAGCTCTGATTATTGTTTTTTGGTTTGTACTAGAAGTTACATGGGAAGACCAGCAGAAAAAGGTGAATGGTACAATAAGTGATGACAAACCATTGCCGAAAAAGAAACACCAATCTGAGCCAGGTTTGTCAGGGTTTGGAAAAACACTGAAAGCATGAGACTATAAGTATTGCATTTCATGCTTTTTAAATGTGTGTGTGCTTGTTGTACCTCATTTTTCTCATTTTGGTGTGAACTTTATAGTGTGTAGAGCCTACTTAAATTAGAATGGTGAACAATTTATTTCAAGATATGTGTAGAAAATGAATTCTACATATTTTGGAAAAAAATACTTTTTTTGTTATCAAGAATACTTCTACAGGAGAAAAATTGACTAATTTAAGCACGAATGGTCATTTATATATCTGGTTGTTTTGAATAAAATTAAAGTACCTTAATGGAAAGGCATCACAATATATAATTAAATATGATATATGTAATTAAAAGTAATATATGTAATCAAAGTACTTTAATGGAGAGAAATTACTTGATTCCTTAAAAAGTACTATACAAAGCTCAACAATAATAATAGTACTGTCAAGGCACTATACCAGATATTAGTAATGATTTATTTACAACTTTTGCAGCTAAAAATATTACAATAGCAAGAAGGAATAATAGCATATTATGTGAGTTCAGTAGTCTCTTTAGTTCATTATTTCCACAAATGAATTAAAACGAACCAATTTTATTTTCCTCTCCTTTCTTTTCTTAATTGGAGAGGTATTATTTACTAAATAGAAGACAAAAACTTGAACCATAAAATAAAAGGAATAAAAGGGATAAAAGGAAGAGAAGCAACGGGCAAAGGTAATAAATGGAATAATCAGTCCTAGTTTTAATCAGTAATTGGATGAGAGTACACTGAATATTTTATTCAAAATTTTAGGATGGTGTTTCTGATAGTGATAGTATCTTTAAGATGACTGTGTCTATAGTAACGGTGTTATGTATTTTTATATGGTAACTCAGTTCATCTTACATCTCTAAAACTTATGCTTTAAAATATGTCAGCATAAATGAACTTATTAGTGAGTATTCATTGCCCTCCTGTTGTATGCCAGGAATTGTGGTCAGTACTGAGTTATTTGGGTAAACAACACAGATGCAGCAATTGCCTTCATAGAGCTTATATTCTGGCAAAAATGCATAAATTAAAATTAATTATATTAATGATTAAGTTACCACATCGTGATAGTGCTGTTAAGGAGAAGAATAAGTTGTTTGAGAAAAAGTTATTATTACGTAAGCCTGGAGAGCAAGGAAAAATGCCACAGCATAAATGGCTTATTCTGTGAATTCTATTTTAATAAAACACGTACTGAAAATTTAATAAAATAAGCTGGAATTTACTTTGGGAATTGAAATAGGTTGAAATAGGTTGTAAAAAAAAATCTTGCTTTTTAAAAAATTTTCAATAAAGCATCACAATTTATTTGAAAAATAATTATTATCTTCATATATTTAATGGGATTTAAAGGTAAACAGTATAAAATTAATGATTTATGTTATGATTTATATAAAAAATTATTACTGTAAAAATCTTTCCTTGCAATACTGTGTGATATGGGTTATCCTTGGTCATAAACTATTATTTGTTTGTCTTGTTTGCCGTTATATCTGATTACATAAATAGATTTGTGGCCACATATATCTATGTAAATAAATTACATGGAATGTTAAAGTCATGGAACAATGGAATGTTTGGCTAAAAAAATTTTAAATCTCACAATCAAAAATTTTTTTAAATCTCCTAAATATTATTTATTTGTATATTTTCGTATATAGCATATATATTTGTTATCCGAGTCCTCTAATTGAATATAAACTTCATGTGTAAAAGAGGAAAATTAATGTAGAGTACCTTAATGTCATGGTTTAAAATGGTTATAGATTTTTCTATTTTGGCAATTATGCATTTTCCTATATACTAGGAAATTCAAACTGGCCCTGGAAATTCACACACTAAAATGTCATGAGTAAGTATGTAATCTGCTAAGGCAGAAATTCTGTTAAATGTTAGTGTTCCTAACTATTTTTGTTTGTTTCTTAAAGAAAAATGGGCTATGTAGGGAATATTTTTAATTATTGAAACTGAAGTGATAAAATGGGAGGAAAGTAGTTGGTTATCAGGTGAGTGGGGCTAATTACATTTCAGTAACATGTTTTGAGCATGGGCTTAATGGAAGACATGTTTGGAGTCATTCTTTATTTTATATTTAAGTATATCTATGATACTAATAGTCTATTGTAATCACTGTTTAATACATAATTTTCATTCACTAAAATCTAAGATAATATTTTCCATTAATTGTCAAAGAATTTCATCAGAAGATTATTATAGTAAACTTGTGGTGTTAGAAAAGGTTTGTAAGAACTTGAACCCAAATTTGAGACGCAAGGTCAGTTAAGTATCAATAGCATATTTTGTTGTCTCTTTTGTTGCTGTTTTATAAAAATCTGTACAAGAATAAGAGCTGAGAATTTTACCATTTTTAGGATGTATACTAACAACTTGAAAAATCATTTGAAAATTTTATTTTAAATATAAGACTGTAGAACCAGAGGACTAAATGGCATTATGTAAGCTAGAAAATATGTTAATAAATCTTTGGATGAACAGACTAGTATCTGCTTTAAAAAAAAAATCTTGATATTTCAAAACTAGACTGCCCTGAGGGGATGATCAGCAAGAAGGGTGACTTATTTTCAGTATCTCTTACTTAATTGATGGCATGGATGAAGATCCCTGGGAAATATAATGGTATCTATCACATTAGTATCTTAGGTATGAACAAAATAGAAGTATTGTACAAATGATTTTAAACTGCAGGTTTATGGATAATGTTTAGCATAAATCATTAACATCTTCCTCATGTAGATATGACTTAGATTTTGTTTAGGCTTTAAAGTTAGTAAAACATTCTTAACACAAATCAAGGTTATTTGAGTATGGAACATCTGTTGTTTATTTTTTCAATGAACAATCTGATGCTAGACCAGAATACTGTGGTCTATAATGATGCAGTGTTATTAAACACTGGAAAACTTTAATCTGTTGGAATTTATATTTTCATTTTGTGAGTCTATCTGTTCTTATAGTAATTGAAATGTATCTGAGAAAAGAACATATTTTACATAAAATATGTTATCTCATATTTTACTTAAACTCATCCCACAAAAAACTCTGGTGGGAAAGCTAATTTTAGTTGGGCTGAATGAATGTTTTAGAACTGATACAGTTTCCCAAATAAAGATCTTGGACTTAAATAGTTCAGAATGTACTTTAAGATACAATTTTAAATGATTTGTGATATGTTTGATAATTAATTGATACTACTCATAAAAGGATTAGCTACCTTGATTTGTTATTTTCTAAGTGTAAGATATGCTATATCTAGGAAAATTTTGAAATGACTTAGAAACTCTTATTGTAATTATCCTGACACCATGGTGCTACTTACTTTGCTATTTCTTATCTGGAAAATAAGTGTATGCTTTTCTGGAAAAGTGAAGGCAGTGAAACACTTTGCTGGTTCCTGTATGTTTATACTGTATTTTGGAAATAGAAACTCTTCAAAGTAACAAGCTGTTTATTACTACATACTGCAACATCTTGATGCATAAGCCCTCATTTTAGCATTATGATTTAGTTAACATATTAACCTTTAATTTTTTCCAACATGGACATTTCCATATTGTATTCTTTGTGGATCTATAACTGTGGTGAAGGTAGGGATTTTCTTTCTTCTACTTTTGGATTTATGCTTTATGAAATTTATCTTAAAAAGTAAATATTCAAAGATGTATTTTATTAGTGAATTTAATACTTAACAGTTTTTGAGTATTTTTGATGGTATGGGCTTTGCTTTCTTTTATTTTTGAGTATTTTGACATTTCTTAAGTGTAGAAACAATGTATTTCCATCTAAATCAATAATTTAATTTAGTCTTCTAGTTAGATGCTAATCTAATCCATCTAATCTGGAAAAGAGAATCAAGGTTGTGTTCTTGGCCAGTATTAGAGGCTGGTAAATTCCGGATCATTGTAGAATGAATGAATTTTATTTTTGATAGAAAAAAAGTGACATAAAACAAAGTAATTGATGGAATTTCAGAATTAAATACTATTGATACCTTCAGATGTAAATAATAGCATTCTTTGTTAATGACTATGTTTTCCTATCAATAAACTGAAATTTCATGATTTATAAATTTAGTTGCTTATTTAAAGTTTGTTCCGTTTCCTCTGAACATACAGACAAGCTTACAAAGCCAACCTGTAATTCAGTGACTATCTTTTTTGTGATAAATAGTGTATGTACTTTGAAAGTCAATTAATTTAAACTCCCTCAATACTTAATCTGACTATATGTTTCTTCTCTGTTTAAAATTGCATTATGTATCAGACGTCAAGAACAGAATCAGAAAAAAATAGTACAGCTAGGATTAGGAAAAAAGACATTTAAAAAGATAAACATTTTTATTAGTGTGCTTTTAAAAATAGCAAAATATTTTAAAAGATTTGTACTTTGCATATTTTAAAAGGTAGAAATTATTGTGAATGTTCAATAATTTTATGGTTGTTGACAAAATTATGGAAAATAATAATTAGTTTTAAAAATAAACTCATCACTTGGTTGAGGAATTCTTCAGCAAGATTTTGTCATAGTGGAGAAGTTTTATTTTGAAACCTGTAAATTTGGTAAACATTTTGTTTTTATATTCTAGATCCATCCTGATCTTTGTATCATTGAGGCTCTCCAAAGTAGTCGCTTATTTAGGTTTCATTTTTAAAGATAACTCTCCTGAGCCCAAAAGGGACATTCTAAGACTCTATGACATTTAAAAAGCCCTTATAAAATAATTCATTTTTAATTATATGTACGTTCTACTATGCTTTTCAAGTATTAAGGCTTCTGTTTCATTGTAAGGAATCTTTTTAACAGAATGCTTGCTCCTGAATGACATGTTTACTCAAGTACAATTACATCTGATAATAGGGCCAATATTATGTCTGTTGTAAATGGTGAAAGTGAGAAAGAACATTAGTTTCAAATAGGTATCATAACACTTGGTAAAAACTGTATTTAAGGATAAATAGGCCTTACATGTACATCTCTTTTAAAAATAAGTCAATCACAGATTATTTTCTCGTTCAGCTTGAGATGTGTTAAGTCGAAATATAATAATACTTAATACATTATATTAGCAAGGGAAAAAATTTGGTTTGCATAAAATTTGGCATATATACATTCTTACAAACTTACTTTTTTACCACATAACTTAATGAAAATAGTTATTTTATATATCTATTTATTTTCAGTAGATTTCTTTTTAAGGACCAAAATACAGGGCAGCCTGGATGGCTCAGCGGCTTAGCACCGCCTTCAGCCCAGGGTATGATCCTGGAGATCCGGGATCGAGTCCCACCCACATCAGGCTCCCTGCATGGAGCCTGTTTCTCCCTCTGCCTTTGTCTGTGCCTCTCTCTCTGTGTCTCTCCTCTCTCTCTGTGTCTTTCATGAATGAATAAATAAAATCTTAAAAAAAAAAAGGACCAAAATATAGCAGCTTTAGTAGGTAGATATCTAGATAGATAGATAGATGATAGATATTTTATTACTTTGCTGATCAAAACCCCATTCTTTTTATAGTTTGCACCTTGATGCACCTATATTTAAAAATACTTGGCAAAAATAATTTACCATAAGTGATGAAATGATATTATAGGACTTATGAAGTGTTAGTTCTATCTTATAAATGTCTTTTTTTGATGTAATATATGAAAATATTTTAATTCTCCTTTGCTGACTTATATGGTGGAATGAATAAAAAATACTGCATATTCCCTCTGCAAAGTCTTTATATTTTAAGTTTAGAGGATATATACTTTCCTTAACTTCTTACTGTCTAATTGGGTAATGGTTAAGGAAGCATTAGGAGTTCTCATTAGAATTGCCATTAAAACAGCACAGAAATGTAGAATGTTCGTGACATGGTAGTAATCAAAGGAAAAGAAGGGAGATAGGAATTGTGGAAGCAGTTGCTCTTAGCTTCTTCAAGGCTTACTGAAGTCTGCAATTCATTTCAATAGTATATGTGAAATAAGTACTTACAGTTTATTGCCATTTAAATAAGACCTGGCTGCTTAAATGATGCTGACTATAATTGTTTCTTTTAAAATGAGGCTATTTTAATACAAATAATAAATGATAACAAATTTTAACAAGGAAATCAAGAAACCCACATTTTTTCTTAATATGTATGTGATATGACTGAATTTTTGAGATTTTTATGATTTAAATGAATGTTCAATCTGCTAATTAAAATTAAGTGATTTTTAAATGAGAATGGTTCTGACTTATTTCCTACTGGTTCATATTCATATAAATGTTGGAATAATGATTTAATGGGCACTTTCAGTTAGTAGTGAGATCATTGTCAAATCTTTCATTTTCATCCTTTCATATAATATAATATAAATTTTGTTATTAATAAATTAAATTATTGGTGTTGTTAACCATATTCCACATAAGAGTAAAAGCATTAGTGAATTATTTGCATAGTTGTAGCAGTTACCTTTTTTAAAAAGTATTCTAGGGCAACCCCAGTGCTGCAGCGGTTTAGTGCCACCTGCAGCCCGGGGTGTGATCCTGGAGACCAAGGATCGAGTCCCATGTTGGGCTCTCTGCATGGAGCCTGCTTCTCCCTCTGCCTGTGTCTCTGCCTCTCTCTCTCTCTGTGTCTCTATGAATAAATAAATAAAATCTTTAAAAAAAATAAAAAGTAAATAAAAAGTATTCTAATCAAATACTGTATGATAAAATGTCCAGATTAGGTGCCCACCATGAAATTTTTTTTGTTTTTGTTTTTTCTTTGTTTGACTTTATTTCACATGTTTTTATTGGGTCATATAGCATCTAGTAGAAAGAAAATTGACCTGGTAATCAGGAGACCTCTATTCTATTTCTGGTTCTGCCACTGAACTTGTTATGTGACCTTGGGTAAGTCACTTGAACTCTGCGTGCCTCAGTTATTCTCTGTAAGTAATGAGTGAATGAGGGAAGAAGAATTTTGAATGTTTTGAATCCATATAACATGAAGAACATCGCCTCAATGCCATGATAAAATAATTCAAGACATAGGGGTATCTGGGTGCCTCAGTGGTTGAGCGTCTGACTTTGGCTCAGGTAGTGATCCTGGGGTCCTGGGGTCAAGTCTTGCATCAGGCTCCCTGCAGAGAATCCTGCTTCTCCCTCTACCTATGTCTGTGCCTCTCTTGCTGTGTCTCTCATGAATAAATAAATATTTAAAAAAATAATTCAAGTTACAGAAAAATGCTAAGTAGAGAAAGAAGCTTCATTTACTCATGTTGTGTTTACATTTTCTGCAAAAAAATAATTTTTTTTCTCAGAGAAGAAACATATCTAAGCAGTCACTTTATCCAGTTCATATCAATTTCATTTTAACATGCAAGGAAATTATTTTGGTAATATGGTAAATATGTATATAGCGAAGTTTTGCATATGAGAATAATACAAGATATAAAACAATTCAGAATTAATCTGTGTTAAAAAAAAGAACTAACCTGTGTTATTAATGTATCTCTGATTTTTCTATCTTCTTTGAGAAGTGGGGAGACTGGAGATGGAAAACAAAATATGGCATATATCATATTAATATTTGGAGCACATTTCAGGAGGATACTACTTTTCCTAGTGGTCAATCCTATAAACATGGTCTGATTTGTAATATAATTATGATGAAATTTAGTGTCCAGTTTGGAAGAGATCAAAATGTACTCAACAATCAAAATGACATTGTTAAGCTGCAAAATGTGTCATGCATTTTCAGTTCTCTATAATTCATACTAGGATTTCTCTTTTTCTTAAGAAAACAAGTTTTGGTCATTTTAGCAATCTTTTCCTATTGG
This sequence comes from Canis lupus dingo, assembly GCF_003254725.2. NCBI lineage: Eukaryota > Metazoa > Chordata > Mammalia > Carnivora > Canidae > Canis > Canis lupus. The sequence continues at coordinate 5,474,476 of NC_064255.1, forward strand.
AAAGTTTTCATTTTCTCACCATTCAAGAAAAGAGATAAATTTGTTATGGGAAAGAATTCTCTTAAGAGTTATAATTTCAATATATCGATATTCCAAGTATACTTTCATATATGTTTTTCTATATATCACTCAAAAACTATGACATAACCATTGCAGAAGTGAATTTGGTGTTTTGATTTAAGAATTTTATGGTACCTGATTCAAAACTCAAAACTAAGTATGTAATTAAATAGGGGGTTTTGGGTTTTTATTATAGTGTTCATCTGGGTCAGTCATATTAATGCTCACTAATATCTTTGGAAGAAATTTTTTCCTAGAATGCTGAGTTTAGCAGTTATTTCTTGCTTTCAATTGCTGTATCAAATGTCTTCGGAACTCCACTAGCAGTGGGAAAAGATGTTTCCAAAATGTGTGCCATATATATTATAGTAGATGTTGGATTTTGATGGGCAAGTTTAAATAGAGATGTCAATGATGTGTCACATGGTATCTAAGAATTTTCTGAGTAAATAGGTGTTATAAGGGAATACGATCGAATAAAATTTGCCTAACTATAAGGTTAAGTTGAATTTTCAAGATTTAAGTAAAGCTGTATCTTTCAGCTACTCTTTTTATAATGAGTCTTTTAGTTGTTACTCTCCATAGTATTTTATGTTAATATTTTACTGTAGCGAAATAATTCAGTGAAATACTGGCATCATGGCCCATGTGTGCACTCCTCAATTTGGGAAACGTGAAAGTTATAGAAATTGGTTGGCACCATTTTTAATGTTCTTCTAAAAATTTATTCAATCAAATTCTTTTTTAAGTGATAATTAAAAATTCTAAAAGCATTTTTGCAGATTTTATATGGACTCAGGAATGTCTTGTACAATATGGTCATGCAAGTAACAACAAAGTTTTCACTAATGGTATCTTTCTTCAGCGTCATTGTTCAGGATTGGCTGTCTATAAATAATTGTAAACTTTTGAATCCTCTTTATTTCTATACTAACTTTATTTTTCTGATTCTGCTAATCTATAATAGTTTAACCAATTTTCCATCAGTTCTTCCATATTCTTTTTTTAGAATTTTTTTAATATGGTACGTTTTTTATTATATCTTTCCTACAACTGTGTACAGGATTCTTTCTCACAATGATTTGGGGCCCTTTCCTTCAGTGTCACTTTTTACCTTTTGAGTACATCCACTCACACCCATCTCCTTTGTCTATGTCTGTCCATTACACGATGTGATCACAGAAGAAGTGGACTCCACAAGGAGAAGACATGCAGGTCTGTCTCTTCTACTGCTTTTCTTTATTATTTTTTCATTTATCTAACTTGTTTTAGAAATTTTTACTATTTTTATTCATTTCACAATTTTTCATTTTCCTCTAATATAACAAAATGTTAAATCTTGCAGGCATTTTTATTTTAGGTAGTGGTATATTAACTTTTAACAGCAACTGCTCTAATTAGATTGATAAAAATAAAATGATTAATTTTTATGTAATGTGTGTATAATACACACACATATGTATATGTATTTTTCCATAATGGGTAACTAACTCCAGATCCAAAATATATGTATATGTATATAAATACTATATATATATGCGTATATAGTATTTAGTCAGATTAAATTAACAAATTGATCATATTTCATTCTTCAACTTATTTAGACTTAAACCTTGTTTTCAACTTTATTTTACATAATTCTAAAAGTATTTTATTTTTATCATGAGTTCTGCAATGTGCTACACATGTGGAGAACACCAAATATCTAATACATGTCCTAAACAAGCTATGAATATCACTGAAGAGGTAAAATATGTGGGTAACATGCTGATATGTGCCAGTATGAATCCGTCTAGCAATATGGTCTACAAAGCTATAAAGTCAAATAAAATCCATTTCAGCTAAATGCCAGAAGAGGCTTCATGGAAAAAGTAGCACTTAAAATGAAACTTGAACATTCATTCAATATTAATTTATTAAGCACATGTGATATGGTACTATTCTAGGTGCTGGAAATAATAGGACACACAAAATAGATCCCTAACCTTGTAGGCCTTTTCTAGAATGAGTCTGACAGGTAAATGCAATAATATTACAGGTGCTATGAGAAATCTGTATAGAGAGAATACAATGGAATCATAAAGGATGGTATGATCATTTCCACCTTGAAAGTATGGATATTATTCAAGGAAGACTTCATAGAAGAGAAAATATGAATTGAGCATTAAACCCTAGAAAGATGTTGCCCTGGTGTGTAGAGAACATTTCAGGGCAGAGGAAACAATATGGGAAAAATGATTTCAAATAAGTCTAGGCAAAAGTAGGCAGGGGAGGGTTTCTGAAGATAATGTAGGATACTGAAGCATGTAAACCAGGAGAGGAACAAGATCATATTTTTTTTACTAGCTATGTTAAAAAAAAAAAAAGACTAGAGCAGTACAAGCAGAAAGATCATTTATGAGGCTATTACACAAGATCAGTAAAGGGATAATGGGCTGGCATAAGGTATCTAGCGTAGGAAATTGATATGTAAGAAGTTATATAAAGATGTAGAATCTGTGGGACGTAGTCACTGATACTGTTGATGCAAGAAAAGGAGGAATAATAAAAAAAAAAGAAAAGGAGGAATAAGATAATAATTTCAGGTCACAGAACTGTTTGGATAGATGGTAGCACATTTTGCCAGGATAAGGAGTATAGGTTGAACAAGTTTTAGAGGAAAAATAGAAGAATTCAGTTTGAGGATGGCTTAGGTTTGACATTCCTTTGGGAATTTTCAGGTATGACTATCTAATAGAAGTGATTGAATGTATGGGTCCAGAACTCAACGGTGAAGTCTGGGCTAGCAACATAGAATAGAGTATTAGCATTTAACTGATTCCATTGGAATGAATGGAATTGTCAGAAGCATATGAAGACTAAGAGAGAGCCAAAAATCACATTTATTTACATTTAAGGAGTGGATGAAAGAACAGGAGTCAGAAAACCATGATGGAAAGAAACATTGAAAGACAGTAGAACAAAAGAGAACAGAACTCAAGAAAAGAAAGTGTTTCAAGAAGGGTATAGTCATCAGAAAAGTTGAGGAGAAGGATAAATATTGTTAAATGATAAAAATAACCAATAACAATCTTTGCCTAGTTGATTTTAGTCAAGTTGTAGAGGGTGGAAGCCAGATGGAAAAGAAGGAAAGAGAGACCAAAAAGAAGATGGAGAAGAATGTAGACTAGATGAATGAATAAATGGCTTGGGGAAATTATTAAGAGAAGAGTAGCTACCATTAGGGTTACAAGAGAGCTCACCAAAGATACAGAGAATGATGATAGTTTAAGTGAAGAACTTAAATTTGTGATGATTGGTTCTCTAAAATTGTGTGATTCACTCATTGGCACACTTCAGATAGTTTGTGGGCAGTTATAGTAAAAAGAAAAAGAGGATAAGGATGTTGAGGGTGGCTGGCAAGTAACGTGTTTAAAGTGATGTCCCTGATGGATTAGGGAAGACACTAGACATGTGAAATCATGTGGACTTGTCAAATCATGTTCAGATACAGAGTTTTCCATGAACTGGAAGAGAAGGGGTTCAATGAAAGAAATGGAATTTGTGGAAATGTTCAAGGCCGATGGAGGCAAATGGAGCAAGTTATTTTCAGAGATTGATGTAATAATGCTTAGAATTTTTAGATCTTAGATAATTCCAAGTAATATAAATATACAGATTTGGTCCTGGGAGTGAATTTCTGAATTGGAACATGGATTACACTGGAAATTGGAAATTTGGAAAAGAAAGGAAAGTAGCAACCTTTGATGTTAGAGTTTTTATATATATATTGAAGTCACTGATGCCCGCCCTAAGTTTGAGAGTTGAATTTAGGGTCCCACAAACTCTCCAAAGCCTAGAGTTATATGAAGAATAATGCATTCCATTCCAAAGGAAATACGAGTAAGGAGAGAATGATAGAGAAGATAGTAAGAAGAGCTTTAGAGAAGAAGATCGTTTTAGAAAACAGTAAACTTTGAAACAAGCAATTCAGAATGGATTTCCAACTGCTTCATAAAAGTTGGAGGAAGTTAAAGCTTTCAAAGACTGGAGACTGTGGCCAATAGAATAATATCTTTATTAAACGATCATCATAAGAACGCCTGGGTGGCTCAGCGGTTGAGTGTCTGCCTTTGGCTCAGGGCGTGGTCCTGGAGTCCTGGGATTGAGTCCCACATTGGGCTTCCTGCATGGAGTCTGCTTCTCAGTCTGCCTATGTCTCTGCCTCTCTCTCTCTCTCTCTCTCTCTCTCTCTCATTCATAAATAAATAAATAAATAAATAAACAAACAAATAAAATCTTAAAAAAAAAACCTATCATCACATATCTAACCAACATAAGTTGGTTATTTTTCTGGTATTAAACATCACCTGTTAATACTCCGAGCCAAAATGTGATGGGAAAATTTCATAAGGCTAATCATTTTCCCGACATATTAAATTGAAGTGTGTATTTTATTTACACCACAGTCAAAAGACCTTCATTTCTGTTAATATGTCCAAGTATGGTCAGTGCAACACAATGCTACACAGTGAATGAAGGGATGGTGTTTGATCACATTTTTGAGTAGCAAAAAACCTCACTAAGTTTAGCCCTTGTAAGTAATAACCAAGTTTCTTTTACATGAGAAGTAGTTTTATTAGGGTTTATACTTTTCTTCTTACTTTCAAGAAATTTCATATGACAATTGTATTTTTTTTTAGATAATTGTAATATAGATCTTAGACCATTTGAAAGAAAGCTAATGATACAAAAGAGATTTTAAAAATAATGTTTGCTAAGTTCCGTAAAACAACATCTGCTCATGTTTTTCAATTGAAGTTTTAACTACACAAATTTTCAGAATTACTTCCAGACCTGGTCTAGAACATCTAGCAATCTTAATGCTTGTGTAATACATGTTTTACTCCTAAGGAGATCTTAAAAACAAAAGATGTTTGTCAGCCGTATTTCTTATTATTTCCTTAGGTAAATTATTATTTTATAATACCAATTATTATATTATTATGCTAACTCCACATTACATTATTATAATTGGTTCTGTGTTACATCAAGAATTTTTGAAAATATGTTTAAAAATTTCTATTTCAGATTAGTCCATTGGTCGCCAGGTACTAATATTAATTTGAAAAGCTTAATTAACAATTCAAGTTGGATAGATTTTAAACACTTCTTAATAAAAATACAACTGGTAATAACTAACATCTTTTGCATTGTAACTATTTTCTAATTTTTTTAATTTATTTTTAATTCTTTTAATAAATTTCCAACTTTTTTGAGATATAATTAGTATATAATACTGTGTTAGTTTGAATACATCTAGTTTGGCATCTTGGGGTCATGAGTTCAAGCCCCACATTGGGCATAGAGAGACTTAAAAAAACAAACATTGTATTAATAGTAGTACTAGTACAACACCGTGATTTGAATATGTATAAATTATGATATGATTTCCAAAATAAGTTCCGTTAACATTTTATAATTCTTAAAATAATTACTTCACTTCCTGTTAGGGCTAGCTAAGAGAAATTTTTCAAAATTAATACAATTATAGTATTTTTAGCATAAAAACAGTTTCTTTTTTGTTTTATTTTTGTGATTATTCTGAATGTTGCCAATTGAGATATGTTCTTCCAAATCTGCATTTCAGTTTTTCTCAGGTTTGCTTGGCATATATGCCATGTTTTGAATGCTATGTGCTTTGACTTGGCATCTTGTTCTACTTGTGTTATATCCTAAAAGGTAAAAAAGAAGTAACATTCATTGTAGGGGAAATTTAATATATCTGTGAATATGTACACATATAAACACACATATCAGTTGTTAGTGAAATTTCCCAAAATCTTTCAGTTATTGATTTACTATCAGTCTTATCATTACACACAGATTCTACCCATTTTTAGGTATCTTCTGCGCATTGATTCTATCTTACTTATATTTAATGGACTTAATATTATTGATGAAAGTGTAAGATACAGATACTCAAGATTTGCTCAGTCATGAGAACTGTAACTCTGTGGTATACTGAAATTCTATTAGAAAATGTAAATCAGTCATTTCCTAAGGAAGCTTGGGATGTCCACTCCGTGTTTAGTACTGTGCTAGCTACCTTAGATGTTACTAGAGACACAGCAGCTCGGAATATTTTATGCACGTTTAACATTTTATTAAGTAATGTGATACCTTAACCAAAGAAGTATCAAATGAAATATGAGTATGTGCATATATATAAAAATACATCACATCTATGTGAAAGTTCTTATTAATAAAGTATAATACTTAAGACTAATTCTCTAAGGCCTCTAAGTACACAAATATAAAAGGAGAGTTTAGAAAGTTCTTTGAACTTGAAATAATAGGAATAGCCAAATTTAGAGTAAGAATGGTCTTGAGCATTTCTTCCTTGTGTGGGTGCTGTGAGGGAAATTGGAAAGATATTTAGAATACATTATTAGAAAATCAATATTAATAAAAGATTAATGAAATAGATTATTAGAATAAGAGTCAAGAGACCTAGGTTAGCTTTAGTTTTGCCACTGACCTGCCTGATCCTAGACACATAATTTCACATCTTTGGGGTAAATGTATTTCACTTTTAAATTGGGAATTGGAATGCATTGTTTTTAAATTCTTTATGGATAGAAAATTCCATCTGCCTTGGAAGATAATCCTAAATTTAAGATGTTACTGCTGAATTCTCAAAGTATTATTCATGCACTCTGAATAATATAACATTCTATTTTACTTGGCCTTTTGTCCACTTGTAAATTTCAGTTATTGAGGAAACTATTTATTCCTATAAGAAATGTTAGCCTGATGGGGTAACTGGGTGATGGGCACTGAGGAGGGCACTTGATGGGATGAGCACTGGGTGTTATACTGTATGTTGGCAAATCAAACTTCAATTAAAAAAAAAAAAGAAAGAAATGTTAGGCTGAGAAACAATATTAGGGCACAGATTCTGGAACTAGACTGCCTGATCAGCCCAACCACATATTTGCTGTGTGATCCTGGGAAAGTTACTCTTTGTAGATTTCTCAGATTCCTCCTCTCAAAGACAGGGTTAGTAATAGTATATCAAAGGGTTATTGTACAGATTAAATTCATTAATGTATAATCTGTAAATCACCTAAAAGCAGTGTCTGGCACTTAGTAAGCACTATGTAAATGAAGCTATTATTTTTTATTTTACAAAATACATTAAAAAACCAGAATTTTTATTTTAAGTCGGTGTATTGAAACCCAGGCATTTTGATGTGTGGTCATTCATTCTATGATACAGAATTAGTTATTTATATTATATGCATCACAAATATCTTCCACTAGTTTGTGACTTCCAGTTTAGGACGTAGCTGGCATACAAACCTGTGCATTAGAACTGCTGCACTCATACTGTAGAGCTTTGTCCTTTCTGGGACAACAGAATTGGGTAGAAAGCAAGAACACACACACACAAAAAAAAAAAAAAAAAAAAAGAAAGAAAGAAAGAACACTGAAATCAGATTGGTCTGGATTCTAATCCAGTTTCTGTCACCCACCAGGGATGTGATTTTGGGCTGCAGTTAAGAGTAGAGAGTTTATTATGTTTTAATGAACGCATGAAACAGCTTTTCTTTGAAAAGGGAAGGCCTTTCTAAGAATAAAATAAATTTCTAATTAATGAAATTTAAAAAGAGAGACTTGACTACAGAGTCACGGGTATAAACTTCAGAATCTCAGTATCAGCATGAACAAATTAAAAGGCAAACAACAAACTCGGAAACATATTGGCAGCAACCAGAGTATTAAGAGCCTTCACACCTGAACCATTTTGACAAATAAATGATGTAGTTTGTAAAATTCTAATAGAAAAATGGACAAAAGACATGTACAGACATTTCAATAAACAAGAAACTTAGTGGACAGTAGATATATAAAAAACATTTCATTCCAATCTAACCAAATAGATGACTTTTTTAAAAATGAGACACTGTGTTTCATCTGTTTAAAAAACAACACTTTGATGCTGGTGAGAGTGGTACAAGAGTGGCAGCATTGTTTTGTATAACCTTACTAAAAAGTAATTTTTCAGTAGGGATCAAGAGCCTCAAAAACATTCACAGACTTTTGACTTGGTGGAAATAGAGTTCAGATAAAAATGTATGTGCAAAAGTTTCACTAAAGCATTATTTGTAGCAACTAAAAGGATGTTATTGTGAAGGTTGAATAATGGGGGAATGGCTCAATAAATTATGATACATATGCAACCATTTAATTGAATAATTTTATTGACATAGAAATTAGAAACATTTCTGTATTGTATTTTGAAAAAAAATTGAAAGTGATAATGTCTTTAAGGAACCTATTACAGAGTTCTCTCCATACTAGAAAGTACAAATGATAGTGTCTATTAACTATTACTACTGAAAACAATTATACCAAAAATTTCATAGACAGATATGTAATGTAATACACAGAATGTAATGAATAATAAAATTGAGTCTTTATTTAAAATGAGAATATAAATAGGAATAAAAATCCAAAGCAGAGACTATAAAAATCTCTATAAAACAGCCCGATAATATGTAAATTTGTGCTAGATTCAAATCATTTTCTAGGTATTGTAATGACATATTAAACTATCATATAACATAATTGGCTTATATATGGGAGAGTTTATTCCTGAAATTCTTATTCTAGTAGTATAAAGGTATTTCACATCAGAAAAATTTATTTGTTTGACAAATATCTACTAAATATTTTCATTTGCTAGGCCTTATTCTAGGTGCTGGGAACATAACAAGTCTGTCATGGAAATTATATTCTTGGGAGAGCTAATAGTCACTAAACAAATTAAGTTTAGATTGCTATAAGTACTATTATTTAAAATCCTTATGTATTTAGTGTGACTGGGATGGGAAGGCATTATTTTAGATGGAGCAATCCAGGAAATCTTTCTGAAGAGGTGATAATTTAAACCAGGAAAGTAAGAAGAAACAAACTATGCAAAGGAGCCAGGAGACAATAAGTAATTAAGATCAATATATAACAGAGAAAGTCAGGACATTTAAAGTTCAGAAGAGGAGAATAATTTTTGCTATAAATCTTTCTTTTCTAAGAAGACATTAAAGTGTCAGTGATGAATGAGTTTTAAATATTGAAGATTTACAGGGAAATAAAGGAATAAGTACAGCTCTGGATGGTAAAGTTTTGATTAAAATATTTTTTAAATCACTTGAGTTGTAAGGAAATGATTATATGTTAGTAATCAAGTTATTTAGTATTAACTTGTACACAATACTTACCAAGTATTGGGGCAGCCCTGGTGGCTCAGCGGTTTAGCGCCGCCTACAGCCCAGGGCGTGATCTTGGAGACCCCGGATCGAGTCCCACGTCAGACTCCCTGCATGGAGCCTGCTTCTCCCTCTGCCTGTGTCTCTGCCTCTCTCTCTCTCTCTCTCTCTCTCTCTCTCTCTCTCTCTCCCCTTGTGTATTCTCATGAATAAATAAAAATCTTAAAAAAATACTTACCAAGTATTCATTACACATGGTTAAAGTAAGTTATGATTGTTTTCAGATCGCTTTCTTCCTCTTCACTCACTTAAAAGCTCTATACCTTTATATCTATAATGAAAAACATTGTAATATAAAAGGGTTGGCGTGAAGAATAAATAGGTTTCATACGGTAAGTTGGCATGAATAATGCTACCTTGAAGATAATTGCTAAGGGGATTTAAATTAGATTACAATTTAACTAAAGAGAAGGATGTTATTTGGCAGATGATAGTTTCTTTTTATTAGCCTATATGAAGGCTTCAGGGGATGGAGTATGGGACATGAGAGTAAGGATAAGGAAGGGAACTAATAGTGGGAAAGGCAAAGTTTAATGGAAAGCAAAATGATAAGTAAAATGATTAGATCATTAATTATGTAACATAACTGATGGGGAAATCATAGTTATAGATTATAAGGTCATGAAGAATGTGAAGGAGGTTGGTAAGCTATTTTAGAGTAAAGGAATGAGAATCAGAAGGAATCTCTAAAAAGAAGATTAAAGATTAAAAATAACCCCCCCCAAAAAAGGCCAAAGAGAAGATGATGTAGTTAGAAAGGAAAAAGGGAAATGTTAAAAGGAAGGAATGTTGGGGCAAAAAAAGAATTTAGTAAATTGAGAAGTGTGTGTGCGTGTGTGTGTGTGTGTGTGTGTGAGAGAGAGAGAGAGAGAGAGAGACAAGAGGAGAAAGAGTCCTTTCATGACTAAGTATTTCAGATCTTAAGTTTTGGAAAACAGACCAGTCTCAGGCATCTACTACTTATATGACCTTGTACAAATTTTCTAATAATAAAATTGTGAAAATAGTCTTATTACATACAGTTTTACTGATTAAGGGACATAATCATAATACATGCAAAGCTTTTAGCACAATTCCCAGCATGTGCAAAGTATTACTATTGTTAAGATCTTAACTGTTCAGGAACATTGGTATTAAGTTCTAGAATACAAGCTTTTAACCATGTACTCTTAAAAGCTTTGTTAGAGTTTATTTTCTATGCTTTGATCAAGTGAAACTAAACACTATTGAAAAAAATTAAAACCTAAACAGAAATCTGATCAGGGTAACCTGGCAGGGAGAGTATTGACAACAGAGTGGCACCAGGGAACTTTTTACAGTGACAGAAATACTCTGTATCTTGATTGTGTCAAGGTTGTATGACTATATACATTTGTCAAATGTCATAGAACTTTGCACCTAAATAGTGTGGATTTTAACTTATGTAATATGCCTCCATAAATCTGACTTTAAAAATAACTGAAGGGACACCTGGGTGGCTCAGCCATTGAGCATCTGCCTTTGGCCCAGGGCATGATCCTGCTTCTCCCTCTGCCTGTGTCTCTCTGTGTCTTTCATGAATAAATGAATAAAATAAAACAATAAAAATAAAAAATAAAAATAACTGAAAATACACAAAGTTTAAATGAATTTTTTACTACATTACCCCAATAGTACTAAATATGCTAATAGAAAATTTTATTTGCTCTGACACATCCCAAGCAATTAAAAGCCAAGTCCCATTCCCAAGTAGTTCAGGGGGCATGGAAATAATGGATGGAGTTAGCCTATAGCTTTGTAACACAGAGAGAAAAGATCACTATAGTAGTTGAGCTAGCAAACAAAGGAAGTCCTAAAGCTCTGAATCTAAACCAATGGTCAAGAAACCAAGAAAGAGCAAGAAAAGTGTTTAGGATTGACAGTTGCAAGAACAGGCAAGACATTAGCAAGGAGATTCTGGATATTCTGGATATTCTTTGATAATAACTATAAGAAGAACAGATATGAGAAATAATGTTAAATTGTTTTAGACAAACTGAACTTTAGGTACTGATGGGTATCCATCTGGGGATGGCTAGGAGACCATTAGAATGTGAATCCTAAGCTTACAGGAGAGGTAGGAGCTGAAGGTAGGTGCCTTCAGCAGTCAACATTTTGGATAATTAAGTCACTGTGGTATAAATTATTTTAACCATAACTGAGTTTAGTTGTAAGTAAAATGCCAAAATCCATGCTCTTAACCTCAGGAAATGGAGTCTTTACCTGTTACAAGGTAGAGGGTGTAGAAATGTTAAAGCCAAGAAGCTGGGACATGCATGGTGAACACCGTAAGAGAACAATGCTAGATGGCTAGAAAAAGGAGAAAAGGAAGAGAGGAATTCAGAAGGGGAGATTTAATGTCAAAAGAGACAACCTCATTCTAGTTTGCAGTTGTATTTAGGATCTTTGGTGTAACTAGTATCCCCATGTGGGTATTTGAAAGCCTTGTCTCTAGGTTGGGCTGGTCTCTCCTGCTAGGTGTCATCTATCTTTTTCTGAGAGTGATCCTACCTTTGTTTTATTCCTCTTCTCAGTATTGCCAGAAGCATTTCAGGAGATGTCCTTTTCGGGAAACATTTAGGATGCGTTCCTTTGAATTCTGAGGGAATATTAAACTGCAGGACACTAGTCACTATGTAAGGTTATTCTAATTCCCTTCACTGATAACAATTACCATGAGTATCTATGGAAAAGGTTAAACAGCTTGATATCCATTAAAATCTTTATATTTAAATAGTTCCTTTTCTCATTGTAAATAATTACGCCCAATTTAGATTATCCTGATTTGATGAAAAGTATTTATTTTGCCTACATGGATAAAATTCTATGACAACATGGATTAACTTATATAACTAAAATTAAAATGTACTTTTTTCCCCTTTTATTCACACTACAGCTGCATAAGGTTCACTCATTTTATCCCAGTTGATAACTCAAATGTATAATCATTTTCTAGGATGATCGCCAGGGATATATGGAGGAGATTACTATTACACATCTTTTCTCTATTTGTTCTTACATTGGAAGCTTATGTCACATTTGGAATTTACAATGTTAGTTTTATTTTTGTAATTTTAAAAATTTCAATATTAAAAATTTTCTTTTTCTCTATTCAATTTAATTTTCCAAGCACAATTTTACTGTTTTACTTGACTTGCCTTTTGTTTGCAACATGTTATCTCTAAAGGAGATATGAGGATTTTACAACTTTTATGCATACCATCATTAAAAATATGAAGTAAAATATTATATCTAACAACTGTCGTTTATTTTACTCTTGGAAATTTAGCTGTCTTTATTTCAGTCCTTTCTCCATTTATTAATAATCCTGTTATGATTCTGCTATTCTTGGAGGAGGAACAAAGCAAAGTTCATTATTTCACACTTTCATTATGGTTTGGGGGACAAGATCACAAGTGTTTGAATCCTTTTGGGAATCTCTACTTTGTAACAGAATTCTACTTTGAATAATTTATCACACCTTATTTGACTCTTTATTGGCTTGATTTAGAAGGTAAAAGATATCTTTGTTACCTTCAAAAACATTTATGTTATCATTGTAATGCCATTGTTAATACAGTTTATTTTTTTAAATTTTTATTTAAATTCTAGTTAGTTAACATACAGTTAGTTAACATACATACATTTCAGGTGTTCAATATACTAATTCAACACTTTCATAGCTGTTGCTCATCACAGCAAGGGCATTCCTTAATCCCCATCACCTATTTCACCCCCTCCCCCACTTCCCTTCTGGTAATCTTCCATTTGTTCTCTGTAGTTAAGAGTCTGTTTCTTGGTCTCCTTTCTTCTCTTTCTTTTTTCCCCCCTTTGTTCATTTATTTTGTTTCTTAAATTCCACATATGAGTGAAATCATGTGGTATTTGTCTTTCTCTGACTTATTTCACTTAGCATAATACTCTGTAGCTCCATCCATGTTTTTGCAAATGGCAAGATTTTATTTTTTTTTATGGCTGAGTAATATTCTATTATATATATGGTAATATTCTATTATGTATTATTATATGTGGTAATATTCTATATATATAGTAATATTCTATTTTATATATATATAGATCTTGTTTATCCATTCATCAGATGGATGCTTAGGCTGTTTCCATAATTTCACTATTGTAGGTAATGCTGCTATAAACTTTGGGGTTCATGTATCCCTTTGAATTAGTATTTTTGTATTCTTTGGGTAAATATCTAGTAATACAATTGCTGGATCATAGGGTATTCTATTTTTAACTTTTGAGGAATCTCCATACTGTTTTCCGAAGTGGCTGCACCAGTTTACAATTCACTTTGCAATTCCACCAATAGTGCACAAGGGTTCTTTTTTCTCTACTACCTCGCCAGCACCTGTTGTTTCTTGCATTTTTTATTTTAGCCATTCTGACAGGTGTGAGGTGATACCTCATTGTAGTTTTGATTTGTATTTCCCTGATAATGAGTGATATTGAACATCTTTTCACATGTCTGCTGCCCATCTGTATGTCTTCTTTAAAGAAATGTCTATTCATGTCTTCTGCCCATTTTTTGATTGGATTACTGGGTTTTGGGGTTTTGAGTTTAATAAGTTCTTTGTTTTTTCAATACTCTTTATCAGATATGTCATTTGCAAATATCTTCTCCCATTCCGTAGGTTGCCTTTTAGTTTTGTTGATTGTTTCCTTCACTGTGCAGAAGCTTTTTAGAATAAATAAGCTCTCATAGGAGTTTCAGAAATGCTGAAATGAAAACTAAAGAAGTAATCAGTATGAACAATAGCAAATATCACAAAAAATGATTTGGGGGAGAGTTATGTTGTTTGGGTTTCCATTTTTATTAGTTACATACCTTTAGGAATTATCATTATCATTTCTTTTCTATACAATCTTTGTGAGATGGTTAGAATTCTTTATGTAGGAAAAAACTGACAGACTAAACACAATTTCATAAACAAAAATAATTGAAAATCCCAAATTTCACCATGTGTTTGGAATCATACCATGACTATTTTTAAAAAGAATTTTTAAAATTCTGGGTGGTTTAGTCGGTTGAGCGTCTGCCTTGGGCTGGTGTCATGATCCTGGGGTCCTGGGATCAAGTCCCACATCCCCTCAGCGGGAAGCCTGCGTCTCCTTCTCCCTCTCCCTCTGCCTGCCACTCTGCCTACTTGTGCTTTCTCTCTCTCTCTCTCTCTCTTTCTCTGTCAAATAAATAAAATATTTTTAAAAAAGAATTTAGGATATTAATAATAAGGCTAAGTACAAGTTAGAATGCAGCGATCTGGGAAGCCCGGGTGGCTCAGCGGTTTAGCACCGCATACCACCCAGGGGCGTGATCCTGGAGTCCCGGGATGGAGTCCCACGAGAGGCTCCCTGCATGGAGCCTCCTTGTGTCTCTGCCTCTCTCTCTCTCTCAAGAATAAATAAATAAAATCTTTTTTAAAAAATGCAGAGATCTCAATTTTAAAGTAAGTAGGCAAATTTAGATAAGTTTTTAATTAGAGCACAAAAAATATACTGAGTTTCCAATATCAAAGAAAAAAATATATGGGTCTCTTTCCTAGGATAGGCCTTATTGCAGTTTTTGTATGATGGACATTTTTATCTTTTTATGTCTTAACATTCTCAACATTTCTAAATATACTTAAATTTCTATTTCTAAATTAACATAAATGTAAAGTTACATTTAAATTTCTTCATGATGTTCCTCTCAAACCTTCTGTGATATGCATAATAGTGTTATAGTTGAAATGGCTATGTCAGTTAGGCCCCAGATATGAGACACAGTGATCTTTCATAGTATGTCATGCCCAAACATAAGAAGATGGGGACAAGTCATATACACAGAGCAGTAATATGTACTAACTCTGTGGATCATCTCTTCCTCAAAGTAGATTTTACCATCAGGAAAAAGGTGGAAGATTCCAAAGTGCTTAACACATATGGGGAATAGGTTATTAATAACTCAATGAATCTGACTCATGTTTTATCAGTGGTTATTGGACTTTCTGCTAAAAGCAAATTTAATAATAACCATCATATTCCTTCTCTGAGGGACTTGTATCTGAAAATTTAGTTTATCCTGTAAGCTATGTCTCGTTTTTTCAAAGATACAGGAATTGTGACTAAAGGTTAAAAATAACTAAGTTATTAGAAAGTTACTAATATTTTCTTTTTTTTCTTTTAAACATGTCACTCACTGTATACAGAAGGGAAAAAAGTATACAGTAAAACAATTACACTTCAGCTAGTCTAAAAGACCCTCCTAGCCTCCTAGATTAGAACTTCCTTATGATTCTTTTTGCTGGGCAAATCCTCTGGTTTAAAGAGCTTTTCAAAACACTTTGTGTCTATCTCTGTGTCTCTCCCAGCCAGGCTCATTCTTAAGATATCTGTTTCTCTCTCCTCCCTCCCTCTTTTCCTTATCTTTCTCCTTCCCTCTCTTCATTTCATTTCTGTTCCTGTCTCTGTATACACACACACACACACACACACACACACACACACACACACACAGAATAAAGTAAAATTTAATACATGCCATAGCAGGGCAAACAGCATAGGTATTTCTAGACTATACTATTTATATTAATGAAATAGATATGATAATATAAAAGAACACACACTTAAACAGTATTTGGCCTCAAAATTAACCAACCAAATAGTTTTATAGCGCAAGGAATCATAAATAATATCTGGTCCAGAACTATTCATTTTACAGATGGTGAATTTTATGGCCAAACGAGTAAATGAGGTGCTTACACTTATAAGACTTGTGAAATCAAGACTTGAACGCAAGTCTTGTCTAATCTTTTAAACCAGTGCTATTTTGTAGATTTTGTTCACTCCTATGTATCATAAATATGCCCATAACCCTAAATCTGGACAGTTTCAAAGTCCCATCGGCTCTGTGATGGTTATGTGCACTGCAGTCTCCATGCACAGAACCCTGACTTTCTGCTATAGGCCAAACAATTTTAAATATTAAAGATAAAACCTAAATTGGTGCTAAAATCCAAGACTTCTGAATGATAAAATCTCAGTGAGTCTGTCTACTGAATTTAGATGTTAAAAACAGATATACTCTGTTTCCTTAAATCACTAGGTCACTCCTAATGACATATGTCCTAAAGTAGTTTAAATATCAGTTTTCTTTTGTCTATAGGGAAAAGAGTCTAGGAAATTTGCTATAGCATCTCCTTTGAAGTATTATTTAATTAATATAGCAGAGAATTAAGAGAGAAACAGCAGATAGATACACACAGTAACAACCTAGAGATCTAAAATAGGTTGTCAAGGTTTATAACATAATTTAAAAGCCTATGAGCTTCAAGGTAGTACAATAGTTTTGTAAATTTCTAGAGCCTTTAGGTTTCAGTTAATTCCATCATTCACTTAGGCACAATTGGAGCTCAGTCTTCCTACAGTCCTAGGAAATTAAATCAATTAAATTGATTTTTTACTAGTCTTTCCTAGGAGCAAAGAAAAGATCATTTTATAAGCAAACACATTATAAACCAAATCAAATTATATTTTCTTTCACTCCCGATGTGTTAGCTCCTAGTAACCACAGTAGAAACATCCTCAAAATTGATTGATTTGGAAATAAGTATTCCTCAAAATTTGTGAGATAGATGATGGGGATTAAGGAGTACACTTGTGATGAGCACCATGTGATGTATGGAAGTGCTGAATCACTATACTGTGCACCTGAAACGAATATTAAACTGTATGTTAACTAATTTAAATAATTTAAATAAAACTTAAAGAAAAAGATTAAATTTGTTTACACTTAAACAATGCTAAATAATGCTAAAAGAAAGGAAGAGAGAGAAAGAGAAAATGTTTCCCTTTGCCCCAGGACAAAAGCAAAAATAATCTGGCACATAATGTATAATTTTTAGCTCAATATTTATTTACATGCTTTTTAAATTTAACTTTCTCCAATGTTTGTTATTCTCTGCATTGCATCTATTTAAACAAATAATTTAGCTAACGAAAGTGTACTTTTTATGAGTTTCTAATATATATTAAAATTTTAGTATAAAAAAATCTAAGTTTCTTAAGTAATTATGAAGAAATCATTTTAAAGTAACTTCAAAAAATTTTATTGCATAGTTTCTGAAGTCCTACATTTGAAAAACCCAATAAGGAAAATTTTAAAACATGCCAGGTCACTTTTTTGTTTTAATATTCGTAAAAATTGAAAAGATCTGCACTTTATCGCGTTTGGAATTATTTCTCGTTATATACCATTTTCAATCAATATACCCAAATGCTTTTATTTAACAAATAAATATATATCCCATAGGTAAATTAAGCAATGAACAGTTGTGTATTTGCATTTTAAAAATTATTCAGCATTTATTTCCAAAGCACTTTTATCACATCATGACAAAAACACAGGTTTTCAAGCCAAATAATTTATTCTTTTTCACAAAAACACTATGTTTTGTGTTTTTTAAAGTAATATTTTTCTTTTGTATAGTGCCTTTGTGGGCATTTTATAAACTATATATAAACCCAAATAAGAAAACAGTAGCACTTAATTTCAATAACCAGCGATAACTACTAGCGTTCTAGAATATAAATCTTAATTTTTCCCCTCTCTTTGTGTTTTGTATAGGTTATGTGTGTATATATATTTTTATGAACATATATGTAGTTTTTTTAAATTACAGTTTATAAACTATAGTACATTACCATTTAATCTGTTTTATAATTACTAATTATAATATCTTTATTTTACATTATTATATGTGAATGCACATGCACATTGTATGCATTATTTTTCATGGGTGCATCATAATATTCTGTAGATACACTGCAAGTGCAGCTTACTAACCCCTATCGTTGGACATTTAGTTTCTTTCCCTAGGCCTTTACAATTTTCAAACAATGTAGTAATAAATATACTTGCAGGTACATCTTGCACATTGATTTCTTTAGGAATAATCCTGAGAAGTGAAATTTCCGGTTCAAACATATGACCATTGTAAAACCTTTTGATACATAGTATCAAATATGTTGTATTTTTAAGCAGTTTTCTTTTTATCACAGGTACTTTGGAAAACATTCATATAAATGACCATCAATTTTTTGTCAAAAGCTGTCAGTTACTGTCATCGGCAAAACAAATTTTTTCACGGTTAACAGATATTGAAAGACAGTTAAAGTATTCAATAAAGTCAAGGGCAATATTTTCTTTTGAATTGCTTGGCCTTTGAAAATAAAATAACAACCTAACAAAACATTACATTTCTCTTTTATTTTATACATTTTTATTTATTCGTATTTATCTCATTATGTCTTATGTAGTCATTTTAACAATTTCTATTCTTACTCCTCTGATTAGTGAAAGACATTAATAAGTTGCTTTTATAGTCTATCCTACTGAAACTAGAAAATAAACATAAGCTACCGTGCTTTCTCCTGTGTAATTGTTGCCTCAAAGTGGGCAAATAGCTGCATACACTGATTATACCTTTTTCTTTATTGCATTTTATTTGCTATGTGCATACATGCTGATTTTAGCATTTAAAGATTATGTGAATTTGGCCCTTTTAGCTTTGTTCACTTGGAATATATTAATTCTGTCACTGTCATTGTTATTGTCTGTAATCTTGTTCCTCTTCCACTTTGTATTTTCTTGGAAGAAAAGTTTGTAAACTAGGATTCAGTAGGATAGTTCCCAAAAGTAATTTTTTTTCTTTCCTTGATGGTTTGGCAAAATATACTTAATTTTAAAAATATACTTCTACTATATGCATGAGGAATATACTTCTTTAACTTCAATCAGAAAAAAGTGTCTCAGATAATATTTTGTTTTATGCTCAGATTACATTTATTATATCCCTGTGTATTTTATGAAAATCAATTAGATTTGTTAAAGCTACACTTTATCCATATTGTTATCAAGTATTTGGGGAGCTTCGACAGAAGACAGTTTTGTATTTCCTATGATGAATCTCTTTACCAGTAGGATACTTTTCTCTCTAAGAATATTGTTGTTTGTGAACTGTTTTCTTTATGAGAATAGGCTGATAAAAATGTAGAAAAGGAATGGAAGACTTCGTAGATGCCAAATAGTTTTGGAGAGAGGAATGTCTGGTTACTGTGTGTCCTAAGGATTAACCTCCTAGGAAAATTTGAAGTTACAAATTAAAAGTATATTTACCCAAGTTTGTTGACTGTATATACAGTAAGGTGGTTACCTGACATTTCATTAGTTAAGCCTCTAATAAAGAATCTTTCCATTAGAGTCTGTCTATAGATGGTAATTGAGTCTGTAGATGAGAGATGTGTTTGAGATTGGAATTTAGTTGATAATGTGTTAAAACAATTATATCACTCTATTTTCGTCTTTGTTTACTTATAGCAAATACAAATTAATATTCTTCTTAAGCCACCCCCCAGTGACCTGTTAAATATAAATGATGTTCCATAAACCTGATTCTACAAAATCTTTAACCATTACTAAGGAGAAGGGCTCCTTTTCAAAGCAATACTAAATATGCTTTTTAAAAACAATGCTTTAATGCAGGAGTCATCAAACCATGGCCCACAGACCAAATCAGGCCCTCTGTCGGTTTTGTAAATAAGGTTTCAATAGAACAATGACACTCATTTGTGTATGCGTTGTCTATACCTGCTTTTGTGTTATAATGGCAGAGTTGTGGTAGAAAATATATGGTTTGCAAAGCCTAAAATACTTATTAACGGCCCTTTACAGAACAAGTTTGTCAACCCCTGCCGGTATATATATCACATTACTACCTGGTAATTAAAAAGAATTTGATGTAGCTTTATAGGAGGCTGATGTCCAAAAAATAGTCTAAATATTAGAAAATGCCATATATATGTATGTATGTGTATATATCTATATGTATGTATATATTTATATATGTATATATAAAATGTGCTTAAACTTGTCTATTGGTGCTATTCATATTAATATACGATCTTGCCACTATGATATCAAAATGAAACTTTTTAAAAGAACTTCCCACTCAATTTAGCTAATATTCTTTAAGTACACGCAGTTGTTTTGATACAGGGATGACTTTTTTGTTCCCTCACCCTTGGAGAAAATAAACATTTACCTGAGAGAATATCCCTTGGTTAACAAACAATTCCAAAATTGTATTTTAATAGACTAATAGACATTTATACTTGACTGCATTTTACATTCATATCATGGAGGTACTCATTTGTTTTTATATATCATCAACTTATATTAATATGATACTTATTTTTCTATTTTATTATTTGGCACCGATTTAATCAAATCATTATTAAAACAAGACTCTTCAAAGGAACAAATTGCCTCACTTTATTGAATAGTTGATTTAATTTTGTTGCTATACTTAGAGGTCATGTAATATAGACTATACATTCTTTTATTTAGGATTTTATTACTCCTTTTTGAAGTCTTTTCTTTTTATACTTTATTTTAAATAAATTGATTTTTACTTAAAATTTGTTACCAACAAGAATTATCTGATATACAATGAAATTTTTTTCAGGATAAGCATTAAAATACTTATTTTTGAATGGCACACTTTTGTCTAGGGATCTTTACTGCAGTATTCAGGTTATGATGTTAAGCAAGGGGCATATATATATATATGTTTACATTCCTCCCCATACTCAGTGGTTATAAATTTACATAACAACAACTTATAGATAGCCCAGTAAGGTATGATTATTTTTCCCAGTTTGTAGATTTGTAGTATACAACTAAGATTTTGTTTTTCCATTATGTGTATTTAGGAGAAATGGAGTTTTCCTATAAAATCCTTCAATAAAAGTCATAAATATACCTTAAAAACACTTTTTCATGTTTGCAAAGATTTGCTAACTGAATTTAGTTTTTGTTCTAACCAAAGGTTTTAAAGACCCACTTGGTATTTATAATTGATGTGTTGGGAGGTAGGACCTGTTACAGAGTATTAGTCACATTTTGTAATAGGCTTACCATCTCAATTTCTCACCTCCTTACATTTTTTCTTTTCTGAGATGATTTCAGTTACACTTTATGCCTTTACTGGCATAGTATGTTCTCAGGAGTATTATTTTAATTGCCTCTTTCTTGGTGCTAGATCTAGAAAATTCAAGTTCAACCATAAGTAAGCTGGGGCAACCTGCTTTAAAACGTGGGCTAATTTTATGATAATAGTTTCTAAACACAATTGTAAAATTCATTTGAAACCAGTTAGACTTACAGCTGTTTTCAGCAAATAAATCAAATCCTGATGAATTACCATCCAAAGTTTTTATAGTATTGCTATCATCAAGTTATGTACTGTCAAATATATTCTCTTAGGCATACATGTACCAGAAAGTGTTTTCTATCTAGTTAAGATTTGTTGTTCTGTTAAAATTCATTTACATTTTATTCAGATTAGAATATTTTTACATATTTAGTAATCATGCTTTTATTCACCGAACTGCATACTTTAAATAAAACTAAGAAATAATATGACATTTTAATTTGTACGTACTACCTTGAATGAAAGTAATATATCAGCCTAGCATCTCTTCTATTATTCTATTATACATCCTGTAAGTAGGGCTCAGAAATAAGAACTGAACATTAATTTTATGGATTTTTTTCTACTCGATAGGTGCTATGGATATAGAGGAGAGAAATCGCCAAATGAAAATTAACAAATACAAACAGGTAGCCGGATCAGATCCCAGACTGGAACAAGATTACCATTCAAAGGCAAGACATTTTTCTTTTTAAAAGTTGTAAAATAAACAATTAATCATTTGAAATGGTTAGATTCTCTTCAACTTCTGAATGCAGATTAGTTAGACAGAAACATATAATGCAATGGCCCCATGATAGCAAATGATAAAATTTATGTGTTATATTCCAACTTGTAGGGATAGAAATTAACTTATTTTTAAAAAGTCATTATATAATATAGAAGATTAAAGAGGTGAAACTCATAAATGATTTGAAGAATGAATCTTTTATAATTTTTTATATTATAAAATCCATAAGGCCCTAATACCCTCAAAACTGTTTAGGAAGAACAGCTATGGTCTTCCCATTTATAGAAATTTTTTTTCAATTTTATAGTATTTTAATTGAATCTGGTTTAAAAATGAGTTATTAAAACAAAATATATACCATATGAGATGTTGTAAGTTCGAAAGGATTTTTAGTGAGCATCTTTTTGAGCTACATTTTGGGAGTAAGTTGAGGTATGAGGTCTAGCAGGGAAAACTCTTGCCTTTCATTGCTTTTATATTTTCAAACATTTTTAGGTTCATGATATTATTCATGGTCAAAGTCATGAAAAGACTTTGCTTTGATGTACCTATTTAAGATTTAAAATATTTAAGACTAAAAATACCAAAATTTACTCATAACATTTAGTTAGTATGCTATGACTTAGTAATGCAATCATGTAATATTTGTGGTTTATATATCTGTGTGTTATAGATAAAAATTTGATTTTTATACACTTTGGTTTATTTTATCTTAACCTACTTAACCTTTGGTTCCTCTCCATTATATTCTATTCTTTGGTAAAGCACTGGCTACATTGGATATGCATATGTGGTAGGTAGCACAGGTTTCTAGTTTCCCCACTACACAACCTGCAGGAGGCAGAGATTCTTACAACAGCGTCATCTTTCAAAATCACCAATCTCTTCCCCAAGTTACACAATTACTGACATGGTAAATGTAGAATTGTTCATCACACAGTTCTGATGCACTGGAAATGACACATGCCTAAAGCCAGAGAAAGGTAAATTCAAGACAAATAAACAAAGCTTTGCTTTTACTCAACAGGTCCTAAACCTCTAGAAATTTTTTTCTAAAATAAAAATATGAATAACTTCAAATAGGCTCAGTGAATTTCATAGAAAATCATTTTATAATGATACAGTATCTCAGATACATACCTAATCTTTAATGCTTAATGTCAGAAATGATATCTATGTCTTCCCAAGTACTTCTGGTATTTCTTCTTAGGGCTAAATAAATACACTTCATCTTTTGTGGCATCTCTTATACTCTAATCTCTCATTTATTCATTGTATATAATCCAAATACCGTGGCATGTAGTCCTAATAAAACAGGATATTAAAACTTCTAGAAACATGTCTTCAACTAACACAAATTTTTTCACTTATCTCCCACTATATTTTAGGAAAGAATGTAGATGATTTTTAAAAATACATATAATACTCTCAATAATGTTGTCAATGAAGAGATGAGTATAAAGGGAAAATGAGGGCAAAACAAAGTGACACTGGAAGTAAAGTTTGTGAACAAAATGCATAATGTGAGATCCTGTATACCTGCTGGATGTGAAGCATATATTTTGACTGAGCTTCCTAAAGAGAGAAAACTGGGTCAATTGTATTATACAATAAAAACAAGTTCCTTAGATACCAATGATTCTTGTTATAGATACCTGACAGAAATTTGCTCTAGGAGGATGGACCAATGGAATATAATAGACATGGCTTTACATTTTTTTTTCATAAAAACTAGTTTTGATTCCATTCCAATATATAAATAAATTAATGCTTTTATCTTCAAAGTTTTATAACTTTGACACCAATTATTTTGGGATAGAGAATATTAAATCTTGGCAAAAATTTCACTAAGCAATATAATTTCATAGATATTCTGTAAGGAAATGGTTTTCGAAGTGTGGTCCCAGACCAGTGGCATCATTACCTGAGGACTTCTAGAAGTGCAGGTCTCTGGCCCACTTAGTTAATCAGAACTCTGGGGGTGGGGTCCCTGTGTTTTAACAAACCTACCCGGTGATTCTGATGGACACCAAAGTTCGAGAACTACTGCTCTAAGGTGAGCCGCTTGTAAAATTGACTTCCTCTATTAGGATCTTAGCTGGAAGCCATGATGAATGATGTCATTAAAAATGGAGACTTTGAGAATAGATAATCTGACACCTTTACAAGTCGCTCATGGTTTGTAATATCCTATCACTTGAATGTCAAATACTTATCATTATGTTCTCTATTACTGAAGTTATACATTCAGCTTAATTAAAATGTATTTAAGCCATTGAGGAATAACTTCTTTAAGGAGTCCAAAACACAACTCTGTTTCATTACCCTACAAATTATTTACTGATGTAGAATTATCTTTGCTGAGTCATCTCCCCATCATCCCTAACTTGATCTTCCTCTGTCATGGATCAAAAAGAAAATTACAGAAGATACTTTTTCAGTCAAATTTTTGACAGTATCCATTTTTTAAATACTCATAAATAATTAAATATAAATACAGCTTATATTCCCATTCTTTTCTTCTTTATTTTGATAACAAGTATTCATTTAAGGCTTGTTCTTGAGCCATATGCTTTAATACATTATATCTTATTCTTGACAAAAATCATTTACAGATAGAGAATTAAGATATTGAAAGGTTAAGTAAAAAAAAAAAAAAAAGAAAGGTTAAGTAATCTGCCCAAGTTCACATGGCCACTAGTCCTAGAAAGTATTAAGCTCATTCTCAAATTTAAGATAACTAAGATCAAATCTAAAACTTCAGACATAGGGAGCATTTGCTGTACTTCTGAGCTATATTCCTGAAATTTTGGTGAGGCTATTAAGAAGCTTTGGTGGAATCTAATTTAGTGCTAGTAAAGTGTTTTTTTAATTACACAGTCCACATTTTAAATGGCATTGCCTCCCTGAATTTTTCAACCTTTCCATACTGATAGTTGTAAACAATTCTTACTAAGTTTTTAGAAATCTCCATAGTAATTGACTTTGAAAGCGTCTGTAGAGCAGTAACTATTAAGTTACTCACTAAGAATACTTTTACTAGGAAATTTGAAGACAGAAAATTTTTATTTAATAAGAACAGTAAACGGCATGTGCAGACATGATTCCTATTTAATCAGTGGGTGATTTCTCAGGGGTTTTCCCTCAAAACAGACTTTAAGTTTTTTGGGTTTTGGTTTTTTTTTTTTTTTTTTTTTTAAGATTTCATTTATTTATTCATGAGAGACAGAGAGAGAGAGAGGCAGAGACACAGGCAGAGGGAGAAGCAGGCTCCATGCTGGGAGCCCGACATGGGACTCCATCCCAGGTCTCCAGGATCCCGCGCTGGGCTGAAGGCTGCACTAAACCACTAAGACCCAGGATACCCTAAAACAGACTTTAATGATGCAGTCTGTGCACCCCTGTGTCTCTCTTTATCCCAGCTTAACTCATCTATTCTACTCTCAACAGAAATTTAAGGACCAACTTTGATTTTTTTTTCTATAAAATAAATATTCTCTGCTCTTCATTGGTTCAGAAAAAGGTGATTTGTCTATTAAATTTAACAGTGCAAAATATAATTCAGCATAGACCAACTAGGCTTCTTTGAGTTTTATAATTGCTGTTAACCTAATTAGTAATAACTGAATGTCAAACAATGTGTAAATATACCTGAAAATTATTGTGGAGAATTTGGTAATGCTTATTTAAATATATAATGTTTATTTTTTAATTAGATATATTTATTATTTTACAATGATCCTGGAAGGTATTTTTTAAAAGGGTAGTCTCTAACATTTCACTAGAGAATGTTATAGAATTCATTGATACAGTATTTATTTGGAACTCAAAGCTTTAATCTCTGCAGAAGTAATGCTGTTTTTTTAAATTAAATAATTAAGTAATTAAAATAAATAAGTAATTTTGTGTTCCTTCAAAAATCTCTTGCTCTTATTATAGCATAAGTGCTATTTATAAATACCATATTATAATATTCTGGTTTCTTACTTATCTCCCTAGAATTAAGTAATAAAGCCCCTAAACGCCCAGAACTTTTCAGATGTGAACCAGGAGCCCATATTAATGCATTTAACCCTTAATCTAATAAACTGAGTTAGTGTTCAGGGACCAGAGGTCAGCATAGTAAAAGAAAGGAAAGGGGGTTTTTCTCCATTCATTGTGCAAGCACACATGACCCTACTTCTTGTCGCCTTGTTCTCAAGCTTTTTGTCCTTTAAGGACACGTACACCTACATCAGAGACCCATCAAAAGGAAAGCAATCAAACTAACATAATTTACATTATAATATGAATAACATAACAACAAAGAAACAGTTTTAGTTTTTGAAAGCTATAACTACAACTAAAACTCACGTTGATGGAATTGCAATTTCAATGTAAACAATTTCAGACAGTTAAAATATTTTTGACAAATAGGTTATCACTGTTAACTAAGTCATTCCCTTTATTAGAGTTTATTTTCTTCTCCACACTGAGGATACACATTCAGTGCCAGCCTTAAGTGTCTTAAACTGCTTTTCAAGACATAGGCAATAGGGACACCGGAAAGAGCTAGTACTGGTTAGGAGTGGCCAAATATAAGCTGTTTATAAGTTTGATATTTGTAAACAGGAGTCCTTGAAGACACCTATATTATCAAAACGTGGCAGCAATATATGAGGGTAGTGCAGAAGTTGGGAGCACAGCCTGGAGCCAAGCAAATTCCCCTTGGGTGACTTTGGATAGGTTAACCCGTTATTTTCAGGTTCTTTATCTATTAAATTGGCTTTGAGATGTATTTCGTAGGGTGATAGGACAAAATGAGATGATGTATATAAATGGTTTAGCATTTAGTAAAATGCCAGACACATGGTGCAGATAACATTTGTTTTTATTTTTGTCATAACAACAGCAAATGTAATTGTAGACACCAGAAATTAAAATGACAAGGTCGAAAAGAAAAAGTAAAGAAATAATTGAGCTAATGAGAAGGATTTTAGAGTAGCTCAAATATTATGGAATATTTCCTTAATTCTCAGAATATTCAAACATCAGAGATCTAAAAGGAAAAATCAAATTTAGGGAGAAGATTCTATGAATCTTCAAGGGATTAAAAATGAGATTAAAATGAGAGACTGGAACATAATGAGTCATGGGAAATTACAACCTAAATTACAGAAATTTCTTAATTTGTTATCGGGACGCCGGGGTGGCACAGCTGTTGAATGTCTGCCTTCAGCTCAGGGTGTGATCCAGGTCCAGGAATTGAGTCCCACATCGGGCTCCCTGCAAGGAGCCTGCTTCTTCCTCTGCCTGTGTCTCTGCCTCTCTCTGTGTGTCTCTCATGAATAAATAAATAAAATCTTTTCTAAAAAATTGTGTTAACAAGGCTGAAGTTAAATGAGCCTGGCCCTTGGAAAGTGAGCAGTTAACAGGTGCACATGTAGACATGGGCATTTAACAGGAAATGCTCCTTCATAGCAGTGATGTACATAGATCTGAACACTGAAAGACTAAATTTATGAAAAGTAAAATTTAAAACACAGATAGGTGGCCTCATACAAATTACTGAGAAAATACATGAAAATACATGTATTTAGTAGAAGTGAAGAAGTGGAAGATATGTTAATTTTATAGCAATGATTGAAATAAAATGCTCAATTTTGGGGGGCCTAAGCAGAAAAGTTGAGTGGCTGGCAGCACATAACACAGTCCAGCAACTGAACAGTTGAGCTCATCTTGGTGCCTGCTGGAGGAAATGTGCTGCAGAATCCAAGCTGAAGCTCCCAAGAGAACCTGGTACTCACATGAAACAGACCACCTTGTGCCAGTGTTAGTTAGATGAAATCATCCGATAAATAGAGCAGGAAAATTTTAATAGGAGCAATCTCAGTAACTCAGTCTCTACCCTGCAAGGGACTCAAGGAGTTTGTTAAAATGTCCCATAGGAAGTAATGAAGCTTCCTTTCTTGGAAGAAGCAGTTTATTATTTCATGGACAAGGATAGGATTCAGATTTTCAAAAAATTCCCACTAGGCTTTGTCTAGCCAAATATTTAGCAGGAATGGTTTCACTTGTAAAAATGAGAATTAAGATTACCTACCTGTAGTTTCCATCCCAAGAGAGGTCAAGAAATCTGTAACCACTTCTTGATGAAGATGCCCCAGTGAGAATGCTAGTGGCTGCACCTGGATTTCTTCAGTGAAACATACCATTTCTCTAACCTCTGGTCTGCTTTGGCAAATTTTTCTATTGTGTTAATTTCTCTATAACCCTGCAATCAGCTAGCTTCAAGATCTGTCACAAAAACCCCCAAAGAAACTTTTGGAATTTAGTGAAAGTTGCTAATATGGGAACATAGGAAGAAAACAGACAAGTTACTATACCTGGACGCTTTCTTCTGCCAAACTTAGCCACCAAAGTTCTGAGAAAGTGTGCTGAGTCCTGGTGCTGCTATCCATTCTCAATATTCTCTACCTCTTCTCTACCAGTTGAAGATATATTTTGTCCAAGTACTGCACACAGTGGATTGCTTCCTGGCCCCAAACCAGGCCTTCTGGACTGTCTGGTTGTTTGCCCAAGCCAAACAAGCCTCCAAGCCTTTTATTAGTCACCTGCTGTATACTTTTTTTACAATCACTCTATGGTTGTTCCTTTTCCAAGTGTATTTACGATGAGAAATAAAACTAGTTTTTAAAATCTAGATTATTAAATTAGTAAGTAAGAGGAGTCCTACAAGTGC
Organism: Canis lupus dingo; assembly: GCF_003254725.2. Classification (NCBI taxonomy): domain Eukaryota; kingdom Metazoa; phylum Chordata; class Mammalia; order Carnivora; family Canidae; genus Canis; species Canis lupus. The sequence continues at coordinate 5,503,363 of NC_064255.1, forward strand.
AAGAGATATTAGCGGTAATCTTATCAAGATGGCCTGAATAAAGAAACTGCAGTCTCACCTACAAAATTGACAAATGGCTATATATGCCTAATTACAAGAGAGTCAGAGATGGAAATGAAAAAGGAACCAGATAAAATCATACTGTAAACACCTTTATATCCTATTTTTCCCTCTTCTATAGTTTCTTACTCATGTTTGTGAGGATAGGTTTCTCATTTATATTATATTAAATGTCCACCAAACTAGAATTTAAAAGTAACTAAAATTTTTCTGTATACATTTATAGAATTTCTTCCTTTATCTTTGAAATAAATAAAGGAAGGGATGATCAGTGTATCATCAAGGGAGAAAAGGCCATTGAAAATACACCTTCTTGCTATTGATGTGCATTATCCATAGCCATAGTAACAGCCACGATCACAGCACAACTTCTGAAGTCTTGATTACAATAATAGAAATGTATAGCCAGTATCGTTAGTCACCCTTCAATTTTTAGCAATTATGATTAAATATAGACTGCAGAGTAGTTTTAAAAGTGGCCTCCAAAACCAAACTGCCTGGGTTCAAATCCTACCTGTCACTATTTATATGACCTTGAGCAAGTTAGCTAATATCATTGTACCTAGGTTTCTTATTCTGGAAGATGTGCTAATAATAGTACCTACCTCATAGGATTGTTTTCAAGATTAAACCTATTTATATACATGTATAACTCTTAAACAAAGTTTGGGATAAAGTGAGGAATATATACGTGTTAGCTGTGATATGATGATGGTGGTGATGATGATGATGGGAAAGAAGAAGAAAAAGAAGAATCATTTCCAACAGATAACTTGCTCTTACCAAAGCCCTTGGGGGTTCAGGTCTGTGTTTGTTGCAATCTACTAGGTAAAGATAAGAATATCTTTAAGGTAATCCTGAAAATATGCAGGTGGAAAGGGAGGAAAAATATAAAAATTAATAACTTTAAAAGTCTAAAACTTGATTAAAGTTGTATTATTTTTATCAGTTTAGTCAAATCTTTATGTCCCCAAAATTATTTTTCTTACCATTTCTAATCCCTAGCTAGTTGGATGTACATCAATTGTAATTTAAAGAGAGAGAGAGCTAAAATTGTTTTTGCACATAAATTTAACTGTTTTTACACACATATATACACATGCACACACCCTAGAGCTCTGAGCCAAAGGAGAATTTCTTTTTTCCATATTTTAGCTGATGGAAGCAACAACTATTCATTTCTTGATTGTCTCATAGATATAAATATATCTCGGGCAACCCTCTTGGCTCCCCTCCCTTTTTGGGAGCTTTATACTCTATTATTCAATACTGCTCAGTAAACCTTGCTTTTCTGCCCACATACATACATACACACACACACACACACACACTATATACATATATATAAATATATAATATATATTAAATATATAATATATATGTTAAATATATATATCACTTTAAGTAAAAGATCTACAGTTAAAAACTTAATGATACATAATTTTAATGGAATTTTAGAAATGTCATATTTTTATGTGTGATTAATCTTTGAATTCAAAAGTTTCTAATTTTAGGTTCCTTTTTTCCCTAACATCTGTTATTAGTTGCCTAAGGCTGCCATAACAAAATGACACAGACTAGGTAACTTAAACAAAAGAAATTAATTTTCTTATAGTCTGGAGGCTTGAGGTCCAAGATCACTGTTGACAGATTTAGTTTGTTCTGAAATATCCCTCCTTGGCCCCAGATGGCTATTTTCTTGCTGTGTGTTCACATGGTCATTCCTGTGTGTATTGGATTAGGGCCTGCCCATATGACCTCATTGTACCTTAATTACTTCTGTAAAAGTCTTATCTACAAATACAGTAAGATTCTGAAGTACTAGGAATTAGGACTACAATATATGAATTCGGGGGATACACAGCTCAACCATAACCTATCTTTACAAAATAATTAATGGTCTTTTAAAATAACTTTGTTGCCTTACAGAAGTATATTTGATTATAATATGAATAGAGTTTTTAAAGCAAGTAACTAAATATAGCTATTTTGTTTCAAACTTTATGACTTTTAAAAATTTTGTTACTTTTTCTATTTCTCCAACTACACTGTCAAATCCTAGGAGATGAAATATTTTGTTTTTGTGTTTGCAAGTTCATTTAAATTTTTTTTCTTCATGACAAAACCACATTTAAATTTAAATATGGTTTTCTTGGTCATAATTTTATTCTGACATTCAAGTCGTGAGTCTTTTTTCTTTACATATATTTGTGAATTGCTGCCTACTACTATATAACCACATGTCAGACCAAGGAATCTGAAGAGGATATTTTTTAATTGTGAAGAAGTCATTTAAGATTACTAACAAAGCAATTTATATGTTATAGAACACTGTAAAATTACAGAAGAAATTGTAATTTCTCCCTTTTTAGTAAATATAATTTGCTTAAAAACCTGACAAAAGAATTCAAAGTAACCTGTATACAGTGACCTGCTGCTAAAGGGTCAATGTATGGACAATAGTTGCTATTGCCAAGAGCATAATTTCTTTTAGTATATTGCCTAAGAATACACAGGGAAAACATTTTCCTTTTTTCCTCCTCCTACCAAAAAATTTATTCATTCACCTTTGCTTTCAACAAGCCTCCCGAGTTGCTGGCTTGCTAACAAGTATACCTTACAAGGAATACAAGGGATGAATAATATGGGTCACCAAGAGAAGAGAGAACTTTCTTTATAGAATCAGGGAGGATATGGGAAATACAGAAGGAAGAAAATATGATAAGTACAGCAGAAACATTATTTCCAACTCAAATTCCATGTAATCTAGAAGCATTAAATATTTTCAGATAAAAAATGATAACTAAGAATATTCAAAACAACAGAAATAATGAAAATATATATACCTTCTGAACCAATCATGGCATTTATAACCTCTTAAAATACTTATATTCTGCCTTATATGATAAATACTTGCTTATTTTTTATCTTAAGAATGAGGACTATTTTTTTCATCCTAGTAGTAGTCTCTCTAGTGGCAAGCACTTTGCTTTGACTATCATAGGCATTCAATGGGATATTTTTGTATGAATGAATATGGACATCGATGCTAAGAAGGGAGCTAAAGTGTCAAGGGTGGTATATGTTTGGAAAAGGCTTTAGAGGAAGTGAATGTCAAGTATTTTGTACCAAGGTAAGGACAAGATACAAACTTCGGGAGAAGGGGTATGTAGGTTATTGCATGAGAGTCAGAAGCAAGTTTCTAATAGACATGTAATTATTGGTTTGTGTCTATAGTAATCATAGTAGGAAGAATACTGAGAAAAAATTAGAAGATTTAGGCTCTAATTTTTATTCTACCACTTATGTGATAAGGCTTTGGATAAACTGCCCAATAGTTCTTCAAAACCCAGCTTTTTCTGTGTAAAAATTGAGGAAACTTGGTAATCTATGAAGTGCTACACAAAAACATGGTACACTGGAGGCTGCATTTAAAAAAATATTATGTATTAATATTTGGGTTTTAGGCAACCTCGTTAATTAAGAAAATCATTTAATCTCAAGGCCTAATATTTAAAATTAGGTTTGAAGTAGATTTTTTATTTTATTTCCTTCATCTAAGTGATTCATCAATCTCTGGTCAGGGTCAGGCTCTCTATTAGATGTATTCTCACAAAGGATTGAATCTATGTATATTTAAATTAATTTATGGCATATTAATTATGATTCAGAGAATAAATTTATATAATGTTTTAGCCTATTACTTCACATAAAATAATTGATAGCTAGGTTTGAATTGACACTTAATTGAAAATCTTTAGTCAATGAGGCAGTCAAGTGAGCGTGGAGCTGTCTACACCTATAATTTCAATTTAATTTGGCTAATTATAATTTGAACATGTCTACAATTTTATTCTGTAACAAAAATTAGTTGTAATTTTTCTTCAGTTGGAAGAATTACAGATATTGCTTATTAGCAAAACAAACCCACTAATGTTTTCCTAAACATGGAATTTTGATTATTTCTGTTTCATTAGTTTTGAAGATTGTAAAATAATACTCCAGTCTGGAAATAATAGAGTTAACCAATAAGAACTTTTGGCTGGTGATCACTTCAGGAGATAGAAATATTGTGTATAAAGGGTACAGAACTCGACTTGGCACACGAGAGAGCCCAGTAATGAGTTATTTTTATTATTTATTGTACATGTGATGCAGAGATAAAAAAAGAAAAAAATCTTACAATTGAACTTCATTCTCATGGATGAACCAAAATACACTAGTTCAATACAACTTCCTGACTAACAAAAGAAAATGGCTGTGATTTTGTGATTGGCTATTTGCAGGTCATTTTCATGACCTAACATACTCATGGTATGTTCAAGATCCAGTCATGTAAGAACATGTTAGTTCTTAAGCCCATTACCATTTTCTGCCTACTCTCTCCCCTAAAAGATGACCTGAATTTTAAATAAATTGTAAAAGGGTTATTTCAGTAGGACATAAAATCTCTTTATCTTTTTATTAAAGTTAGTTTGCAAGATACTATTTTTAAATTATTTTCATGTTTCATTTATTTAAGATCTATCCAGTTATAAGTAGTGTTGTATTGCTATTTTTATGCCATTTTTGTATTCTGATTATATATGTCATTTTAGGTAGAGTTTTTAAAATTTCAGAAAAGGAAGAAAATCTTTATTCTGAAGTAGATACTTAAAATGTGAGTATTTTAAAAAGAAATGACTTAGGTTCTATGTATGCTTGCCTAGTATCCCATTAAACATTAAATTATAGTTCACATTTTTTAATGAAAAGAAATAGAAAGACTTCAATACTAAGAGTTATATTAAGCTTAATCAATTCACTTCTCTATTTCTTAATTTTTACATGTATAAAATTAAGAAGCTAGATTACATGCTCTCTGAGGTTACTTTTAGCTTTAAAATATTGTGATTTCTTTTTAATGACTCAGTGATGAGCGAATAACTAAAAGTATGTTTCAGCACCAAATAACTTTCCTGGGCTTTTTTTTCTTAAACAAAGGTTGGTTATAGGTGAGTCCTCTTCTGTGTTTCTGAACTTAATTTTAGGGGACATTTAATAGCTTTTTCTTTTCTGCAACTCAGAACTGCATGCCTGGTGTGTCTCTGAAACTGATCAGCTGTAATTCTGGTTTCTGGTTCTGTAACACTAAAAGAAAAAAAATTCCCAGAGAAACGGTCAAATGAATAGCAATAAAACAAAGAACTGAGTGAATGGAGTAAGGACGGGAGAAAAGGAGAGAGTAAGGAAAAAAAAAGAGAATTTGAAAAGGATGGAAGAAGGAAGGCAGGCAAGCAAAATCCTTCCAATCTAAGAGTTCATTATTAGGGAAACACAGGTATATAAGTGATGCTCTTACAAAATAGGCTATGATAACTGATATGATAAAACTTAACCATGGAAAGGAAATATAAGAAGAAAAATATTTATTTGGTTTGGAGAAATCTGGGAATACATTGTAGAATAATATATGAAGTGAAGGACATGTCAGGCAGAGGGAGAGCTAAAGCAAAATTGAGGAAGCATATGAGCACAAGATGTATGTTTAAGGAATAACTAGTATAGCTCTTTAGAATTAAAATATACAATATTAGAATATAAGAATGGAAATTACATATTAGAATATAATGGACAAGTTGGCTCAACCAGATCACAGAGGGCATTGAATCACTCAGTTAAAAATCCAGAATGCTCTTCATTATAACCATGGGCTTTGAAGATATTTGAAGAAGTCACCAATATGAACAAATATGAATTCTAATAGTAAACTTAAGATGCATTTGAAAGGGAGATTAAAGACAAGAAGTCCTATTCAGAGGCTCCTGCTATAGTCTAAACAAGACGTAAATGTTATTCCTTGCCATGTTTTGACTGTTGCCTCCATCCCAAATGGTCTTAATGCAAACACAACTGATGCTACTCTATCTTCTCACACCAGGAATGGGAGTAGTGGGCCTCTTCCAGATTTTCAACAGAATGTCATTACATCTGTCCTATTCCTGAATTTGACAGGTCATGGCAATTCTCAGACCCTTTCAGGTGGTTCAACACTTGGCAGCAATTCAGTCTGCTATTTAGCCCCCATACTCTTAGATACCAGTACCTGGAGTTCCTCTATTGCTATCTAAGGTACTAATATTTGAAAAGGCACGCCCCCCATATCCCCAGTCCATTAAATTTGTTGTTTCTGTCTGCTTCGCATTCCTAAAACCTTTGCCCTGATGCTGTGTTCTTACATTTTATTTCTGTTGCAGCTTTTGAAATGCTAGCTTGCCACTCAATATCTGTAAGGTCCCCACCTTATATCCTAATAAAAATATAAATATTCTCTCAAAAATATAAAAATCATAGCAAACCATGGAATAGTTACAGATATTTAAAAAGGACCAAGTATAAAGGATTCTTATGACCAAGGAGAGCTTCTTTGTGATCTTTCTCAGTTCTAACTAGATCTTACAGGTTTCTTATCTGAGGGTTTGCATTTGGTCACAGTAATGGTACCAGGGCTTTAACACTGACTCTTGGGGAAGTCTGGGCTTAGTGGTTTACACTGGCATCAGGCATTCTGTTCTACCCTCTGTTGCATAGCTATAGATGAAATGTTGTGTATATCACAATGAGGTATTGTTATTAATATACTTAATGGTCTGGGAAGAACAGACTTTGAGAACATTTCTTCATTGAAACAGAAATTTGAGATGACATTTGTTGGAGATACTACTAAATAATATAGGACAAAAATAAATGTAAGACTCATTAAGGCCATTGAAAAAGAAAAAAAACTCATGTACCTTATGTGAATATATCTAAATCAAAAGATGACTAAGGTTAATACTTATTATCTATAAACTTAAAAAATAATTCCTGTCTGAGGTGTTGGGAAAAGAAAATAATATGTAAAATATTTGAAAGCTGTTTGTAAACCTATAAAAAGTATCCACATTTTAATAATTAGTGTTACAGTCATGAACTATTACATTCCCTGGTTTAACTTTCCTTGATGCCAAGTATGAGCATAGTTACTAAAAGTAACCCAGGTTAATATTTTTAAGAATAAGAAACATGAATTTCCAAGTCAGGTTTGGTGTGATTCTACTCTGAGTAAATAAGCCAACCTGGTGTCAAAGGACAATGCCTTATTTTTTTTTAGTGAGATATGGAATTAGAAACTTATTTATAAAGTTTTTGTAGCTCTTTTCAAGTTTTTTTTTAGCCAAGACAAAATGTTTGAGATGATAGCTGAATGATGATGAACACTAAGTATCACAGTCTAGAGTTTCTTTAATTTCACCAAAACTATTCCTAATTATTTTCATGATATAAGAATATTTACTGTGTGTCAAGACCTGTGATCTCATTTGAAGCTCATATCAGGCACAGAGAAGTTAAGAGACTTACCCAAATTTACACAGCTACCAGTAAGTGAGAGACCAGGTTACACATACCCATATTTCAACTCTGTAGCCCATGGTCATTATGATACACTGCCTCTTACCATCAAAATTAGATGACCACATTATAGACTTTATCAATATTGTTAGAGAATGTGCCTTTATACCATGAAGTCAGAAAATATTTTTTCTGACCCAGAATAGGCCGAATGGTTTGTATTTACATGTTCATGATTAAAAAAAAAAAATCCTGGCAAAGTTATCTGAATAAAGAATTTTTTTTTTCACAAACAAGTTCCCAAACAGCAGCCCAGGCCTGATCCCACTCTTTTAGGAGCCAAGCTTCCTATTCGTAGAGTTTGTCTTCTGGCTCCCTGTTCTTAGAGTAGGACATTCATGCTCATTGTCACAGAATGACTACTGCACCCCTAAGCCCATGGTTTTAAACTCCAATTAGATAGAAAAGCAAAGAAGGAAAGGCAACTGGCCATCCCAGCTGAATCACTCTGCTCTAATAACTCTCTCCAACCCCTACCTCCAGGGCTCTACTCTGAGCTAGGGGCATCCCTTTTCAAGTCGCAGTTTGGGGCTAGGGAGGAGACAGGCTGGATCCAGAGTCACAGAGACCAGACTCAAGTCAAATGATCACCCCGGCTACAAGGAAAATGGAAAATGAAGTTGTTTTGTTTTGTTCTTTTGTCATTGTTAGACTACTGAAGTAAATCTGGATTTGTTTAGTAAAGAACGAAAAAAGAGAAAGAATATTGGTAGACAGTCAGCAGCAACTATGACCAATAAATAGGAGTAGTAGATTTGAATTACCAACATGATAGACCAAGGAACCATTCATATGCCTCTAATAGCTAAATATCCAGGTATTTGTTACTGTAAAATGAATAAGTGATATTTCCTGACTAATTAGATTGGAGAATATTGAAGAAGGAGAAATCAAAGGTAACTCACAAATTTTCTAGATTTTAGTTTGATATTGAGCCTATTAAATAATTCAGGAAATGTAGGAGATACAGAATAGCTGGTTTGGGGTGAAAGAGAATAAATTTGGTTTTGGCCACATTGAATGTGATGTACCTGCAGAACAACATATGGAAGATGCCGATTTAGCACCTGGAAATACAGGTGTGAAGTTTGGGGGATAAATGAGAGCAGACGATATGGATTTATTAGTAATTAACTAACAGTGAAAATGCACAGATAATGGACCAGATCATCCTGGGGGAATATACATAGTGAAAAGAAAAGTGGACTATTGATCAAAATTTGGGGAAAATATAATTTAAAATCAGGTCAGGGAAAGTAAAGCTGGCAAAGGAGATTAAGAAGAAATAGTGACAGAGCCAGGAGAGAAACCATGAATGATATTATCTGAGAAGCCATTTATGGAAACATATCAGAAGGAGAGAGGACTTCAATAATATTAGATGTAACAGGGATCCCTGGGTGGCGCAGCGGTTTGGCGCCTGCCTTTGGCCCAGGGCGTGATCCCGGAGACCCGGGATCGAGTCCCACATCGGGCTCCCGGTGCATGGAGCCTGCTTCTCCCTCTGCCTGTGTCTCTGCCTCTCTCTCTCTCTCTCTCTCTCTCTGTGACTATCATAAATAAAAAAAAAAATATATTAGATGTAACAGCAACATCAAGAAAAAAACTGAAGAAAATACTGGCTGGTAAATTAAGATATTATTGGTGTTTTTTGTTTGTTATTGAGAACAATTTCAGTAAACAGTAGATTAGAATGGGTGAAACATTATGGATTCTGAAGAGAAAAGTGAAAAATGCATTTGTTAAGAGCAAAAGCATGAGTTCTGTAGGTACCTGAGATCTGCAGATCTGGAATTTCATTGCAGAACTGGCATTTCCGTTTCTAAAAATTGTGAGACATTGATGGAAATAAATAACAGATGATGAGAGCAGCTGATTACTCACAGACATGGAGTTCCCACAGAGGCAAGCCTTTGGGATCATAATAGACTAGTAGCAATAATTCCTCCTCTACAAATTCTCCAGAAAAAAAATTAATCTTACAAGTTTCCCTCAGACCAAAGAGAGTTGGCTCTTTAGTAAGTCTTGGCCTATAGGCTAATGGTGACTCTTCCTACTAGTATGTTTTTTTCCCCCTTAAGCTATTCTTGCTATTCCATCTTTCACAAGATTTCCCTGGATGAGTAATTTACAGATACATCTTATTGTTCCTTACTGTTGTCTCCTGGTGAATCTCAGTGAATCCTACAAACAATGCATATATTTCTAAATCCCATGCTTGGTAGTATACACCAAGTCTGCTTTTGGTGACCACTTGGTAACTTGAAATTAGCCATGGTGGGAACATTTATTCCTCAGAAATTAGCAAACTCTGTAAAGAAGAACTTCTTCCTCTTGGATACCTGGTTGTTTAACATGAGTCAGCACACCGCTGCCTACACTCACCACAGGGAATAAGAGAATTTACATGACTAAATTTTATTCAGCTATCTTCTCTGACTTAATGCTTCATACTGGAGATAATACTCCAGTATATAGTCCAGATAAAACAACCATTCCCTTCATTTCAATTCATTACACATTAAATGAGTTCCTACTACATGTCAAGCAAGAATCTAGATAATGGGAATACATACTAAAATAAATAAGACAGTCATTATTCTCAGGGAGTTTAAAATCTAGGCAGGATAGATAGATGATAGATGGATAGATGGATGGATAGATAGATAGATAGATAAGGTGTGTGAGAGATGCATTATAAAATCGAAAAAAAAAAAAAAAGAAAAAGCATGAATAACATAGTGTAGGAACACTCCAGACAGCGACTAACTCTCTTTGAAGGAATGAAGAGTTTTCTAGTTTCTTAGGGGTTTCATTTGCAGAATATTGTTTATAAGGCTAAATCTTAAATTAACCCTCAGTTTTCTATAGCTTTTCCTCAGTCTCTTCTCCCTCTCAAGTAGAGACCTTATCACACAATACCCTCTTTAGGAGTCCTATCTAAACAAAATTGGCTCTAACAGATTTTTCCACAGTGCAATGTTCATATCAAAGCACTGATAAGAACCTTGGCTAGGCCAGAAGGGAATAGCTCCTCAAAGGGAGAGTTCCTGCAGTTGTGGTACTATCAAAAGACAACAGGGCTCTCTTTGAATTATGACCTGAAATACTGTAAAAATAGGTTAGCAAAAGCAAGAGCTTTTGCTTCTTGCTTACATGATTACCTGAAGAAGGAGAAGTGCCAAGACTCCCCCTGCTCTGTTCTTGTCTCTTGACCCCCAAACTGGTGTTGAGAGCCTGGTCCAGAACGTCAATTCTCCTTTACCTTCCAAAGATTATGTTTGCCTTACTTTTTCTACAGTTTTATGATCTATTCTTTGTGTTTTCTCTCTGAATGTGATATGAATATACCTCTAAATATTTCTTGGTGACATAAAACTTATTTTTCTTCAAATTTGGACTATTTTCCTACCTGATATTTTGCAATAACCAAGTCTTGGACTAGATTTCTAGGCAACAAATTGCAATTTTCTCATGAAATTTAATAAATCAAAGATAAGCAGTGCTCAAGGGAACTCAGAATCCCACCCCCTTGTTTTGTTCAAGAAGTACATATATAAAACTCAAACAACCTGAGTTTCTCAAATGCCGGTGGAGAAATCCAGCTAGGAAATTGCCTAATCTAAGAGCTTCAAATGAGTATACTGGAGAAACAAAAATCTTATTTTAGGAATTTGAATTTACTTTTTTCTCAGGAATATTATTCTAAAAATTTAATAATAACTTCCTTTTAATAGAACTTTGTTGATATGCTGTTACTTTCCACTATTGTCAGATGAGTAGAGAGAACATTAACTTTTCTAGGCCATTTAAGAACTCTTTAGAGTCTGGAACATCCTGAAGAATAATTATTTCCTGTAAATTTTTCTAGTTCATGATCTACTTAATAGTAATGTACAAAACATCAAAATGCTGTCGGGAAAAGCTTCCTTTACTCTCTTCCAAGATTTTAATGATCTCCTATCAGGGCACAATTTTCAGCTGAGATCATATAATCCTATGCAATAAATCTTCTTTGTTTTTGTTCCATTAAAAAGAATGGTGAGCATATCATCCATTGTTGATCTGTCAGCTGTAAACTAATACATGCTAATTGTTGAAAACATTTTTTATTGTATGGTGCCAAGACAACACAAACCATTTTCTAAGTAAATGAGCTTATTTGCATTCATAACTACCTTGGTACAATAATTTAGCTGCTTCTATTTCACTGTTAAATTATAACTTTTTTTTTACCATAATTTAGGAAAAGAAAAAAATACATTTAGGAAATCTTTTTTTAAAACGAATCATTTTAAAAGTAAACTTTAGTATCATGTCCTTTATTACCTTGATTTTTGAGAGTTTTTGGAGTTGTATATATGAAGATGTTATATTCTAAGTATATTCAAAATATGTTCTTCTGAAGTTCTATTTATAAAAAGATTTTTTTTCTATTATTTCTCACTTTCTATAGTTCTCATTCTGTTTATCATGTGTAAATTTGTAACAGAAACCTGACTTATACCCTAAAGGTAAACAGACTTAGTTCCTTGGAAGTAGAGAGAGAAAGGCACTTAATGCAAGCCTTGAGAAGGTAGTAGAATTATCATCAAACTAGAGCTGTTAGCTAATTTGTATTCTTTCTTTATATAAACTTTTCTACTCTGTGTCTTTTTATTTAATGACTTTCTGCTTTAGGCACTGGAAATGAGCAGTTACTGTGCTAAGCACATTACTGTGTATTTTAAATATAAGTATATTCATATCTCTTACTCCTCACAAGAATCTTTAAAATGAGATTTATCCTTGTCTTACTGGCATGAAAACTAAGGCTCAGAGTTTAAATTAAATTAAATTAAATCTTTGACTCTTAGGTGTGAAGAGAGTTACAGAACTAAGGAAGATATTATCCTGGCCCTTAGGAGCTTATATTCTAGTAGAGGGTTTGAAAATTAAACATGAACACACAAATACACACACACACACACACATGCACACACCTTACCAAGAGACAGCACGTGTTGAATTCTATAAAACTTATAAAACTATGTGGTAGGATCTTATTTTCCCCTAAGTTTTGCATATCCAAAATTTTAGCTCAGCAAACTCCGTTATCTAAGAGGTCTTAGCCAAAGATATGTGCAATGTACACCATGAGTGTTTTGTTTTTTAAACCAAATTCTTAAGCCTTAAGCTAACCTGTATATACCCTATAAATCTTAGCAACAGAACTAAAAGTCATGACAACTCAAAAAGACAAAGGATAGAGTATGCAAAGTCAGAATCCTAACTAGTGAAATATAAAAGTCAAGGAAGATTTAGGATTCAGAAAGGAAAGCATAGCAATCAGGCAAGAACCAATCAGGGAAACACAGGATACACAGGTACAAGTCGGCTTTGGATATTGACATAAAGTATCAGAGACAGATATTAAAAATGAAGCATGTTGTGTGTTAAACCAGAAGTGTCATGCATTTCCTTCTGAGATAAAGCTATTTCTCATCCTGTAGCTGGGCATCAGTTCTCCATAAAATAATGGGATATGGATGAATCTGGTCAAATGGGGAAAGTGAAACCTGAGGACATAGTAGGAATCAGTGGAAAAATTTGGTTTAATATTTTAGTTTTGCTTCATAAGCATATTCTCTGGAATGAATCTCTTGGGTATATGTAAAAATGGTTATATCTTTGTTATAGCTTAGAGCAGTCTTAAAATAACTTATTTATTTTGTGGTATTTTTACTTAATGTTTTTTTTTCGGTGAAGATAGACCTGGAATTGATACTAAACCAAGTATTCAACTATGACCAAATCATTGTCATCATCATCATCATCATTTGTCATTTATTAAACACTTGTGTATGTCGATATTGTGCTAAGTGCTTTGTTACATACATTATCTTATTTAATCCTTGCAGCAAACCTAGGAGATGGGTACAGTTGTTGTCCATGTTTTAACAGATAAAAAACTTGGACTTATAGAAATAGTTGGCCTGAGATTGCAGACCTAATCATTTATGTAGCCAGGATTCAGACCAGCAATTCAGTCTCACTCTAGAGCATGTGCTCTGGTTACATTATTATTTCTTACTACCTCTTAGAGTTAAAACTTCGGATTTTTCATTTGCTTCTTAGTACATATTTTACCTCCTGACTAACTTAGATAATGTTGGATCCACCCATTGGAATACTGTTCCACACAATGGCTGAAGACTTGTCACTTAAATTATTTTTAATATTTTAAAGTGACTTCAGTTAGAAAAAGAATACCATGGACTAAATGTTTTCCAAATAAATTCACTGTAAATAACTACTACCATTAAAAAGCAACATGAGGCTTCTATTTACATAGATATTTCCAGAAAAAAAAAAAAGCTATTTTGGCAGAACTTGTGTATTCTTTTTGATACTTGAGAGTTTTATCCAACAAAGTGGAAAGTTAAAATGGACTAAAAAAGGCCAATATCCCACCTAATTTGAATATATATTTCTAGATTAAATATTTGATTATTAAATTTTATGGAGCCCTGAAAATAATCCCTTTATTTTACATCTGAAGAAAATGATCAGTCATTAATTCAAATATATATAACTAGACACTGAGAGATCGTGGGGGGGGGAAAAAACAGATTATTTTAGTCTGATTTAATGTTTATACTACACCCTATTGCCATTCAGTTTATCTTAGCCGAATGTTTATATCTATCTAATATTTGAAGTGAATTGTTTGTTATTCTTACGGGACGGATTATTAGGTAAAGATTCTTCAAGTCACAGTAAATTGTTTATATAAGATAATCATCTTTTTAAGGCTTTGTGAAATTTGCTATTGTGTATGATTAGAAAAATCTCTGTTGCAAAATCAACCAAATAAGGATGTTTCAACATTATGTTTGAAGTGCATATAAATAAATATCTATTAGCAGATATTCTGTTAACCCACTGGTAGCCATCAGGTAGTAATGATAAAATCATAATACTTTATTTATATTATTAGATAGCAGATATTTGTTATTTCTAGTTTTCAAAACAACCCTGCAAGGGAGATGTTATCCCTATTATTTTGTAAACAGGCTTTTAAAAGTCAAGTAATTTGCTCAAATTCACCCAGCTAGTAGTTTTCCTTACTCCAGGTTTTCCAGACTCCAAAGTCTGTTTTTTTTTTTTTTTTTTACATCCCCAATGTCATTAACATAAAGCATTCATGATGGTTTTCAATTTACCAGAGTATTTGAACACCCAGAACACCCTGCACGCTGGCCTGTGCCAGATAACTATTTGATTATTTCAATTCCAGGAAGTTTGAACTATTATAAATAATAATGACTTTTTCTAGTATTTCTAGGATTCATCAAAATTCCAGCAACCATTCAAAAATTAAACTCTCTTTTTTCTTGGTTTTTCTTTAAAAAGTTAGTGTTTTAATAATTAGATTTTATATTATCTCTAGGTTTTCAGTGAAGCATAATGGATTACAAGAGAACATTGATGACTACTAAAATTGATCTTTATAAGTTACAATGGTAACTTCATCATACTTTTTTTCAAATTCTACACAGAAATAGAATTATTCTACTTCCTTATATTATGTTTATTTCCCAGATTTTACCTAAATGTTTTTCCCTGAGGCCATTGCTATTGTGAAACTTTTAATGGCCTTCATTGGGGTGTGGTGAAAATGCTCTAATTGCCTTTGCTAAAAACAAGAGTTTCATATAAATTGAATTTTTCTTTTAGGATAATTGCCATTCACTTTTGTTTTATATGCAACTGAGTGGGGTTTTGCAGTATCCTCTGTGGACAATTAAAGTGCTGAAATAGGAGAAGCTAATGATTGCTTTGTGTGGTAATACTGACAACCTCTGCGTGTTTGTCAATCTGTGTTAACAGTATCGATCAGGATGGGATCCTCATAGAGGGGCAGATAATATTTCCACTAAATCCTCGGACAGTGATGTAAGTGATATATCTGCGGTTTCAAGGACTAGTAGTGCTTCTCGTTTCAGCAGCACGAGCTACATGTCTGTCCAATCAGAACGGCCAAGGGGAAACAAGAAAATCAGGTGAGTGAGGGGGCTTTAGTAGGAAATTCTTCTAAATTCTTCTAAAAATATTTTAGAAGGTCTTTGTTTTTACTTTGGATAAACATAAGAAAAACTTGATTTTGAAATGGTTAATGTGTGTCATTAAGGCAATAAAAACTTCTGAACATATCACTTTTTATTTTATTTTGGTCTATATTTGAACTACTTGCACAGAGAAGTTTTATAGAACATAATAATTTTCTTACTAGACTACTTGACATAGTATCGTTGAGTTATTTTTTCATGTTTTCTATTTTAAAAGTAATTCTGTTATTATTATATCTTTACTGAGATTAAAGTGATGGCTAAGTAAAGATTTGAATTTGTTAATGTTCCAAAAAATACGAAAAATAGTATTTTGGAGGGCTTTTTCTTCCTAGCTTAATACACTTCAGTGATTCAAAATACATAAGAATATTACTTTTTTAGTAAGATGCTCTCCTATTCTCCTGAAACTTTTATAAATGCATGGAAAAAGTCCTCAGCTTCTCAAGAAAATTTACAAATGTAATAAATGTTAGTGTAATTTTCACTTATCACCTGACCTGTAGATTTTATGGGCACCTAAGCTGTTTTTTTTTTTTACTCTCATTACATCAGAAAAAAAAAAAATTTGTAATGGAAACTACAACTTTTTTCCATGCAACTTTGTGACAGGAAAATATGGTCTAAAAACAATTATGACTAAGTGCTTCTCTGGTATAAACTGGGGAAAAATATTCAAGTTTTAAAAGACAATTTTTATTTATGTTTTAGTAGTTTTCATTCACTTCTATTTAATTTCATGTGCATTTTTTTTCTTGACTTTGTCTTTCTTGTTTGTGTTTATTTGCATGCCTTCGATTTGTGTTGCTTTCAAAAGGCCAAAGGGAATAGAAGAGGGAGGGCAAGAAGGGGATAAGCATGAAGAGATAGTTCATGAAAAGGAAGAGGTAAAGGAAGAAAGACTTAATGAGAATGAGAAAGGGACAGAGATCACAGAAACATGTGATAAGGAGAAAAGCAGAGAATCAGGAGACGAGGAAAAAGCACAAGATAAACCTGAGCAAGGGAAAGAAAAAGAACAGTGGAATAAAGAGGATTTGCAAGGACGATTTTCACAAGATGATGACAGGTAAAATTTGCTTATTTGTGTAGACGTTTCCCATTAGTAATGTAGTCCTTTTTTCCTAATCCTAAAAACTATTTTGCCATTTACATTTGGTTTATTTTCTTGTGTTTTATCTGTTTAGCTTCTAATACAACTAATTCATATGTTGGCAAATTACAGATCAACAGAGCAAACAGATTGATTTACAAAATAGTCTTTAATTTGTATCCACTAGCCCTGAGGGTCTGACTTATTTGGTTTTCTTTATGACTAGCTGAATCAAATGTAAGTTTCCCTTAGTTCCTTTCGCGTTAATTGCTGTTCATCTTCTCCATTTATAGAGTCAAAATTATTAGAATGAGATTCTGAAGAGACTGAAAAAATTTAGCTTGCTTCATAAAAACTATTAGACACTGGAGATTAACTTTTAAAATGAGTGGTAAAATAGTGAGCAAAAAGGTAAGCTTTGTTCAGTCTCTGGCTCCCTTGCACCTTAGTTTTCTGGTAGGTTCCAGCTCAGTTTTGAGTACTGAGGAAAATGGCGAATCAAGAACAGTGCTCTTTGATACTCTGAAAAGGATGGATGCCCCAGGGTTTGTTAGAAGGCAGACATGTTGGGTAAGGTCCCTCTAAAATTCAATCAGCTAGAGAAACTGCCAGAGAAGGAACTTTGAATGGGAAAGAAAGGGGAAAAACATAAGCAGCAAGGTATAAAAATAACTACGTTTTCATTTTCATGAAACAGAGACCAAGTAAGTATGAAACTCTTTCTTTATGCATTGTACTAAAAGCCAAATCAGGACAAGTATGCAGTAGATTTCATCTTTCTGCCTGAGGATATGAGGCTTCTCTAATTAATTGCACATCATGTCCATTTTGGAGGAATTTGGATTTCTAGTTGTCAATCCAAAATTAGCTTTTGTGTTAGTACATACGTTGGCTTCATAAACACACCTTATTATAAGCCAAACTTTGCATTATTATATCAAAGCCCAATCTCAGTTTGTACTTAATCATAACTAATGAGAAAGATAATCGAGGGACAGATGTTTATCCCTTTAGTATACAATTCAGTGATTTAGTCTAGGACACTTCACTTTTTGTCACCGATTGGTATATTTAACTATATCTGTGATCAATGAAAGTTTTTGCACAACAGATATTAAATCTAAAAGGAATCCTAAGTTTGGCATGTTATGTGATTTGAGTCTAAACTAGTAATTTCAAATCTACCTTCATTACTCACCTAACTTTCAATAATTACTCTGGTTTAATAATAAAGACTGATTTATTTTTCTAACTTGTTGGGCATAGAATTATTTCATCACTAGTTCACAGAGAAAAGCTTTCCAGCGTTTCCTTGGAAAGTATAGACATAGAGTTTCCTTTCAAAAGCAGAGCAAAACCCAGGTCTCTACTTTGTTTTTCTTTCTGTATACTGTATAGAGGAGAACACATAAGCCCATTGGTGTTTGCCTGGAGCCAAAAGTCTATTAAACCTGGCTTGGTGGACAAAGAGTTGGAGAACTTTAAGTTCTCAGTTCTTTTTTTTTTTTTTTTTTAATTTTTATTTATTTATGATAGTCACACACACACACAGAGAGAGAGAGAGAGGCAGAGACACAGGCAGAGGGAGAAGCAGGCTCCATGCACCAGGAGCCCGACATGGGATTCGATCCCGGGTCTCCAGGATCGTGCCCTGGGCCAAAGGCAGGCGCCAAACCGCTGCGCCACCCAGGGATCCCAAGTTCTCAGTTCTTAATTTATTACTTTCTTCATCATCTTCTTTAGGGAAGGAGTACATTATTTTGCAGGGGGAAGGGAAAAATGGTATATTCCTAACAATCTGAGTCATCAAGGCACTGTACTCAGTTTAAGTAACTATATAATCTTCTGAAACTTTTAACTGAAGGGGCTTAGGCAGATGTATCCAGGGAACATAGATGCTATAAAATAGGAAGAAGTATCAACTACAATTATTTGTAAGAAACTTTTGGTGCTGTTAATTATTACAACATAAGATCTTGAAATTGCTTTCATTTCTTAGGATAAAATGAACAATCTTTCTTGAGAGGAAATATGTCTGAGTATTCCCAGTAATATTTTGTTTTGGTAGCTGATGAACACAATCATAGATTGTTTAAACACTAAAAACAACTTACATGCTTATACAAAATTATTGGAAATAATCTTATTCTATGACACACCATTGACATTTTATGCCTGTTACTAGTTTTATAAAGGAAAAACATCTTCTGACTTCAGACTTTAAATATTTATAGCAGTGTTAGAACTTAAAATTAACACAGTGATTACAATGTACCAAATCCATTATAGTTGCTGTTTTCATTACAGTAATTGAATCTCATTGCGTGATACAGAATTATGTTGTTGTGGTCTAGTAGTCACATTAGAGTAAGTCTTCTGAATATACAAGTAGAAAATGAGTAGGAAAAAGTAAATTCAAAAAAGGTTCATTAAGTATTTGAATATAATATTTTTCAAAGTTAATTAATACATAATATATTCATATGTAGATATTTGCATACATAGATATAAGTTGAGTGAATACTTCTATATCATTAATGATTTTTTGGCAAACTCTAGGAAATCCAACATTATATTAGCTATTTAAAATGTTTTTCTCAGTCTGCATACATTTGTGCATGCTCTGAATTTTATATCTATTTACATTTACCAATTATATGTCATATATATATGTGGTAAGCTGGCTCAGGAAAAAAAAGTATTCGGAGGTTAGGAGAAATCGTTTATTCAACCAATACTTATTTAGAAAATCTCTCAAGCACTGTACTAAAAACTGGGGAGAGAAATGAAATTAAGCATTTCTTAAATACCTAAGCCTGAGAGTGAAGCAGTTTCTTAGCCTTGTGTAAGTGGACACTTAAGGATAGCTTTTATCCAAAAAGTGTTATCAATATACCTAAACAAATTCACAAGAGTTTTTGAGGAAGGAATTTGGCTCAGAAAAGAGGAGATCTTAAGTATATCTGCAGTGGAAGATAGAAAAAACAAATACTGAAAAACATAATATTGTCAAAACCAAAGATACTGGTAGCTTTACAATCAAACTAGATTCATTCATTCCTCCAGGTTTTGTTCTAGGGCTCTAAGACAAAAGAAAAAATTCAGGAAATTTGTTCTCTATAAATATTTAGTTTTCAGGCATGTCTGTAAATGACTGAATTATAATTTCTCTTTTTAGAGAGAGTGTTCTTGAGGTAGGGGAAATATTTTAAAGGAAAAAAGGTTGGCACCTGTTCAAATATTCATGAAGAACTGTTTTTAAGAGACTTAAGCCATCTAAATGGTCTAGATGAAAGTTCTTATAATCTTTAGAATGGCAAACAGGATAATTGTTAATGAAATATTTATTGCTTCTTAACATGTAGATCAGTTACAGATCGAAGTTGAACATTTTCATGGCTGTGTAATACAATCTGATACATCCAGCATATTTATGCCCATATTACAGACTTTTAAAGGAGAAGCAGTATGTCTCATAAAAGTGATTGTGGATGAGGCATCTAAAATAACTGGATTCTCATCCTGACTCTGTCACATCTACTTGCTCACTTTGAGCTTTTTTGCTTGCTGTTGGAGGAACGGAGGAGTCACACTCCTTGCCATAGTACACAGACAACAGGAGAGTAAGCATATTATACTGATGATTTGTCCTTATTATCATGAGCTCAAGAGGTCATTGGTTCTGTGACTAACCACTTGTAGAACAAACAGCTCAACATAAGTTTCCATCACTTGGCAGATGTTTCCAAAATTTAGGTGACCAGTATTTATACTCCATAGATCAAGCTGAGTCTTTCGGTTTTCTGGAAGTATGGTTCAGTGCGAAGTCATCCCATAGGGCACACTGATTGACATGGGCTGTTCCACTGATGTATTACTGATGGTCAATATTTTCTTTTGCTTTTTTTCTTTCTCATTAAGGCTATCTTCTCGTTAGTACTACTGAAATCTTACAAGCTTGAGTAACTTCTCTGTTTTATGATTGTGCGTGTAAAGGGAATTTTATTTGAAAATATGTAAATATCACTCTTAGAATTTTTCTTCTGTAGTTTAGGGTGGGGCCCAGAAATTTGCATTTTTAAAACAAACACCCCAGGTGATTATGATACCATCTATCTTTTCTTTGGGGTTGCTTCTGTTTCCTAATGAATTTTATGATCAGCTTGTTAGTTTCGGGGTTGGGGGAATAAAGCAGCTGGGAGTTTGACAGGGATTTGTTTAATTAGATAAATTTGGAGAATGTTGCCATCTTAAAAATAGTGTTTTCCAGTCTGGGAGCATGAGATGTTCCATTTATTCATGTTTTCTTAACTTTCTTTCAGTGATGTTTTATAGTTTTCGGTGTACACATCTTACGCTTCTTTTGTTAAATTTATTCTAAGCATTTTTATGGTATTATAAATGGAATTGCTTTATTTCTTTTTAGTGCCATTCATTGCTAGTATGTAGAAATATAGTTCATTTTTATATATTGATCTTATATCCTAAAACCTTACATGTTTCATTTATTAGTCCTAAAAGATTTTTTTTGTTAAGTTCCTTAGGATATTCTATGTAAGAGATCATGTCATCTGTGAATAAAGTAGTTTACTTCTTCCTTCCAATTCATTTCCTTTTCTTTTCTAATTGACATGGCTAAAACCCTCACTACAACGTTAAACAGATGTGACTCATAGAAAGTTCTTCAAAGAAACAGCCATATAGAATTACTCAGCATGAGCTGTCACAGCATTATTGAGAATATTTTTTTCTATGCCACTCATCCATATTAGAATGGTCTATGCAAAACTTTCTTTTAAAATTCTATGAGTATTTCTCCCAAACAATTGCTATATTTGTTTCACATAAAACAATACATTGTAGCCCATTGTATGTTCTCCTTACCTAGTCCATAGGGAAGTTTGAGTTCGTAGCCAAACCCTATTAATTCAATTTCTTGAACTACATTATATTAAAATTATATTACATATAATAATTCACATTTCCACTTTTGCCTCTTTTTTTGAGGCTTTGCTTTTCTACTTCTCTTTTACTATAGTTTTCAGTTCTGTAACTTTTTGTTAAAACTGCCTCAAATTATATATGCTGCTAATAAATCTTAATGGCTTTCATATTTTATTGTAAAGACTTTGAGAATTTAACCCCATTACCATTCTCTTCTTGAAATGCTTTTTTCTCTGGGCTTTTGTGATTGTACACTCCTTTAATTCTCTGTTCATCTCTCTGGTCACCTCTGTTTTTTCTGTGAGCTTTCTATATGCCCCTTTTATGTTGGTATTTTCCAGGATCCTATCCTCAGCCCCCTTATTTTTATTTTATACATTCTATCTTATCACTGCATTTTAATTCCATGGCTTCAAGTAACATCGATATGTGAATGACTTCCAAATCTGTATTTCCAGCCCAGATTTCTTTCTTAATCATCTGCCAAATCTATCCAGTCCTGTTTTTTCCACCTTCTTGTCTGTCTTGGAAACATACCAGGCTCAACGTGCAAAATTAAGGGGCCCCCGGGGGGCTCAGTCAGTTAAGCATCTGCCTCAGCTCAGGTCATGATCCTGGGGTCCTGGGACTGAGCCCCACTTCAGGGTCCCTGCTCAGAGGGGAACCTGCTTCTCCCTCTCTCTGCCCCTTCCTGTTGTGCCCAAGATCGCGAATCCGAAAAATCACCAAGGAGCCGACACAGATGCAAACACACGAGGGTTTATTTGCAAGCTCGAGCTTGGGTCCAAGTGTACCCGACACAGCGGAGCAGGGACTTGGACCCCGAGACTAAGAGGCTTAGCAGCTTTATAGGGGCCAGTGGCCAATGGGATACGCAGAAAGTTGCATAGTCAGGCTGGTCCACTCGCAGGTGGCCGATTGAATTACATTTTACCCTGAAGTATCCATTTGAACTGGCCTATCACTGAGCCGGATTTCCGGTTAGGGTGTGCCCTGGTCTTGACTAGGGTGGGGCAGTGCCCTAAGCAGGTCAGCACAAGGCGGGTACAGCACAAAGTGGAGTCAGTCCTGCTCTGCTTGTCCAGGGGTAGGGGATTTTTGTTAAATTTCCTGGGTCCCACACTTCCCTCCACTTATGTTTTCTCTCTTTCTCTCTCTCTCAAATAAATAAATAAACCTTAATTAAAAAAAAAAACCCTGTAAAATTAGATTCATCATACTCCTCACCAAACAAGCAACCAAAATGAATGACTTTCTTCTCTTTTACTGTCTTTCTCAGCGTGTGGCACCATATTCTTACGCTTGCCCAAGTGTGACAATCTGGACATCACTCTTTACACAATTCCCTGCCTCCATTCACTAAGTCTTATTGATCCTAATGCTTAATCATTTCTGAAATATGTCCATTTCTCTCTAGCCTTATTTCTACTTCCATAAATTTATCTGTTATCTCTTATAGAGATTAGGTCAGTAGGAAATTCTTATCTTTTAAAAATAAGAACCCATAACTCTGAGCTCAGTATGATAACAGTATTTATGAAATATACTTTTAAAAGATGAGGTTTTTTTAAAAAAAAATATTTATTTATTCATGAGACACATACACACACACAGAGGCAGAGACACTGGCAGAGGGAGAAGCAGGCTCCATGCAGGGAGCCTGATGTGGGACTCGATTCGATTCAGGGACTTCAGGATCATGCACTGAGCTGAAGGCAGACTCTCAGCCACTGAGCAACCCAGGCGTCCCTAAAAGATGAGTTTTATGACATGTGAATTAGATCTTTTAAAATACTCAAAAAATGCTAATTTTTTTAAATACTCAAAATATATCTGCAAAAAAATGAATCTATAATCTATTTTGCTTCTTCAGTAAATATTATGAGTATAATGGTAATAAATGCAGTTGATATTTTGTTTAGGGCCTAGTTTGTCAAGCATGTTTCCTTCTATTCCATTTCCCCTGAGAGCTATCTTTCCCTAAAATATTTCTCTCTCTTTTTAAAAAAAATTCTTGCATACATTTTAACATCACCAGGGTGCTTAAGATGAATAAAATACAGACCTTATTCTTAAGAAAGGGTGATGATTTTCTTTTTTCCTTTTTTATAGCCCCAAATTTCTCCCTTGCCCATAAATATAGTTGTTGGCCTGAAACTGTGAACTCTATTTATATATTGAGGATTCTCAGTGAATAAGTAAATAAGCTAGTCTCATAAAAAATTTAGAAAAATTACTGGATTAATTGACTGTCCATCATTTTATTTTCCATGTGCGGTAAATCTGAATGTGCTAATGACTTCATAGTCTCTATATTGGATCACTGACAGTGAAAGTTTTGAGATTTGATTATATATACAGCCCAAAGAGAAGGAGCATTTGAAGATAAAGTACTGAGAAAGCACAGCTACTAGAGTGAGAAACTGAAGATGGAGTAGGGATTTGAGTCAGAAGCATAGGTGGATGGATTGTTCAAAGCAGAAAAAACGAAAATATGAAAAAATAAATTAGACTGGCAGCTGAAAAGTTGGTTGTCATACTTTATGGCCTTAATAAGAGGCAGAATGTAAGAGTTTCCAGGTTGAATTAGAGGTTTGATTTAAAAATCTGGAATAATTGCTCAGGAAAATTAGAAAAGTAGCTGACCAAGGACAAATTAAAGGGTTGATGAATAACTCAGTAGATCCAACTGAGGGACAATTCCAGGAGACACCAGCATGGGAGAGTATTGTGATCTTTCTAGCAGCACTGAGTCAATCCAAGTGTACGTACAGAAGTCAGATTGTAGCATTTGTGGAGGATGGGAATTTTGATGGAAGGGGCTGTAAGAAAAATAGCAATGGAAAGAAATTAAGGGTGCTTATGTAAATATCAATGCTAGACGAGAAAGAAGAAAAGTCCAGACAGGAACTGATAGACTAGGAGAATGTGAAGAAAATTCAAAAAACTGGACAACTATATCATGTAGTACAAAAGCAAATATAGGGAGCTGGCAGGGTAAGAGGTTTAAATGTCACAGTGTGACATTGAAACTTTAGATTGTGTAGTAGAGCTATTTCGCTAGTTAGCAAATTTTAAGACCTAGCCATCGGAGCAAGTAGAATAAACTGGATGAAAAGAGTAAATGTGAAGGTAGATGTAAGGTTTGGTGTTATGAAGCAATTTGTTAGGTCTTCCTAATGAATATGTAAGTCTCATAGGATTACAGTAAAATTGAGAATTGAAAAGAAGACTAAGCCATCTCCTAAAGACTTCAGTGAATGACTCAATGGCCATGAAGTCACCAGATAAGAGGAAAAGAGAAAAAAAAAAAAAAAAAAAGAGGAGAAGTACCTGTTGGCATACCCAGAAGTAATAAGGTGCAAAAAAGAATTAGACTTTTAAGTAAAAGTATAAGAGAAATATTTTTAAAAAGTATCCAGCAGTTAGAAACATTGTCACTAGAGAGGACTTCAGGGGAAGCAATGTGTTCAAGGAAGCACCAGGTTTTAGTTAAGACAAGATATAGCAAGATATAGATTGTTTTGTTGACCATAATGAAAAGGATTTAGAATGAGTAATGAATTTAGCTTTGTAATAGAACCACCTGGCTTTTGCTCTGCTGTTGATATCACCACATTTTCAGGGTATTCTCAGCTAACTCATAGTATTTATACTTCAAAACCAATATCTATTTTTTTATGAAATTGGATATCAGTGTTAATTAAAATTTACTCCCACAGCCTACATAAATTTTAAGAGACTTATAAAATTTAATGGACTTTGTAACGTAATCATCATTAGCAATTCTGCTAATTTGTATTTCTCTGGTGACTGGTTATTCTGTCCTATTACCACCAGAAAATCCTATTCAGAGATGTCTACACAGATTTACTGATGAATCAATTTCACTATAGCAATTGAGGATTGTATACACTTAAAATGTCTACTAGCCTTCAATTATTTATTGAATTCTTGTCTTCTGGCATTACCACCATTGGTTAATCTCCAAGTAAATAATGTTTCTATAGACTTGTCTACTATAATGGATCAAATTAAGTTTTATGCTCTTTTTTTACATTTATTTCTAACATTTCCCCACTAGCTGCATGTTAGAGAGTAAAATACATACAGTATGAAAGTAGAGGAATAATTAAATTGGAATGACTTTCACCATACAAAATAATAGGGGAGAAATACTGCTGCAGTAGTTTCCATCATATTTAACATTTGTTTTTACAAGCCAGTAAGGACAACTCATCTACAGCTGTTACTATAAATGCAATGTTCAAAGCTAATGACTCCTAAAGAACTACAGGTATCCATTAGAATGAACAAATTTAACATATAGAAGTTTGATTTTTATAGAAATAATAAAAGTAAGATCAACTTTGAAGTCAAAGAATTTTCATGCATTAATATTATTGGGTCATATGACAGTATATCAGTATAATGTTCACCATAAAGTATGGCTTCATTTTCAACTTCTGATTCTCCAGGTAGAAAAATGGGATCTAATCTTAAGGAAGCAAAATGCAAGAAAAAAAATCCACAAACAACTGACCTGAGACTTTAGAACCTTCATGACACAATTCCAACCTTTATAGTTTAGCTACTTTGACTTCTTCAGTCTTTCATACTTACTGATATTTCTCCTTACTGGCTCTTGACTTTCATACTCTTCTGTATATGCTGAAGTCGATTCTTGTGCCTGAATTGTGGTTTCTTCCTTTCCGTTTTTAAGTAAAGTACCTACTCATCCTTCAATATCCAACTTGAATATGATATTTTATCTAAGAAATACCATCCTCTCTCTTCCTTCACAATTTATCTAATATTCTTTAACAATAACGGTTTCTCTTGTTGATGCTCATTTTTCTCCTCTGAGTATAGTTAATTATATATCCATTTAATCAACTATGGTTGACCATTAGCCTTTTGAAGATAAGTTACCTATCATTTTTATCTTTTTTATTGTCTTATCTCCCCATATCTACAATGTTTCACACAAAACAGGCACTCAGTAAAAGTTTGTGTATGAATATATGAATAAGTAAGATGTAATAACACAGTGAAAATTTAGAGGTGTGAAGAGCTTCCAACATGGCGCTTCCAGCATAGTGCAATACTCAACATGTTCATCTCAGTCTTCTTTGATGAAAGGTTTTAAATAGTCCAAGAGGTCATTTGTTTTCCTGGAAACAAATGTCAACTAAGTGTATTTTACTTCGCAGGAATTTGTATTATGAGATACTATATGCCTATGATACTATATTATCATTAGGATGGCAAAAATAAGGTAGCTTGCATAAAAGTCTTCCTATCAAGATATTTGCATATATTGCATAAGAGACTTCCTATCAAGATATTTTTAATACATGATACATAGGACTTAATACTGAAATTGTCTGAAGACAACTGCATATTTTCAGAACAATCTGTAAAGTAACCAACTTGCTTTACTATTTCTGTTTATCATAAAGTGTGGATTACTGGAATAAGAACTTGACTCATAGTAATCATAGTATAATTTATCATCATCCAAAATTTATTTTTAGTATTATAATAAATAACACATAAGTCCTCCAAAAACATACATGAGAGATTATATAGCATAATGGTTAAAACTTAGCTCTGGATTCCGACAGAACTGGATTGAATCCTGGTTCTGTCCATTTCTAATAGTATAAGTGTGGGCAAATAAAAACCACTCTTTTCATCTATATATTGTGGATAATAATATATAATATAATATTTTCACAGGTTTGTCATGAAAATTCAACGAGATTATATCCTTAATGCTTTTAACACCATTCCTGGCATTCCTGGCACATGATAAGCATTTGCTAAGTAGTAGAGATCGGTAAAGAGAAAAATAAAGGAAAAGAAACGTAAATTATGAAATTCTCATTTTTTGGCCTCTTTAACTGCATATTTCATAGGAACTCTCCTGTAATACTTTGACAGATAATTCAGAATAAAAAAAAGTTCATCTTACATTTTGTGCAAGAGAAAATAATTTCCAAAATACCAAAAAGATTTCATGATAAAATAATTTCACAAAGTAATATGGTAGAGATTTTGAAAAATGTTTAGGATGTTTGTTTCAAGTTTGATATGGCTCACCTTTAACAGTCTTGGAGTTAAATGGTTTTATTTCTTAAATTGCCTTCATTTATTCAGCAAATATTTTTGAGCATCTTCCATATGCCAGATCTTCTGATAAAATGGGGGAAGTACTGATTGACAAGACCTAGTCTATTCCCTCAAAGAGCTTAAAGTCTCGAGAGGAGATAGAGTAATTAGAAGAAAATAAATTGTTACAATAAGTAATTAGTATAAGTAATAGAAAAAAAGCAATTCTAATATGTGATTTGATAACACTTCCCCTTAGTACATCATTGTAATAATCCACTTAATTATTTCATTTAAAGCTCTCTACTAACTTTAAAATACAGATGTATGGAAAATAGAAGTTATTAAATTATCTAAATTGCCCAATATTAAATAATTCAAACTGAAGCAAACAGAGACAGGTGGCTCTTACAGCATTATACAAGCCAGAAAAACATCCTCAGAAGAAAATCTGTTATTTCTTATAAGCCTTTAACCATTTAAAAAGTCTGAATTAATAGCTTAAGAACAGATTTAAAAATTTTTCTTAAGCAGTTGTTCTTAGCTCTGTTGAAAACCAAAAATAAAGCTTTTGAAATCTAAAAAATACAATAAATAAACATTACATATTATTTTGGACTTGGGACTTCTAGTTGTTGTTTTTTAATCTTCCTGCCATGTAAATCTGAAGGAGTCTTTAGCTAAAATCAGTCAGCAAGGTAAGATTATGAAGTATGAATACTTAGAAATATAAATCAAATCTTTTAAATTGGCACTTTCCAAGTATATTTCCAGAAAATTAACCCCATGAACTAATACTTGAAAATAAATGGTTTTAAGGTCAACAAGTGTGGGAAATCAGTATACATACTGTCCTTCTCCTTGAGATTCATAGTCTATATCAGCATCCTCAGAAGTTCTGTGATAAAGTTGTGTTTAAACCAGTATTTCCTAAACTTTATGATACATTATTTCAATGCAATACTTGCACATTTTATTCTGGGAACCATGCTTCAAACTCAATAACATGCATCATAACATCTTTCATTCCTAACTTTGGCTTTCATTCTCTCAGTGAAATAAATATTTTTGTTTTTGAGAGCTTAAGCACAGAATTATGGTACAAAATTTGGGGTTTCCTAGAAGAGATTCTTGGAGCTGAGAAAACTTATAGGAATTGATCTTGTCCCTAAAGAGTCAGACATATGGGGCTAGGAAAAAGAGTTGTAAAATCAAACTAGGAATTCACAAATCTGACAGAAAAATATTATCCAAGGAATAGGAGATGAGATTTATCTTCTAAATAATGACACTAATAATAAGGATGTGTAAAAATAGCTTATATAATTCAACAAATGTCATGAACATTTATAATTTTGCTGATTTTCATGTGTATTTTAAAATTTAATTCACCCTGTCTCCTGTTTAGGGAATCACTTCAAACAAAGCAGTTGAGTCACAGGGTAAAGGTGGAGTTGATGGGTAACCCATTACTACCTTTTCTATCCTTTTCTATTTGTTTGGACTATTAGTTGCTGAGGTCAACAGAGATTATAGCTCTGGAGCTCCACATGTCATAGATACATGTGTATACATATGTATGTGCGTGCATGTGTGTGCATGCCACACTCTAGCCCATGCTTAATGGAATGCTCTTTCCCAGTGTCCCCCTTAAGAAGTGGTTTATCTTGCTCTGGATTTGAGGCCTTCTTCTAATTTTGTAGACTTCCAGAATTGGTTTTACATTGTTACTTAATGTAGTCCATGACTTCCACAGCTAATATTTTAACACATCATTAAACTTTACTGTTTCTACTGTCATTAGAATACACCTTCTTCATTAAAATGATTAATTATACATGTTATATAGAAGAAACAAAATTCTCTAATGTTT
This sequence comes from Canis lupus dingo, assembly GCF_003254725.2. Lineage (NCBI taxonomy): Eukaryota > Metazoa > Chordata > Mammalia > Carnivora > Canidae > Canis > Canis lupus. Next base: position 5,532,989 of record NC_064255.1, read on the forward strand.
AAGGATATATTAAATATTCATCAAGGCCTATCAATATAATAATGAGCAAATATTATAAGGGAGATATTTATAGACTTATGTTTAAATTCAATATATAGATACTTCACTATCTTATTATACTTTCAAAGTCTTCACCACTTTATTATTATCATTCTTTTAGTTAATAATAATAACAGTAAGGGGCACCTAGGTAGCTTAGTTGATCAAACATCCAGATCAAACATGATCTGAGCCAAAATCAAGAGTCCCTCAGGGTTGTGGGATCGAGCTCTGCATGAGGCTCTGTGCTCAGCATAAAGTCTGCTTGTCCCTCTCCCTCTGCTTCTCCCCCTTGCTCTGTCTCTCTCTCTCACACAAATAAATAAAATCTTTTAAAGATCAATAATGTTAATATATCAATAGTGTTCTTTACTGGTTAAAAACTAATTTTATATATAATACAAAAAATATATGTACATATTAATACATAATATAGTATATCCATACATCATATGTATGTTATATATAGCCCTATATACATATGTGTATGTGTATATCATGAGGTATTAACAGTAAACTTGAGAAATTGACGTAGCAGGTTTTTTTTAAGATTTTATTTATTTATTCATGAAAGACACAGAGACAGAGGCAGAGACATAGGCTGAGAGAGAAGCAGGCTTCCATGCAGGGAGCCTGATGTGGATCTTGATCCCGGGTCTCTAGGATCACGCCCTGGGCTAAAGGCAGGCGCTAAACCACTGAGCCACGCAGGTGTCCTGACGGAGCAGGTTTTATTATTTACATTTTTAGATGAGGATGCTGGTTTAGAATTCTAATGAAATAAACTTAGGATTTAGGTTCACTCTATGCAAGTGGTTATCACTATAAAAAATAAAAAGAATCTGTGATTTAGGCATACTTCTCTCAGAGAATAATGATATTTAGAGGATACTAAAATCTTAGCTTCATGGGAGCAGAGTCTTCATCTGGCATGGCACTGCCTAGAATACTTCCAACAAATATTTGTTGAAGAATAAATGGATAAATGAATGCCTTTTTCAGTAATTTTTTAAAATGTGTTTTTTCACTAAAACAATTGAACTTAATGAATGAGAACAATAATTTTAAAATAATAAAGATTTTTAAATACCAAGTAACTATATTAAATGGAGTGTCTTTTCCCACTAATCCTTGAACTATTATGAAATATTTAATCACCATATTACCTCTTCTTGATTATAATTTTTCTAGTTAATGATTCATTCATAAAATCTTAATGTAGTGCTTCCCTTTTTTTCTTCCAAATTTTTAAATTCCAGTTAGTTAGCATAGAGTGTAAAATTATCATGTGTGGGATTTAGTGATTCATCACTTACATACAACACCCAGTGCTCATCACAAGAAGTGCCTTCCTTAATCCCCATTACCTATTTTCACCTGCCACCCACAGCCACCTCCCCTCTAGTAACCATTAATTTGTTCTCTATAGTTTAGAGTCAGCTTTATGGTTTGCCTCTCCTTTTTCCCCCCATGTTCATCTGTTTTATTTCTTAAATTCCACATATGAATGAAATCCTATGGTATTTGTCTTTCTCTGACTAACTTATTTTGCTTAGCATTATACTCTCTGGCTCCATCCATGCCATTGCAAATGGTAAGATTTCATTCTTTTTAGGCTGAATAATATTCCCGTGTGTGTGTGTGTGTGTGTGTGTGTGTGTGTGTGTGTGTGTCTTCTTCTTTATCCATTCATCAGTCAATGGATGCTTGGGCTGTTTCTATAATTTGGCTGTTGATGATAATGCTGCTATATGCCTCAGGGTGCATGTATCCCTTTGGATAAGTACTGTTGTATTCTTTGAGTAAATACCAGTAGTTGTAGTGCTTCTCTCTTATAGTTCAACTATTATATACAGAAAGCCACAGACCATTATTGGAAGGGACTTTATTTTTTTCTTTTTTTTTCTTTTTTAATTTATTTTTTATTAGTGTTCAATTTGCCAACATATAGAATAACACCCAGTGCACATCCCATCAAGTACCCCCCTCAGTGCCCGTCACCCAGTCACCCCCACCTCCCACCCACCTCCCTTTCTACCACCGCTTGTTCATTTCCCAGAGTTAGGAGTCTCGCATGTTCTGTCTCCCTTTCTGATACTTCCCACTCATTTTTCCTCCTTTCTCCTTTATTCCCTTTCACTATTTTTTACATTCCCCAAATGAATGAGATCATATAATGTTTGTCTGGAAGGGACTTTAGAAGTTCTTTAGTTCGCTGAACTAAAGTAAGATTCCTGTATCAGTGGTTCCCAAACCAAGCTCATAAACAATTGCCAGGGGATTCACCTTTATAATCACAGGTATTATATTTACCCTGTAATTGAACATATATCTCACACACTCCTTTGGATTTGTGATATATTTCACAAGTTTAAGAACATGAAAACTGAATTGGAAGGGAAAGTTCTATCATCTCAAAATTAACCAAGTTATATTTGACCCACAGGGCAGGGGATAGGGTATAAAATATATTGTTAAATTGTTTTATTAATTTAATTAATTTATTTTCATTAATTACATAATTATTATTTGCCTTTAAGACAAAAACAATACATACTTAAGAAGAATTCTGTCTTTAAATAGTATTATCCAGGGACACCTGGGTGGCTCAGCAGTTGAGCATCTACCTTTGGTTCGGGGCGTGATCCTGGAGTCCCAGGATCGAGTCCCACATCAGGCTTCCTGCAGGGAGACTGCTTTTCCCTCTGCCTGTGTCTCTGCCTCTCTGTGTCTCTCATGAATAAATAAACAGAATCTTTTTTAAAAATAGTATTTATCCAAATTAAAGATTTGTCATGTTGCACCAATCTCTACTACATTAATATTTGCATTTCACTTGCTATGTACAAATTGCTTTACCCTTTTGAAGTTATTACACAATTTGATAGTAAATCAACACAGCATGCATCTTGTATTGAAAGGATGCAACTGCAAAATAGTGAAATTTTACCTCTTTAGCACAATTTTAAAACATTATGTTTGTAACAATGATATAGGAAAAAACACAGAAAGGGAAAATAAAAGATAAAGAAGAGAATAGAAAGGTAATGAATTAATATATATTCTTTAAAAAATAGGTAAGTTGTGCTATAAAGCATTTTTATTAACCTTTTGCATAAAATCTAGTCATTAGTAGTATTTAAACCCCTTAGAAATTTGCTCATAAATGTTAATACTTATATTTTCTGTTAGCCACAGTTAAGATTCTAGGACCATATCATTTGTTTTTGAAAAATTTAACAGTTCTGTTTTTCTGAATTGATGGATTAGACATCCATGCTCTAATCATCAGCAGAGTCGCTATGGAGAATGATACACTAAAAACTCAATATTCTTACAGTGCTTTTATTGTCCATTTTTTCTTTTGTACCATTTAAAATTCTCAGTTACATAAATTATAAGAAAATATTTAAGCCTCAATAGCTTTTTAAACTTGCATTGAAGGATTGCAAATTTTAAAACTCTAATAACTATGAGAACACCTGTGAGTCAGTATTTCTTTTTGAGTTGAAAATAACTAGATGCGTTGCCTCAGAATATTACTACATAATAGTTTATAATAATTAATCCTGCATGACAAAAGGTAATACTAGTGCTCTGAAGCTAAGACTATGAAGTTATTTAAATTTGCATTCAATTTGTTATAAATCTTAAAATATAATGTTAATAATGGTGTTTAAATTGTATAGAAATAACAGCTGCCTTCATTTCTTTTTTACTTAAGAAAGAGTTGTCTATTCAAGAAGGTGTTTTTTTCTTAAAAAAAAAAAAAAAGAAGGTGTTTTTTTCATTAATCAAGGGTTAAGTTTCTTCAGTGCTAGATTGACAATATCACCCTTGATATCTCTACTGAGTCATTAAATATTTCTGGTTTCAGTATTTGTATATTTGTAATGAAAATCACATGCAGAAAAATGCCCTAATGATCTTTTAGATGGTTCAGTGAGAAGGAGGCTTGGATTTTTAATTTTATTAGAACAACATCTTTGATTGTTCCTTCTGATAGTATAGAAACAATTGCTCAGTGTATCTAGTATTGACCATCTAGAAATTAATTAGAATTATTATTAACTATATTTTACTTCCATGTTTTCCCAGAAATAGGAAAGTGACCATAGAAACTCCTTACCACCAAGATCACTGAGAATCTTTTAAAGGCAACTTTGACAAAATCTTCTCTAGACTCATTAAGTTTAATTTCTATGACTCCTACTGTAACAGTGTTCTAAATCTAGTCTGGGGATCTCAAATTCAAAGTTTTAAAGAGGCCAAGCAGGTAATATAAGTGATTAAAATCAAATCTGAGGACTCGGTAGTATGGGATCAATGTCCCACTGGAGAGTACATGCTCCTTTTAAATGGGGCAAGTGCTGTCAGCTCCAGCTAGTCCTTGCCATACAGGAATGCAGGCAATATTACCAGACCCGGACCCAACCCCCTAATCCTTAGATTAACTTTGTAAACACCTCTCTTGGCTAAAGAAAGTATATCAGTGTGACAGATTCACAAGGAGGAGTGGTAACTGGTTTGCATCCAAAATAGTATTCTTCAGAATAATGACCCAGAGTTATTGAAAGTTCCGAATGACTTAAGAAAAAGGGATGGGGGAGGAGAAGTCATATACTTCATATCATTCTAAGTGAGAAAACTGCTCATGTTTTAGAACATTCTTTAGTAATTTAGGTACAAACAGATTAATCAGAATATTACATTTCTAAAATATTCTTGTTAAGGATTATCTAGATAGGCAGGGAGATAGATTTAAAAAAGATAAATTGACTAATCAATAGATAGAGAGTAGAAACAAACATAATAATGGGATGTTACATGGAATTGTTGTATAGAATACTATAAAGTCCTTAACAGATAGGAAGAAGTGCTGTGATGGATTTAAGTATCCAGGAGTGGAGCTGATTATTAGAAATGCTGAATAAGTATAAGTAAATGATGTTGCCAATGTGGAAAGCTTTGTCTTCTGTGTTTTATAATATGATTACCTAAATTAAGGGGAAATTAAATTAAGCATTATTGAGATTGCTAGAAAATAGAAAACAGTTAAATTCGTTCTTAAAATGGTTTTAATAAAAGCAGCTGTTTAAAATGCAAAACTCTTGATTGGTTTATGGTTTACAGGGTGTATAGTGGTTTAGGGTTGAATTTTATATTTTCAGCTAGGAGTTTTGGAATTTTGGAAATTATTTAATTTTCCATGGAAGGGGATGGTTTTCATTTTGTTTTTAACTCTGATCAAATATGTATCTGAAATCGAATAAACATGGCACTATTAGATTATAATTACTATAATTATTATTTGTAAGTGTAAATAAGATTTCTTTAAAAACATTCTCCTTTGTCTCTTGGTCTAAATTATGTATAAACTGCAATCATAATATCCTTAGATTTATTTTTTAAGTGATAAAGAGCTTTTCTTACATCACTCTAGAATTTGGAATAGTTCTGTATACAGTGAGTAATATCAATAACTATGCTTCAGAAATCTGCTTACAGTTTTGCTTTCTTTTTTCTGATCTAGTAACTCAGAAATTTATTTATACAGTGTAACTCAGCTTTGTGCAAGATTCATCACATCGTAAATATCAATATTTAAATTCAATATTACTACAGTATTCTGTAGTAATATTTAAAAATTATATATATAAGCTTTCAGTGTGTATATCGATATGCATTCTGTATTTCATGGATATCTTGTATTCAAATAGGCTTACATTTTTAGAGTAATGGAATTTTAAAATTGTGTAGCTATATATACATTTAAAAGAAAATTTATCTGACAATTTCTAGAGAATGTAATTATGAGCAAAATAATCTTTACATTTTCTACTGATTAGGTTATGTGGAGTACTGTCTTCCACTTTAAATAACAAAACCCACTATCTTAAGAGAAGTCTTTGGGAAATTCTTTTTTCTCTCTTGTACTGAATTTTGAGATTATCAAATAACCTGATCAAATTTCTGATTGCCCCCAGGCTCTCCAATACCTGTATACATTTATATATTTAAGTGTATAACTTAAGGAAATTCTTAAACCACTAAACTGATTTCTTACCAGGACATTTATGATATAATTGCAAATATTGTTTAGAATCATATTAAGAACACAATAAATACAAATGGACAGCAGTTCTGGACAGAATATGCTATGAACTTCCATTGGCACCAACTACTGAAAATTTCAGCACAGGAAATGAATTGCTAGAAGGAAGTAAAAATACTTCCTTAACTAAGAAAGTCATCTCAATGATAAAGGAGTTTCTTTTTTTAACCCCATTTTACCTATTTATTACAATAGATTAAAAAATACAAAAATTTTAGAATTCCTTATGTAGTGTGAAATGCTCATTACTATAAAGGAAGACCTTAAATGCATTTATGAGAATTCATGGAGATAAACTTAATAAAAAGATTTACTCTATTTCTGGTTGATAATTATAAATTTTTAAAATTTCACAGTGTTCATAATGTATATTCTTTTTAATTATTATATGGAGCAGAACTTCACATGTGATTATAGTACTTTAGAAATGCTGATATATATATATGTATATATATATATATGTCAGTTAAAGGAAAATAGTTGTCAAAATCCACTTTGCTCATAACTTTGGGGAGTAAAACTTTCAAATAAGTTTAAAATGTCACAGTGTTAACTTCTTCATTAGAATAAAATTGTCTAAATGTTAATTACAAATAATTATTTTTAAGTTAAAAAGATTATGTTATTCAATTTTGTTTAATTCTAAATTTGATTTCTCAATATTCTCTCTGAAACAAAATTTGCAATAGAAATAAAGCATACTTCTCTGTCAGTCATTTTCCACCTGACTGGTGCCTGTGAATCAATGCTCCCAGGTTGGAGCTGAAATGGACAATGTAACCGTTCTTGCCTGTCATAATGCTGCGATCTTGCTCAAAATAAAACCCATGGTGACTGAAAAATCAGTGTCCTCGAGCCCACAAAAGTGACACAACCTTATCTGTTGCTTGAACAGTGAAAGCAAATGCATGGATGGGCAGAATTTTTTATTGAGATTTAGTCTGTCGTGTATAATAAAAGATTATTTCAGAGCTCTATTTTTACTTAAAGCGTAATAAAGCTCTTGTATTTTTAGACAAATGTAGAGTACAATTTGATAAGCAGAGTTAATGTCCAGTGATTTTCCTAGCATATTGTTACAGTGGAACTGGCACTTGGTTGGGTATATTCTAATTCCATTCAGCTATTAACACTTTGTGAGACCTGGGGCAAGTATTGTCATTCTTCAGTTTTTTCACTCATAAAGAGAGGCAAATGGTCTTCAGATCTCTTGTATCTACACAATTCAGGTTTAGATCACCATTTTAACATTTAAGTAACAATGTAAACTTTTAACGTTTAATCTAAACTACAAAGAATATGAATTCAATCATAATTTATAACTTTAAAAAATGAATGCTTAATGGTTTTTGCTCTTTACCCAACAATATAAAGTATATTTATTTTATTATTCGAATGAGACAGTTAATTCCTTAAAAATTATTGACAGTTTCTTGAAGAAGTATCTAGTAACCTTTTCATCTGTGTTTTCTTTGTCCTGGGATAATTTTGAGGTGTTTCTGGACTGCAGTTGTCATGAGAGTAAAAACTATGTGTTAGTCATTTCTATATCCATCACCCCAAAATAGAAATTCTTCTCATTGAGAACTATGAGTTGCTTTAGATTAAATAAATAACTTATTAGCTTAAAAAATTAAAGGCAATTCTTATTCACTATTTTGATTCATTTTATAACATACAATGTATAATCAAGTGAAGCAGTGGTTTTTACTTAAAACTATCATTGGATAGTTACACATATTAAACCAGTGATTCTGTATTTGCCTTGTGTAAAGAGAAGAGTCTTGGGTGATACCAGTTAAGTTCTGAGACACAAATTTGCATTCCCAATTCCACCATCATCCAGCATTTGATATTTCCTCTGAGTGTTGCTAACTATTCCAATTTAATCTGAAAATGAAGTTATTTTAGTTTGGTTTTAATGAGGTACTGGACTACAGAGGTAGCAAAAAAGGACAAGTAAGGAAAAAGTCCAAGATTATTAAGCCTCCAACTCTTGATTTTGGCTCAGGTCATGATCTCAAGATCCTGAGATTGAGCACTGCGCTGGGTTCTGCGCTCAGTGGGAAGCCCATTTGAGATTCTTTCCCTCTGTCCCTTCCCACCACACACTCTCTCTCTCTAATAAATTATCTTTAAAAAAATAACCTAAGGATTCACTAAAGTAGAATAAAGTTGAAGTAAAACCATTAAATTCAACAAACATCTTCTGAGTATCTTACTTGTCTATGCCTAATGCCAATGTTCAGCCCGAAGCTGATATGTATAGTAAGTGCTCACTAAATGTTAGGAAGAATGGATGGATGAGTAAATAAATGAAGAATAATGTGTGTAGAATATAGCATTATGTTTAAGAGTGCAGGCTCTGGAACCAGACAGTTGGATTTGAATCCTGGCTCTCCCACATATCATCGTGTGTGTGTGTGTGTGTGTGTGTGTGTGAGAGAGAGAGAGAGAGAGAGAGAGAGAGAGACCTTGGACAAGTTATTTAACCTCTATGTGCCCAGTTTTCTTATCTATAAAATTGTGATGATAATATTAGTTTCCTCAGTGGATTGTTTGACGATTGAATAAAATTTTTTTTAATTATGTTAGTCACAGAGAGAGAGAGAGAGAGAGGCAGAGACATAGGCAGAGGGAGAAGCAGGCTCCATGCACCGGGAGCCCAACGTGGGATTCGATCCCAGGTCTCCAGGATCGCGCCCCGGGCCAAAGGCAGGCGCCAAACCGCTGCGCCACCCAGGGATCCCCGATTGAATAAATTAAAACCAGCAAAGCATTTATAAAAGTGACATATAATAAATACGCATAATTATTGGCAAATAAACACAATGAGAAATAAATATTAACTACAACAAAATTTATATGTGAGACACCAACACTTAGAAAGTCATGCACTACTAACTTAAAATTGCTAGGAACAAAGACTGGGTTGGTAACTTAACTGTACCAACTGATATTGACCCTGTCCATGGGGTCTTACATGCAGTCCTTTCTCTCACTGGTTGGTGTCTTGGGAAAAGGCGGAGGGAATTTGAATCTAGTCTGGAGTAACACTCAAGCAATCGTTATGTGAGATCATGTCTTAACCCATCCAGCCCAAGATTTTATAAGTGACAAATAAATATTTTTCTCTTATAAATTTAAAACCTATTTAGCCACTCTATTTACAACAGGTGAAACAGGGAGGTTCATTCTGAGTCTAATAAAATGATAGCTTATTGGTCATACCTGAGGAGATTCCCAGATGTACCAGTTTTAGGAGTGGGAATGATCTAGCACTAAATTGTGTTTGCCCCAGTTTATCTGATCAGCAGGGTCATAGTGCTAGCATGGGCAAGAATATGGGTTTGTCCCATTTTGTTGAGTGTATTTAGAAGTTCCTCTGTGCTGATCAGTTGGAGATTTGAGTATCAATTTCCAAAGGAGTTTCTAAGAGTAATGGCTTTTCAAAATGTTATCAGAAGACTGCATTTTAGGGGTGCCTGGTAGCTCTGTCAGTTGAGTGTCTGACTTGATTTCGGCTCAGGTGATGATCTTGAGATCATAGGATGGAGCTCTGCAGCAGGGTCTGCACTCAGTGGGGAGTCTGCTTAAGATTTTCTCTCTCTCCCTCTCTCCCTTCTCGTGTTCACTTTCACTCTCTCTCACTCTCACTCTAAAATAAATAAATCTTTTTTTAAAAGGCTACATTTTAGATATCATGTAATAAATCATTTTATCTTCTAATCTTTGAGAAATTAATATATTAAAATAATTTCTTACATAACAGAATGAGAGGTACTGTTTAGTCAGCTGTGCTATATTTCATTAAAATTTTTATTTCTTTGATATGCTAGACTAAATTTTAAAAATACAGTTTTACCTGTTTTAGATGGCTTAATGTCTTCAATTTATAAGAGAAAAAGATATTTACTGTCTACAGAATCTTGGACTAGATGGGCTAAAATGTGGCCTGATTTAGCAATTCCTGAATGTCATTCCACATTGGATTCAAATATAACTTCTTCCTTAAATTATGCCTTAACATCCCTACTTTAAGAGTCAACCAAACAGCAAAGTATATATTCTGGACGAGGATTTTTTTTTTTTAATATAGAGACAGACCTGAGACTTCTAGATTTTATAACAGATCAATAAAAATATTTGTTGACATCTCACAATATGCTTTAAATGTCTGCGCATTATTGAAGATATAACCTAAATGTAATGCATCAACCCTAGAAGGCCATCAGCAAATATTTATTGAGTACCAAAATTACTTATGAAACTTACTAGATGCAGCTCAAACATTATTTAATTATCCCTACGTTACTAGGAACACTCATTCATATAATGAGTTTACTGAAGTCATTTATTCAGTAAACTATTTCTTTAGAGCTATTAGTACCCAGTCTCAGATGCTAAGCTGCTGCAGTACAGTGACAAAATGAACTAGCCAAGTTCCAGGGGAAGAAAGCACACAACTGTAATAGAATTTCTATAATGATGATATAATAAAACCCTGAGAAAACACTATGAGTTGCATCCAAAAATTCGTGATGTCTAGTGTAATGTTGCCACATTGTTAGGTTCATTTAATGACCTAGGTAAACCTGTGACAACCAGCAGTCTTGCTACATGAGGCCAAATGCCCAGAATCTGGTTGCAATTCAGCATCACCTGGCCACAGTTGTTTAGTGAAAATACCAAGAATGAAAGTGACTGAATTCTGTGGCTGACTGAGACTTTCAGTATAGTGGCAGAGTCCAGGTATCTCGTTGTTGGTTTTCCCAGCTCATGGCAGAGGATTGGGAGAACTACACTGTTTCTCAAAATGGGCTCTGGAGCCTTGCCATCCACCACATCTTCCTCCTAGGAGATATTTCGAACTCGTCTATTTGCCAGCAGGTGCTAGGCAAAAGATGGGAACAAAGTGGCAATCCTGTTACATCTAGTTTCACATTATTGTGGAATATGTTATTGCAAGGTCTTACTGTATATATAGTTGACCTAGGGAAAACATATCAAAATTTCCAGAGCTGGTGGGTGAGAGATTGGAGACGTCTTCACAAAAGAATTCTTGTTCTAGCATTGACTTAAAAGGAATGTGATAGTTTACCAAGTGGCCATGTGAAAAAGGATGTTTATGAGAGAGAAAAAAAGCAGATGTCAAGGCCCAGAAATCTGAAAGTATGTAGGTATTTCAGAGAACTCCAAGTATTTCTAGAGCATAAAATTTGAGAGCTAAGGGAGAAAGAAATGGAGTTTAAATGTTAGGCATGGGCCAAAGCATGACTCGTTTGTAGGCCATGCAACAGTTTGTCTTGTTCGATGAACAAGGAGCCATTAAAGAAATTTTATTTGTGAAAGACCACCATAAAACTCAGTTTTCTCTTCTGTGAAATAGAGATAATGCACTTATTTCATAGGGTTGTGTGGTTTAGAAAGAAAGTATGTGGTATCTTTTGCATAAAGTCCAGTGCAAAGTATTAGATGAGCCGTAGCTATTAGTATCATCACCTTAATATTAATGTAACTATAATTAGCAATAGGAGGGGCGAGGCTAGAGGCTTGTAGCTAATAGTTTTCTAAATTCTTAAACATTTTCTATTTCAGTGACCAATTCATATATACATTTAAATAATTTTGAAAAGTATTCATTTTCCGTTTCTGTTTTTCATGTTAATACAATCAGAACCAAGATGAATGCATTTTAATATATTTGTTATTTTCTTAGAATAATCATGTATCCTATATAGTATTCTATATTAGATATAATATAGAGAGTAATATATATTACTCTAAGCTTATTAGCCCTAAAAAACAAAACAAAAACAAAAACAAAACTCTGCTTTTGCAACTTTCTCTTTGGGTCATTTTAGAATTTCTGTCTTTTTTAATAGAATTATATTATGTTCTATAATATTCATCCCCTTAGGTTTATAGGCGGAGAACGGAGACCAGAGATCAAGTTATTTGTCTAAAGACAACTCCAATTTCATAATCCTATATCCTTACTTATTAACCTAGTTTTACTAGAAATTTTAAAACAGAGAACTATCCTCTAATGAGTGGAACACTTGATTTTCCACCCTAACTTTTCTCTGACCTATTATTATAAGAGGGCACAAAAGCAAAAATGTTGTTTGGGTAAATAGAAGTAAAATCAACCTCTGATTGGGGGGATTGTAAAATCCTGGCTAAGGCAAATAGAATGGAAAAGCACAATTACCACAGTGTATGTAACACAATGCCTGTAAAGGGATGTAGACTAGCGGCTATTTTTGGAAGGTAGCAAAATAAAAGGAATGACCTGAATGTTGTTTACCAAATAGCAGATCAAGGCTTACTGTCTTTTCACATAAGATATAGTTGTACTATATAAGTCTTAGCCAGCATCTCCACATCCTTAGCCAGGAACTTGTTAGAAATGCAGATTTTCAGTCATCACTCTAGGTTTATTGAATCAAAAACTCTGAGAATGGGGCAGAGTAATCTGTTTTAATGAGGCCTTTAGATTATTCTGATGCAGCCTGAAGTTTGGCAACCTGTGCTCTAAGCTAAGTGGAATTTGTTTCCATCTTCTTGAAGTATTGGTAAAGTATGGTGGTTAAGAGCATGTGTTCCAGAATCAGACTGCTGGGTTTAAATACCAGCTTCGTGCTTTACTAGCAATGAGCCTTGGACAAACCTCATAATCTTTCTTTTTCTTTCTTTTTGTTTTATTTTTCTTTTAGTTCAATTAGCCAACATAAAGTACATACTTAATTTCAGATGTAAGTACATACTTAATTTCAATGATTTATCAGTTGTGTATAATACCCAGTGCTCCTCATAATCTTTTGGCTCTTCATATTCTTTTTGTATGCTAATAATAGTTTCTATTTCATAAGTTATTCTGAGGAATATTTCAAGTAGAGTATAATATATGTGAAAGTCCTGAGGTGGAAAGTTCTTGGCATTTTTCCGAAATTTAAAAGAGGCTGTAAAGTGTAGAGAAAAATGAGATTAGGTGAAAGAGAAAGTTAATCATGCACAGTTTCTTGTAGAACCTTGGAGAAAAGATGGGGTCCTGAGCTCCTTGGAGGAATTGGGATTTGCAAAGAGGAGTGACTTTTTTTTTGTTACAAGGACAAAAAGAATAGTGTGCAAAAACAATTAGGTTTATAGACTGTTCGAAGATAAGGGAATTTCTACTTATTGCTTCTATTTTATGGATTTTGGATTTTTCCCAAGAATGTTGATAAAACAGTGAAGAATTTTAGCATTTGAGTGACTAACTCAATTTACGTTTTTAGGGGAAGAAATCACTCTGGTTGCTTGCGTGGAAAATGGAACATGAGCAGCTAGGGTGCTGGTGCAGTAGAGTGCATAAGAGTGGCATGGACTTGTGCACTAGAAGTCAGGATGGCAAGAAATGGAAAGATCTGAGTATATTTTAGAGGTAGAATCTGTGAGACCTACTAGGTGTGGGGCTGAGGACAGGAAGAAATCAAAGGAGTCTCTTTGATTTTCAGCTTAGGCAATTTGATGATTAGTTATACTCTTTACTGAAACAGGGAAGGCTGAGAGAGGAATATATTGAGGAAAAAAAAAGGTTAAGTTCTGTTTGTGCCACATCAAATTTGTAATATCCTGTGTGACATCTGATTGCTGATTACAAGTAGGCAATTGGATAGGCAGTTCTGGAGTTTGGAGAGGAAACTACTCAGCTAACTTAAATTTAGAGTTGATTGGCATATTTATGTGTGTGTGTGTACATACAGGCATAAATATGAGCATATATATGTACATATGTATGTAATATTAGTATATATATATTACTTTGAAAAGAGTTGCTTCTGATAGCTTGCATTTTCTCTATGAAATTAGAGAAGATAGCAAAAGGTGAGAGGTTTGAGTCCAGTAAAGAAGGGATACAGTGGTTATTGTGGAGAGTGGGGAGCGCATGGGTAGATTAACTATTGAGGCTCATGACAGTGAACTAGAGTGGAACCAACATATCCCACTGAATTTTTATTTTCAACAATCCTCATATGTTGAGATATAAACATAGAAGAAGGATATGGTAGGATGCATCTCCAGGTTCTGCCAGGGGGCACCTACATGGCTTAGTTGGTTAAGCGTCCAACTTTTGGTTTCAGCTCAGGTCATGATCTCATGGGTCTTGAGATCAAGCTCCATGTCAGGCTTCAGGCTCAGCAGGGATTCTGCTTGAAGATACCCTCGCTCTGCCCCTCCCCCCACTCGCATGCACACATGTTCGTTCTCTCTCTCAAATAAGTAAATCTTAAAAAAAAAAAAAAAAGGTTCTGCCAGTTGGATGCCATATGAGAAGGGATACTAAAAAAGGTGAAGATACTTGTAAAAAAGTGACTGAAATGATGGGCTCTGGAATCTACCTAAAGATAATTGGAGAAGGGATCCCTGGGTGGCGCAGCGGTTTGGCGCCTGCCTTTGGCCCAGGGCGCGATCCTGGAGACCCGGGATCGAATCCTGCGTCGGGCTCCCTGCATGGAGCCTGCTTCTCCCTCTGCCTGTGTCTCTGCCTCTCTCTCTCTCTCTGTGACTATCATGAATAAATAAATAAAAATCTTAAAAAAAAAAAAAGATAATTGGAGAAAAGGTGAGAGAATCCAGGTTCTTATCATATTGAAGAGTACTTGATTAAATGAGCTAAAGAAGAGAGACAGATTAGCTTGTAGCAACTTTCTGAATAAGGTTGAGATCTTATTACTCTCATTTTATATGATAGGGCAACTGAGGCACAAACTGTGTTGTTCACTCAGTTATAGCATGAGTAGTACAGCTACATCTTGAATATGAGTCTCTTGATTAAACTCACCTGGCTTCCCAGTAGATAATTATTTTTGTTACTAAAGATGCAAATAATAGATATTCTTTGTTCAAGATTAGGAATCATTGCCTTTGACAGAATGGAAATACAAATGCCCAAATAAGTATTCAAATTAAAAAATGGATTGTTTTAAAGCCTTCATCTGCCATATCTTTATAATATTTTTTTCTAAATATTCTTCGGCTTTTTATTTTTCCTTTCAATGTACTTTCTGGTTTTATTTTGAATATCAATTGTATTCTAGTTGTAATTTTTAGCACTAAGCTTAATGTTTTGTCAGTGGTATCATTTGATTGCCTTTGTAAAAGTTTTTGTTTTAGTCCATTTTATTCACATAACACTAATTCCATAATGAATGTCAAAGGGAAAGGATAATTACATAGGGAAATTTATCTAGAGCAGCATTATCCAATAAATATAATGTAAGCCATGTAGGTAAGTTTGATAATTTTAGTAAGTACATTAGAAAAATAAAAAAGATGGGGCATCTGGGTGGCTCAATCAATTAAGCGTCTGCCTTCAGCTTAGTTTATGATCCGGAGCCCCAGTATTGAGCTCCATATCGGGATCCTCGATCACCAGGGAGTCTGCTTCTCCCTCTGCCCCTCTCCCCTTTCCTGCTTGCTCTCTCTCTCTCTCTCTCATAAATAAATAAATAAATAAATAAATAAATAAATAAATAAATAAAAGGAAGCAGGTGAAGTTAACTTAATATCTTTTATTCAGCCTAATATAGTAAAAAAATCTCATTTCAAATTTTAATCTATATATGAAAAGATGAATGATGTATTTTATTTTAGAGAGTAGTGTACTAAGACTTCTAAACCAGTGTGTATATTACACTTAGAATGCATCTCCATTTGGATGAAGCTCATTTCATATGTTCATTAGCCACACATTGCTAGTGCCTATAGTACTAGACAGTTGGAGAGTCTTCATAAAGTATAATTCAACAAAGTAAAATACTCAAAGTCAAGCTCTTTGTGATTTTTCCTGAAAGAAGCATGGTTTAAGAAATTTTGGTTAGTGATGCCTGGGTGGCTCAGTGGTTGAGCATCTGCCTTCCGCCCAAGGCGTGACCCTCAAGTCCCACAATCAGTCCCACATCAGGCATCCTACATGGAGCCTGCTTCTCTCTCTGCCTATGTCTCTGCCTCTCTCTCTCTCTCAATCTGTCTCTCATGAATAAGTAGATAAAATCTAAAAAAAAAAATTTTTTTTGGTTAGAAAAGATATGGATTTGCTGAAAAGAAGAAAGGAAGGATAGTCCGGGTTTTTGTTTTTGTTTTTTTAAAGAAATAGACTAGTAATCAAGTTGGTACACAGTCTAGTCTTTTCATAGTATAACAATTTGATTAGTAATCCTATATTTTAGAGCCATAATTTTTTAAAGATTTTATTTATTTATTCATGAGAGAGAGAGAGAGAGAGAGAGGCAGAGACACAGGCAGAGGGAGAAGCAGGCTCCATGCAGGGAGCCCGACGTGGGACTTGATCCTGGGTCTCCAGGATCAGGCCCTGGGCTGAAGGCCGCACTAAACCACTGAGCCACCCAGGCTGCCCCATCATAATTTGTATTAAGCTTTTATATGTGACTACTTGAAAAAATGGCATAATTGTGTATATTAATATAAATTTGACTTTAAATGACTAATGGTAAATATTGGGCAATTTGATAGCTCCATGGTGTAATAATCTAAAACATAATCATTCAAAGATTTCTGAGGTTTTATAATTTCCATTTTTGAAGCATAAGTATTTCTGAATGTAAGGATTTAATCATGTAGAATTTAATAAACATTTTACATTTACATATTTACATTGAAAACTTAGGGTCTCCATTTAATATCAGTTAGTAACATAATTGGTTTCAACATTTTAAATCAGAATTCTATAAAACAAATATTCAGTGGAATATAAAACAAAATAATATATGCTTACTATATGCTTATAATTGAATTCTGTAAGAAATGTCAACGTGAAGAAAAAATACCTTGTATTTATTTTTTTGTACATGCAATTCATTATTCACTCATTCAAACATGACTTTAAGTGGCAGGTTATCTTAATTAAAGAAAAAGAACTTAGATAAATATCGATGAAAGGGAAAGTAGCCTACAAATGTAATAGTATGCTTGAGACATGACATTTACAATTTGCTTAAATTCTGTTTATCTTTATTATTTCTATGATGAATAATTATTTATTTTCATTATTATTCATTATTTTCTAGCCTTTGACGCCACAAAATTCATTTGTAAATGAAACTGTATTAGTTCCATAAAGTGGCTAACTGTAATGGAAGTAATAATATCCTTGACTTAAGTTTTGCTGATAGTTTTCAAAACAAACTTGAGAAAATAATACTTTAATGTTTCATGGGAACGCTTCTGGCACAAGTGTGCCCAGGTTAAGTGGTGACTCCTTTTTGATAATCTCTTCATTGTCTATCACTCTGTCTCTAATCTCACTTAGCTTTTTTATCCAATCTTAATAACAATTAGCATTTAAATTGGCATTCTTTCCAGGCAAAGGGAGCTTATGGTAAAGTCTGAGTTTTGGAGTTTAGGAGTGTTTCAGAAGGATGATCTGTAGAATAAAGTGGATTTCCCGTTGTGTTCATTATTTACCAACAAAATGGAAGAGTACACTTATTCACATAGATTGTGTGTACCATTTCATTTAGTGCCAAAACTGTATAATTTTTCATTCACCACTAACCTCAGTATCTGACATTTTATAGTTACTCAGTAAATGTCTATTAAATTGAATTTACTTGTAAATGCATTATTAGTTTAATATCTGTGTTAACAAGGTCATCATAAATATTTTATTTGGAATACATCTTTTTAAGTTTAAAATGACTAAAAAAAAGTTTAAAATGATGGAAGGTATAGTCTGAGGGACCATTTCTATGAGACAATAGAACTGCTCTATGTGAAGGATCTACTTCAAATAAATCTAGCAAGTTTACATCTCTGTTCTAAGTAAAGCCTCAATGTCCCTATTTAATTGTAAACATACATAACTAAAGCTAACATACGTGAGCCATATTCTAGACATTGTGCTAAATGTTGTATATATTTTATTTCATTTAATCCTCATCACAAACTTATGAGAGAGTATTATTGTTTTGTTAGATTAATTCATTCATTTATTCAATAAATATTTACTGAGTACTTACCAGGCAGCCGGCATTATGTTAAAACCTGCGATTTAGCAGTGAACAGAAGAAGTAAAGTCCTTGCACCACGCAGCTTCCATTCAAGTGGAAAAATATAGAATAATTACATGAGAAAACTAAAAGCTCAGAACAGATTTAAAATATATACTCAAGGTCATTATCTATTAAATGATAGAAATAGGATAGAAACCCATGTCTAACTTTAAACCTAAATTTAAGTCTCACTCCATGATAAGTTACCAGATTTTGTTGCCTTAAATAAATTACTTTAACTGCAGAAAAATCTGGGTGTTTTTTGTATACTGAATAGTTTTATCATGTTATTCTTTATATCTTTCAGATTGATAATAATAGTAGGAAAACTGAAAACATTGTACACTAGACTATATGAAAGAATAATAAAATGTTCTTCAGCAGTGAATAAAGGGATAGTCTTGAGAATTTTAATACAGTGCATTTTACAGTGCATTTTATTAACACTGGATTTAGTCAAAGAGAAATTACCAGTATTCATCTAATTAGGCAAGCAAAGTATATTTTAACGAAAAGTAAGGGATTGCCTGTCATATAAGTATTTTGTTTTCAACATGAAATGCCTAAATTAAACTTAAAGTATGCAAATTTAAGTCTTAACCTAGATACAATGCTATACTTTACAACATAATTTACACATGAAAGCTACCTGGGAATTCTGCTTCATAACTCTTCTAAGGTATTATCTTGTTTTTCTAAACTTATTAACTAAGACTATATACCATGGTCCTTGACAAGACATACAGTCTTTTTATACATATATACATACATACTCTTCAGTGTTCTAGGTGATGGTCAGTCAGGTGTGGTCACAAGAAGAGACACAGGAAAAGCTCAGGAAAAGGGTATTTATTATAAGGGGTCTTAGGAACCAGGAAGCCTGCCATGCCATGCAGGGATACCTGGGAAAACAGCAGTGTAGGTTAAACATCTGCGTTTGGCTCAAGTCATGATCCCAGGGTCCTGGGATCGAGCCCCACATTGGGCTCCCTGCTCAGCAGAGAGTTTGCTTCTCCCTCTTCCTCTGTCACTCCCCCTTGCTTGCGTTCTCTCACTTGCTGGTTCTGAAATAAGTAAATAAAATTTTAAAAATTGAATTTAAAAGTATAAAAAATTCTCACTAGGGACTGTGTTTAGTTATTTTTAAATATCTGTAATTGTAGTCTGTCAGTGTATACTATTGAAGGAAAGACCCCTTCTTGGTTTTTTATTTCTAAGTCCTAATTTTCTACCATGTGAGCAAGGGACTAGATAACTGTTAACAGCACTGTCTCAGAAAGCATCTCTTTCCTGACATTTCCAAATCCTATGGCCCAGTCTTCTGAGCCCTGCTAGAAAGAAGATAGATGGTAAAAAATGGCTATCTTTTGTGAGCAATAATTCAGAGCTCATTAAGAAGAATGTGACATAAAGCCACCAGTTCCAGGAATTTGGAACAGTGGTGCCCTACAAATCATTTAACTAGACTCTAATAGTTGCTAAGAAAGGTAAAAGGGCAAGAAACTACTTGTCTTTCTTGATCACTGTCAGCCAAATATAAGGAAAATATACACAACTTTAATAAAAAGCATCACTGTTTCCAAATATAATGGAATAATGTACAGGTAATACATAGTTAGCCTCTTGGAAAAAAATTCTAGAATGAGTTTTGGGGTTTTTTTAATCCCATGGGACTCCAGAAATTCTGGTAGATTCTTTGTGAATTTGAAAGATTGATTTGGGTAGCTATGGAAGTTATATAGATAATGAATAATTAGATTTCATCAAGATATGTAAGTTTTTAAAGCATGTTGATACTCTGAAATGATGCATGCAAAATGATTACACAAAGTAGAGATATTTTAAAATTTGGTTTGATTTGTAATCAAGTTTTCAAAACGAGTATCTACTATTGTTCAAAATATGAGACTAATGTGTTTTTTACTTTTTAGTCTGAAAAATTAATGTTCCTAATATATAGCTATTCATATATTTTTATACATTTTAAAACACAACATCTAGTCATTTTAGATGAGTAAAAATTACAGTCCAGGAATATTTTCATAATGTGTGATTTGATGTCAGTAAGTTACACTCCAAGAATACTTTCATATTCAGTTTAGCTTTCAGTATTATTTTTAGAGGCATAATGTGAATTTTTACTTAGTGTAATCATTTCAATAGTGCAGAATAGTTACCATTTGTTAACTACTCTACAAACTTGATAACACTTATAGAGCTGAATGATTAGCAAGAATAAGTCAAAGCTCAGTCTATTTTTTTTTTAATTTTCACAAAATCTTAACTATTAGTGCTCCTTTGATATTGATAAGAATAGTGAAAATGTAAATTGATGCTTGCAGTGTATAGGCCAGTGAGGATACTATCTGATATTTCTGATATTTGTCATGGACTTCTTAAGGAGTAGCAAATACTGTGTAATCATGTGTAAAATCAGAAGAAGCTGAAATGAAATGAGTTAGAAGGAAGTCTATTCCTGCCTAAAACATTTACATTTAGAAATAGTCGGGTTTACCTGAGAAGTACAGATGAAACAATAGAAGAATATAATGAGATGATACATATACTAAATTACTGGGTTAGACTTGTGGAATTTATTCTGAACATTTGTGAAGGAAAAGATGTTATTGCTTAAAAATCATATACTGAGGAAAATTGTGAGGAACAAAAGGCAAAGCTGAATTAAAAAGAAAGAAAAAGAACCATAAAAATTTGAAAGGAATTAATTTTAAAACCAGATTAACAGAGATACCTGGGGGGCTCAGCAATTGAGCATCTGCCTTTGGTTCAGGTCATGATCCCAGGGTCCTGGGATCAAGTCCTACATCAGGCTCCCCAAAGGGAGCCTGCTTTTCCCTCTGCCTATGTCTCTGCATCTCATGAATAAATAAAATCTTTTAAAAAAAAAACAGATTAACAGAGGTATTACAGTCATAAAAATGTGGAAGTTAAAGTCTCCTAATGATCTCTAATCTCCTCACTTGCTAGGTTAGGAAACAGAGGCCCAATGAGCAAAGAAACAAAGTTTAATGTGCTAAATCAAACTTTTTCACTTTAGTTCTTAAATTCATGTATTTCTCCATCTTGAAGAAATATTTTGTATCAATTTTTTACTTTCTTTTTAATCTTTCTCTCTC
This sequence comes from Canis lupus dingo, assembly GCF_003254725.2. Lineage (NCBI taxonomy): Eukaryota > Metazoa > Chordata > Mammalia > Carnivora > Canidae > Canis > Canis lupus. The sequence continues at coordinate 5,554,336 of NC_064255.1, forward strand.
ATCAAGTTCTTCTGATTTTGCCTAAAAAATAAGTAATATACTAGTAATCCTTATTTTCATAAAGTTATGAAAGATGAAAATCTTCATTTTGATACTCCCATGAGTTTACCATTTCTTTCTTTCCCTTTAATATCAGATCTCTCCAAAATAGTATCCACCTTAATAGCTTCCACTCTGTTACATCATGTTTCTTTGTCAACTTCTTGGAAACTGACTTTGATCTGTATTTCAATAGCTGCTTTCTTTCTTTCTTTTATTTTTTTAAAGATTTCATTTATTCATTCATGAGAGACAGAGAAACAGAAAGGCAGAGACATAGGCAGAAGGAGAAGCAGGCACCCTGCAGGGAGCCCGATGTGGGACTCAATCCCAGGACCCCGAGATCATGCCCTGAGCCGATGCTCAACCCCTAGTCACCCAGGCATCCCAGTAGCTGCTTTCTTAAAGGCCAGTTGTAGCCTTTAAAATTCCAAATCTAGGAGATCTCTGGGTGGTGCAGAGGTTTAGCGCCTGCCTTTGGCCCAGGGCGCGATCCTGGAGACCAGGGATCGAATCCCACGTAGGGCTCCCGGTGCATGGAGCCTGCTTCTCCCTCTGCCTGTGTCTCTGCCTCTCTCTCTCTCTCTCTCTGTGACTATCATAAATAAATAAATAAAAAATAACAATAATAAAAATAAAATTCCAAATCTATAGCCTTCCTTAACTGTTCCTGCTAATGAACTCTTTGCATCACTTGATCACCTCAATTTTCTTGAACCACATTCTTCTCTTGTCTTTTATGGAATTTAACCCTATTCTATTTTTCTTAGTTCTGAGCATGCGTCTCTATTCCCCTGTCACTCCTCTTCTTCCTAACCTTTATAATATTTACTTTATAAGTATTCAGCAGAGTATCTTTTCAAGTGTTGTCATTTCTGTCTCTACAATTTTGGCTTCCCTATGTAAGCCACCTCTTAACTTCCTTTATCCTCTCCTGTTCAGCCAACATTTATTGACTCCATCTTTTTTAGACCTGACTATTCCCTTGGGCACTTGCTCCAAGAGTCCGGCTTCTTCCTACAGAACCTCTCCATCAGAAAATTCCATTGGTTCAGTAGTTATCACTTCTTAAACCAGCACTACTCAGGCAAACTCTATGCTCTTAAAGGATGTTTCCGCTTCCAAAAAAAAGTTGTGAGTTAATTCATACAACGCACTTAGAGTAGCTTTTGGCATATGACAAATGCTTTCTAATTTGAGCTCTTATTATCTTATTCCCAGATCCAAATACTAAGCCATACAGGTGGCTCTTTCCAAATAATTTTTACATTAGTCTTTGTTTTCTATTAGTAATAGCAATATAGGAGCTTAGGTTTTCTATACCCTTCCCCCAGATCATTCCTGTAAAGTCCTAATGACAATAACCAACACAAGTTATTTCTTCCCATTGTAGTCACTCTGGGACCCAATCTGATAGCAGCCTTGTCTTCCACAGTCCCAGGCAAAGGGAAAGAGAAGTTGGAGTTCATCTCCATCAATTAAATGCTTCCACCCAGAAGTGACATAACTCATTTTCACTAACATTGCATTTGTCAAAACAATTCAGAAGATCACTTCAAGCCTCAAGGGGGTAAGAAAAGATAACTTTACCCCATACCTGCAAGGAGGAGAACAGAGTAAGAGAACTGCTTAAGGACTCCTTCCACTCTTTTACATTCCTCATTTATAATTTTATGTTATTCTCTAGCTCCATCAACTTCAGTGACTCTTTTTATAGATCTCCACATAACAATGTGAATCTAACCTGCTTTTCTGGACTTAACCTCTGCTACCCCTAGCCTATATCTTCCACTTCAGCCAAACTTCACTACTCATCTTAAAAACATGGCATGTTCTTTCTTACCTCTGCATTTCATGCGTAATATTCTCTTTTCTTTAATATTTTTCTTTCTCTCTACCTGTTCTCATTTTTACGCATTATTCAAGACCCAGATTCATAAAACTTTCTAGATCTGATTTTTAATGGTCTCTTTCCCTCTGGTGAAGTGTCATAGTACTGTGAGATTTTCCCTGATAGTTATAACACTTTATAAACTGATTTGTATAAGCATTTCTCCTCTTATTGCATTCTTAAACTATATGCTCCTTAAATAATGGCTGTGCCTCATTCATTTTGTGTTGTTTTTTCTTAAGTTTTTATTTATTCATTTATTATTTATTTAGGTAAACTGTATATCCAACATGGGGCTCAAACTCATGACCCTGAAAATAAGAGCCTATGACCTTATTCTAAGAGAGCCAGCTAGGTATCCCCAAACCGTTTTCAATGGATTCCCTTGGGTTTTTCCCAAAGGAAACCATGTAATCTAAAAAAAATTTTGCCTCCTCTTCTCAAATCTTTAAGTTTTTTGCATTGGTGAGAACTGTCCAAACCTTGCTGAATAATATAATTATCGTTTGTTTTATTGATACTTCCTCATGAATAGAGAATACCTCAAATGCTTCACTTTAAAGGGGCTAGATACTTGATTTTGTTTCAAGTGCATTGAGCTGTTTTTACCTATATCCCTACACCATTTTCACCTTAAGAATCTCTCAACAGGGGCGCCTGGGTGGCCCAGTGAGTTAAGCTCTGCCTTTGGCTCAGGTCATAAATCCCAGACTGGCTCAGTGGTAGAGCCCGTGACTCTTGATCTTGGTGTTGTGAGTTCAAGCCCCACATTGAGTGGAGAGCTTACAAAGAAGATTAATATTAAGGAAGTGACAAAAGAATAGGAATATTTAGCAGATTTTTTAAAAAGATTTTATTTATTCATTTGACAAAGGAAGAGAGAGAGAGCAAGCACAGGCAGAGGGAGCTGCAGAGGGAAAGGGAGAAGTGGGGTGCATTCATTGTTTTTATTAGCACTGGGCCAACTCTAGCTTAAATGGAGCCTTAGCACCATTTAGAAAATGGTTCCCCTGGGTAGATGATTAGAAACAGACACTTGTTTTGAACAGACCACTTAGAGAAAATTCTCCCTTTGTATGGAGAATAAAAAGTACTTTTCCTGTTGGTTTTGGCTTTACTGAGCAGGAGCTTGGAGCTCAGGAGCTCTTTCAGCCGCCATTCGCTCCTCTAGGACCTAACATCAAGTAGGTGTAACACAGTAGGTATTTGCTAATGGAACCAATTAATTAATGGCAAGAATGTTTACTGTAGTTTAAATTTGCTGAATCCAGAAATGTATGCAAGCCTAAAAATTGGAGGAGAAAAAGAAACAAAATATATATTAAATCTTGTCACTGAGAACAACTGTAAAGAAAAAGCTGAAGTCAGAGAAGACATGTCCTTTCCATATGATACATGTTCTAATGAAAACATTTTAAAATCATCATTCTTGTATAAAGTTTCTTTATAAATTGTTATCTTAAATCAATAGTGAAAGCAAGTGCCATGATGGAAATGCCTACACTGTAAGCACAATTTTTGCATTTAACTTTTTAAGGGAGACAGACCACAGCTAGAGGGAGTCCAAAGACAACAGCTAACATAATAAAAGATATTGAAAATGATCATATAAGGATGGACAAAATAAATTATTGGAAACCATGATCACTGTGTGACAGGGAAACATAGACTTAGGATTTATAAAGTATTAAGTTTAAATTTTGTTCTTAAAATAAGTGTCTTCATACCCAGAGTGGTGGTGATGGAGAAATGTTATTCAGTGACTTGGTGAAGAACTTACAAAATTAAAAAACTGTGAAGAACTAATATATAGGTGAACTGAAGAGGTTAAATAAATGTATAAGTGTTCAGTTAGTAAATCAATATTCCTAATACCTTTAATGATCTAGCCTTCATAAATCTGTCACTGTTTAAAGAAGATAGTCATGGTCTCTCCAAAATGGCTTTTAATGGTATATTTAGAGATAAAATATTAGTCTGGATCCCAGGTCTCTTGGTGCCACTACCTGTGCACTCTATGTCCTCATGGACTTAGAGCCACTCTAGTGGAATATCTGAATAGGCCACAGGGCAGGACATATATTGAACCCAACACATCCAGGCCTCATTCTTTCATAACCTCATCTTATGTTAGTATCCCCACCTTTACCTCATTCAGTTAACACTAGTTTCATAAATTCCCTCTAACAACCAAGCATGTTTTGGCCTCAGGATATTTGCACTTGCTCTCCTCTCAGTTTAGAGCACCTTTCCTTAGCATGACAGACTTGATCATTCAGGACTCAGCTCAATTGTCTCCTCTTCAGAGAGGTCTTCTTTGACCACCCTGTCTAATGTTGTCCTTTCCCCAAGACTTTCCAGTCCCTTTCCAGTTAATATTGTATTCTACCTTATTTTCTTCAGATCACGTATCACCATCTGAAATTGGCTTTTACTTATTTATTGTCTTTCCCCATGACATAAAAATGAAAGCTCCATGAAAACAGAGGCATTCTGTCCTTCTCTGCTGTACTTCTGATTCCTAGAACTGCTGTGTAGGAGGTACAAAATAAATACCTGTTAATGATCATTCGTTAAATGAATAATCTAAGCCTAGAGGTAGTGACATGTTAAAAAGGATCAAACCTCAAACTAAGAAATAAATCTTTCTTTTTCCCCTTGGAGAAATTTTGTTTTGTTTTTAATAAATCTTTAATATGGAAGCACCTGGGTGGCTCAGTGGTTGAGCATCTGCCTTTAGCTCGGGTTGTGATCCCGGGGTCCTGGGATCAAATCCCACATCAGGCTCCCTGCATGGAGCCTGTTTCTCCCTCTACCTCTATCTTTATTTCTCTCTCTGTGTGTGTATATTTCATGAATAAATAAATAAAACCTTTAAAAATAAAATCTTTAATATGGTAGAACTTTAGGCATTAACGAGAAGTTTGAGAAGAGAATATTCGAGCTTACAGGCCTTCCCGGTGCTCCTTAAACTATTCTAAGTAAGCAGCGATCTGCTCTGTTGACACTGGGGCACTCCTTTCCTTCCCTGAGACCCAGGGCTTGGACCTTAAACACAGCTCTGTGACTTATATTTGTCATCAAACATAGGCAGATCTTTTTGGCTAAAAATACTTTGTTATTTAGTTAAATAGTCTTCCCTAACTCTGGATATCTACTTTGTGGCATAGACAAACACACATCCCCTCTGATGCATTTAGATCCTATACTAAGACATTATAGTATATTAATCAAATGCAAAATAAGTTTGAGTTATCACAGTGATAGGTATATGGTTAGCCCTTGGCACCTGCTTCCAGAAACATAACAATGGGAAGGAAAAGGGATTAAACCTTTCAAGATGCCATAATGTTTGAGAGCGTGGCCAATCTCAGTGGGTGTTTTTTTTCCCCATTCTACCATTATTACGATTGTCTTCTACCTTTTGAGTCCTGCAGGCCCTCTAGCACCACTTCCTAGCCCAACATGTTATAAATACCTCCACTCCTAGAATTATCTCTGCCTACTTCCTGTCCAGAAGTGTCTATTCTGTTCCTGAGCTGCAGTTCTCATGCTCCACTGTACTAGCTGCTGGGCCCTCTGTATCTCTGGCCACAACATTCTGAATACCACTACCCCCACCCCCACTCTGGTTTCTAACCCTTTGGCTAAGTCTCTTCTAAGCACCTTCCCAGCTCTCAATATGATGAAATATTTGTTTTAACATGACTATATATTTTATTTACAATGTTATTCTCCTGCCCACACTCTCACACACTCAGGCTTTGTCTTTGTCCTGTGTTTGCTATTTATTATTTTAAGCCAAACCATTTAGCTCTATTCATTCAAACTATTAATTAACACTTTTGGCCCTATGGCCTATAAACTTCATTTAATTTAATGACATACTCTTATAACCCTTGGTATGCTCTTTAAGTCTCTGAGGAATATCTACAAATATTTCACTTGCCTTTCATTACTTTTCTCCTAATAATTGACAGTATTATATTTGCCCTTTAAAAAATCTTTCAGGATATAATTTCAACATTTATAATCATGTTGTAAAATAGATGACTGGCACGGGCAATTTCACATATTTTACCATAAGAGTACTAACTGTATACGATTTTTTATTGTTTTTTTTTTTCTAAAGTCAAAAATTAGAAAATATGTATAAAACAGTATTTAGAGATGTAGAAATGGCTCTATCTCTTTCTAGAACTGAGGATCCTATACCAACACCCTATATTATTGTGTGGTAATCTTTTAGGATTAGCTTGAAAGCCATGCTATCTATCCATTTAGCCTGTGGAATGAACTATGTGGATTGAATAACTTGACCTATCTAAAAAGAAAAAGGTTAGTCTTTGATTCCTCTTAATTTGTTTAATTTTTTTTTTCTTATAGCTATGTGTGTTGGGGGGTAATAATATAAAAAAAAAGTTCTAAAAAGCATAATTACCAACCAGAGAAAGTTAAAACCACTTGTAGTGCACTGTTCACAGTATATCTTTCTTGATTTTTTTGCCATGTACATTTATACTTTCTTCACATTAAGAACAAAACATTCTGAACTTATAATTTTATTTTTCATATTCTGTTTATTTGCCTCTTGTACAAGGAAATGGTAGATCATCTCACAAATCCAGACTTCCCCAACTATTATTTAGCAAGAATAGATGATAGATAGATAGATAGATAGATAGATAGATAGATAGATGGAATGGATAACCTTGAGGGTTTGAATTTATCTGTGTCCCCTAGCAGCAAGGTAACTGTATTTGGTATGAGTGCCAGCCAAAGCTAGGCTAAAGATACCTGCTTCCTCCCCCACCCATATCAGGAACATATTTTATCAATAAATACTTATCTGCAACAGCATTTTCAAAGGTATATTCTATTTTATTGATGAACATAACTTATTTTAAACCCTCAACTATTAGACATTTATGAGGTTTTCCCTTGTGTGTATGAGTGTGTTGTTATTATAATTAATTCCACAGTAAATGTTACTGCCAAATCTGTACACATTGCTAAGTTTTCCTTTAGGATATACCTGTAAGTAGATTCAGCTGGGCTGTTTTTTTTTTAAAGGCTTTTGATACATATTGCTAGATTGCTCCTCAAAAGTCCATTACTGTGACCCCACTAACAGTACTAGAAATTTCCATATCACCAGACCCTTAGAAACACTCTCTTTTGTAATTATTAATGTAATGGATCTGTGTTCTCTTAACTACACTGAGTATTCCAAATAATCACCCGTGTTTACAAATTTTTTTCACTACAACGTAGTTCATGAATCGGGAGTCATAAAACTTTAAAATTTTTGTTTAATAGCTTGTTTGCTTGCAATATTGTTTGCTTGTAGTTTTAAGTCATGTGGAACAGGGAAAGTCAAGGAAACCAGTAGTGATACCCTAGCCTCAGTCCCCCTCCTCAAAACACAGCACTGGAGGGCAGCTATTCAAAACTCATCTCTAGTGGTCTGAAGGTTCTAGAAGATGAAGAGAAGATCCATCTTACAAAACTTTTAATAACTTTTTTTGTAGATAATACATTTTCCAAGTTGTTAGGTTGAAGAAAATATACTTCTGTAAAACCAAATTGTCATTAAAATATTTATCTACAAACTGATTTATCAGTTCCAGTTAGTATTTCATTGGATCCTGCTTAATTTTGATAAAGTTCTTCATGGCTTTAATATCCAATCATGAGAATTAAAATGCAAAAATCATAAGGTACATTAAGCAATATTTTGTGAGTCTATCTTTTTCTTCTTGATAAGGAATGACATAAGTGTCTCTTTTAGAAAAGCATGTGTTTGAGAGAAAGATGCTTACATGGCAGGAGTACTAGGTTACTCTGACATATTATATGGAGCATGTTACTATTTTGAAAGCCTTAGTTTCAACTAAACTTAACTTTTCTAGGCTTTTCATATGACAGCATACAGCGAAAATTGTACGTTGCATTTCTGTGTTTATTTGCCCAGAATCCATGGAATAAGAAATATCACAGGGCAGCAAAGCATTTCATAGTTAAAGGGGGCCTTAAAGTTACTCCAGTTTAAGATGTTTAATGGATGCTCAATGGACAATGGTGGTAGTGGTGGTGGTGGTTATAAGGAGAAAGGGGGGGGAGACTCATTTATCGAGCTCTTATGTGTCTGGCATTCTGTTTAGTGCTTTACTCACATTTTCTCATTTATTAAGTGAGGAAATTAAGTTTCAGAAAAGGCTAATGGCTCTCCCAAATGAGGCAGCCCGAGATCAAACCTGGGTTTCCTGTCAGTGTCTATTGAGTAATGCTGACTATATTAAAGACATTATAGGCATTTTAATTTCAAAAGTTTTAAAATTTATAATTATAAATATCATTTTGATTGATACTGTTAAGTATTTATATGATACATGTTGAAGAGCTTTAGCCTTATTCTGTTGCCCATATTCCTTAATAAAAATTGCTATGATTTCAATTTATTAAATTTTTACTTTAGATCTATCATCTCTGTTCTTTACAATAAGAAGGGAAAATAGAATATTCTCACATTATAAAATATGAATCTGAGAGGCTCAGAGTAGAGCAATGAATTCTTCTAAGGAAGTCAGTTAAGTAACAGCAAAACTGGGAGTCAAGCCCATATGTTTGCCTCCAAAACTCTTTCTATTTTATGCTATTGTTGTTTATTAAATGATAGCAAAATCAAACAAACTTAAAAATGATTGATTTGGGGTTCTTGTAGAAGCATATACATTGTTCTCTCTTTTGGCCTATTTATGCCACATTTCTTCTTAAACCAGTAAGTGGGGTAAGATAGTAGAGTTTACTATATAGTTTTTTAAAGATTTTATTTATTTATTTGACAGAGGGAGAGTGAGAAGTAGGCTTCCTGCTGAGCAGGGAGCCCAGTGTGGGGCTCAATCCCTGAAGCCACTGGAATCATGACCAGAGCCAAAGGCAGATGCTTAACTGACTGAGCCACCCAGGCGCCCTTAGTTTACTGTATTTTTAAAACAAGTTTACACTAGGCCTTTCCCCTCTGAAATACTTGGAGAAAAATGTACATAAAATTAACATGTGGTCCTAGCCTTTTAGCAGATCTTACTCTAAGATAGAGTCAAAAAAAGTTTTCTTAAGAGGACCAAGAAATTGAATTACAAATAAGAGCTTACCTCAATAGGCCAGTTTTCTAATTCTCATTCTTTAATAGACATATACAGATATTTCTAGGGCTCCTGGGTGGTTCATTCGTTTAAGCGGCTATCTTCGGCTCAGTCGTGATCTCAGGATCTTGGGATGGAGCCCCACGTTACCATTACCGGGACTCCCTACTCAGCAGGGAGTCTGCTTCTGCCTCTGCCTTCCCCTCTCCCCCCAACTCAGAATCTCTTTCTCTCTCTCTCAAATAAATATATAAAATCTTTTAAAAATATTTCTAATGTTCCTTGATTTTTTCCTTTGCTCCTATAATTATGTGTTATTCACTCATATTATCAGAACCAAATTAAAGCAGAAATTGACTCTAATCCTGAGTCAAAATGATATGTAAATAATTTTTCCTATTCCTGCAAAGCAAGCACTCTTTCAGGTTTGGGGTGCCAACTGGATAGCTTGCTTCCAGATTCTTCAACCCCCTTACAACTTCCTACCACATTCCAGTGATCACAGAAAAATCAAAGGTCCTGTCTTCAATGACTCCTGTTGGCAGTGTTAGTCTACTGACTACTGCCAAGGGGTGTAATCAGTAATCACTGCTAACACTGTCAATGGGAGTAATCAGCTGATCAGTAATTGTCATCAGTAATCAGTAATCGTTAATCGGCTTACATGCTTCATTGAGACATTGATTGCTTTCTGACCATATTGCCTAGAAAACCGACAATGAGTTTTCCTTCTTTCAAATGAATGCCAGAGGGAAATCTTTTTCTTTACTTTTGGAATATAGACATCAATAAACATGAAATTATGTTAAGTGAAATACTTTATTTTTAAATCAAAACTAACGGAAACATCAATGTCTTTTAGAAAATTTAATTATTATTAGATAAATCTTACGAGACAAAACTTATTTTGAAGGGCCACTGTTAGCAGTGGATGCTGTAATCTGTGCTATTTTTTTGGAGTATTTTCCCACTCATGTAATTTTTTTTTTTTTTTGAAGGCAATATTAAAGAAAACTAGATAGAGGAGGACGTTTTTGGAGCGTCTTCCTTTGTTATACAGCTGCTTTACAGCATCTCTGCACTCGCAGGACAGGATATTATCCTAAATAAGCCCTACTGATTTTTGGTGAATATTTTTTTCCCTCCGTGGCCACGCAAACTGGTGCCTTCTCTGACAGCAGAAGTGAAATCATGAGCATGGGTTTTCATCGCTGCGTTAGGTTGACCCTGAACATTCAGTAAAGCCCATTCAAGACCATGGTACTTGAAAATGTGTAAATGTAAACCCTCGCGATACGTCCTGTTCGTGATTTCACGGAATGTGTCATCTAAAACCCGTTTTCTGTCTCTTCCTCTCCACTCTGGTCCTCACTCTTAACGATGCATCGGCCTACAGTGTCTTTACATCCAAAATGCAAAGCAGACAAATGGGCGTCTCCGGGAAGAACATGGCTAAAAGCACCAGCATCAGTGGAGACATGTGCTCGCTGGAGAAGGCGGACGGCAGCCAGTCCGACACGGCGGTGGGTGCCCTGGGCACCAGCGGCAAAAAGCGGCGCTCTAGCATTGGCGCCAAGATGGTGGCCATTGTTGGCCTGTCCCGGAAGAGTCGCAGCGCTTCCCAGCTCAGCCAGACGGGTAGGCCTCTCTGTGTTACTTTGGACTTCCTACTTGAGTTGGCGTTAAAATACGCATCCTTTTCTCTTGCTCGTTCTATTGCAGTACTTAATGGAAGGTGCCATGTTCCAGAGAGACAGGGGGTGGTCATCTAGTTAACCTCTCTGAAAAATAAAACGAGAACTTTGTTTTCCAGTGACACGTGAACGTGCTTTGCAGTGGACCGTGGCCCCTGTTCTTGGGATGCGCAGAGTGTCTGTCCTCCTCCGGGAGGAGTGCAGCTGCGGTAGCCCGGATTGCCCGCTGCTGACACTTTTGTAAAGATCTGATCTGTGAGATATTTGCTTTCTTTAGGTTCCTCAAGAGGGAACCAGCCAAATTAATTTTCATTCTCAGCAAGTTACCGTGGTGAAGATGACACCTCAGATTTTGTGTGAATAATATAGTTCTTTTATTGCTGACAGCCTAAATTCTTTTTCAGTTCGTAAGCAGCGTTTACCAGTAGTATCAATTTTCTTATTGCAGTTTTTATTTTCCTGTTAAAACTTCATGTAGCAATATTCTCCAGCAGCAGAGATGGAGGAGTTTTCTGCTGATAGTGAAGATATTCAAAGCTTTGCTACTTTAAAATTCAGTTTCTAAATCACATCTGCAAAAATAAATTAGATACAGCACTCCTACTCCTACTCAGAAAAGCCACAGTTAGCAATTAAGAAATTTGTGAGTCAAAGCGTTGTCTTTTCAAATGGTTGTTGATAATTAAATATTAAATCCTTGGTATCTTGGAAATAATAACATATCTTCTACTTAACAAACAAACAAAAGCATATAATAGTGTTTCTTTTACAGCAAAGAGATTATAGGCAAATGGGTGAATTCTTATTTATGTTTGAATTACTAGGGTTCTTGCACACAGAAATCAGGACAAAAATCTGCAACACAAAAGAATTTGAGGATACATTAATTCCTGGGCCCAACTAATCTTGTTTTTAATCTAACTATAACAGCAATTCTGGAATTTAAGCCTTAAATAATAATATTATATTGAAACAGTGATTTGATGGCTTTCGCTATATGGTGGTTGTATGCTTAATATGACTATTGATAGGAATTTTTCATTTGGTGTTTTAAAGTGTTATTTTACATTTTAATATACAAATAAAAATTTAATTCGTGGACATAGAGATCGTATTTCAATGATTTTTTTAAATCGACAGTATTTATCCATAATTAGCTATTCTATACTTACATGATAGATGTTGACCTTTTGAACTTGAGATTTTTTAATATTTCTCTAGAAATTAGAACTTCATTGCATTTTTCCCTTAAAACTTACAAATATCTGTAAGCCAAAAACTGTTCCAAAAATAAAGCCTAAAAATTAGAAAATGAAGAACCTAAAACAGACATTCATAAGTTTATATACGTTAGAGAATATATGGTGTTAAACTAAATAATTATTTCCGCTTGTTAGGGTTTTTTGATAAATATTGGACACCTACTATGTGCCAGGGGCATGGAGAACAAAGGTGGTATTTATCATTGTAAAAATAAACATCACTGCGCTATTATGGATTTTCAGACAAGACTACTTACCTACTAAAGAGTAGAAAACTCGGCAAAATAGGATCTTTCTAAAGAATAGTGACATTTTTCTGGGTGATAACATAGCAATCACATGTAAACAATAATTGGCAAAAGGGAAACCATTTATAAAGGTCTGTTGACCAGTACACGTGGCAGCTAAGTCATCTCTGTCTTCTGCCCTGTTATTTTGCATGTTCCTTTGCTTGTTAAGTGGAAACTCGCCTTTAAAGTCAACATTTCTAAAGATTAAATATGACTTACTAGGCATTGTAACTTAGCAGAAAACACATAGAAATCATAAGGAGACTCGGATTCTATTGCTTACTCTGAGTTATAGAAGATAATCAAATATGACCTCTTTAAAAACCTGACTACTCTGAATCATAGACTGTTCATCTCAGAAATGAAAGTGACACCTCCTGCTCTAACAAGGTTTTTATAAAGACGGTGTTTTAAAATTTATAAGAAGATGCTTTGAAAACTTAAAATCACTTTGTGGTATAAGATATCAATAGTCAATTCAGCCTCACAGGGAATCAAGAGCTCTGTTTTAAACATGTTGATTTTGAGATGCCTGTTTAGACATGTCAGCACAGTTGTTATAAGATTAGTTAGATAATGAGTCTAGAGACTCAGGTCAAGACTGAAGATATAATTTGGGAATGGTCAGCAGGTAGTATTTAAAGCCACGGCACTAGATAAGATTATTTAAGGTGGCTTGAATCAAGAAGAAAATTAAAGAGTGAGCTCTATGATATTCCAACATTGAAAAACCAGGAGAGAATTCATCAAAGAAGCCCTAAGAAAGAGCAGCCTCTAAAAAAAGAGAGAGAGAGAGAAAGAGAAGGGAAGAGAAGGAAAGAATATGGTACCTTGGTCACCAAAGGAACCATTTTAAGAAAGACGATCAGCATGTCAGGTAAGATGACAACCAAGAATTAACCGTTGGATTTGGCAAGATGAGGAATTTGGTAAACCTTGACCAACCTTGCAGTTGTGGTCAAGGCATTATGGGAGCAGGTCAAAGAAAATGGGAGGTAAAGTAGAGTCCGTGAGAATGATATCAAGAATGAAAATAAAAACATCTGATACTTATTGAGCACTTTTATGTGCTGGCATTATTCTGAGCGCTTGACATGTCAATTATTTAAACCTCACAATAATGTTATGAAGCAAGAATTAATGACTACTATGCTCATTTTACCGAAGAGAAACCAGTGAGCAAAAGGGAATAACTTTCCCAAGATTACCCAAGTAGTGAAGGGTAGAGGTTGGGATTTGAATCCAGGCAGCATGGATCTGGAGACTTTACTCTTCTTCGTCTAGTTACAGTCTAGACCAGCATGGTTCAATACAACTTTTGGCAATGTGGACAATTTTCTGTATCTGCGCTAAGTTTGTGCTAGCTACACATGGCTGTTGGACATTTGAAAAAGGGCTACTGTGATAGAGTAATTGTATTCTTTTTTTTTTACATTTTTTTAAATTACTTTAAATTTGAATAAGCACATATGACTAGTGGCTATTGATTTGGATAGTACTGATAGAAACATCTCTTTCTAGGATTTTTTATTACAAAAAGGAAACAGAAATAGAACTGTAGCTTGCAGGAAATGAAGTCAAAAAAGAGTTTTGTTATTTTAATGACAGATGGGATACTCATGAAAAGAACTGAGTAGGTGACAGACTTTGGACTCAGAGCTAAAGTGAAGGTCAGCTTCCATGGCCTGTGGTCATTCAGGAATCTGTGCTCTTTTCATCTTGTAGTAATTTCTAAGCCGATGTAGGACTTTACATTTATTTACTCTAATTGTAACACTTTATAATCATTTACTTATTTGTCTATTTCCTGGCTAGTCTGTTTTTCTTATATTACGTGTCTTTCTCCATGTCTGGCATAGCTTCAAATATAGTGATCTTCAATGAAAAGCTCATGTACTTCTTTCACTGCATGATTCAGTTCTCTAGGGAAATAGAAAGAAAATTATAGAACTTATTTTTATTTTTTAATCTAAAAGACAAGAAGTTAGGCATTGCTAATATTTAGTAACCTCACCCTTGTGTTCTTGGTTGGGCTGGACGTCAGATGGCCAGTGTTGTGTGCCTTTCTGGAGGGGTTAGTTTAGTTAGCCACCAGAAAATGGGCAAGTGACTTAAAACGATCACTGAAATGAAACTGCTGATGAAATGAAACGTGAATATTGCAATTGTGCAAACAAGGTAGACCTGAAACTTTATTCCTACTCAAGCTCTTCATCAGCCACTGATGAATAGATATGGTGACTCTCTAGGACCTGACAAGAAGCTCACTGAAAAACTCTAAGTTATTGAGAAGATTCATGAAATATAGATTACATCCACTATTATTAACAATGAACCCCTTACCCTACCTTTGTACTTTATATGGTCTATGGTACGTCTTTGTGAAGTTTCTTTTCCAACTATGACATTCAAAGTGAGTATGAGAAAAGTGAATTTGGAAGCAGACCTTCAAATTGCTCACCAGCAGCCACATAATGTCAGCTGCTGTAATATATAAACCTTGAAAACTTAATGCAAAAGAATTGTATCAGTTGGGCAAAAACATTAGTCCAATGCAATTATTCCCAGTGGGCTAGTGGCCTTCACTGTGGCCAATCAGGGTTGGAGGTGGTTTTCATCTTATGACTTTACCCTCTTCTGGGAACGTGGAGCGCTCTCTCTATTCAGCCAGCACACAGCAGCTCTTCAGGGGCAAGGATTGGAAATAGTAAAGTCACTTGTGCTTGTATTCCGTTGGCTATAGCTCAGTCACAAGGCTCATGCTGGAAAACAGGAAGCTGAGGAAAGTAGTCTAAGAAGTGCTCAGGAGAAAGAAGAAGCAAGTTTAATGAGCATACCAATATTTTAAAAAATTATAATGTGCATCACTTCAGACATTTTTTCTGAGAACATAAAGTCTTACTTTATCATTAAAAATAATGATTTACAAGTATTTGTTGCATTTTAATCTTTTAGAATATTTGTGTTTTATATGTTATAAAAGTATTATAGAATGTGTATTATTTATAAATGGTTTTTTACTGAAATAGAGATGATATTTTAAAAGATTTAAAACAACTGGTCTAGTATATGTAATTCCAAAAAGTTTAAAACCATTATTCTAGTATTCTAGTTCTGAGTGCTGAATCCACAGGTCTATTAAAAAACATCATAATCATGAAGAATAACAGAAATGTTAAATACTAGTGTCGCCTTTTCATGTTATTAGAAATCTCAAACTTACATTTTAAGCATTTTCAAAAAGAATGTGCTTTTAAACCTAAATTTAGTATATTTCTCACTTTTTTCTTTTTTTAAGATTTTATTTATTCATGAGAGACGCAGAGAGAGACACAGGCAGAGGGAGAAGCAGGCTCCATGCAGGGAGCCCGACATGAGACTCGATCCCAGGTCTCCTGGATCAGGCCCTGGGCTAAAGGCAGCGCTAAACCGCTGAGCCACCTGGGCTGCCCTATTTCTCACTTTTTAAATGATGTTTTAGCACTTATTATACTTTTGGCCATTATTAAGTAAAGTATTGATAGTTATGCCGCTGTTCTTTGGTACTAAGTTCCAGTGGTTTAAGTATAATAGATAACATAAAGTATTTCATGTAAGTGAAAGCTCTTTTGAGCATATTATGAACTGTGGCAAAGTATTTCTATAGCAAACTGGAATGAGCAAGTAGCTAAGAAAAGTAGTTTTACTGTTAATGGAGATTAATTTTTCTTAGATTTGGATTGAATTTTATATCATTTGTTCTAAAAATAAAACTTATTTTTTTTAAATTGCAGTAAAATATACATAACATAAACTTTACTACCTTAATAGTTTTCAGATGTACAGTGAAGTGACAATAAGTACCTTCACATTATTTTACAACATCCACATATCTCCAGAATGCTTTTCATCTTGCAAAGTGAAACTCTGTATCCATTAAACAACTCCCCATGACCATTCTATTTTCAGTCTCTGAATTTGACTACTGTGGGTACCTTATATAAATGGAATCATACAGTAGTTGTCCTTTTGTGACTTAGTTATTTCACTTACCATAATGTCCTTAAGACTCATTTATGCTGTAAGCATGTGTCAGAATTTATTTCCTTTTTAAGGCTAAATAATATTTCTCATGGTATGTATACACCACATTTTGTTCATCTGTCAATGGATATTTGGGTTGTTTCCACCTGTTAGCAGTTGTGAATAATGCTGCTATGAAGAACATGGATGTAAAAATATCTCTTCAAGATCCTACTTTCAATTCTTTGAGGCACATACCCACAGTGGAACTGCTGGATCTTATGGTAATTCTATTTTTAATCTTGTGAGGAACTGCCATTGTGTTTTCCATAGCAGCTGCACCGTTTGACATTCCTACCAGCAGTACACAAGAGTTCTGCTTTCTCTGCATCCCTGCCAACACTTGTTATTTTTTGATAATAGCCGTCCTAATGGCTGTGAGGTGGCATTTCATTGTAGTTTAGATTTGCATTTCCCTCATGATTAGTGATATTAAGCTTCTTTTCATGTGTTTATTGGCCATTTGTATATCTTCTTTGGAGAAATGCCTATTCAAGTATTTTGTCCATTTCCTAACTGGGTTGTTTTGTTCTTATTTTTGAGTTGAAAAAAAAATTTATAAAAGAAAAATATAAGCCTGTTTTTCAGATCCTTGAGGGTTATCTCTGTATTAATAACATGTAGTATTATTATTATTTATTTGTATTTTTCTGAATCCCAATAGGCGTATAAGTTCCTTGAGGGGAGGAACTATATCTCATGCATTTTAATATCTCTGGTACCTACAGTTATAGCTGATGTCTACTAAAGACTCAGTATTTTTTGGAATGAATGAATGCATAATTGATCTTTGTATGAAAGAAAAGGTAACATAAAACTGTGTTCCCCATATCCATTTATATCTACAAATGCAAATTATCGTGCATTATCCTTTCTCAACCTAAAGATTACACTCATAATCAAATTATTCAACATTTACTAATGAATTCTTATGGTATTTTAATCATTTCCCTAAAGTACAAATGTTTATTCATCTCCAAACATTTCTTATCAACTACATTATTTGCAAGGAAGGCATTTTGTTAGGCCCTATGGAAGGCAAAACTTGACAAAGCATAGTCCCTACTCCTTTGTAGCTTTTATACTGAAGGATCTTTAAATCTACTAGAATAAATGAGTTTTAGGCTTGAGGAAATATAAAACAAGGTAGAATGCAAAAAGGACAAACAAGAGAAACAAAGGATATCCCGTAAGATGGGGTAGCAGAGTGAAGAAAATAGATTAGAGAGTTTTAGAGTTGAAATCCCAGCTCTGCTATGGACAAGTTACCTAACCTCTCTCAACTTCCCCTTACTTGGCTGCAAAAATGATGGACTCTATCTTCCTACCTTATGAGGTTGTTATGAGCACTTGTGAGAGCACTTGAAATAGTTTCTGACATATACGAAGTTCTTTATAAAATGCAGCTACTACTCTTAATACTATTATAGTACCCTTAGGGTAGCAATGGAAATGACCACTTCCAACACTGATGCCAAGGTAGCATCTAAGCCTTCAATTAGGGATAATGTTTAAACTGTGAAGATGCTGGGAACAGGGATAGACATGGGCAACAGTAGACCCAGAGATATGGAAATGCTGTTTACATATGAGCTGAGCAGAGAGTATTTGACACATAATGGGAGATGAGACTGGCAATGGAGTTTGGGACCAGATAAGAAAGAACTTAGTGTCAGGCCAGGGAGTTAGAGCCATAGAATTGGCAATAGGAAGCTATTGTAGGATTTGGAATATGGTCATGACAATCAGAGCTAGAACGATGTTGTCAATAAGAAAGTCTAGAGATCAAGAATAGGAGACAGATTTAGTAAGACAGTTTAGAGCAGAGATGATGAGGGTCTGATCAATGGTGTATTAAGTTTTCTACTACTGCCATAACAAATTACCACAAATTTAGCAACTTAGTGCAGATTTACCAATCTGTCAGAAATTTGGGTGAGTTTGGCCAGTTTCTTGCTCTGTGTCTCACAAGACCAAAACCAAAGTGTCATCAAGGCTGAGCTTTTATTTGAAGGGTGAAGGGAAGAGCACATTTCCAAGTTCATTCAGGTTGTTGGCAGAATTCAATGCCTAGCCTTCGAAGGACTGAGATCCCTTCTTTGATGCATGACCTCTATCATTTTCAAGCTAACAATGGCATGTTAAATATTTCTTGTCCTTCTAATGTCTCCAGATACCCATTCTGCTGCATTTCTTGTCCCCTCCAGCTAGAGAAAATTCTCTTCTTTAAAAGAATAAATAACTAGATTGGTCCAACTCAGATGATCCAGAATAATATCCCTGTTAAAATGTCTTTGCAGATTACCTTTTGCCATGTAGCGTAACATATTTAGAGAGCCCAAAAAACAGTGTATGGACATCTTTGGGGACCCTTATGCCTACCACAAATGATAACAGTAGAAGGAGATGGAAAGGTGGAGGGATTCAAGAAATATTGTAGATATGTTTTATAAAAAAATATCATTTTCTTTCTGGGAGTAAAGTAAAATAGACAAAATGTTAATCTTTGCAGTTTATACTCTCTGACCAGAATGCAAAACAGCTATAAAGAATATAGACTTTTTAAAGTAAAAAATTCAGAAAATAACTTACTGTTATTAAAGGCATCATTAACAATAGCATGAATTTGTTCATTTTAATTTTCAAAACCTTAGATATATGCATTATCATTCCCATTTGACATATCAGAAAACTGAGACTGAGAAGTTTCATTCATGGTAGATCCATTACAAAGCTGGTACTCTTTATGTAACTTCACTGTTGCTAAAAGTATGTTTTTATAATTAGTTCTTTTCATATCATTAGAAGGGAAAATTTTTTCTTTTCAAAATAAAAATTCTCAGGGAACTATTTGAATTCACTATAGGTTTTAATTTAATTGAACATAATTTTAAGATGTGAACAAAGGCCTAGGAAGTGTAAATAACGAAATCATAAAGAGTTTAATTGTAAGCTGAGAAGTACAAACTAAGGAAAAGAAGTCTTTTAATTTTATTAAAAGTAAATGTTTTAAGTTTTTTAAGCATGAGAGTATAAACAGAAATGACATTTTCAGGTAAAGGCCATTTTTAGTGAATTTCCCATACACTCTGCATAGGTATATGGAGCTACTAGGGTTTGTTTGTTTTTTTCCAAGTGAATCCCATTCCTTTTACCTACTAGGAAAATTTCCATAGACAGTTGCAGATATTTGTTGGAAATTTAATAGCGCCCTAGGTAAGTAGTATAAAATTCTACTAGGAGTAAAGTTAGCTACTTTTTCCAACTAATAGAAAAGTGTAGGAATGTTGACTCATTGTCCCCTTGGGCTTTGAAAGCTATTTTATATTGCAGACATTGTGGAAGGAAAACACCGAGGTAGAATCCATCTTTGCTCTCTGAGGCTGCTCTACCTGGAAAAATCCTTCTTTTTATTATAAGATTTTTTTTTTCTAAACTGACACTCTTACTACCTTAGAATATGTTAACCTTATATTGTTATTCAGTAAATTATTACTGAATTTCTGCTCCACGGCAGTCACCATGGTATGTAGTAAATGAAATCCTCTTTGTATGGTATTTGGTATTTATGTTCCAGAGGGAGAGACAGGCCCTAACAACAACAACTAAATAATTAGTCAAAATTCCAAAGCTTGCTTTGATGGAAAAGTACCAGGTGGCATGAAAGTACATCATAGCACATAACTAACCTAGTCTGGCTCATCTTTCTGCCCATCCCAGCTCTTACCAAATACTTTGCACATAGTAGAGTTTCAACAAATGGTGGTTGAATGGTATAAAATGGTATAAAACGTTAATGGTAGAAAATGTTACACTGACCTTCTGTCTTTGTGTTTGGTTTGTTTGGCAATCTCTGCATTGTGAGTGTGGTCCACAAATCTCCTGGGGGAGGTATGTGGTCAGTGTGTTTGTATGTTTTCTGTTAAAAACAAATGAAAGTCAAATGACCTTTGGAAAAGAGATTTAAGGGGCAGCCTGGGTGGCTCAGCGGTTTAGTGCCTCCTTCACCCCAGGGCATGATCCTGGAGACCCGGGATTGAGTTCCACTTCAGGCTCCTTGCATGGGGCCTGCTTCTCCCTCTGCCTGTGTCTCTGCCTCTCTCTCTCTTTCTCTTCCTCTCTCTCTCTCTCTCTCTCTCTGACTCTCATGAATAAATAAATAAAATTTAAAAAAAAAAGGAAAAGAGATTTAAAAACGTTATAGGTTCTGAATTCGGATACTATGCATACAATGAGAGAGAGAAACAGTAGGTTCTAGCTTTTTAGAAGTATGCCTGATGTTGAGATAGTGGGAAAATTAATCTCGTATAGCCTTAGGCAATAAAGTTCTCCATCAATATAAAAATGTAATTTCTGTAATGAAAACCACAAAGAGTGGTTTTCTTTCTCGTTTTGTTTTTCTCCTGGTATCTGAGGATTCATTGCTTTTCACTGGAAGCTTCATTATCACTTAGAAAATGAGAGTAGGACAAGAGCTAATGAGAAGTCTGAGATAAGGTGGGGACATAATCTGAGGAGGAAGTTGATGGTAAGGCAATACATAATGCAGAAATCGAAAGGTGTAAAGATACAGAAATAATCACAGAAAACCACCAGAGAACCCCCAGCGGGCTGTGCTCATAACTGAGGCATTTCTACAACATCTTCCAACCAGAACCTTCTTTCCAAAGGAAGTATAGTGGCAAGAGGTAGGAAGTCAGTGGCCACCAGCGTCTTTTCATATGCCTTCTAGTCCCACTGATATTTGAAATATCAATTGAGATATTGCTTGTCCCCTTTTGTTTTCTCCCTCCTTCTGCCAGCAGTCATTTTATCCTGGAATTATACATATCTATGTCAAAGGGAAAATGGATGACCAAAGGTTTCTGACTTGCTATCAACCGCACTGAGTTCCTCTTTATTTAACCAGTCAGTTGTGAAATTTTCTTAATGGAAATGATGGTAAGATAGAGTTCTACTTCACTATGTTAAAGTAGATTTCTTACAAAAAAAAAAAAAACAGACTATTTAAGAATCAGTGTTCATGGGCAGCCCTGGTGGCTCAGCGGTTTAGCGCTGCCTTCAGCCCAGGGTGTGATCCTGGAGACCCCGGATCGAGTCCCACGTCAGGCTCCCTGGATGGAGCCTGCTTCTCCCTCTGCCTGTGTCTCTGCCTCTCTCTCTCTCTCTCTGTCTCTCTCTGTGTCTCTCGTGAATAAATAAATTCTTAAAAAAAAAAAAAAAGAATCTGTGTTCATTTGACTTATTTGAAAAGTTCTCCCCCCCAAAATTAAGAAAATAAAAATAGCTTTAGGGATGCCTGGTGGCTCAGTTGGTTAAACATGGGACTCTTGATTTTGGCTCAGGTCATGACCTCAAAGTCATGAGACTGAGCCCCGCATGGGGCTCCACACTCAGGGGGGAGTCTGCTTGAGATTCTTTCCCTCTCTCTCTGCCCTTCCCCCTGCTCGTGCTTGCTCTCTCTCTCTCTCTCTCTCTAAAATAAATAAATCCTAAAAATATCTAGTTTTACACAATGAAATATATAGTTTTATGCAAATGAAAATACTGTGCATTCCAAACAAAGTAGTAGATGAAATTAACCATAAGAAAGATGGTACTGGGATGCCTGGGTGGCTCAGCGGTTGAGCGTCTGCCTTTGGCTCAGGGCATGATCCCGGGGTCCCAGGATCGAGTCCCACATCAGGCTCCCTGCATGAAGCCTGCTTCTCCCTATGCCTATGTCTCTGCCTCTCTCTCTGTGTGTGTATCTCACGTGAATAAAGAAATAAATCTTTAAAAAATAAGTAAATAAATTTTAAAGATCTTTATTATTTTTTTTATTTTAAAGATCTTTAAAAAGAGAGAACTAGATAAGGTCAGTTAGTTTTAATCTTTATCTTCTTGGTCTTTTATGGTTGCTCATTCTTTATGTGTTCTTGGTATAATTTGTTTTTTGTTCTTAAAATAGTATCCATTGAGTTTTTTTTTTTTTAAGATTTTGAATTTCAGTCTATTTCCAATGAGATATTTTAATTTAGTATGGTCAGTTAAAATTCCATTGAATTTAAATATTGCTTAAATTTTTAACTAGACTATCAGACAAGAAATGAGCACTTTTTAAAAAAATATAAATTTAAGAAACTCAGTCACTATGACTAACTGTGCTTCCAATAAAGAAAATGTGTTGTGCAGGCATAGTCCATACTATGGAAAAATTTTACACATCACATGCTCAGCCTCAAAAAGTGTAAGATATTATCAGAGCTGATATGTTAGGTAACACATAAATAGCACACAATGCTGTAAGATTTCTGAAAGGTCCTTCAGACTGGAATCGGATTTTGAATGGCTTCTAGGGAGATTTGTGTTTCAAGCCAGAATTTGAAGACTTAGTAACATCTCAATTAAATCAAAGAGGTGAGCATGTTGGGCATAGGAAACTTGAGTGCCATAGAGTGAGTTCAGGAGCACAAAGTATGAGTCAAAGAGAGATCAGTGACCTAATTTGACTAAAGAATTGATCTTCATACTTTCTTCTAAGTAATTTGGGAACCTTTTAATATTTAGAAGAGTTAGACAGTACAACCCCTAAGTATATTCAGGGGGAGTATGGCATGCTGAAGGAACTAAGCTATGCTGCTGTGCCTGAAGCATAGAGAAGAACAGATGGACTTGAGGCATAAAGCTGGAGAGTTGGGCTGAGGACAGATCATGGAATATCTCAAAAGTTATGTTCAGGAAATTGGATTTTATCCTAAAATTATTGACAATTATGCCACAGGGAGAACACCTAGAGGCAGAAAGATGCTGCTGGAGCTTTGTGGTGATCTTTCAAAAGAGGGTTGTGGTCTGGACTGCCAGGTAGTAATGGGGGGATGAGGATGGATCTGGTAGGACCAGATGGTCAGTAAGAGGAGAAGGGGAGAGAGGAATCAAAGCTAATTTCTGAATGCCTGGCTTGATTAACTGGGTAGACAAGTGTTTTGCTATTTACTGAAACGGGAATCAGATGAGGAGCAATGAGAATCACAGGGTTACTTTGACGAATACAAATATGTATTAATATTTGCAATGTGCCAGTTACGATAACAAGTGCTTTATATACATTATCTTAAGTGCATTGCCTAATTTAACTCTTATTAAATACTAGCTTTTAAGATGTGAAGAAGGCCAGATGATTAAGGAGGACATAAATGTTAGAAGTTGGATGTACCAGCCAGAGAAGCAAAGGGGAAAAAGCCCTAGTTCAGGGGCTGGAAAACTATGGACCAAATGGAGCTTGCTGCTATTATTTTTTTAATATATAAATATATTTTTATTTGATAAAGTTTTATTGGAACACAACCAAGTTCATTTGTTTATGTTTTATCTATAGTTACTTTTGTGCTACAGTGGCTCAGTTAAGAGGTTGCCGGAGAAAACCATATGACCCACAAAGCCTAATATACTCACCATCTGGCCCTTTACAGACAAAGTTTGCCAAGTCCTATTCAAGCTTGATTCAGGTGAGGATACAAATACGATTTTACCCTCCAGGATAAGAAATATCTTTTTGTTTGAACATGAAGGGAGGGAAGTAATTGAATATATGAGAGAGGAAATGACTAAGTGTGAAAATAGACACTCAAATATATTATTGGATAATTTTTGCATCTCAAAATATTAAATGTCACTTAGTCCAGGCAAGCTTTTACCTCATACATAATTTTCAGTTCTGTCTAAACTCCAGAAGTTCTCTACTATAGCTAAACTGATTCCATCAAGGTTATCTAGTCAAGAAGCTTTGCTCCACTGTTGTGAGAGACTGAGGTTTTCTACCAAAGTAGCCTTGACATTTTGTCAGTGTCCATACATTTGCTATCTAGCACATTTATTGTGCTCTGTATAAAATGACAGTTGTCCTGTTTACCACCTCTGCTTTGGGTTCACTGAACAATGCTTACTGTCACTTTTGGTTTTCTTGTTTTATTTTTAATATAACATGAGCATTTAAGTTTATAAAACAAGTGCAACAAACTTAATATTCATAAGTTAAAAGAAAAAAATCTTTGCAGTCAGTGTTCATGATCACTTCTCCACCATATCCAGAATGCTATTGGAAGACCTTTGTTTCTTACCCTGTAACCAGAATTTTGGATTGTCATTGAGATTTCAGCAGTCTTTGAGAAAAATGATGCAGTCCTGGTGGTTAGGCCATGAACAGTTTGTACTGTTCTTTGTGGATAATTTTAGATTAATGTTGACTACTACTGTTTATTTTAATGAATATCAGGTTATGTTAGTGAAGTAATATTCAAGTTTTTTATTGTGAATTTAGTCACAGGAGTTTCTATAAAGTTATGCAACAAAACTTTTAGTTAAAACAAAGAAAAAAATTACAAACTATTGATTTCTCAAAATCTTTACTACTATAGCTTTTCTGATTTTTTAAATTGAATCTGATTCTAGAACTTAAGAGTCTCGTGGTCTAGAGACAATGGGTAACATCAAAAGAACCTACTGTACACATGAAACTAATATAACACTGTACAGTAACAATACTGGAATTAAAATCAAAAACTTTTTTTTAAAAAAAAGTCTTATCCATGACTAAGAAGTTTGGAAAAAAGCAATAGAATAAGTCAGCCTCTTGGGCTAGTTAAGAATAGGTTTCCTGAAATTGGGGAGGAAGATTAAGTGGCAAGTTGAGAGTTTCTGGGCTTAGAAAGGCACATAGGGCTAAAAATATATATATATTCTTGTTATCTTTTTATTTACTGTTATATTCGTTGAGGAGAGAGTGCTTTTTTTCCTTTAGCCAAAAGAAATAGAAGTTGCAACAGGAGAATACTGGACATTTCCTGGATCACCAGCCACTTCATTAACTCTCCAATCCCCATATTTGCTCTTTGAAGGATGGATTATGATCCCTACTCTTCATTGCTTTTGTAAGGAAATGGAAAGAAAGAATAGAAGGAAGAGTAATGGGGGAAGAGGAAGGAGAGAAAACAATAAATTCTTTGAGCAAGTCCTAAAGCTAAAAGATGTGTTGTTTGCTAAAATTTCATTGTTTTAACAAGGACATTTCAGTAACTTTTGTACAGTAATTTTGTGGAACAAACACAGAGACTTCTGTTCACATTACTGGTAACTAAATTCCCCCAAAACACATAGAAACCTATTTTTCATGAAAGATGGATTTTGAAGAACAGAAATACTGGGAGAAAGAACAAGAAGAGAAAAGTGCACCATCATTCATCATATAAAGCTCTCACACCAAGAAGTTCTTACTGTAAAAATTGAAGGAATACCAACATCTGAAGCATAAGTGAGCAGGCCCAGTAATCTCTAGAGATCTGTGGTATGACTTCTAAAGGTGGCCAGTCACTGGTGGGTATTCCCTTCTTTCATTCTTCTTTCCCCCAAAGAACAAAAGAACTGAGCCAAGCTGCATGCTCCTCTTTATTCCAGGACAGGCATGAAATCTGGAGCTATGTTCCAAAACCAGTCCAGCTTCTTGGGATGGCAAATTTATGTTCTCTTTCTGTGTCTCTTTGTTTCTTTCTCTTTCTCTGATACTGTTCAATCTACAGTTCCATCAGAGGCAGAAATCTCAAGAGTTCTTGGCCACTTTGTTTCATATCTGTTAGTCGCACTTCCCTACATCTGTGCTATCTTGAATTGATCCCTGGCAACATTTATTTCCTTACTTTTGGCTTCTTGGCTAGTAGATTCATGGCCTTGCCTATTATCTTCAGCTCTCTAACTCTGGCCTCTTTTCCTGTCTTCCATTCTAAATTAATCTAAAAAAACTAAAGTAATATGTAGAAACTAAAAGTTTCTCTTCCAGGTATAGTAACACACTAAATCAAGAACAATGTAAAAAACTCCTCTGGCACTGGGTGTTATGCTATATGTTGGCAAATCGAACTCCAATAAAAAAATATACCAAAAAAATGAAATAAAAGGGCAAAGAAACAGAATTAAAATTTTAAAAAGGGAAAACTCCTCTGATTGTAATATAACCTTGACTGCCTACCACCCCTGTCACTACCACCACCACCATCATCATTCTTGCCAGTTTGTTTCTGTGTCATTAGTCCTGGCATGGCTTTAGGTCACAGTGAGCATAGTTCATTCTCTTAGACTTTAATTCTGGTGCCTGAAGCTGTCATTTTACTTATTCCTTCCTCCTTGCTTAGTAAAATCATTGACCTTGTTTTCATTGTAAGTGTAATAGTATCTCCATAGCTCTAGAGATACATGCCTTTCCATAATGAAGAAGAGACAGATAAACGTTATATAATCATTTTCTTTTTAAAGAGAGAAATTAAACAGAAATAATTGAATGACCATCATATTACTTCCACGAAGCTTTCTCAATATTTCTGTACTATATGGAAGTTCTGTATACCTCTCAGCTTATATCTGAAGAGGACAAATAGCACATGGTTATGTATTGCTCCTATTTTATCATTAGTAACCATTACAAATATTTACTTACTAAAAGCAATATGGCTATTTGACATATGTAAGAAATATGACAAATTCAACAAACAAATTTATATTGAAATATGGAAGGCCAATATACACATATGCATGGAACAGTTCTATAAGTGAGTCAACTATAATATGTTTAAATATAATTTACTATAATTATTAATAATATACTATAATTTGCATTTAAAAGATACTTTTTTTGAAAACTAGAATTAAAAAAAAACTTAAAAAAAAAAAGAAAACTAGAATTATTTTTCTCATTTAATAGAAAAAGACAGGTGTAAGATCACTTGTGATCTTATAAGTGATTTTCTTGAGGTCTTATAGTAATATTAATAATGAAGCAAAGATACAACCTAATTCATTGTTTAATAGTATGATTGTGCTGTGTCTGTACTAGGAAATTTTCTTTTTATTTATTTATTCATTTTGAAAGATTTTAAGTAATCTCTACACCCAATGTGGGGCTCAAACTTATAACACTGAGATCAGTACTTGTATGATCTACCAACTGAGCCAGCCAGGCACCACAGAAGTTTTCTTTTTAAATTCATAGCTATATTCTACATAGTAGCTATTTTCATAGAGGATATGTTAGGATGGAAATTTTATATACCTTATATATAATACCTTTACTTTTTTCAGAACTAAGCTAACTCCTTCCTTAATAAGATCTCAAATATATGCTTAATAATTTCTAGCTTTTATATGTCACTCAAGATTTAGTGCTACTGAAAATTTCCCTATCATAAATGATTATAAAGGTAAAATAAATGTAAATGTTTCAAGGCAATCTCTTCAAATTAGCCACACAGGCAAAGAAGGAAGAATCACACATTGTGTGCCTAGATACAAGGTAGCAACAGACCAAGGCAAAGTGGTTTTTAGTAATAATGTCTCCATAATACATTTTCCTTTGGGCCTTGCTTTCTTGGTTCTAGGCTTAAAGGCAGATACCAAAGCTGCAGATAGGAATTCTTTTTTTTTTTTTTTCAGATAGGAATTCTTATGTCTGATAAGTAATAACAGACTGCAGCAAGCAGTACTTAGTAGTGTCTCCATAAGGCATTTCTTTTTGGACCTCATTATTCATTTTCAAGATTTTCTTAGCTAAACTCTCATTTCTTTTATTGAAGTAGAGTCCACACCCTACTTCATTAGTTTCAGGAGTACAACATAGTGATTCCACATCCCTATTTTACAGTATGCTCACCACAAGTGTAACTGCCTTGTGTCCTCATACAATGCTATTACAATACCATTGACTGTATTCCCTATGCTCTACCTTTCATCCTGTGACTTATTTATCCCATAACTGAAGGCCTGTACCTCTCACTCCCTTTTATCCATTTTGCCCATCCCCCCACCATCATCCCCTCTGGCAATCATGTTTGTTCTCTATGAGTCTTTTTCTGCTTATTGCGTGTTTTGTTTTTTAGATTCCGTATATAAGTAAAATCATTTGGTATTTGTCTTTCTCTGACTTATTTCACTCAGCATAATATCCTCTAGGTCCATTCTTGTTGTTGCAAATGACAAGATCTCATTCTTTTTTTAATGCCCGAGTGCCATAAAATATATTCCATCCATTGGAATATATGTATTCCAGTATATACACACACATTCCGTTGTGTGTATATACCATATCTTTTTTATCCATTCATCTGTCAACAGGTTTTCCTCCATTATCTTGGCTATTGTAAATACAATAAACACAGGAGTATGTATATCATTTCAAATTAGTGTTTTCATTTTCTTTGGCTCAATATCCAGTAGTGGAATTACTGAATCATTTGATAACATTATTTTTAATTTTTTTAAAGATTACTTATTTATTTATTTGACAGAGAGAGCACACATGCACAAACAGGGGAGCAGCAGGCAGAGACAGAGGGAGAAGCAGGTGCCCCACTCAGCAAGGAGCAGATGCAGGGCTTGATAGAACCTCAGGATCATGACCTGGAGCCTAAGACAGACAGACACATATCCAAATGAGCCACCCAGGCACCTCCATACTGTTTTCCATAGTGGCTGCACCACGTTCTCATTCCTACTAAAAGGCTTCCTTTTTCTCCACATTCTCACACACACTTGTCATTTCTTTTTTTTATACTAGCCATTCTGACAAATGAGAGGTCATATCATGAGATATCTTTGTAGTTTTGATTTGTGTTTCCCTGAGGATGAGTGATGTTGAGTGTCTTTTCATGTGTCTGTTGGCCATCTGTATGTTTTCTTTGGAAAAATGTCTATTCAGGTCCTCTGTCCATTTTTAATTGGATTATCTGGGGGTTTTGCTGTTGAGTCGTATAAATTCTTTATATATTTTGGATATTGATTCCTAATGGATATATCATTTGCAAATATCTTCTCCCATTCAGTAGGTTGCTTTTTTGTTTTGTTGATGGTTTTCTCTGCTGTGCAGTTTTTTATTTTGGTAAAGTCCCAATAGTTTATTTTTGCTTTTGTTTTCCTTGCCTCAGGAGACCTATCTAGAAAAATGTTGCTCCAGCTGATGTCAGAGATCGTTGCCTGTGTTTTCTTCTAGAAATTGTTCTTTTTTTCCCCCTCTGTAAGCTGTAAAGTTAAAATTGCATCAAAATGTGGACTAATTTGAGAATTGGCGTCTTTGTAATATCAATTCTTCCTACTCAGATTCCTAGTAAGTCTCTCTATTGATTTAGGCCTTTCTTTCTGTTCTTCAGTTATATTTCATAATTCTCATCCTATATCTTTTGGACATAATTTGTTAATTTTATTCCTAGATATTTTGCAACTTGCATCACTATAGTAAATACCATATTTTTTTCAATCACATTTTCTAACTGGTTATTTTTGGTATTTACTTACTGCAATCATTAATTTAAATTGTATGTTTAATATTCCGTCAGGCCACCTTACTGAACTCTGATTAATTCCACCAGTTTTCCCTTTACATTTTTAAAATACAACCCTAAATCTTCTGAAAATAGTAAGATACCTGCTTCCTCTAAGTGTACTTTCAAGGTGCATCTGTTCTGATTTATTACAGATTAGTTGGAGCCGTGGCTTGAGATAGGTTCTGAAATGATGTTGCATTTGTTCCCTGCTCCTTTAGAAAATGGCTCTCTACAATGCGCTGCTTTTTTAAAAAGGGAGGGAGGAGAGGAAGCAATTCTTTTTCCTTCCTAACCCCAAGTCTATATTATATAAGTAGTGTCAAATAAAGCAAAGTTAAGTTTTCATTTGTAGTGTATCCTCCGTAGTCCTTTGAAGCGTAAACTTTAATCTATGATTCATTGCTTTTTAAGGTCACTGGACTGTTTAATGTATTGATATGACATTGGGGCTGTTGCCAATCTAAGATCTATTTCTAGTTACCAATATTTTCAAAAACATGAAAAAGTAAATTTTTAAAATGAATTAACAAAATGACAGGAACAAGGGCAAAGTAATCAGAAGCAATATTTAGTAAGAGCTGCTAGGCCTCTGGCATTCTAACCTTTCTCATTTACGTGTGTTACTGGTTGGGACGCCTGGATGGCTTAGCGATTGAGCATCTGCCTTCTGTCAGGGTGTGATCCTGGAGTCCTGGGATGAGTCCCGCATCCGGCTCCCTGCATGGAGCCTGCTTCTCCCTCTGCCTATGTCTCTGCCTCTCTCAATCTCTCTGTCTCTCTCTCTCTCTCTCTCGAATAAGTAAAATCTAAAAAAAAAAAAAAAAAAAAAAGGTTAAAAAAATAAATGTGTTACTGGTTAAAAATGGGCAATATCAGACATTGTAAAGATGGAAAATTGTTTCACCAAAAGTGACATTTCTCAAAGTGTATCCCACAAAGCAATAGACCTTTGGATATCAACAGATATTAAGGAGAAAGATAGGATTTCATGGTCAAGTAGAGAAAATGTAGGTTAAACAGTTTTTTGTTTCAACGTTTTAAATTTGAGTATGATTGGGATGCCTGGGTGGCTCAGTGGTTGAACGTCCTGCCTTTGGCTCAGGTCATGATCTTGGGGTCCTGGGATCAAGTGCTACATAGGGCTCCCTGCAGGGAGCCTGCTCCTCTCTCTATGTCTCTGCCTCTTTCTGTGTGTCTCTCATGAATAAATAAATAAAATCCTTAAAAAAAATTTTGAGTATGATTGACACACAATGTTACATCATTCCAGGTGTACAACATAGTGATTTCACATCTCTATACCTTATGCTATGCTCACCACAAATGTAGCTGCCATCTTTCACCATACAGTGTCATTATAATATCATTGACTATGTTGGATTTGGATTTTTTTCTAAATGCAGGACTTCATCAAGCCCTTTGTTATGTTTATGTGCTTTGTGACTTTTCAAAAGAAAGATAAAACGTGTAGTTTCCTGGCTTGCTTTGACCAAGTAACCTTTTGTCTGTGAAGCATATCTTAGAATCAGTATTCCTGGGAAAACACCTAAACATCCTCAAACTTAAATAGCAGCATGTGTTTTTAGAGAATCAGAGTTAGAGGAAGTAGACAAAAAACTTTTCTCTATTTAAATAGTTTTATATCTCTGGTTGCAGTTTTCATTAAATGGGTGACAAAGGATGAACTTGACCTTCTTAGCTGTTTTACATATCCCTGCTCCAGTCTTTAACTGAATCATGAAGACACCCTTTAGAACTAGTTCTGTGGTGAGCTAAGAGGTGTAGGAAGAAGAAAGATGTCAATGATGGAGAAATGAAGTCAGGTGGAATAAAGCTGTGGTGATCTAACCAGAGGTGAATTGACTTAATCTAAGCTATGGAATAAATGAGACTTGTAGATTTGAAACACATTGTGATGGTAAAACATAGTATGACTCTTGTGGTTATTTTCAAATGTCCCAGATGTTGTTTATGTAGAACTAGGGGATTAACTTAAAGGACATAGAGGAAGATTTATGCATAGATAATGAAGGCTGCAGCTACCAAAGACAGCAATCTAGAAGATAAAAGAAAAAGATTACTTACTTACAAAATAAGATTATTGATATACATATTAGGGTAAATGATATTGGCAAAGAGTCAAATAAGTCAAATAAGACTCTGAGATTTAGTTTAGACAAATTTATCAGAAAGAAATGTGAACCACATCTATAAATTTTAATTTTCCAGCAACCCTATTTAAAAAACTAAAAAGGAAACAAGTGAAATTCATTGTAGTAATATATTTTATTTAATCTATTCAAAATATTATTTCAGTGTAATCAATACAAATTATTAATGAGATATTTTATATTCAATTTTCTGTACCAAGTGTTTGAATTTTATATTTGCAGTACATTTTTTTTAAAGATTTTATTTATTTATTAATGAGAGACAGAGAGAGAGAGGCAGAGACACAGGCAGAGGGAGAAGCAAGCTCCATGCAGGGAGCCCGACGTGGGACTTGATCCCGGATCTCCAGGATCAGGCTCTGGGCTGAAGGCAGTGCTAAACTGCTGAGCCACCCGGGCCGCCCCTGTTTGTAGTACATTTTGATTCAGAGCAGCCACATTTCAAATTCTCAGTCAGCACGTGTGGCTTGTGCCACACGGGACAGCGTAGATTTAGCCCCTGGCACTCTGCAGATGTGCATCTTGAGCTTTGGCTTCCTTATCTATACATGAAGATAAGATCCATTTCAAGGGGCTACTATAAGGATCAAAATATAAAATGTATGTGAGGATACTTTGTAAATTATTTACAAATAAGGATGAGTATTTCCTTACTTGTCATGGCACACTTGGAGCTGTTCTATAGATGCAACTAAAAGTGCGTTTTTCCTGTAAGCATCAGAAAAAATGAACTCAATGAAGGCATTAACAATGAATCCATGAAAAGATAGAAGTAACTACAGTTTTTACCCCATATTGCAAGTTATTTTGCTGCTCTACATTCTATTCTGTCTGATGGAGTGCAGCTAAACAAAATAAACACTTTCATGTGCTACCTTTCCAAAGAATTAAATTATCAAAAGATTGTTTTCATGGAAGAGCTGATACATTTTTTATCTAATTATTTAATTCTCTACCCCTTATTTGGCTACCAAGAAGTTAAAAATAAGTTTGAAATTCAACTATAACAATTAAGTCGGACCTGGGCAGCTCTGGTGACCCAGCAGTTTAGCACCGCCTTCAGCCCAAGGTGTGATCCTGGAGACCCAGGATCGAGTCCCACATCGGCCTCCCTACATGGAGCCTGCTTCTCCCTCTGCCTGTGTCTCTGCCTCTCTCTCTCTCTCTCTCTGTCTCTCATAAATAAATAAATAAATAAAACCTAAAAAAAAAAAAAGACTTTAAAAAAAAAGTTGGACTTAAAGTAGTGTATTTCTACTCATTTACATTTCATTATTTTTCCTTTTTTTCTACTTTATTTTACCATTATTTTTTCTGCTTATTCTTCTTTAGTAGTAAAACTATTAATACAAATAAAACCAGGGACGCCTGAATGGCTCAGCGGTTGAGTGCCTGTCTTTGGCTCAGGGCGTGATCCCCGTCCCAGGATCAAGTCCCACATCGGGCCTCCTGGGGGGGCCTGCTTCTCCCTCTACCTATGTCTCTGCCTCTCTCTGTGTCTTTCATGAATAAATAAGTAAAATCTTTTTTAAAAAAAAATTAAAATATTAAAAAACCTAAAACCAAAGGTTGAGCTATTTTACAGTTTTTTTTTTTTACAATATACTGCCATTGAGAATCTTTAATCAAATTTCATCAAAGATTACCAGCCGTATTACATGCCATGATTAGCTTTCTATAAACAACTTTGCTTTCTGTGTACAAATCAGCATCAGTGAAATAAAAAATAAAACCGTTTCCTAGGCCAAGAATTTTATTAACTTTGTTTCAAACTTTATTCCCAGGCTCCTTCAGCTTATATAGCTGCAAAGAATGTATAAGCAAAAACTGGAAAGAGTTGCTGGGTCCAAGGAGCTTGGGCTTAAAAATATTAGATATCTAGATTTTATCAGATCCATGAACCAAATGTTAAAAAGCAATCATAATATAAAATAGCAGCTCCCAGTAACTTCTTCAAGTTTTATCTTCTTCAGATGTTGACTCAATTTGGTTTGCTCCATTCTTGGAAGCTTCATCAAAATTCTTTGCAAGATTGGGAACTTCATCATCATCCTCCTCTCTCGTAGCAAGTGATGCTTTTCCATCTACAGATTGTGTAGGCAGAGCATCTGCAGTCTTCTTAAAACTAGTCAGATTGTCTACACCAAGGTGGTTTAAGATGCTGAGAAGCATTTCTCTCAGCTGCTTTGCCTCAGCATGACCTGTGATGGTCCAAGTGTTGGCTGCTAGCGATGCCTGAACTTCAGGATTGTTGAAGTGGGTCACTGATCCCTTGGCTTGTGAACATATTCACTTCTTCAACACCAGAAATATTGTTTACCCCTAATTTCTTTAAGAAGAACTGAAGTTTTTATCATCTGCTGTAGTCGTTCTATGAACCATCTTCTTCTGGCAAGCAGTTCCTTTCCCACCAATGAGCACTTGCGCTTGCAGTTTGGTGAGTCTCTCCTGGTTCATGATAGTTTCTTTCATCTTGGAGTGGAAAAGGGCCCATGCACAGGGGAATAGGGTTGGCACTCAGGGGACCCCAGGAGGACCAACTGACGCACACACACACACACACACACACACACATACACACACACGGGGACACAAGACAGCAGCTCTATTTTACAGATTTTTAAGATTAATAAGATTGACATTGAAATTAGATAACTGACTTATCATTCACACCAGAAAGCAAAAGTTCCAGAAGACCAGAAAAAAAAAAAAAAATGATCACTATTTTGATAATAAACTATTTTTTTAAAGAGAAAAAATTTAGTTATCAAGGAATATAGAGCTGACATTGTTTAAAAAATGCTATACTTATTCCTTTAACCAAATTAAATCCTGAACAGCTCATCAGAATATAAAAGAATACGATTCTGTTGGGGAGATCCACAAGTTTTACCATAACTAGGTAATGAGATATAATTAAATTTGTAGTCTATTTTTGATAGTCTCATTAATTCTATGTATTTTCACCATTGTACTATTAGGGAAAGCAGAAAGTAGGCACAGATATAAAAGAATAGATATGTTTTGTAGTCTAGAGTTAAAAACTGTGACATCAACATACTTTTGGCAAAGCTTCCTATAATACTTGATATAGTCTTACATTATGGAGAACTACAAGGAGAAAACTGTTGCTTTAATTGGCATTGAAGTACCTTTTTTTGGTATAGATATGATCTATACAGATTATGAAAACATGGGAAATTTCTTTAAGAAAAGAGGAAGTGGTTCGCTACCTAAGTCATAACTTATATTCTACCTCAGTCATGTAGTTTTTAAAAACAGGTCATCTCTGCACAAGAGACAAACAGGGTAGCAGTGCTATGATGTGAAATTTAGGCACCGAGTATTCCTGGGGCCCTGTGTTTTCTCAGAGTCTACATTCTCCTTAGATTGCTCATACTAAATTAGGTTATATGCTTCACAAGTTCAAAGACTTTATCTTCTCTATAAATTATCATGCTTAAAGCATCTACATTCAACCTCCCATATAATTATTTTTTATATAATTGGAGTTAGTAGTCACCCAGCTAAATTAAAAACTGCTAGAGAGAAAGCACCATTTATTATAACTCTTTTACCTACTTCATGATACAAAGACAGTATAGATTAGTGTGAAAGATTTTTCTTGCTTGATATCAAGTATCATCTTGATAGTATCAAGATGAAAACTCTCACTGGCTACATTTCTGTGATTTCTCTTTCAATCTCTGGATTTGGAACTGTTTTTAGACAGATCAATGAAATTTTCAGTGGTTATTAGTAGTTGCTATTGAATGACTTTTTATTTTATTTTCTTTGGGTTAATTCTAAAAAATCGGTAAAAATATAAGATAATGCAATGTACTTCTTAGAAATCCTAGTAAATCAGAGATTGATTTGTGGAAATAATAATGAACAAGTCAAATGAGATTCATTTACCCCTTTTAAAAAGTACTATGTTTAGCAAATCTTTAAGTATATATATACATATATATGCATCATGCTAAGGAGTCAGATTCTAGCAAAACTTTAAAATAGAAAAGAAAAAAAATAGAAAAGTCATGGTCTATGGAATGGTTTTTTGTTTTACTCCTCTTTTTCTGGTTATACCAGTAGTACTAGCAAACATCTGTTCTGACTGGTGAGTTGTAAAATATTTTCAGTGTTAACCCTGGTTTGTGTGAGGCATAATTGCCTTCATTATATCCCTTTTGTGCATATGAATAAATGAAAATGTGTTTAAATTTCTCCAGTTACATTTACATTTCACACCAGGAACCTAATTTCAACTCAATAACCCCTGAGAATAAAACATAAAATCTTGCTTAAGCCAGTAATTAGTTACATTTCATAGTAAACAAAAAGAATTCATTAAACTTTTATGTTTTTCCTTCCTGGTAATAGTGGGTTATGTATAAATTTTTAAGTATCCTTGATCTGTGTAACCTTCAAAGCTGTTATTTTAAGTCTTCATTTATTTTCTGATTAGAATAAAGAGCCTTTCACCATGTCTACATGTTATTTCCAAAGGGCCAAAGAACATTCATCCTCTTTAGGTTTACCTGGATCAGTATTATTTGTAGTGTAAAATCCTGACAAATGCACTGATACAAGTAGTAAACATTAAACTAAAAGAGAGCCTCCAGTTTTGGAGAGATAAGTAGAAATGAGAGATTTTTTTTCATTAAAACTCCAAATTATGTAATCAACAGCTAAAAGTTCAACTGTACTCTTCCTCACTAAATATATCTCCTTAGGTATCATTATCTCTCCCACTCTACTCATTGGGGTCTGACTTCTTGCACTTCCAGCATGGAGAGTAGGGGTACAGAAAAAATTTGGGAAAATTAGTGATTCTTTGTGGGGTTGATTGCTAATGTTCTTCTATTCTCAGATCCATAAGGGCTCTTCATGGCCCTTCATGTTAAGTATTGAATGTATGTCCTTATGTGTTAATGCCTTCCACCACCTACATCCTTTTATTCTTTTAAGACTCATCTACTCATAGATGGCTGACTTGTAGTGCAGAAATACACTCCACATAAAGCCAGATTGTTTACCTTATCTACATTAAAGAATATTTAATATTCTATCTCCTTGGCCTTTTACTACCTATTCCATGACTAAGTCAGGATTCAAAAAAGCCCTTGTAGCCAGGAAAGGTCACACCCCCGAGGATGCTTCCAGCAATCTGCTGGTGTTCCCAAAGTGCAGGAAAAGACATTATTTCAAAGGAAAATATATCTTGAAAGAAAATAGAGGAAAAAGGCTACTTCATCAAGGAGATCTGGGGAAAGGATGGGAAGAAATAATATTGACTGACAAATGGAACAAAGCCATAATAGTGTCTCCAGTCTTGAGTTACATGATTTTAATATGCTTTCTCCTAGAAGAAGTCAAATGATTGCCTTTGGAGAAAAGGTAATCTATACAAAAGTTGTTATGTGACTCTAGCCTTTTCCTTCATGGATTTGCTGACGCAAACTTTGCAGAAACATAGGTGTGGAAAATATGTGTTCTTGTAAATTCCAGAAGAATTCAATGTAGGCACTTAGTCCTTTGGTTTGTTGTTTGGGATTAGTTGCTCTTCACTGTAAGAATTTCTATTCAGTGCTTATAATGTGAACAATATAATGATGATAATCTATTGAGTGTTTAGGAATAAGTCTCAAGGAACGTAGTGATCTGACAGGCAAATTGTTTCCTGCTGCTAATGAAATATCAATGCAGAGTTAAAATTGCCTTAGAAAATAAATCTGTAGGTGAAACTGAAATATTTCAAAGCTGGAGTCTTTTATTCTATCGCTGTGTTCTGTTCTAGCAAAGAAATGTAACTCTATTTCTATTTAGATATGTACCTACTTGAAAACCTGATCTCTTGCCTTCCATATCAAAACCAACACATTGTGTAATTCTTAAAGTTCTTTGGGGGGACATGAAGTCCATATTTTTGGGATAAGGGTTTTTCTTTTATTCCTGAACTTTTATTGAATTATTTAGAACTATTTTATGAGTAATTAAGGAAGTAAATGTAATCGTACTTTAGGTATATTATTTATTATTTAGAAATCATAAAATTCTATAGAAGCAAGACCATCTAGACGCTTTAAGACTTGATTTTTATAAAAGTTATCAGGCTTGGGCAGCCCGAGTCGCTCAGCGGTTTAGCGCTGCCTTCGGCCAAGTCCCATGTCGGGCTCCCTGCATGGAGCCTGCTTCTCCCTCTGCCTGTGTCTCTGCCTCTCTCTCTCTCTCTTTCCTCTATGTGTATTCTCATGAATAAATAAATAAAATCTTTAAAAAAAAAGTTATCAGGCTTGATAACTTTTGTTAACAAAATGCTTCTGTTAACAGCAAACACCTTCCAACACCACACATACTTCTTTGTCAGAAATTCTTATTACTAGAAGTTGAAATGATACAGAGGGCTTTTTTTTTAAGATTTTATTTATTTATTCATGAGAGACACAGAGAGAGAGGCAGAGACATAGACAGAGGGAGAAGCAGGCTCTACGCAGGGAGCCCGACGTGGGACTCGATCCCGGGTCTCCAGGATCACGCCCTGGGCTGAAGGCAGCGCTAAACCGCCGAGCCACCTGGGCTTCCCGAGAAGGGTTTTTTTTAAGCTTTTTTATTGTGAAATAATTACAAACTCACAGGAACCTGCAAAAATAATACAGAATGTCTCATGTTTCCTTCATCCAACTTCCTCCAGTGGTAGTATCTTTTATAAATATAGTATAATATCAAAACCAGGAACTCTAAATTGGTTCAGCAATGTTAACTAGACTACAGATCTTAGATGGGATGAGTGAATGTGAGGAAGAATCTAGAAAGTTTTTCATATTTGAGACTTATATGATATATTTAGTGGTTGTCTTAGTTTACTTGGGCTGCCAAATCAAAGTTCCATAGACCAGGTGGCTTAAACAATAGTAATTTATTTCTCACAGTTCTGGAGACCAGGAAGTCTGAGATCAAGGTTCCAGTCAATTTGGTTCTCTGGTGAGAGCTCTTTTCCTGGCTTTCAGAAAACTGCCTTCTTAGTATGTCCTTTAATGGCTGAAATGGGTGGGTTGGGGGGGGGGGATATTAAGAGAGAGAGAAATGAAACAAGCTTTCTAGTATTTCCTCTTGTAAGACCAAATCCCATTAGGAGGGCCCTACTCTCCTGGAAACCTAATTACTTCCTGAAGGCCTTTATCTCTAAATACCATCACATTGGAGACTAGAGTTTCAACATATGAAGATAAAATTCAGTCCATAGTGATGTGGAAGCATTTATCAAAATAGAGAATGTAGGTGAGGAAAGAAATACCATTTCTATCTTGGGAATGATGATTTTGAAATGCCTATGGAGATAGGTAGGAGGCAGCTGCCACACCAGTCTAAGGTTTAGGGGGTTGGCTGGGCTACAGATGTAAAATAGGAGACCTAGGAGTCATAAAAAACGAGAGTGTTTATAGGATGAGAATTGATGGAACTTCACATATCTGTTCAATAGAACAGTTCCTGATCAGTAATGAACATTATAGAAAGGAGAGCTCAACTTGTATCCCATTTGTGAGGAAGGGTTTCATTAAAGAAGTAGGACTTTGATTTATTTAGATAGAGAATGTGTATGTCTGTGCATGTATAAGATCATCTAAGTATAGAGGCAACCTATCCAATTTTTTAACTAAAGCTATGTTGAGCTAATTCTTCAAGATTCCCAGTATCCATTTCAAGATTTTTCTTTTAATCAGTAGGTTAATTTTAATAGCTATATATTCAGTTCACAAAGAGTAAATAATAGACATATCTAGTGTCCATTATGTGCCAGACATGATACAAGTCCTAGAGAGTCAAATATAAGGAAGACTTATACATTTACTATGCATGAAATACTCAAAATCTACCAAGTAAGGCAAGTATAATGTGTGTCCAGTGTGAGAGGTGTGAAATGATTAATGTTTATAGCAGGCATTGGAGGGATGTAGTATCCAAGTGAGAGTTTATTATATATGCATGGGAAAGGACTCACAATATGTAAGGTTTTTTTTTTTAATGTACACAAAAATTATAGAGTATGATTCAATTTTCATTATAATTTAATTACAGATAGTAAATATACCAAAATATATTTTTCCTTCATTTAGGTAGTGAAAATATGAGGGTTTTTTTCCCCATTAGACTTTTCAATATTTTCCTGGTTTTCTACAATAAGTATATCATGTTTTAAAATTATACATTCTTGGGGTGCCTGGATGGCTCAGTCAGTTAAGCCTCCCACTCTTGATTTTGGCTCAGGTCATGATCTTGGGGTAGAGAGGCTGAGCCCTGCTTTGGGCTCTGCACCCAGCGCAGAGTCTGCTTGTCCCTCTCCCTCCCTCTACTTGCATTCTCTCTCTCTCTCAAATAAGTAACTAAAATAATAAAACTAAAATTATGCATTTTTTATATAATTAAAGAAAAAAAGCAGTTGAATGGACTAAGCTGCCTAGTTCACATGAATTACAAATATTGACCTTTCATAAGTTTCCTCCACTGGTTTGCCCATGTCCCACAGATTGCTCAATCTTCATTCATTTTGCTTTTTGTAAATTAAATTGTGTTTTTGTCTTTCAAAAAGTAAATTGTGAATTGGCTTTTTAATGATTATTTTAAGAACAATGAGCAACCAGACTTCTCTGTAAGTTATCTTATAGAATAGCTGTTTCTATGAGAATCAAAGAAAGAAAAAGAAGCCTCAAGTTAGTTTTCAAAGAAGAAATGGAAAGAAGGAACTGGAAACAAGCATCTTCTCTTTCCTGAAATTC
Organism: Canis lupus dingo; assembly: GCF_003254725.2. Lineage (NCBI taxonomy): Eukaryota > Metazoa > Chordata > Mammalia > Carnivora > Canidae > Canis > Canis lupus. The sequence goes on from NC_064255.1 coordinate 5,595,007, forward strand.
TTTAAAGCTTTTAACATTAGAAAAACATTCCAGCACCTAAATGCTCAGGTCTCTGATGGAGGATAAGTCATTAGGCTTTTGTCATCAGGTCACTGACCCATGTTCCTGACCTGGGGATGACACAAAACTGCATTCTCTTAGGCACTTCCCTTTGCCTCTGATACCTCCTTGCTATTGGACTGGATCTGTTATTCCTCTAGAGGTCTAAAGGGATGAAATCACCAGAATACCAGAAGGTCCTAGCATAAACTCTGGAATGTCCTGGCTAAATGTCAACATGGAAAGCAAGAAATATCTATCTATCTATCTATCTATCTATCTATCTATCTATCTATCTATCATCTCCTCATATACATTCTGAATGTATTCCAAACACATATTCCAAATATATATTCCAAATGTGTATTTCAAATACATATATATACACACAAATTATATATATTTTCCCCAAAGTGCTGAATAATGGTTACAAAATTATAATTTGAGGTAGTATGTATATTTTAATATATATAACATAGATTAATAATTTTTGTTAATTATTGAATTACTGAACAAGCCAATTTTTAATGTGAAACTCTGAAGACAAAAAAAAACCCTCATTAATCACTTTGCTTCAGAGATCACAGAATACCAGAACTGAAAGGAACTATCTAATCCAACTACCCATTTGTTTCTTGAATCTTCTCATATCATCTTCCGGGTACTTGGCCTATGGCTAAACACTTCCAGGGACAGGGAATTCACTTCTTAAAGATAAAAAAAACCTACTCCATCTTTCTAAGAGCTTTGATTATGATTAATATCTGGCTTGCTGTGACTTCATTCGTTGGTTAGTTATACTCTTTGCACTCATGTAACCCTTCAAATGACAGTTTTTCATATATTTTTAAAATATTTTATTTATTTATTCATGAAAGACACAGAGAAAGAGAGAGAAGCAGAGACACAGGCAGAGGGAGAAGCAGGCTCCATGCAGGGAGCCCGATGCGGGACCTGATCCCAGGACCCCAGGATCGCACCCTGGGCCAAAGGCAGGCTCTAAACCGCTGAGCCACCCAGGGATCCCGTTTTTCATATTTTTAAAGAAAGTTTTGATGTCCTGCCTGACTTTTCTTTTTAGCCTTCACCCTTTTTGTCTTTCTTATTCAAGTTTCCAAATACTTTAATTCATCTCCTCCAAAGGTCTTCAAGTTGTCCCTGAAGAGTGAGTGGGATCCTTAGCGTACGGGACTGTTTCAGTGCAAAATGGGCTGTCACCTCCTTTCCTGTAGACTTGAGAGTATGCATCTATTTTGGTATATCAGAGTACATAAACTCCTTTAGGTAACTCCTTAACAGCTCAATCATTTCACAGATCATTTCAAACAATCAAAAATAAGGAAGATGCAGTAGCCACCATAGGATTTTGAGTTATAGCGGGTTACAACTAGTCTAAAGGCCTATTGCTTTCTTAAACATTTGAGGAGTGTTAGATTTAATTTTTCTGCTTTTTCTTTGTGAGTTTGTTTTAATCTCTTCCTTTTCTGGGATGGGAAACAGATGGGAAAGGTGGTAACACATGGGAGTAAGCAGAGATATGCAGTCATTTCTTAAGAAGTACTGAAGGGCACAAAGTTTATTACCTAAAATGCTCTCCTTTGGTGGAGAGGGGAGGTGCTCTCTTTTAGCAGGATCTATTTTTCGTTATTTGCTATAAAAAATAATTTAACCTATACATTGAAATGTAGTCTCCATTCCTTTGAGATTTATGGTGGGCTTCTCAAGACAGTGATAATTAAGCCTGTCATTTCAAGTCTTATTTTACCAAGATTGTGCCATGGCTTCTGACTGTGAAATTAATAGACTCTGAAAACAGCTGGTTGTAAATTCTCACTTTTATGAATCATCATACTTTACCTAATAAGCATTTTTGTGGTGAAAATAAACTTCTTCTGATTCACCTATTTCATAGATGTGGGTCTCGGGACCTTGTTTTATCAGACCAGATTTAGTAAAGTGAGGCACCATGCATAATACTACAGTGAGTTCTGGGCTTTTCTGGGAAACAATTGAGTTTAAGACCAAAAGCTAAAGAGGTTCAGAAGGAAGTATGTTGAAAATATAACACATGACTTAAAAACCAAAAGAGATTATTTAGCAGCTTTAGCAGTTTCAAAGAAACTATTATTTATGTGTAAATTATCTAGCATTACTCAATCCTTAATCCTGTAATATTCCAGTTTCTAATCTATTAATAATCAGCAAACAAAAAATGTGACAAAAAAAATAAATGAAATAAATTTAAAAAAATTTTTAAAAAGTGTGACAAAGATTTGTTAGTTTAGAGCTGATCAGCACAACCCTATGGCAAAGTTCTCCTTAAGTAAATTACCCTGTGTCCTAGAAAATAAAGTCATTTCCCAAGAAGAGCAATTATCCTAGAAAAATGTTTGTTCCCAGAAGAATTAATGGTCTAGTGAAAATGTTCACCATAATATGTGTGAACCAAAAAAAAAAAAAAAATCGTTTTACTGTCAAAGGGAAGCTACTTGGGTGCTGATTACGTTATAAGATTCCTTCTTTAACAAGTTACTTGGTTGGTAAGGGTTCTTTCACTTTCAAGCAGGAGTGAATGGCAGTTATGGATTCTGGCAGGAAATCAAGGAACAGCAGTATCTGCATTGCAAGGATGGGGTCACTCGTTCCACACAGTGGAATACCTCTCTGCCAGTACATGATTTAGTGCTAAGTGAAATACTGAGAAAGGGCACACTTTATGAAAATGATAGGTATAGTCCTATTCCGAATCATTTTGTGATGTTACATTACAAACTGAATGTAAACTCCCTGAAATAAATTTCTGACTAAGAAATTCCAATTCAAGAGAGCATAAGGAAAATTATAATATGCACACTTCACATTTTGAAAGAAACATTTCTTGCTCTTGAACAGTAGTATTTCTTTGTCTTTCTGATATAAAAAAGAGCTGAAGATGAAGTCTATATTCTCTGTTTTAAATGTACTATCTAAGACAAAGGTGATCCAGCTAGCGCCACATACGAATATCATTAAAAATAAAATTTCTACTTCACTTGAATGAAATATGAGAACTCACCTCTCTTGTAGTGAGACCTGGAATTCAACACAGAAAAGATCCATGGGAAATTGTTTTTCAAGATCTTAAATTCAGCTTTTGTTTTTCTCTCTTTTATGAGTTGGCCCAATATAAAAATGTGCATTCATTCATTCTTTCAACAATATTCCTTTGAATATGTTCAAGGACAATACCAGGTATTGAGGATATAGCAGTGAATAAGACCAAGACATGGCACCCACCATCATGTGGATTATGACCTAGCTGTAGAGATATTGAGTGTAAAACCCCACTGTGAAGTGGTTGGAAGGGGGCAGGCAAAGAAGCTCTTAGAGAAACAGGGTGAACAGAGGTCACACGGGTCCACACAGAGAGAAGGGTTCCTCTCCTCTCCTTTCTCTCTGTCTCTCCCGCCCCCTCCTCCTTCCTTCCTCTCTTCTACTCTCCCTCCCTCCTTCTTTAATCCCCTTGAATCATTTTCCTCCTCCATCTGTTCGAGTGGTTATTTTAATGTTTAATGTGTACCTTCAGCGTATATAAATATGCTCTTATAAAATGTGCAGTGTATGTTGTTTTATATATGCATTTATGTTCTTCCATAGGCATTTTAAATTACCCTCTCCTTTTATTTTTTTCATTGAGGATTATGGTTTTCAGAGCAGCTATGTGTACATTCAGTCCTGTGTTTCTAACTGCTGCATTGTTCTACATGGTATGCATTTACCACATTTATCCTCTCCATTCTTTCAATGCGAGACAACCAGATACGCTCCAACTCCTACCACCACAAATAACTGTGAGATGAGTATCCTTGTGTATCTCTCCTTACGAGCCCGGGTGAGAATTTCTAATGTATATCTATATTTACCCAGAACTAAGTTTGTCGGGTTGTTCCGTGCGCATCTAATCAATTTGGCCAGGTTCCACCAGCTTCTTCACCAGATCACCTCTTCTAAACGACTTTTCTACCAGTAGTGTGTATCTCTATATCCTCACATCCATGCTGGCATTCTTCCTAATTTTTAGCATGTGAGTATCAGTATGATGATTAGCATGAGTGATGATTAGCAATGAGTGATTGTTCATTATTGTATTAATTTGTTTCTCTAATAACTAAAACTAATAAGTTTGAAAATCTTTTATTTTATTTTTTTTAAGATTTTATTTATTCATGAGAGACAGAGAGAGAGAGAGAGAGAGAGAGAGAGGCGCAGAGACACAGGCAGAGGGAGAAGCAAGCTCCATGCAGGAAGCCCAACGTGGGACTCGATCCTGGGTCTCCAGAATCATGCCCTGGGCCGAAGGCGGCGCTAAACCGCTGAGCCACCTGGGCTGCCTTGAAAATCTTTTTATATCCATCAATCTTTTGCTCTAGGCAGATTGACTGTTCCTAACCCTTATTCATTTTTTTGTTGAGGTTTCTATCTTCATCTTTTTGGTTTTTAAGTTTCTGATATTATTTTCTTGTTCAGTTTGAAATATTACAGAAATCTCCTTGTCATGTAGAAGTTTTGGGGGTTTTTTCCATTATGAATGTTGTGGGGTAAAATCTGGAAGAATCCAGAACCTCCCAAAGCAAGACTCTTAAGTGTTAAGCAGTATAGACATACTACCTACACCATGTGAAGATCTTTAAGTGGCCTTTTTCACAATGGCTATATTATTTTCTAGCCTGTTTAGAATAAATTCTTAGAGCAAATATCAATCATGAGAGTTTTCTTTTTTTCAAGTTGTGAAAATGCTTCTATATTCCAACTGTGTATTTGAATCTTTATTGCATATGATTCCTCTTTAACTTTTAGACATTGTGGCTCCAAAATTCATTTTCTGGAGCAAGCTTTCACAAATAGTTTACCAAAATTTATGAGCTGATAAGATTTTACAGTTTACAAATATTGGGCATTATTTACACTGTATGATCATAGAACTTTACAAAATCTTCAAGGTGACTTGCAATCAATGATAAATTTTTCCTCAAAATCATCCTTATATCAAGACTCAAATGTAGAAATAAAAATGTTTTGGAGCTATTACTGGATAGACATAGACATACTAGACGTACTAGACATAGAGTGGGAACATGAGGGTGAATGAAAATAAATTTCATTAGATAAAACAGAGTAGTGTTTCTCTTACAGTTCAGTTGGACGTTTTCACTCATTTATTGGCAAAAGTCATTTATGGAACATTCAGTACATGGTGCAAAAAGTGTGTGTGACCTATCAGATATTCGATAAACAGTTGATGTATCAGTGAATGAACATAATTATAACACAATGAATACAGTTTTTTATAACTATCTGGTAGAGACAGATTCGAGATACTATGGAATCCTAAAGAAAGAGCATCCACTCCAACCTAAGATTAGGAGTTATTCCCTGGGAGACACCTGAATGTATGCATAGAAAACATCTAGGTGAAGAGAAAAAAGAGGAAGGTGTCCCAGGTACCCCACCTTCACAAATATGTGGGTGGTAAGAAGTAGCCTGGAATGTGCAGGGCAGCTCACACAATCCAGTATTGCTGGACCTTAGAGTAAGAGACAGAGAGAAGCAAGAGATAGATAGCGGGCGTGCCCCTTGGGCCAAGAGAAGGGAAACCACTGAAAAGCTTTTAAGCAGTGACTGGAACTAACTTGCTTTTTAAATAGATCATCTGCTTTAATAAAGGATGGATTGGAAAGCACTTAGACTGAGCAACAAATCAGGAATGTTTTTAAATGATGGAGATGAGAGAGTGTGAGGTCCTGAACTAGAGAAGAAGTAGAAGCAGTCTGAGGGATATGTAGAAGTTACGAATTAGGGCTTGAGGATTAGCTGGATGTGGATGAGAGTAAAGAAGAGAGATGTTAAAGATGATTTGCAGCTTTCTACATCGGGTGGCTGAGTGAATGAAGGCATGGTGCTATCACCTGTTAGGAGAGGGAATACAGAATTAGAAGCAAGTTTGGCCAAGAATGGGGCATTTGGGGATACTTTGAAGGTTTGATACCTCTGGAACTTTCAAGTACTGCTGCACAAGAGGCAAGTGAAAAAGAAAAGTTCAACAATCATGTATAATAATAGCGTGCAAAGAGTGAAGGAGACAAAAGGATTTCAGAAAGAGGAAGGCATGATGATGGTGGATTCAAAAAGCTGGTGGAATTTAAGCTGAATGTTGAAAGATGGGCAGCATATCAATGGGCAGAGATGTAGGAGAGCATTCTGTGACCAGGACACAGTAATGACTTTAGCAGGCTCTGTATTTGCAAGGCTAGTGGCACCTTGAATTCATAAACCTAGGGTTGGGGGGTGGAAACTTGAACTAGATGGTACCAGAGATGCTGTAGAACTTGGCCCCTTTGCTAAGGGGTCCTAACTCACAGTCTAAAGTATGCTACAGGGATGTGATAAATGTGGGTCCTACCTGGGCAAAGGAAGTACGGGGTCATGACAAGAGACCACATAGAAATGACGCTATTGATAGACTAGGAGGTATATCATGATCCTGAAGGTCCAGAGACTGAGGGTATGAGAAATCACTAGCTTCCAGACACAGGATAAAGGAACAATCAGGGTAGCAGTTAGCTCTGACACAGCCGAAAAGAGGCTTTGAGACAAGACAATGTTTTCCACACCCTACTAATGGACTCAAATGAAAGGAAATGAGAAGCAAAGAGGTGCGCTGAGTAGCAGAGAACAGAGCAGCAAAGCTTGATTAAAGCTAGATGTATTTGAAAAGTGGGAATAAAATTAGGAAGGTCTTTTGGTTGTAAGCCCTGAATTCTGAGACTGGTAGATTAGATTTTGTCCTGTTAACCCACTGAGACCTTGTTGTTTTCCTTAGAAAGAAACTTGATTTTTAAAAATTTGTTCTAGAAAAATGTATCTGGCAAAAATGTCAAGATGGACTGAAAGTGGGAGGAACTGGAGGCAGAAATGCCAGTGAGTACGTTGTGAGAGAATCCAGACATATGGTCAAGAGGGCTGGGGCCAGGGCACAGGGACTGGAAATTGAAAAAAAGAAATATGTACCATACGTATTTTGAAATCTAAGTTGGTACCAGCATCACTAGTGGTTTTCATCTGAAAACTATGCCAATGTACAATGAAACAAAGTTGTAATTATAGCATAAAATTTGATTTCTGAAATAATTTCTAAAACATAATTAGATATTTTAGCTTTGTCTCTTTTTTTCTTCATATATAAAGAAAAAATCTACATACTTAGATTTATGGGAATTTTTTATGGCTTCATTTTTTTTTTATTCAAGTACAAGTAAGATATAGTGTTAGGTTAGTTGCAGGTGTACAGTATAATGGTTCAACAATTCTATACATTACTCAGGAATTCATCACAATAAGTATACTCTTAATCCCCTTTACCTATTTCACCCATCTCCCCACTCATCTCCTCACTAATAACCATCAGTTTGTTCTCTGTATTTAAGAGTCTAGTTTCTTAAAAAAAAAGGGGGGGGGTCTACTTTCTTTTGGTCTCTTTTTTCTCTGGTCATTTGTTTTGTTTCTTAAATTCCACATACAAATGAAATCATATGGTATTTGGCTTTCTTTGACTTACTTCATTTAACATTATACCCTATAGATCAATCCATATTGTTGCAAATGGCAAGATTTCATTAGTTTTTATGGCTAAGTAATATTTTATTATATATCTATATATGTATCCATTCATTTATTGGATTGACAGTTGGGTTGCTTGCATATCTTGGCTATAGTAAATAATGCTGCAGTAAATATAGGAATGCATATATCTTTTTGAATTAGTGTTTTTGTTTTCTTTGGGTAAATACCAAGTAGTGGAATTACTGGATCATATGATAATTCTATTTTTAATTTTTTGAGAAACCTCCATACTGTTTTTTATCCTGGCTGCACCAGATTACATTCCCATCAGAAGTGCATGAGAGCTCCTTTTTCCCATATCCTCACCCACATTTGTTATTTCTTGCGTTTTTTATTATAGCCATTCTGGCAGGTATGAGGTAATATCTTATTGCTTTGATTTGCATTTCCCTGATGATTAGTGATGTTGAGCACCTTTTCATGTGTCTGTTGGTCATCTATATCTTTGAGAGGTTACTTACAATTGATATATTCGATAAGGGGTTAATATCCAAAATACATAAAGAACTTGTACAAGTCAACACCAAAAAAAATCCAAAACAACAACAACAACAACAAACCCAATCTAATTAAAAACAGAGAGAGGGTATAAATAAATTTATGGGAATTTTAAGTTGCTATGTAGATCGGTGCATCCCAACACAAATTTAATAACAACACTTGGGGTTTCTAAATTCTTCCCGAGCTATCACACAATTCTCAAAAGATTCTCAGAATAAACTCACTTCAATTCAATATATGTCACAATGATCTCTAGGAGAAGAAGGTGGTCATGAAAGCAAATGAACAATTGAAAGATATAAAGATTTCACAGATTTAAATGATATTGTATGGGACATTTAGAAATGCAAGATTTTATATTTCTATTATATTTAATTAAATAGCTAGAAAAATGACAAAGTTTTTAATGTATTCAGTGCTTTAAAAATTAGCCAGGCTTCTAGTACTGAATACCTCAAATGATAAAAGTGAGAAATATATGTTCATGTTTTATTTGCTTTCTAATAAGTGGAGCATAAAAGATGTGTTCATGGCATCCATTTACTTTAGTGAATTGGATAAATTATCCTTGCATTTTGTAGAGCTTTTTAAATATAAAAAAATGTAATTTATAAATAAGGATTTTTTTATAAATAAAGATTTAGAATGCAAATGAAGAAAAATCCATTTTAAAAGCCACAATTCACAGTAATAGTTGTCAGATGATCCATTTACATTCACCACAGAAGCTGGTAGTAGCAGTTTTAATTTTAAAATCTTTTCTCTAAAAGCATGAATGAAATAAGAATCAGAGTATGACTTTTTTTTTTTTCAGAGTATGACTTTTATAATGAACAACTCTTATATTAGAATTTATTTAGATAAATTGGTGTCTTTAGAAGCAAATCAGTGAGGTAAGCCCTGATCTTTGTGGTAGTAGGCCCTGTGAATTCTATATCATCAGTAAAATACAGTTTCCTTCTTTAAGAAAAGTGAAGCCTTATGTATATAAAAATATAGTAATAAGTGTGTTTCTAAGATTATATGAAAATTTTGCCTTTGTTTAAACCGGATGCATAATATCCACCATTGGTGTAGAAACACCAGTTTTTAAAACAGCAAAAGTAATTAAAAGATACCACTTGATTTATGGAAATTCACTTTTAATTTTTATTATAAAGAGATATGGTCTGTTGGGACAGCAAAATCATAAGAAGATGTCAAAAAATTTTAGAATAGATCTAAGGAATGTTAAGTAAAATAAACTTTTAGAAAAAAGACTGCTTAAAGCTTTTGAAAACACTGTAAATGCTGAAGATTATAGATTTACTTTATCTCAAAGTTTTGCTTGGGCTTTGCTAGGACTGCTGTAATAAAATACTACAGAGTGGGGGGCTTAAGCAACAGACCTTTATTGTCTTACAGTTCTGGAAGCTGGACATCCTCTCTCCTTGACTTAAGGTAACCACCCTGTTGCTGCCTACTCACATGGTGTTCTCTGTGTATACACACAGAGATGTACACACCTCCCCAGTGTCTCTTTGTGTGTCCAAATTTCTTCTGATAATGACACCAGTAGTATTAGATGAGGGCCACCCTTACAGCCTCATTTAATTTAATCATCTCTTTACAGACCTTATCGCCAATTACAGTTACACCCAATGAGGTCTTGGCACTTCAACATCTAAATTTTGAGGGAACACAATTCAGCCATAGCATCTATGAAGTGATATTACATATAAGAGGGACAACTCACAATCAGATTTCTTCGCTTTACTAGAAATAAGTATGGAATGAAATGTAAAGGATAGTGCCTTCACTTTAAAACTTCCATTACCCTGGAAGGATAAGTGATTAGAAAGCATCTTTCCCAAATATTTAGGAGAAAAATATAATCAATTGTCTTCATGCAAGCTGTGCTTATAGACAGAGATTATACCAGCATCTTCTCAAGACATTTTCAAATCTTCAAGACATTGTCATTCTTCCCAATCCCGCAAATACAAAATGGTTTGTCAAGCCTAGAAACTAGAAAACGTTTATAGCAGTAACATGCTTAATATAATTATCTGGTTCTTTTATCAGAAATTAATTTGGGGAATAGGAAATTACATACAGTTTTTAATACCACAAAATTTCATTATGCAATGTATGGCTGTTATTATATTCATTAAAAAATTATATTAGAAAAGATTGTGAGAGGATTTTTAAAATAGTAAATTTCTTACACTCTTAGTTATAGGATATCTTATATTATTGCCCAAATTCAGAAATATAATTAAATGGTTGGAAAGACTTTAAGGTAGGAGAGCAACTTAAGGAGAACCTGGGTGGCTCAGTGGTTGACCATCTGCCTTTGGCTCAGGTCATGATCCTGGGGTCCTGGGATTGAGTCTCGCATTTGGCTCCCCATGGTGAGCCTGTTTCCCCCTTTGCCTGTGTCTCTGCCTCTCTTGTGAATAAATAAATAAAATCTTAACAGAAAAAAAGAGCAACTTAAGACCATGCAAAAGCAATTGAATTCTCAACATATTCTAAAAGAATTAGTTATCATTCAACTAGAAACTGTCCTTCTTATTTTTATAAATGCAAGAAGTAGAGCAATTAATCCATTAGAAACTACTTCTGAAGTATTCAAACTTTTGAGTTTTTGCTTTGGTGACTAATAAAAGAACTGCTATAGCTATTTCTCAGTTGAGTAAGGGGACAGATGAGGCCAATAGTTTGAATATTTTAAATTGACTCTCCTTATGTTCTCCAGAGTTGTTCCATAGTCAATATGGCAGTAGTAGTTGATTCAGAAGGACCCTCTGCTTCCCATTCCACCCACATGAAAATACTAGATAAAACATAGCAAAATAATTTGGGAACATAAATTTATCCTGAGTCTGTCATCTGGCCACTTGAATAAAATAAAACCTGTGAGCAGTTATTCACGCAGTTGGGTGATGGGCATGAAGGAGGGCACTTGATGTAATGAGCACTGGGTGCTATATGCAACTAATGAATCACAAAAATCTACCCCAGAATTAATAATACACTATATATAAATGAACTTGAATTTAAACAAAACCAAAAATATATATATAAATATAGCTTATAGTATCCTATTATCGTAAATCTGCCCGTATATACATTATGGGAAAGTTCTGAACTTTTGTAAATACATAATACATTTTAATAATCTTTGTGATGGGGAACCCTGGGTGGCGCAGCGGTTTGGCGCCTGCCTTTGGCCCAGGGCGCAATCCTGGAGACCCGGGATCGAATCCCACGTCGGGCTCTCGGTGCATGGAGCCTGCTTCTCCCTCTGCCTATGTCTCTGCCTCTCTCTCTCTCTGTGTGACTATCATAAATAAATAAAAATAAAAAGAATAGGAGCTGCCATTCCTTTAAAAAAAATAATGATCTTTGTGATGTTCACATTATGTCATGAAGTAATATAAACTAGGTGATAAACTTAAATCCTAAAACTGGAATTAATCTTCTTGAGATGGCTGTTTTGTCAGGCTTGGTTTTACTTAATCAAGGACTTGTTTAACCACTACTGTTGTATAAATATTATAAAGTGTCTAATATTTGTGTATAGCATTCTTCCAAAGGCCGATGTTAAATTTCTCTGGGTGGTATTAAATTTTAATATATTAAAAATATATATGCAGACAGTTCTCTAACATAGTGACTGAAAAATTGTCTTCATCCCCTCACTGTCCACTTCTGGAGCACCTAATTTGGAAAAAAAAGAAAAAAAAAGTTACTTGGCCATTTTAGCAAATCTGTATTCAGTTTTTGAGGAAAGAGGGTAGCTAAACCAAAGCTAGAATTCAGGAGAAAGGGGTCCAGAGAAGAATCTTAGGAAAGGCATGTTTGCATGTGAGAAAATTTTCTGGTTCTAAATTATAAAACTTCCATAAATGTATTCACATATTTTTAAAAATCACTTTTAACACTGCCTACAATTTCACCAATTAAGTTAAGGATAGTATTTGGATGTAAAAATATCTCTGAAAGATGAATCCATTTCACCTAAAACCAGCCTGAGATTAGTAATACTTGGAGAGTAGTATTTTAATCAAACAAAGGATAGGGAACTGATGATTTGGAATTTGTGAGCTTTATTTTCACTACTAAAGGAGATATTTCTCATATCACCCTGAGGCCATTATATTATTTTCTCTCATTTACAGATGAGAAAACTGAGGCAGAGAGAGAATTTAAGTAATTGCCCAAGGTCATACAGCTGTGAAGTGGAAGGGCTGGGAGGTATATACTCCAACCTGTCTAATTCCAGGGTTCACACCATTATCCACTGTGCCTTCAGGTCTTCTGAGTAAGAATAAGCAAACATCTGACCAGGCTTTTTGGAGGATGCCCTTTGGGGGGGGTGCAGAGAATGGAGAGTGGAAATTGTCTTAGTGCTGTTCAGAACCAAGCAGAAAGTTTAAAACTTCAAACTCTTAAAGTTGGAAGGAGCTCAGTGACCCTGTGTAAACAGTAGAGAGAAGCTATCTGATTGCTTTTTATAAAAGTAGTCAAGGAACAGAGAGATTAAGTGACATGTCCAAAATCACAATCTGGGGACGCCTGGGTGGCTCAGCGGTTTGGCATCTGCCTTTGGCTCAGGTCATGATCCTGGGGCCCCAGGATCGAGTCCCACATTGGGCTTCCTGCATGGCGCCTGCTTCTCCCTCTCCCTGTGTCTCTGCCTCTCTCTGTGTCTCTCATGAATAAATAAAATCTTTTAAAAACAAAAACAAAATCACAATCTGTTAAAAAGATATCTAGTTTTATTTTTTTCCTCTTCCCCTATGATCCTCTGTTTTGTTTCTTAAATTCCACATATGAATGAGATCAAATGATCATTGTCTTTCTCTGATTGACTTATTTTGCTTAGCATAAAATTCTTTAGTTCCATCCACATCATTGCAAATGGCAAGATTTCATTTTTTGATGGCTGAGTAGTATTCCATTATATATATAAAATAAAAAATAAATAAAATAAAATAAAACAAGATGTAATCAGAGAGGCAGCCAAACAATAGAAAGAAACTGAGGGTTGCTGGAGGGAAAAGGGTGGTGGGATAGGGTAATAACTAGGTGATGGGCATTAAGGAGGGCATGTGATGTAATGAGCACTGGTGTTATTTAAGACTAATGAATCACTGACCTCAACATCTGAAACCAAGAATACATTATCTGTTAATTAACTGAATTTAAATAATTAAAAAATATCTAATTAATGATAGCCTCAGAGTTAAAAACAGACTTCCTTTTGACATACAAAACTTGAAATGTCTGCCAAGGACTCCCCTCCCACCAGAAAAAGAGATGGGACTCTTTGTTACCTAGTTTTGCATGTCTGAAGAGGAAGAAGAGCTGAGCCTGCCTGGCCATTTCTGCTGGACCCAGCCCATCTTTCTCTCATGGATAAAACCAAGGTCTTTGTCAAGCTGCAAAGCTAGCAAACAGGAACTGGCAGGTTTTATTGGAGAGGACAGAAGAGGTGAAATTACAAATAAATTTTTAAATTGTAAAATTCAGTCTAATGTATTCCTATTGGCTATGTAGATGAGATCACATAATATGATAATAATAATATTAAGTTGTTAAATGTTAAATAATGTTTGAGTGCCTGTATCACAATCCTGAGGTTCTGTGTCCACCCCCACTATTTTCAACATAGTAATATGATGCATTCTCATCAGCAATAGCCACTCACTGCATAAATGAGTCACAGGTTCTTCAGGGAGGCAGGTGTAAGTTTTAAAGCCTTGTTCGGCAAGTTAAATAATCATGAAATTATGATGCTGCTACGAAGAATTCCTGGCCAGAGATACCATATATTTCATGAGATTTCAGAAAATATGTATGGTGGGAATTGACTGACCTTTCCATAGCTGAAATATGAGAAGTAAGGAGACAAATGTCTATTTAAAATTGAAGAATACTTTCTGTGGCAGATATCAATATGCCATAACAAGAAAAACCACAGTGGGGAAAGGCACTCAATGATCTGTTGGAGAAAATAGCAGAAACTGGATACCACAGACAAGGAAAATCTGAAATTTGAACATGAAGAGGTAAATATAATTTTAGAAGGAAAACTGAGACTTAGAAGGATCAGATTTGGGACTGAGGTATCAGAAAATAGTGTATCTTCCTCAATATAAATAGAAATTACAGAAAGAAAAAATAAGGAAGAGATGGTGTTTGATTAGAAGATTTTTAAATGGACTAGAAACTCCATGAACTTGATAAGGCAAGCTAAGTACAGAACACTTAAGTGAAACTGAAAAGAGAAACAATAGTTTTCAGATTTAGAATAGTCAAGAGGACACGATTCTTTCTTAAGAACAGATCATAAAACTATTACAGAAGTAAAATTGAGTAGTTGGAAAGCTTCAAATATCTGAACGTCTGTAGAAGTTTTTCCAAGATCATTAGGATAACCATCCTTCTGGACATTTTAACAACAAAGTACTGATGAAGAAGAGCAAGTGTTTTAGGAATCTTGGGAGAATGAGCCTGTGTTTTCATAGAGTTCAAAAACAGCCACCTTCCAATTCTGATCTGTGTCTACACCTTGATTATAAGACTCAACATGTAGGGATGTCTGTTTCATGGTTTTCTTCCCACTAGACTGTGATCTTGTGATGGAAATAGTCTCTCCCAGACCTTTGACTCTCCAGAACCTTTTATATGCCTCACACATTGTAGTTACTAACTAAATCTGTGGAAAAGAGATGATAATATAATAACGGAAGGGAAGGCAATAGGCCCAGAGGGAGAAGGGAACTATCTTCAAAACTTTGCTCAAACATCACGTGTTGCCCAGGAGCACCATAACTGTACCCTCCCACCGTTGTTGATTCATTTACTCCCTTACTGTACCATGCGCTATACTGTTTCTTTTCAATAACACTTACCATCTTTTAACTTACCATATCATTCACTGATTTCTTAGATTTGGTATTTATCTCCTCCAGCTAGAAGTTGAGCTTCTTGGGAACGAGGATCTTTGCTTTTGTACCAATACAAATGAGTTACTTTAGGTAGTAGGTACCTAAAAATATTTGTTTAAAAAGTGAAATAACAGAAAGACTATGTCATAGAAGAGGAATTAAACTTCTGGTGTATATATCTGAAAGTCACAGCTGAAGATACAAAGGAGCCACAATTATACTGATTTGGACTCAATAATTAGACTTAAGAGGAGTGAGAGAGCCTTAAAAACACATGTTGACAGCAGAGCAAAAAACAAATTTAATTTCAAGCTTTAAAAGCAGGGGCGTCTGGGTCACTCAGTTGGTTAAGTGTCTGACTGTTGTTGATCTCAGCTCAGGTCTTGGGAAAAAAAAGTAGGGATAAGGATCCACAAGGAAACCATTTTAGGCTGAGCAGGGAGGTTCTGACAGCTACGTATTTTAAAATATCAAAGAATGGAAGAGGAATAGAGGGAGATATAAGGAAGATGCAGGCAGACATAGAGGGCAATGTGGAACTCTAAGAATACCGGAGAGAATACAAGTCCACGTGACCTGTGGATTTTTAGTGTAGTTGGAGCCCCAAGGGACGAGAGACAGAGTGGGGGAAGACAAGATCTGGAAAACAGGAGGCTGTGGAAGAAAGAGGTGTCTTTCAGGTATTTCAAGGATGTTGTATGGAAGAGGACTGTTTCTGTACCATCACAGAAGGCACTAGAACCAGGTTTGAGAAGCTGTTTTGACATCATCTTAAGAATAATTATTTAATAATTAAAACTGCAAGTCTTCATTGCTGAAAAGTGTTAAGAGTTTGCAGGCAGAACTTCTGCACTACATGGAATGGTAAATTGCATCCACTGCCTCTACTGCACCTTGGAATTTCACTGGGCCTTTGTTTGGAATGAGGGTCTGACAGTTTGAGCAAGAGTGTTCTGAAGGAAATGTAGAGGAGATTCCTATAAGTTGAAAAAGTTATTTGTGCAAAGGATTTATTTCTCTCCTGATCCCCATAACACATACCCCTTTTTCTCTTTAATATCACTGGAATCCTTTCAGAAATTCAGAATGCTCACATTTGCCCGTGGACTTTTGGGTCATTGTGCAGCACATTGGACCTTTCCACCTGGCCTTTGCTCAGTAGCAGGCTGCTTCCCTGTTCTACTGCAGGTTCTACCCCATTCACTAAAATTGACCTTTCAAGACCAGTGACAACTGATACAACCTGAGGCAATATGTCCCAACATTTTAAATAACTTGTAAAAAGCTCAGTTCAATTATGTATGGACAAAATGCAGCTCTGACATAGACATTCTTTGGATAGGGAGTAAATTGACTGACTCTGCAATCACAAGTTTGTTGAAATAAAACTTCCATTATAGGCTTTAAAACTCAGGAAATCCTTCCTCTGGATGTTTGATATTATACTACTTAAAATGAGGAACTTGATTTTAAGCATGTTCAAAACTGGAAACTCACAGCAAAATTCTATTTTATTTTATTACACTAACTCAACAAGATTACAGTCTCCTAAGTATTAGGCACTGGGTAGGGAGAGAATGTGCAGCAGTGAATAAAATAGACATGATCTTTGTTCTAATAAAGGGTTCAGTTGAGTAGGGCTCAGGAGAGAATTAAGTATAAGCAAATACATATGCAAATATAGCTTTAGAATAATATTATTTAAAAAGAAAAGAAAAGGGTACCATGTGGGAGAATTAATATGGCCACTTACCTTGGATTGGATAGCTAGGAAAAGTCTTTTAGGCTAAGTCTTAAGAGAAGTCAGCCACTACAGAAGACCATGAGGCAGAAAATGTTTGGTCTGTTTAAGGAACAAACCAGTGTGGCTTCAGCCTGGTGATCAATGGGGAGTGTGGCTTGTGATAAAGTTGGAGAGACATGCGAGACCCTTCAAGGTCATGCTATATGTTTGTATGATAATTGCAGTGAAAAGACATTAAAAGATTTTTAGGAGGGTGGTGACATAAGCCAACATATTTTTAAAAGATAATCCTGACTGCTTTATGAATAATATCTTGAGGGCAAGAGTGAAAATGGCATGGAATAGAACTAAGAGAAATAGATAGGAGATCTGTTTTAGAGGTAGAATCAATTGAATTTTATGATGATTGAGTGAGCAGAGGCATACACTATAAAGGAAGGAATAATAAAGGATGTTCTGATTTTCAGTTTGAGCAAGTAGTTCGCTGATGAAGTCATTTATTAAGAGAGGGAAGATGAAATTTCTGTGGGATAGCAAGACTAGTGTGAGAGATCTGAGATATTCTAGTAGTTGATGTCAAGTAGGCAGTTATCAGCTCTGAAACAAATAAGAGATCTGTACTCAGTAATCTATTTGAGTGACTGTATATGGCTTTTAAAAGTGGAAATGGAATTGATCATCTAGGGGAAATATGAGAGAAGGGAGCCCAGGACTGAACCCTAAGGATGCGTTGAAGATGTTAAAGGTAGAAATTTGATAGAAAAGGGGCGCCTAGGTGGCTCAGTTGGTTGAGCATCCAACTCTTGGTTTTGGCTAAGGTCATGATCGAAGTCCTGACATGGAGCCCCACGTGAGGCTCTGTGTGGAGTCTGCTTGTCTCTCTCCCTCCCTCTCTTGCTCCTTCTTTGGCTGGCTCATGCATGTGCAAGCTCTCTCTCTTTTTCTCTCTCTTCCTCAAATAAATAAGTAAATGGAATCTTTGGAGGAAAAAAAGAAACTTGATAGAAGAGGTGAAGTCAGCTAAGAAGGTTGATGAAGAGGCATAATGAGGAAAATTATAAGAATGTGACATAAAAACAGTCAAGAGAA
The DNA here is from genome assembly GCF_003254725.2 of Canis lupus dingo. Taxonomy (NCBI): domain Eukaryota; kingdom Metazoa; phylum Chordata; class Mammalia; order Carnivora; family Canidae; genus Canis; species Canis lupus. The sequence continues at coordinate 5,612,980 of NC_064255.1, forward strand.
AATAGTGCTTTCAGATTGAAAGAGTAGTCAGTTCTGTAGAATGTTGCTCAGGGAGCCAGTAAGATGAGGACTTCAAAGTCTCATTGGATGTTCTAAAGAACAATTTTATTTTTAATTTATTATATTTTTGTTGGTCTACTCTTTTATAAGTCAGTTTGTGTCTCTAATTTAATGTGTTTGTGTGTGTGTATGATAACCAAAGTTATTTATTTCCTTATTTTCCCCACTGGCTTTATTCTCCTGTTGAATGCTGTACTTTTCCAAAATTATGTGTTAGAATGTGATAGTCTTACAATTTTTAAAATTAATGTCCCATGATCTGAAAGTGTGGCAGTCAAAACAGGAGTACTTAAGCTGTCTTTGTTTTGCTTTGGTGCTGATATCTTAAATGCTTTTAGCTTTGTGTACATGTTCTAAATACATCCTAGTCTATTATTATATATTTATTTTTAATTACATAGCATTACTTGATTTGTTTCCTTAGCTTTTCTACCTTATCAATTCAAATAATAATTGAGATTTACCTAATGGTCAGTTAATTAATAAATGATACTATCTACTACTTCTGCTTAGCACCGTACATGGACGTGGTGGCATTCAATAAATATTTGTTTAAATTGTTTAATAAAGACTAGTTGAATGGCCTATTAATTCTATTAAGCTAACAATCAGTTCTCTTTGTTAAACACTTTCAATAGATTACCTTTTCACAAGAATGTATTCATTGCCCCTTCACATAAATTTTTGTAAATAATTATTCAATATACGTAAATGCAAAAAGGTTTTAAACTCAGTTTATTTTGGCTTCACCAGATCCTACTACTTGTGGATGTGTAGCCTTTTATCTTCCTTATACTTTCCCAAATATGAAATGGGCTCTAAACTAACAGGTTTTATGTTTTAGAGATGAATTGGTAGATTTTTCAAAAATACTTGAGAGAAAGTTACTGTATAAAACAATTGGCATGCGTTAGATCTAATATCTAAAAACATGAGAAAAATTAAACCATGAGAAATGCCTATTGTAGGTGCCAGAAAAGTTTTTCATCCCTATGTTACACTACTGTTGACAGTCAATAATTGCTTCATTGCTATAAATTTTTTTAAAGATTATTTATTTATTCATGAGAGACAGAGACAAAGAGGCAGAGACACAGGCAAAGAGAGAAGCAGGCCCCACGCAGGGAGCCTGACGTGGGACTCAATCCTGGGACTCCAGAATTATGCCCTGGGCCAAAGGCAGGTGCTAAACCGATGAGCCACCCTGGGATCTCTGCCATAAATTTTTAAAATAGGCACATACAGAGAATATTATAGAAAGCATATAATTGGAAGAATTTTCTTATAGTCACTGATCATTATAGTAAGAAATACATGTTGATAATAGATTCTCAAAGGATTATTTAGTTTCCAGTGTTGTTATACATTTTTCTTAATGCATCCCATCATGGGATAAAAAATATGATCTTTCTCCCTCACAAAAAAAGCTGTGTTAAAAGGAGGGATGTAATATGCAGAGACAAAGAGGACCCTCAGTTATGGAGGGCATTTCCCTCTGGTCATTCAGGTCAAAAGTTCAACCACAAGGCAGTGAAGCAGAGGAGACTTGATGGTTTGACAAACCCCAGGTGAGCACAGGATCAGAGCAACACAGTGAGATTGGGAGTAAAGTTGAGATAAAACTAAAGATGGAGGTAGGGTTCCGATCTAAGAATAAGGAGGTGAGTTCTAGCTCTGCAAAGACTGGAGCAGACCGTGTCTTAGATGGTTGCTGAGGAGCTGTTCACCTCCTGTGATGACTATGTTATTTACTCCAGAATGGGATACTTCTACCGCATGCACCTCCTATGTGGCTATAGAAGGCAGAAAGTGTACCTTTGTCACCCAATCCTTATCTGTAATCTGAAGTTGAGAATAAAAATGAATCCATTTTAAAAATGAATTTTAAAATAGGATATTTTTATATTGTTTTAAAATTGCAGTTATGTTGAATTGCGACAAAATGTGTAACAATTACATTTTTAAGGTCACTGTCCTTGAAAAGTATCTTTTAGTGTTTATTCAGACACCATATAAGATTTTTTAATATATGAAGTTTTTATTATTGCCTCACCAGAGAACCTGTAAGACGTTGCCTTCATAATGTGAAACACAGTATTATTTGAAATGAAATTAGGAGCTAATAACATGAATCATGAAGCAACAGCTTTTTTCTGGATGTTAAATCAGTGCCAGATAATCGCAGACATAAAAAAATAAATGCATAACATAAAATTAAGGAACTCAGAGATTCTATACCACAGTTTTTCTGTGTCCAAATGCTGATAGTGACTAGACTATAAATATTTTCAGAAAAGCTTTTTGGATAGTGTTGCCAAATCTTAAATATATATATTTGGATACTTTTTTAGTCTATAAATCATGCATCAAGACTGTGGATCCTCCTCAAATATCTTTTCACAATTTGTTGTCAAGTATGGGAAAGGCAGGTGGGATTTGAAACACTATTCTGTTAAGGGTTTGAATGGCTGGGATTGCCAAGCCAAAGAATCCAAGTTATAACGCAGTGTTCTAGGAGAAGTATTACAGAATATTCTACTCCCTTAATGTAGAACACATATTGATTTGCCTCTCTTTATAACTGCTTGTATTTATTAGAGAGTTTCTGTATGACACTACAGATTTACCTCTGAGACTGTTTGCCCTGGGGAATAGTCCCCTGTCTTGTTAGACTTGAGCTTCTCACCTTATTGTGGGAGTATACATAATGCACGATGGAATCATTAGGTGGAATCAGCTTGAACTGAATTTTAGGAAGGAAACATGTTTATTCTGTATTGTTATTTCCTATTATGAAGTTTCAAATCAACAAGACCGACAAACTGTTATTTCCAGACGCCTTTTTTAACATAGAGTGCCTGAGATGAGAATCAGCTGATGATGATTTGCCTAGTTTGGTTTTCAAGTTTGCCACTTGGCACATGGTCTGAAACAGTTCACCGAATGTACCGAGCAACACAGAGATCTACTTTCAGGCAGCAGTTCACTTATGCCCAATCTAGGTGATGTTTGACCTGGATCTGTATACAGGAAGATTCTCCATAGGCTTTTTTTTTTTTTTTCCAATATGCTATTAAAGATCGGGCGGTTTTTAATGCTTTGACAGAATCCTCATTCTTCTCTACTGCCTTTGGTCTTTGTTTTTTAGCAACTTTAAATGAATTTGTTGCAAATCTTCTGCCTTTATATATGATGAAAAATAATTAAGGTGCCTACAATTAATAAGTTAACTGGACAGTTGAGTCAAACTACCTGTGAAAACTGTTGAATTCTCCATTGTATGTCAGCATGATATCAAGCAGCACTAAAATGTATCACCATTTAGATCTAACCAATATATGACTCAGTTAAACAAAATGTGCTAATCAGAGTCTTCACTGCCATGTGTGTTGAAGTGAATACATGAAGTTTAGCCAGTAAAGAAAAAGAACAAAGAGGAACAAGTAGGAACTAGATTTACTTGTGATTAAGGAAATACCTCTGTTTTCCATGCATAAGTAATTATTATTCTCATCACACTGTGGTGTAAAGAGGAAATGAATGATGAGTAAATGAATACCGAATAAATAAATTAATGATGAATAAATGAATAAGGCAGCTTAAATGCACACACTTTTAATAAATATTGTGTAGTTTGGGGCATTGGTACCTGAAACTTACGTAAAAGTTTTAGATCTTGCTGTATGTTTATGCAAATGTTTATGCTCACAAAATCTTAAGATGCTTTTGATTTCATAACGATATGGGACATTACTAGGCAATGTTCATCTAGAATTCCAAGGGAGTTACAGTAGAAGAAATACTTCTCTCTTCTCTCAAATGTTTGGAAATGTTCTTCTAACATTACTACAAAGGTCTTGTATAAATTTATCACAAAGCCAGAACATGGGTTAGAATAGTAGAACAGAATACAGGAGCAAGGAGCACCTCAAACTTGGAAACCATCCTTGCCACTAATGCTACCCTGAAGGACTAGAAAGAGGGAGGTCCTCATGAGAAGCCCTAACCCTTACCCACTTTCACATATCCAAAATAGGCGTGTTTAGTTGGTATTATGGTTAGGATAAAGAGACTTCTGTTTTCAAAGTTGGTCACCCCATTTTCACCTCAAACAGTCTTCAAAATGCAGCTCAGATATCTTTTCTTCTGTGAAGGCTTCTTTGGCCCATCTAAATAAAGTTGTCACTTCCTGTTTTTTGTCACCAGAGTGCCTAGAACTTATCACAAATATACTACTTATTCTCCTATACTGCATTTATTTGTTTTTCTTGTCTGTGTTACCCTCCCTATCTCCTACCACCAGACTCTGAGCATCTTGAGAGGCAAACACATGTTTTGTGTAATTCTTACCAAAGATCCTAGAAAAGAGGCTTGCATCTGGTGCCCAGTAAATATCTGAATGCTTGAGGAAATGAAGTGTGAAGGTCATCACACATTAGAAAGGAAACTGTCTGAATGATTGAAACATAATGATATTTCATAAACTTCTTTTTTCCCTGGCCCTAGACAAGTTTTGGTAAATGTCACTTTTTCTAATCTACCTGTCAGTCTCCAATTATCATTGAATCATGCTTGACCTTATCAGTGAAATAAAGTGTTTCCTTTTTATATGAATATTTTAGTTTTTCTTTGAAACTGGCATTTCACATGACTGTTGTAAAACTTGTGTAGATGGTATGTAGAAAGTATATAGAAGGTACGAGCATTCTTTTTCTAAATTTTGGCTTATAAATGACTCCATTTTATTTTGGGAAGTATACTTTGAGGGGCTACCAAATACCAATAAGTTACAAATCTCATGAGGGTATATTTCCTATTTTCTCTGAGGCTGACTTCATATGGTTCTGTCTGAAGTCATCCCTGTACACTGACTCCTAAAATTCTTGAGACATTTAGTAAGAGTTTTGGATTCCTGGTGAGAGCTAAATGAAGATTTACATAAATATGTCATATAATGAGACAGAACTACTGTGCTAAATCTTCTTTGTTATGGATGGAAAAACATTTCTTATTGGCAGCCCCTTGTCTAATACTGATATCAGAAGGTTCTCTTGCGCCATGTTATTTAGCAGTTAATAGTATCGATTATACAATCATCTGAGTGGCATAGTCGGTTGAACATGGACTCTTGGTTTCAGCTCAGGTTGTGATCTCATGGGTGTTGAGATGGAGCCCCTCATGGGACTCCATGCTCAGCAGGGAGTCTGCTTGAGATTCTCTCCCTCTACACCTCCCCCAATTGCTCTTTCTCTCTCTCTTTAAAATAAGTAAATATTTTTTAAAAAACAGTATGGATCATACAGCCAGAAGACCTGGATTCAAATCCTGGATTTGCTACGTGTGATATTGGGCAAATTATATGAGTGTTCATCAAACTTCATGGGCTTAAATTCTGGTTTCATTTCTTTTTTTCATTTTAAGATTTTATTTATTTACTCATGAGAGACATAGAGAGACAGGGAAGCAGAGACACAGGCAGAGGGAGAAGCAGGCTCCATGCAGGGAGCCTGACATGGGACTTGATTCCGGGACTCTAGGATCACGCCCTGGGCTGAAGGCAGGCGCCAAACCGCTAAGCCACCCAGGGATCTCTTGTTTCATTTCTTAATAACCTGTGTGACCTTGGGCAGGAGCTTTGCTCTCAATGTCTTTCAGTTTTCTCTCATCTTTTTTTTTTCAGTTTTCCCATTTATAAAATGAGGATATTAATAATCATATGTCTCTCATGTGTGTTTATTAGGTGAATTCATTTTCTGATTATGTACAATTGTTTAGAAAAAGACCTGGAATATAGTGGGATATAAATGTTAGGTTATTCTACTAGAATGCGAGCTGCATAAGGACTTCATTGTCCGTTTTTGTTCACTGTTACATCCCCAGTAACTAGAATAGTGTCTAGCACGTGATAGGCACTTAACATATATTTATTGAATTAGTGTACATTGCTTTTCCTGTCTATGAAATGAGAATAATGAGAGTAGCTACCTTATAGAGTGTTTATGAGCATTAAAGGAGGTAATGCTTATGAAGAACATAACACAAGCTATTATCATTATTACTATACATACAGGGCCATAAGTAGTATTAGAATCCAAATATTTGTTCTTTCCCTATATCATCAAGCTATTCTGCTTTTTTGACTTGTAACTTTGATCTTAAGAGTTTTTAATCCTTCATTCTTCAGTGAACTTTCACTATTGTTTTTTAGCCTAATTAAGAAATTAATTTGCTTACTCCCACGGACATTTTCTGTCATAGATAAAGGCAAATATTATCCAAAATCTCATTACTGAATAATGAAAATGCTGATCCTTTAATGTTTCTTTTTTTATCTTCTTGTATTCTAGACATCTTTTGATTTCATCAACCTTTTGTGAAAGTTTCAGGTTGCCCAGCTGCTAAAGTGTACCATCTCCTATTCACTTTGTAAATCTGCTGAGTAAACAACCAAAACTTCATTGTAAAACTGAAAAATCACAAAGGCTTACCATTTATTTGTACTATGTTGACATTAACCAGGGGATGAGAGAAAAGATTGTATAGTTTGGATTTCATATTCAAGTCAAGGGTAATTGCCCAAGACTATTAAATACTTTTAGCGATCTGAAGTCAATAGAAATGTTGACTATATGGATTTGATCTCTCAGAACTTAAATATGAAGTTATTTTATGACAGGAAAGAACATATAATTTTAGGATTCTGAGAGTTGGTTTTGAATTAAAAAAACAAAATATATCCATAAATATTTCTATTTAGCATAGAATCATTGCTGTAAGGAAGAATAATTCACAGTGGCAAAAGTAATTGACTTCAATTGTGAAGACTGGAGTAGGAATCAATTTCCATGTTATCAAAAGCAAATGTATACTAAGAGGCTAGTCTGAACTAGCATGGCTCTAGAACCCTGAACAATTCTAGCAACCAATCATTTCTGGGTTGGCTGGAAAACACTATATGGTGACAGAATTGCCAGATGGGTACTTTTTCTGTTTCTTTTTAGCGTATCTACCTCCGGGCCTTGCTGTTTGTTTTCTCTACTACTTCTCTCAGGGACTTACTTCTTTTTCTTCCTTTCCCTTTATTAGATCATTTATATTCTCATCATCCTCACCTACATCATCTCTAGCATAGAAAAGGGCAGAGCTGCCAAAGCACAACTGTGTTCCTGATTGAATTAATCTGCAGTCTAGACACTATATAACTACTTTATGTAAGAACTGTTTTATATATCCACTTAAGTGACCAAGTCTCTATTTCAGGAATTAACTAATTTAATATACTTTAAAATTTTGGTGATTTTTTTTTTTTTTGAGAAACTACTAAAACATCAGAGACATAAATGACATGTATTCTAGACCTGTTAGAATTGATGGCTATGATTTGATTTTAAAAAGCAAACAGGACAGCCCAGGTGGCTCAGCGGTTTAGCACTGCCTTCAGCCCAGGGTGTGGTCCTGGAGACCCGGGATCGAGTCCCACGTCGGGCTCCCTGCATGGAGCCTGCTTCTCCCTCTGCCAGTGTCTCTGCCTCTCTCTCTCTCTCTCTCTCATGAATAAATAAATCTTAAAAAAAATAAAATAAAAAATTTAAAAAAATTAAAAGCAAACAGATTTAACATTGGTATATAGTTAGAATAAACAATATGGTTCTATTTTCAATATTTATTCTCTCTTGAATCAAATAATTTACTGTCTAGTTCATACTCTATCATCTATTTTTGTATAAGTATACGTGGTATGAGACACCTGTGATACAGTATACAGGGCATTGAACCTGAAGTCAGAGCCCCTGAATTTGAGTCATGTTCTGCCACTTTTTAAAAAAATTTTATTTATTTATTCATGAGAGACACAGAGAGGGGCAAAGACACAGGCAGAGGGAGAAGCAGGCATCATGCAGGGAGCCTAATGTGGGACTCTATCCCAGGACTTCAGGATCACACCCTGAGCCAAAGGCTGGCGCTGAACCTCTGAGCCACCCAGGCGTCCCTTATTCTGCCACTTTCTAATTAAGCAAGTAATTTAATGTTATTGAGTCTTTACTAGATCATTTGTAAAGAAGAACTAATGATGGCATTCTCGGGGTTTACGTAAGAATTAAGGAGCATAATTGGTGTGATACATTTCATATTCAACGAATAGAATGCTATAATAATATATGCCAGCTATATTTATATATATTTTCTTCAAAAAGACGATTTTTATATTTAATGGTAGAACCTATTTTCAAGGCTACATTGTGCTTTTAGAAGGTAATTTATTGTGTATATTTGTGACTCACGTTTTCTCTGATTATATTTGGATGAATAAGAAAGTTCTAAATAATTCAAATATAAGATTATAATGATTCTGGAGTTACACTTAGTTTTATATAATGAAACTATCTAATGGCCCATCATTTGGGAACTACATCCAAAGCCATCTGAATATGTATTCTGGTATGGAGGAGGGACATGTGTAATCTTTTATCAGTGATAAAAATGGTTTATTTTTTATGTGAATTTTTAAATTCCTTTGGGAGTAGGAGTACTTATATCCAAATGCAATAAGAAATAATCAACTTGCTGAAAATCTGTAAACCAAAACTATGATTTATATAATATTGATTATACATAGGCAAGCAATTGAGCATAGGACAAAAAGAAGTAGAATTATAAATGTTCTCAATAAGTTCAGTGTATGCCACAAACTGTCATTCAAGACTAGAAGCCTCTATCTATGATTGTGCTTTGTCTCTTTAATCCCCCTGTGCCAACATTCTGCTTTTTCCTTAAAGCTTTCTTCTTGAAATAAGGTGATTTTCTTCTTTCTTCTTTAGTTCTCCCTACTTCTCCTTATGCCATTATCTCTAAGATTCTAACTATAGGAAAAAATATCAAAAAGCTTCCCCAGGACAACTATGTTCTAAAACTCTAAGAGGGAATTATACTCCATCAGAAATAGGTGCGTCTGGACTATTCTCGACTAACTTCATGGTCCAGAAAGCCAGTTCATTGACACAGAGAGGCAGGGCCCAAACAACTCAGACATGACCACCGTTTCAGGTTTTATATTCCCTTTTCCCCTGCAATCACCAGTAGAAACCCAAGATATTCCCCTCCAAAGTTACTTTCAGCTGTCATTCTGATGTCCCTGGATGCCAAAATAAGAGTTTCCACCCTTGGCCAATTTGTTTTTCTAGGATTCTCCTACTGAGGCCTTCTTCCTTGATACTTCCCTCTTGACCCACTCTGACCGACCTTTTTTTAAATTAGACTGTCCTATCCCTCTTTTTTTTTCCTCATTTGCATTTATCCCCTTTTTAACACTATGTAATTTACTGATTTACTGTATCTGTCTCCCCTACTAGAATGTAAGCTCCACAAGAGTAGGGATTTTTTTATCTGCCCTGATCATTATCGTGCCCTAACTGGTACCTAGCATATGCAAGGGGCTCAAGTGATATTGAGTGTGTGTTTGAACTCCCAGTACATCAAGCAAAGAACTTGTACATATATACTACCTAGGAAATATTTATTGTATGAAAGAACTATTTTTTTAATTTTTATTTATTTATGATAGTCACACAGAGAGAGAGAGAGAGGCAGAGACACAGGCAGAGGGAGAAGCAGGCTCCATGCACCGGGAGCCTGACGTGGGATTCGATCCCGGGTCTCCAGGATCGCGCCCTGGGCCAAAGGCAGGCACCAAACCGCTGCGCCACCCAGGGATCCCGAAAGAACTATTTTAGATGGTAACATTTACGTTTTACAAGACACTTTTGAAGTCCCCTATTACACATACCCAAGAATCCAGCCGAGACATGGTTAGGACTGGAATTGTTGTACCCTACCTTCCCACCCTCCCTAGATAAAGAAACTGAGAGTTTGAGTGGCTGGTGTAAGCCACAAAAAGTGGGATCATCTTCTGACTCCTAACAAAATGAAATTATGGTTGCTTCATAACCTGTGGTAGAGATTTGCAATATATAGAATGTGATGTGTTATTTCACTTCTAAACTGTTTTGTTTCTAGTATGTTTGTGTTGCTTCCAACTTCATGTTAAGAGGATGCTTTTATTTAGATGTTAAAGCCTTTCAGTGTTTACTGTCATTCTTAGCAACACCAGGTAGTAGATTTTTTTTTTTTTTTTAAGATTTTCTTTATTTATTCATGAGAAACAGAGAGAGAGGCAGAGACACAGGCAGAGAGAGAAGCAGGCTCCGTGCAGGGAGCCTGACGTGGGACTCGATCCCGGGACTCCAGGGTCTCGCGCTGGGCCGAAGGCAGCCTCTCAAACGCTGAGCCACCGGGGCGCCCCTAGATTATTTAATTTAGAGGAAGAATGCGTTAAACGTCCTGAAATTAAAGCGAAGTTGATAAGCATCAAGGTACTTTTTTTAAGTGTTGGTACTTTTTCAGGCTTTTGGATTTTTTTTTTTTCCTCTGTTGACATTTTAAAAAATAAAGACAAGGCAAAAGAGAAGGCGTTAATGCTAGGGTTTTGTGGACTCTATTACAAATTGGGGAGCCTTGTGTTAGGATTTAAAGAAAATCTCAGTATTTCCCGTCTATGCTTGAGGAGCCTTAACAAATTGTAGGTGAAACTGGGGCAAAGGGCAAGTGCGTGCCCCCCGCGTCCCTGACGGATTCCCCACCGGCTGGGCGCAGGCGGCCGCGGGGGCTGCCCCGGGTGGAGTCGCCCCGGAGCCCGGCGCGCGCCCCGAGGCCGCCGCCCCCGCCCCCGCCCCCGCCCCCGCCCCCGCCGCCGCTGATTGGCGGGAGCGCAGCAGCGCGGCGGCCCGCGGCGGGGAGGGGGCGGCCAGACTCCCGCAGCCGCCGCCGCCGGGATCCTCCGCCCGCCCCGCGACACCTCGGACTTGGCCGCCGGTCGCCGCGTCTCCGCCGCCACCGCCGCGCCCCCTCCGCCCGCCCCTCCGCAGCAAAGCGGGGGGCCCGGCAGCCGAGCCGGGCAGGCGGCGTCGGGTCCGGACCGGACCCCCAGGGCCCCGCCGCGCCGCCCGGCCCCCGAAGCGCCCGCGGTCGCCGCGCCCCAGCCGCCGAGACGCCTCGCATCTTGTACCGCGGGAAGAGCGGGTCCGCGTCCAAGATGGGCCGGCAGGGCCTGGGGGGCGCCGGCGCCGCGGGGCGCTCCATGCAGCGCTCCCAGAGCCGGAGCAGCCTCTCCGCCTCCTTCGAGGCGCTGGCCGGCTACTTCCCCTGCATGAACTCCCTGGAGGAGGACGAAGGAGGTGAGGCTGTCCGCGGGGGTCCCTGTGCGCCCCCCGCTCTCGGGGGCTGGAGGGGAGGCGGGGGGGGGGGGGGCGTCGTCCCTGCCCCGCCGGGCTCTCCCGCCCTCGCCGGCTCAGCGGCCGCGCTCGTCGGTGCTCGGAACCAGGGCTCCACCAGCGCGGACTTGGGGAACCGCTTTCCTAGAGAAGTTCATCAGCGTCAAGTGCTGGCGAGTCGGGCGAGGGGCTAGTCTGGGGGGAGGCAAGGCTGCAGCCGCCCGGTGAACCCCTCTATGCTTTTGTTTGCACCCGCAGCCTCCGCGTTAGCATATGGCCTGGAGGACCGAGTACTCAGAAATCAAGGGGAGAGGCGGCAGGAACTTTGAAATGGGAATCTCAGCGTGTGTAAATTCAAGATCCAGATGAGGGAAGAGGTGATACAATGGACAGGTCAAAGGTTGACGGTACTAGAGGCTGGTTTTTGCTCTGGACACTGGAAACCGTTCCCAGGGCATGCAAGGTGCTGTCAGCCTTACCGTGGGTTGTCTATCCCTGGGGTTAAAGGATGTCAGTATAATTAAGCTAAAGAGGAAAAACTCACTCCTTAAACTTCTCACCAAGTGATATTTAAGACCTTCATAAAGTTTTGAGTAACACAGCATAGGTTTTCTTCTTGAAGGACTTTCCAATAAGACTTAACAACTAACACAAAAAAAATATGATTTGTAAATCAAAGTAAAAATTGCTGAATAGTGGCGTCCCAACATTTGAAATACTGTTTATTAATTTATTCATATGCTGGTTGCAAACCGTGTTCGTGTTTATGCGTATGTCCAGAGTAGGCTAGTTATCATCATCATGTTAACTCTATTATTGTATGTAATAGTTTATTCTGCCTTTATTCTGTGACAATCAATGACGTCTTATCAAGATATCTGCACTGAACCCTGATTTAGAAGAAACTAACTACCTGCTTGGAGAAGAGGTAGAAATAATTTTTCTTTTCCCTATTTTTCCCAGTGGAGGGACAGAGAGCTGGAAGATGAGAGGATGAACAATGTCTGGAAAGTGGTCTTCAAAAGAATTCACTAGTTAGAGCTGTCCAGGTTTCTTCTAGCTTACTGCTGCAATATCAGTTTGCTATAGATCACTAAAGGTCTAATAGTAGGGTACTTCCCTAGTTGTGTTCCCTAAAACACAACTTTTAATTTTCATACTAATGCTTTGCTGGTTTTGTTTGTACATTTACATTTCACTTGTTTTCTATAATTAAATGTTTAAAATCTCCAGAAATGTAAACAAATCAAGAAATTAGAAAATCACATTGGGTGAATGAATGGTCACAACTGTAAGCTAAAACTTTCGGTATTTATTATGAGCCAGGCACTGTTCAAAGAACTTAACTGTATTTACTCTTTTAAGTCCACAACAATGTTATGAAACAGTATTTTTATTATCTCTGTTTCACAAAGAGGAAACTGAGGCAGAGAGAAGTTCAGAACTTCCCCATGGTCAATGTCACCCAAGTAGTAGGCAGTAGAGTTGAATATGAACCCAGGCAGTTCACAACACCACCTATGCACCCGACTCTGGGCTATACTGGATTATTATTTGCATATACTTGGTCACAGTCACATACCTAGCAAGTGGTGAAGCTAGAACTCAAACATAGCTGTGCCTGAAAATACATATTTAAATAAAACAAGTTATTATAGACTCAATTTTTAATTTTTATACCAAGTCTTCAGTCTTGAGTTTGCTTCAGACAAACTATCATCATCCTTCACTAAGTTATAACCAGAATTGTTGAATTTATAAAATACCATCCTAAAAAGACAGGGGAAGCTTACATAAACATGAGAATTTTCAAAATTCTTAAGTACATTCATTTAACCTTGGCATACACAGACCTGTCCCGAAGGAAAATCCCATGTCTACACATGGGACATTGGAACAGATTTCTGCCCCACAAATGGTTTATAGAGTTGCCAAGACAAAATGTTACATAAGGAAGCCAATGTTTTCAAAATAAAGCATATAGTTCTCTATAGGTAACTAGAGAGGAAGCTCTCCCCATAAATGAACAGTTTTTCCACTGGGCTACGGTCATTTATACTTATTGTTTTGCAGTATTCCTACCATCCTTGAAAGTCCTGAGACTTTGTAGAGTATTTCAATATACTCTGCAGAGTTGTAAAAGTTAGAAATCACTGCCCTGGAGCAGTGCTTCCCTCCATTTTTTTTTCTATTGAGACACCCACAAGGGGACGCATGTGGACAACATACTCTCATAAGCTTATTCGGGAATATGTTATTATTCTATGAGAATAATAAGATTCTGTTATAACTGCGAGACCCATTCTAATTTGTAAAGAAAAGTAAACCATCACAACAGATGATTTTCATTCTGGTTGAGAACAACTTGTCTAAGAGAACAGTGTAATCTGACTCATGAAACTGATTTCAAATTAGTCTGATTTTAAAGTGATTCTCCCCCCCCCCCCCCATTTTTGGTCTTTTCATAGCGCAGTAACTAGCTCAGATATACTCTACCTTCCAGTTCTATATTCTCATCTCATTCTTATGCTACACATCTGGACACTGCCATTCTGCACAAGAAGTACCAAGAAGCTTATTGAAAAACCATATTCTTTTCACTCACTTGTTCATTCAAAAATATTAGGGAGACTATTTGATGTATTAGAAGTAGTAGTCCTTGAATTAGTTGAATTATATTCCCTACCCTTTTAGAGCATACAGTCTAATGGAGATACATATTAATAGGAATAACTATATAATTATAACTGACCAGTGTTAGGAAGGCAAAGCACAGAGTGCAATAAAAATTATAAGAAAACATAATATAGGAGTTAAAGAAGGGTGTCCTGAGAAAGTGAGAGTGAAATGTGACTTTGGACATCCATGATAGTTCTGAGTCCCTCACCTGCTGCAATCAGTGCCTTCCACGCACCTGTGAAAACAATTTGCTCAGAGCCCATGGCCAGGAAGTTGCTGAGCAGGATCCACAATCTGGCTCTGGAGTTTATAATCCTAACTACTCCGTGTATTGTTTCTTCATTATTCTGCTACATTTTCTAGGAACATGCTATGAAGTTGATGACCAGACACAGTACATTAATAATAGTTATCATTTATTGAGCACCCGTGTGCCACATTCCTTTGGTTTCATAATTCTTCAAGAAAGTTATTATTTTCAACATTTGACACATGTGAACACTGAGACTCAGAGACATTAACTTGGCCATGGATTATGAATTTCAATGGTGCTGACTTCATTGAGGATGAAAGGGGAATTACTCTGAGCAAAAGAAGTTAAGATTCTTGATTCTCAATCGGCCTTTGTAGCATCTTTTCTATATGCTTCTAGTTGTTTTTTATGTGATTTTTTTTTTGCTTCCTTGTCCCTAGATATATTCCAAATAACAATTCTCCAATTCTCTGAGTAGATTTTTTTCAGCAAAAGTAATAATAATAGTCCCTTACATGTTACTTAATGGTTTATGAATTATGTTTACTTATTTTATCATTGAATCCTTTAAGTATTAACTTCACTATATCAGCTACTTGCCCCAACATTGAATCCATGAGTCTACATCCCTAATGTAGGATATTTTTATGTGTAGAATTTTTAAACATTTCAGGTAATTCTAAGAAGAAATAAGTTCAAGAAAAAGTGATCATTCTTTTTTTTTTAAGATTTTATTTATTTATTCATGAGAGACACACTCCCACACACAGAGAGGCATAAACACAAGCTAAGGGGATCCCTGGGTGGCCCATCAGTTTAGCGCCTGCCTTCAGCCCAGGGCATGATTCTGAAGTCCCGGGATTGAGTCCCGCGTCAGGCTACCTGCGTGGAGCCTGCTTTTCCCTCTGCCTGTGTCTCTGCCTCTCTCTCTCTTTCATGAATGAATAAATAAAATCGTAAAAAATAAAAAATAAAATAAACACAGGCTGAGAGAGAAGCAGGCTCCCTTTAAGGAGCCTTATGTGGGACTGGGTCCCGGATCCTGGAATCACACCCTGAGCCAAAGGCAGATACTCAACTGCTGAGCCATCCACGTCTCCCAAAAGTAACCATTCTTAATAGGAAAAGCAGCCCCACAAATTCCCACCCATAGATTCAATGGCAAATGGTTATGGTGTTATAGTGTAAGAAAATGGCACATTTTCTAACACTTGATAGATCTGATTTCTCAGAGGCTATTTTAATGTTGTTACTTGTGGTTCTGGGTTCATGATTCTTGTTCAGCTATGTACATATAATATGTGACGAATTTGATTGGCTTGATTTTATGGCCTGTCTTCTTTGGTTAAAATATGGCTTGGCAGGGGGATCCCTTGGGTGGCTTCGCAGTTTAGCACCTGCCTTTGGCCCGGGCGCGATCCTAGAGTCCCGGGATTGAGTCCTGGGATCAAGTCCCACGTCGGGCTCCCGGCATGGAGCCTGCTTCTCCCTCTGCCTGTGTCTCTGCCTCTCTCTCTCCTATCTGTGTATTCTCATGAATAAATAAATAAAATCTTAAAATATATATATGGCTTGGCAATTATACAGAAGAGATCTTACTGATTTAATGCTGTTTAACTGAATAAATGAATTCATTTAATTTCTCTTACATGTTACTAGCTTGAAAATTAAATTACAAGAAAACCACCCAAGAAACAGCAATAGTTTTAAATCACCAGAAAAACTGAGAAATGTTTTTTTGCATATGATAGTGAAGCTATGAGGAATTAATATGAAAGGAACTAAAGAGACTAACACAAAAGACCTATTTAAGAGGCCATGCAACCAATAAAAAGAGTATAATAATTACTGTTTTAGTCTAATCTTTGTATATGGTTAATGATACAATTAATTCTTAGTAAGCAGTCCCATTTGATTAAAATGGAGTATAGCACCTTGCACGTGCTCTATTAAAATAAAAAATTCTTCATATACATAGATGTTATCCTAAGTACAGACATCGTGACTAACCAAGTATCTACTAAATGTCTATTAATTATAGTATATAGTTCTGCCATTCTTTTCAAAGTGAATATCGTTGTAACTGCTATCCATTTTATTTATACTGTTTTTAACATAATATGTGATCTAGACTTTTAAAAGTTCAGTGATCATAGTTTTTGCACATCTTCACAATGCCAATTTTGGGGGCAGATCCTAGATAGACAGTTTTAGTCTGAATATGTATCTTTTCTTAGGAGATCTTATTTTTCCTAGATTATGATTGATTATATATAATAAATAATTTTATAAATGAGTCCATATGATATTCAACAGTAACCCAATATTTTTATATTAGGTTTAAATTCCAGACAGATAAGATGAAGCAAAAAATTTTGGAATTAAAAAAATAAGTGAAAGAATAACTCCATTCAGAGTGCTTATTAAATATTACCTTTTTATATGAGCTTCAGAATTTTTCACTGGTAAGTGTCCAAACAGTATTTTTAAGGTAATTTAAAACTTTAATACAAAAGTCAAGTTTAACCCCAATTTGCTTTCATCCTTCAGTAGATTCACTAAATTCAGAGCTAGTAATGGGGATGAGTTTCCCTATGGAGAATGACTTACGAAAGAAACCCACTAGAAGGTGGTATTGCGTTGCTGCCAAGGACTATGGTTTAGTGTAAATACTTTCTATTGTTCTAAAGTAGGTCCTTATTACTGATCAGATGAGATCACTCTATACATTTGCTCTATCTCATAATGTAACAACGTTTGATACAGACGAGGAGACTTACCTAATGCTATGTATATATAATATTATTTTAATAATTGGAGGAAAAAAGCTATCATAAAAATGATAGGATCAGAGAAGGTTTTGAAGTACCATTTCTTAAGATTTAGGTTTTGCCTAATGAGACTATAATGAAAGGACTGTTTATTTTAGCTATTTTGGTGACCAGTTGTTCCCTTACTATCCTATGAATCAAGGCCAGGTAGGTACTATACATCAGTGAAATAGACCAGATGTAATACAAATGGGAAAAACAAGGACTCTGAAAAGCTGGAGAAAGGTTACCCATCCAAAAGGAATGGTGAGCACTCTATTCTAGCTAATTGATGCCAAATTGAATATCAGCCCAGCATTGGCAAACTTACTCTTCTTTTTTTCCCTAAGAGAAAAACTATAAATCTGGATGTTTCCTTAAAAACTTTAACTTTTACAACATTGGCAGCTAAATGAAAAAATATAAACATTATTTGGGCCAAACAAAACATAAACTGTTGACCAAATGTGTGCCACCAGTTGGCAACTTCTCCCAGGAACCGCTTTCTTCCTTCTCGTTCTTATTGTCATCTTGAGAGTTTAGGACCACATTCGCTCCTTTTTGAAATCTGAGAATCTCTCAAACCTGCTCTCTACCTTCTGTGTCTCCCTTCCAATCTAACTTCCTTGCCTCTGTGTCGATTCTCTTAAATATCATTCTTGATCTTGACACTACACTTTCTCCAAAAACTTCAGTAAATTCCCATCTCCTACTAGATAGTTTCTTTAGCCTGACATTCAAAGTCTTTTACAGTCGGTTTTTTATATATAGCATAGCTTCCTTGCCTTCTAAGGTCCTTTAGGAATCCAGCAACTCAATAAAACTAAGCCTTCTTGCCCTCTGCCTCCAAATTTTTGTTCATGCTTTTCTTTTTATTCTTCCTCTACCACTGTATATGCATCATATTTAATTACCCTTCAAAGCTCAGCTCATATATTGTCTATGAAGTTTTCAGAAACTATATAAGCTTCCGTAGGCAGAGAAAAGGGTGAACAACGGGCTTGAAATATGAGCTCCACCTTTTCCTAGTTGTGTGAACTAAACAAGATACTTAATTTCCTTGAGCTTTAGTTTCCTCAGGTTTATGTGATATGTGCATAATAATACTCACCGTGGAGAGATGTTGTGAACTGCATTGTCATGGTTATTATTCCCTTATGATCCCGTATCAAAATATGTTTACCTTGTTCTAAACTAGATTTGTGCTGTTCAATATGGGAAGCACCAGTCACTTGGCTGTTTAAATTTAAATAGATTGAAACCAAATTAAATTAAAAATTATTTCCAGAGTCACATTAGCCACATTTTGAGTGCTCAGAAGCTACACATGACTAGTAACTACCATATTGGACAGTGCAGAATTACCGAACAATTTCCATCATTCACATAAAGCTCTATTGGACAGTACAGCTTCAGATAATAGCATTCATATAGCATTTAGAATATATTGCCGTGGATTTTCATTATGCATTTACTGACTTACCTCACCTACTAAATTGTAAAATCACGTAATAAGAAACTATGGGATCAAACATCACATATATTTATCTCCCACAGTTCCTTGCACCAAGTAAGTACTTAGCAAATATGTAGTGAATGAATAAATGAACAAGGAGCTGGTTGGTTTCTATGTTCATATCATAGAATAGAAAGAAGCTACTATAGCTGGAAGGGACCAGATTTCTTGAATAACTGTTTCTAATCTTGCAAGAACAAGAGTACTTCAAAGTCTTGTGCTATACCTACAAGTTGGGTACACTTAGCTCCACATAAACTAGGAACATATTTTTCTACTATAAATAACAAACCTGTATGCACTATGTTTCATTTAGGGTGTCTAGTTGTAATCAACAGAAACCAGGTCTAGCAATTTAGATGGAAAAGGTATTTGCTAAAGGATATTGAGTAGGTCACAGAATCTTTAGGAAGACTGGAGATCCTGTGCTAGGGTTTAGGAATGTTTCCCCAAACCATGCTACATAACTCATCTTACCGAACTCCCACTGCTGATTGGGACAGATAACAGTTTGTATTATTGTCAACCTTTGATGTTGAATCATTACCCACTGCTATAAGACCATTCTTGGAAATTATATATTGTGGCCACCACCCTCATTAGAATGGGAGCTTGTGGTGTCTCAGCTTCTTTGTTTCATTAACTTCAGGCTCAAAGTTTGAGCAGTAGTGTCTGATCAGCAGAACCTCAGTCATTGTTCATGCCCTATTTGCCAGACAGGCTGGAAAAAATGATACCAATTTTAGTGTCTACAATTAAAGGGTGGGTTATTTCTCACACATAGGAGAAGGGTTAAAATGTGAGACAAAAACATTAACAGATATCTACTTAATAATATAAAAAGAATTACTGGTGGAAAAAGCCCATTAAACCCAAACTAATTACCTATTTTTAATATTTCTAGATACTAGTTTGCTATTGGGTTATTTTCCTCTTTGCTCAGTAAGCATAAACAAATAAGATGGGAAAAATCTATACAAGAAGGCTAAGGTAAAGACTATAGCTCTCTTAATTTTAACTTTTTCTGCAGATTTGGCTACCCAAATATCCATGCACACTTTTATCTTGCATTTAGAGCATAGTCATCCCTCCTTAGAAAGACAGCCTTAAAACATCATTCATTTACTGCATGCAAATTGAAATCTAGGGGGCAGCCCTGGTGACTCAGTGATTTAGTGCTGCCTTCAGCCCAGGGCGTGATCCTGGAGGACCCGGATCGAGTCCCACGTCAGGCTCCTTGCATGGGGCCTGCTTCTCCCTCTGCCTGTGTCTTGGCCTCTCTCTCTCTGTGTCTCTCACAAACAAATAAATAAAATCTTAAAAAAATATTAAATCTAGGATCTTTGAGTGATATGTAGTTCTCTTTCTCATACTCAAATGGAGCTTTTCATGTCACAGTGACCGGTAAACCTAAAGCTAAGTTACCTGCTTAGAATACATTCAATTTAAATAGTAGAGTAGCAACAGGATAATGAAAATCAAAATTCTCATTTAGAAAGGAGAGAAGAGGGGGGCACCTCAGTAGCTCAGTCAGTTAAGCATCTCCCTTCTGCTCAGGTCATGATCTTAGGGTCCTGGAATCAAGCTCCAGTGAGGCTCTCTGCTCACTCTGCTCCCCAGGGAGTCTGCTTCTCGGTTTCCCTCTTCCCCCCACACCGGCTCGCTTTCTCTTTCTCAAACAAATAAATAAATAAAATATTTGTTAAAAAAGAATTGTGTTTAAAAAGAAGAAAGGAGAATAGGAAACATAAAAAAATGAATTAGCCACAATATCAAATCTCACTTGGGAGGAATTGCAAAAATTGACAGACTGCATTCCTTGGTTTACTCATCTGGCAACCTTGGTTCTGTTTTCTGCAAAGTATTTCTTTGCCTTTATTCTTCATTGGCCACAAAGATTTGCATTGAAGGGGGTAGGCTATATAGTATTAATAGCCTGTTTCTGCTAGTGCATATTAAGAAACTCAATAGTTACCTTGAGAGTTGAACAAACTTTCCTAAATGGCCTTAGTCCTTCAAAAATTCAATAGTCATGCAGTCTATTTAATTCCAGTCAGTTTCAAGTATGAGTAACTCCAGACAAACATCTCACGTGACAAAGATTTTTAAGCCTCAAGATTCTGTACCTTTAGTTTGTAGCTTCTGTGCCCTGCCTGCTTCTTTTGCTTTCAGCTTAGTGGCATCCACCTTGATATCACCTGAAAACAGTGGGTTTGTGTGGGAAGAAAACCCCTTAATCCGTTTTTTTTAATAATAAATTTATTTTTTATTGGTGTTCAATTTGCCAACATACAGAATAACACCCAGTGCTCATCCCATCAAGTACCCCCCTCAGTGCCTGTCACCCAGTCACCCCCACCCCCCACCCTCCTCCCCTTCCACCACCCCTGGTTCGTTTCCCAGAGTTAGGAGTCTTTATGTTCTGTCTCCCTTTCTGATATTTCCTACCCATTTCTTCTCCCTTCCTTTCTATTCCCTTTCACTATTATTTATATTCCCCAAATGAATGAGAACATATAATGTTTGTCCTTCTCCGATTGACTCATTTCACTCAGCATAATACCCTCCACTTCCATCCACGTTGAAGCAAATGGTGGGTATTTGTCATTTCTAATGGCCGAGTAATATTCCATTGTATACATAAACCACATCTTCTTTATCCATTCATCTTTTGATGGACACCGAGTCTCTTTCCACAGTTTGGCTATTGTGGACATTGCTGCTAGAAACATCGGGGTGCAGGTGTCCCAACATTTCATTGCATCTGTATCTTTGGGGTAAATCCCCAACAGTGCAACTGCTGGGTCGTAGGGCAGGTCTATTTTTAACTCTTTGAGGAACCTCCACACAGTTTTCCAGAGTGGCTGCACCAGTTCACATTCCCACCAACAGTGTAAGAGGGTTCCCTTTTCTCCGCATCCTCTCCAACATTTGTTGTTTCCTGCCTTGTTAATTTTCCCCATTCTCACTGGTGTGAGGTGGTATCTTATTGTGGTTTTGATTTGTATTTCCCTGATGGCAAGTGATGCAGAGCAATTTCTCATGTGCATGTTGGCCATGTCTATGTCTTCCTCTGTGAGATTTCTGTTCATGTCTTTTGCCCATTTTATGATTGGATTGTTTGTTTCTTTGCTGTTGAGTTTAATAAGTTCTTTATAGATCTTGGAAACTAGCCCTTTATCTGATACGTCATTTGCAAATATCTTCTCCCATTCTGTAGGTTGTCTTTTAGTTTTGTTGACTGTATCCTTTGCTGTGCAAGAGCTTCTTATCTTGATGAAGTCCCAATAGTTCATTTACACGTTTACTGCAATCCCTATCAAAATACCATGGACTTTCTTCAGAGAGTTAGAACAAATTATTTTAAGATTTGTGTGGAATCAGAAAAGACCCCGAATAGCCAGGGGAATTTTAAAAAAGAAAACCATAGCTGGGGGCATCACAATGCCAGATTTCAGGTTGTACTACAAAGCTGTGGTCATCAAGACAGTGTGGTACTGGCACAAAAACAGACACATAGATCAATGGAACAGAATAGAGAATCCAGAAGTGGGCCTTCAACTTTATGGTCAACTAATATTCGACAAAGGAGGAAAGACTATCCACTGGAAGAAGGACAGCCTCTTCAATAAATGGTGCTGGGAAAATTGGACATCCGCATGCAGAAGAATGAAACTAGATCACTCTCTTTCACCACACAGAAAGATAAACTGAAAATGGATGAAAGATCTAAATGTGAGACAAGATTCCATCAAAATCCTAGAGGAGAACACAGACAACACCCTTTTTGAACTCGGCCACAGTAACTTCTTGCAAGATACACCCTTCATCCATTTTGGTCAGCAATCTCTTTTTTCCCCTCTTGAATGTCAAAGCCCCACTTATTTATTCCTACAAGTTTCTTCCTGCAAGTTTAGGATAATTTCACTTTATTCCAGTCATTTTTCAAATAAGGATTTCTATGGCATTTTACAGTTTTCAAAACTATTTCACATAGATTATAATATCTTCGTTCATCACTACTTGGGCCTCTCTGTTCTATTTCATTGATCTATTTATTCTTTCACCAATATGATATTGTCTTGATTACTGTAGCTTTATGTAAGTCTTGAAATTTGATAGTGTCAGCCCTCCAGCTTTATTCTTTGCCTTCAGTATTGTGTTGGCCATTCTGGGTCTTTTGTCTCTCCATAATAAGCTTTACGATCTTGTCAATATCTACAAAATAACTTGCTGGGATTTTGATTGAGAATGTGTTGAATCTATAAATCAAGTTGAGAAGAACTAACATCTCAACAATATAAAGCTTTCATATTCCTGAACATGGAATATCTCTCAACTTATTTAGCTTTGATTTCATTCATCAGAGTTTTGTAGTTTTCCTCATACCTAATATTATTTCACTTTTTTGTATGTTCATATAAATGTTATTTTTCTTTAATTTCAAGTTCCATTTGTTCATTGCTGGGATATAGGATAGAAATTGACTTTTGTTTATTAATCTTGTATCCTGCAACCTTGCTATAATAATTTATTATTTCCAGGAATTTTTATATCTGTTTTTTTTTCAGATTTTCTATATAAGCAATCATATCATCTGTAAGCAAAAACAGTTTTATTTATTCTTTCTCAATCTGTATAGTTTTTATTTCCTTTTTTGTCTTAGTGCAGTAGCTAGAATTTTCAGTATACTGTTGAAAGAAGTTATGAGAAAGAACATACTTGTTTATATTGAATCTCGGTGGGAAAGCTTCGAGGTTCTCCTATTAAATTTAATGTTGGCTTTAAGTTTTTTATAGATCTTTTTTATCAAGTTGAGAAAGCTCTTCTCTATTCCTAGTTTACTGAGTTTTTATCATGGATAGATGTTGGATTTTGTCAAATGTTTTTTCTAGATCTATTGACATGATCATGTGATTTTTCTTTTCTAACGTGTTGATGTGATGTTTCACATTAATTAATTTGTGAAAATTGAACCAGCATTGCATAAGTGAGGTAAATCCCACTTCATCATGGTGTATAATTCTTTTTATACATTGTTGGATTTGATTTGCTAATGTTTTGTTGAGGATTTTGCATCTGTTTTCATGGGAGATACTGATCTGTAGTTTTCTGTTCTTGTGAGAATGTCTTTGTTTTACAGATGAGGATCAAGATACAAAAGGGTCAAGGTCTTCTCAGCTCACATGCTGGCAAATCCATAATTTTTCACTATGTATTTAATACTCTTTGATTACCATGGCATCATTTGGTGAAATCTCCCCTTTTTATTGTGGATAGATCCAAAGTGACATGTTGAGAGATCAAAATGCATATTTATATAATAAGGAAGAGCTACTTCTGGCACATCTTTGAATTTCATCATAAATACATTTTTTTCATCCTTATGGTAATTCTTTTAAAGTTTTACATTTTAATTCCAGTATGGTTAGCATACAGTGTTATATTAGTTTCAAGTGTACAATGTAGTGATTCAACAGTTCTATACATTACTCAGTGCTCATCAAAGTGTACTCTTTAATCCCCATTCCCTATTTCCCTACCCGCCTCCTCTCTGGCAATCATCAGTTTGTTCCTTATAGTTAGGAGGCTGCTTCTTTTTTGCCATCACATTCTTAAAGTCAGAATTTAGTAATAAAATTAACATTTTTCCATATATGATAAAACAAGAAAGTATGAATGATCTGTATCTTAACAGTGTTCATAGAATAATTCAAGTTTATTTGGACATGCAGTGATAACATGAGATAAGGGTTTCAAGTCATTGATTACCCTGGAATCAGAAATTAGTGTCCAAAATAGTAAATAAAATAAAGCCTATTTGAGAAATAAGCATTGGCTTTGACGTTGCTAGGGTTTCAGTTCAAGTTTCACCTGTATCACCTGCCAGCTCATGTAAAGTGACAGTACTAATAACCACCATACAACACTGTTATGAGGACTAGAGGCAGGTAGATTTTATATACAAATCATCTCCACATAGAAGTAAGTCAA
This sequence comes from Canis lupus dingo, assembly GCF_003254725.2. Classification (NCBI taxonomy): domain Eukaryota; kingdom Metazoa; phylum Chordata; class Mammalia; order Carnivora; family Canidae; genus Canis; species Canis lupus. The sequence goes on from NC_064255.1 coordinate 5,637,559, forward strand.
GACACAGAAGCTTGCTTTCTTTCTTTCTTTCTTTCTTTTGAATTTAGCAACTGAATTTTTCCCAACTTTTATTGTGAAATATTTTATATTTAGAAAAAGAAAAGTAGTACAGTGAACATCCACTATATAGATGGACCAATTTTTAATTGACTTTATCTTTCCTGTCTTTCCCCTGCTTTTCTCTCTCTCTCTCTCTCTCTCACACACACACACACACACACAATATGTATTTTTGCTAAACATTTGCGAGTTAGGTAAGTTGCACCATATATCTCCTAATTTTTTTTAAAACTACATAAACAATAAAATTAACAAAAAATGTCTATCACCTAATATTTCCTCCATATTTAATTTTTTCAATTATCCCAAAATTGTTTCTTATGGCTAAAATTTTGTTATGTGTTTTTTTCCTCAATCCAGGATCTAGTCAAAGCTTATTCATCACATTTGGTTGTTAATGCATAATCTAAAACAGTACTTTTACCTTTTGTTTTTCATGATACTGGTTTTAGAAGAGTCCAGAGTTGTCTTACAGGATATTTAACAATCTGGATTTGTCTGATTGTTTTCTCTATTTTCTGTGTTTCTTGTAGACTGGACATTAGATCTAGAGACATGGTTAATTTCAGTTTAAGTGCTGCAGGAGATGTAAACTTCATACATCCATCAGTAAACACAATATCAAGTTCTCTCATGCTTAGGCATGCTAAGTTTGATCACTTGGTTTAAAGATGACTACCAAAATAAATAAATAAATAAATAAATAAATAAATAAATAAATATGATTACCAGTTTCCCTCAAAGGAGGAGATGTAAATTTCCCTTTATAATTACTAAGTAATCTCTGAGATAATACTTTGGTACCATGTGAATGGTTTCCCAAAAACATCTCATCAAATGATTTTAACATCCAGTGCTAATCCTTGCCTGAATCATTACCTTGGAAAAAGTGATTTTAATTTAGTTTTTATCTGAAACATAATTGAGCTTATTTTAATAAACTGCTTAAAAATATGTCTATTAATTCTGTCCTTTTACATTATACCGTACAGAATTTAGTATTGATAATTTATTTTCATATATTCAGTATTAATTATTTATGACATGCATATTTTCTATTTTTATATATAGATGAGTATTTTCAACTTATATATATTTTTTTAATGAAAATAAGTGGTTTCATTAATGAGTATGTTTATAGTATGGTAAATTATAATACTGCACATACAAAGAGCAGACTAAAAGGAGTTATAAATGTAAGAGAATGCCAAGAATTAGGGACAATAAAAATCTGTCTCCAAATAGAGTCTAAAGAGATGTGATGATGATAAAAGGTAATGTGACATCATGGATCAGAAAAAAAGTCAGATTAAAAACCAAGGAAATCTAAATAAAGCATAGATTTTAGTCAATAGTTATGTATCAATATTAGTTCATTAACTATGACAAATATGCCATAGCCATGTAAGATGTTAATAATAGGGAAAATTAGGTGTGGAGTATACTGGAATTTTCTGTAATATAATTTCTGTAAAATTTTTAACAATTTTCTTGTAAGTTTAAAGCTATTCTAAAATTAAAGGTTTATTAAACTAATTTTAATATTTTTAAAACATGAATCTGAAGTTTAAGAACAATGATTAAAATTTCTTTTAGCATACTGACATAACAAAAAACAATGAAAGCAGGTTTAAAATAAAATATCAAATGCAGAGTTTTTATTAACAACTGTATTCAAAGTGGCCAATATTTCAATGTGGTTGGAAAAAGGAAGAAATTACAAAAATTTAGAACCCATTAGTTACAAGAGAATGGAAAACTGTTTTAGAGCTACTGTATGTGTATCTGCCAGAATAGGTTAGGATATGCTGTGATAACAAATGACTCAAAATTATTAGTGGCTTAACTCAAAGAATTCTTGTCTGACTCCTTCTGCATGTCCCCTGAAAGGTCATACTTGTGCATGTACTCAGGGACCCAGGCTGATGGAGGTGCCTGTTGCTAACTGCTTCCACATAAAGGAAGGAGGACAAGGTGACTCATGCTTCCATGGTTGAAGCTTCTGCCCTGAAGTTACATGGGCCAGTTTTGTCCATATTTCATTGGTGGAGCAAGTTCACATCACCACACCTAACTTAAGAGGTGCAGGGAAAAGTGAATATATTCAAACAGACCCAGTGTGAATGATTTTGTGACTTCTGCTTATAGTTCATAGTATTCTAGCTATTAAGTACATAACTTTCGTAATAGTTATGACAAAGGTGTTGGAACAAATGGATTTGGGTTAAGCCCTGAAACATTTTTGGAAATCAACTGCTAATTTCTACTTATTTCTATTTTATTTTTTTGTTAATGCAGATCCTGGTTTAACTCAGAAGAAATTATCAGATACTTGCCCCTATTTTGTCCCGACTTTCAGAGGCTTCAGTTACAGTTATTATAGTAAGAAGCCCTGACAAACATAAGTACACAAGCTTTTATATGCAGTTATAGCAATCTATTCATGAGTATCCCGATATTGAGGTCTTGCAGGACCAAACATAAATGAATCAACATCCTTGATGTCTTGATACATAATCCGCAATGGGAAGTTATGTCCACAGTGGCCACCACAGAGATGGGAAAAAGGGCTGAAAGCATTTCTTATACCTGCAAGTTTGAGGAATTAGAGGGGTTAGGTGAATTAAAGTTCAATTTGAAAATCTACTGAAGGGGAGCTAGCCACTCTGGACCTCAACTTTCTCATTGCTACAATAAGGGAGTACATAAACCACAAGGGCACGTTGGATCCCTACAGGTAGCTTCAGAAATTCTACAAATCAGTAATTTTCAAACTTCTCATTTTTAATGCATTTTTAAATTCTTTAAATGTAATGCAAATGACGTCTTTAAATTATACTCACTCTGGAAAATGGTAATTTTTTTAAAAATACAAAATGAGTGCCTTACTAACTCAAAACACATAAATGGTGACCAAAGCTAAAAATTTAGTCAGTCTCCAAAATCTACCAACCTGTCTTAAACCTATTACCATAAATCGTTTCCCACATTCATGTCAGGAAAATCCTGACCTGTCAGTAAGTCTGCCTGCACATAAGACATGAGGCTGCTCAAGTGAGAGCAAAAGTAGGAATGGGTTCTGTGGATACAAGATTTGGAAAGTTGACATGACATTAGTTTGACATTTCATTTTGAGCCTCATTTCAGGGTTTAGGTAAGTTTCCAGATTGGTAGCAGAGAGGACTTTTTGATTATTGTGGAGTCTTTCAAAGGATTTTCAGGTATTATTAGGGGAAACCAATGATTTGGTTGTTTATTTAATTGAGTGGCTTTCTTTGAATACGGTGGGTGCCAAGTAAATGAGTCATCAGACTAAGCAGAGCAGAATAACAAAAACACCTCCTGGACTTTACTTTCTGCCTGTGATGTTTGGCAATTCAGGAACTTGATTTTAACCTGCAGGTGCCTTTTCCAAATACACTATAGTTGAAAATACCTAACACCACAGTGGTTGGAAGGGCTCTATAACAACATAACCTGGCCCTTAGTTTTACAGTTTGCTACCTGAGTATTTTTAAACATCTCTACATACTCACACAGACACATATATTTTACATGTATATGTATGTGGCATGTGTATGCCTGTATACACACACACACACATATATATATACCTTTTTAAAAATATATATGTATTTTTTATCATGGCTGTTGAGTCCTTATGAATAATTCCAGTTGGGCCACTCCTATGGTCACAATAGGTTATTTTCATAGATCTTGCCATTTATTTATTTATTTATTCATGAGAGAGACACACACAGAGAGAGAATGGCAGAGACACAGGCACAGGGAGAAGCAGGCTTCATGCAGAGAGCCTGATGTGGGACTCCATCGCAGAACCCCGGGATCAAGTCCTGAGCCAAAGGCAGATGCTCAACCGCTGAGCCACCCAGGCATCCCAGATCTTGCCATTTAAAAGAAAATGTATCTAAAAAATTATCTACTGCTGCTTAACAGTTTTCACAACTTCAGCAGCATAAAACAGCACTCATTTATTAGGTCATGGTTCTGGATGCCACATGTCTGGGAGGGCAGAGCATGGCTGAGTTTTCTCCTGAGGGTATCACATGGCTGAAATCAGGTATTGGCTGGCCTGAGTTCTTGTCTGGAGGTTCTGGGCAAAAACTGCTACCAGAGACATTCAAGTTGTTGGTAGAATCTAGTTGCTTGCATTTGGGGGCCTGAGGTCCCTGTGTGTTTGCTGCCTCTCAGCAGCTAGAGGCTGCTTGCAGGTCCTTTCCATGTGTCTCCACAATCTCCAGCCACCAAAGGTACTCTGAATCCCTCATGGCTCTCAGATCTCCCTCACTGACTCTTAGAATTAGCCAGAGAAAGCACTCTGCTTTTAAAAGACTCATGTGGGTATGTTAGGCCCATTCAGATAATCTCCCTATTTTTAGGTCAACTGATTAGTAACCTTAATTACATTTGCCAAATCCCTTTTGCCAGGTTAAGAAACAAAATCATGGGGCCATCTTAGAATTCCACCTGCTACACTAATCTAATGCAGACATCTACGTCCACTGTTAACCAGATTCAGTTTCTAAGTTGGGTGACATGATAGAGCATTTGGAGCATTAAATGTGAGTCACTGCATTTGATTATATTTAGACTAAATTACTTTTATAGTGAATGTCATGCAAAGGATTTGTAGTACTGAAAAATACATTTACTTTTAAATAAGTCTACGTGCATATTAGACTGGGTGACAGGCACTGAGGGGGGCACTTGACAGGATGAACACTGGGTGTTATGCATATGTTGGCATATCAAACTCCAATAAAAAATATATACAAAAAAAGAATAAGTAAATAAAAATTTTAAAAAAATTAAAAAGACGTACATTTAAAAGACATAAAAACCTATCATAAACACGCAACGCAGCATATTGCTTACAGTTTTCTGATTCCATCTGATGACAATGAGTAGCTTTCTCTCCATGTATGCCATTAATCATGATCATACACTAATGACACAAACTCATAGACTTTGTAACTTTACAGCAGAGATCATCTGTCACCACCACCCCTATCCCCTGCCTTTTTCATAAATGAAGAGCCAGAGACTCGAGGTATGACTCAGAGTGGGCCACAGAGTCAGGTGGTCAGTGGTGCAGATTGGCCTGGAATATGTTTTCTGATTCCCTACCTGGTAGTAATAGTAAGGACAGTACCATTTGAATATTTTTTCTGAATCAGGCACTATCCTAAGCACTTCAAGTATATTATTTTTCTTATCACAAAAATTCTATGAGGTAGGCACTACTGTCTTTGCCATGTCATTTGGAGAAAATGGAGTCACAGAGAAGCTAAGTAACTGGTTCAGTGTCACCCAGCTTGTATATGGTTAAGTGGGGATTCAAAGAGAAGCAGTCTGACACGACGGCCTGACCCCTTCACTGTGCCCTGCTCTTTCCACCCCACCAGTGGCTCCTCATGGGGCCTTCCATCTGCAGTTACAGAGGTAGCTGCACTGGCTACCCATTGGTTGTATTTGACAACAAATCCGCAATTAGTGGTGAATTTGGAATCAGAAAACTGTGTATAAACTTCTGTTGTGTCACTTTCTCTGTAAGCTGCTGGGCCTTGTGTATGCTGTGTTTGTAAAAATGAGGATTGTTAGAGTTCTGAAATGAATGCAGTGTTGTTGTTATTCTTGGACAAATGGTAACTGGTTCTCATCACACTGTAATAGCAGGTTTTCAAGTCATTCGTGCTGGGGTGGAGTCACACTGTGAAATAAGAAGGATCTATGTCCTGACACCTTTAGAAATCTCGTTTCCTTTGAAAGTCATGTGTTTCCTGTATATATTCCTCAGTCCACATTTTCCAGCTCCCCTGCAGTGATTCGGCTCACTTGGAGGTGATTTTTCACATGGGCATCCTTCATGGGAAGAGAACAGTACAGCCACATGGAGAGGCCGGGACTAGCCCTTGGCTGGGCTCCTGCACAACAGCCTGGCAACTTCCATGATTCCAGTTCACATCTGAACAGAATGAATGTGACCATCTGGATATCACTGTCAAATAATCATGAATATTAAATTTCTGAGTACCAAGGGTCTCTTCTTCATCCCCATTCTTTTTCTAAAAACATTTTCTCTTTTTTTGTGTATATGTATATTTTCTTCTCTACTATTTGAAAGTAAGTTGCAGACAATATAACATTTCAGCTCTAAATATTTCAGCATGTATTTCTAATGATAAGGAAATTTTTTATAATACATGCCATTATCTACCTAGGAAAATTAATAATTTTCTTATCCTGCCTAATACGCAGTCCATGTTCAGATTTTCCTTATTTGTCCTAAAATTGCTTTTAGAGTGTTTTGCTTTTAGGGTTTCTTGTTTTGTTTTTTCCCAAAAGGAAACCAAAGTATACTCATAGCATTTAATGGTTACATCTCTATGATATTTTAAGATCTGGACCAATTCCCCTACCTTGTTAGCATATTTGCTTGTCTTCATGATACTTTTTGAAGAGACTTTTTTTTTTTTTTGAAGAGACTTTTTGAAGAGACTAAGCCAATTCTCTTGAACAAAACTGTGTTCTGTGTTTGTCTGATTTTTTTTTTTATTGTGTCACTTATCTTTTACTCTGTCCTCTGTGTTTTAGAAAACAAGTGGGTTCCAAAGGCCTAATTAGAAACAGATTGTATATTTTTGTCTGGACTAACTTGATAGGAGGTACTGTATGGAGGTACCTATGATTGCCCCACTATTAGAGCTATTAAGTTTGATTAAGATGGTGATAGCAAAAAAAAAAAAAAAAAAAAGATGGTGATAGCTAGTTGCTGTCCCAGTGGTAAAGTACATGCTTACCTTTAATAAGTAGAACTAAATTGTGGAATGATTTTTGGGGGGCTCCTATGAATAACATTTCATCTAATGCTGTTACCATCTACTGATGTGCCTTATCTGAATCATTTATTCCTTTGGAGATTGAAAATTGGTCATTTTACATTTTTATCATTTCTTTTACATTTATTAAATGTATTTAAACTAATATTTCTCTGCAAAGAATAGCCTTCCCTCATCAATAAGGGATGCTTTTGATTGTCTTATAGTTCATATCAGTACAACATGTTTACCATCAATTTCCTAAAATATCAGCCTTAGATTATGGAACTAAGGTGTAGATCAATCATAACTTATCTTTGATAGAAACTTCCTAGAGCATTTTGGTGTACATCAAGATTGGAAGTAAAGAATAGATGAAATTTAAAGCAGTGTTCCAAGATGGTGAGCAAATATTAGAAGAGGTATGGCAAGATGAATTTCAAGAAGTCATGGTCAATATCAGCAAATGTTTATCGATATGAAATTAAATTATTAATACCAGGCATTAAAAGAGCCTACCATACCCCAAAAAGCTAATGATATGCATGATCAGTGTAGATAAATATTGAGGACTGACAAGAAGTAAATTAAGACAAATAGTTCGGACTGTCATACAGTGACTCCAGCCTTAGTAGCCTCTCCACTCCACATTCCAACATGCAAGGCCCTTTGTGTTCTGGGCTCAGGCTGTTGTCTGACGAGCCCCCATCATGACTCTTCATCTGGTTGTTTGCATCATCCCTCAACTGCACATGGTTCTTCCTCCCTTCATGCTTCTGTCCAGGCACTCCCCTTGGCCCAAAACCCTTCCTTCTTGCCTCTTAGGTCCCAGTGTACCCATTTCGCAAGCCCAGCTAAAACCCCACTCCTTCTGTGAAACTCCTTCCTCCCTGACCCCTCCAAATCACTCATACTTCTTACCCTACATCACATATGTGATTTCTGACTCAGTTTCCTATTTGGTCTTCTAATTGGCTTCTATAAGTAAATCTCATATTTCAAGCTATTCAAAGGTCCTTAAGGACATGACTACCCAGGATCCCAAATTAGAAAACTCTTTTCACATGGCATTGCTAGGTTTTTGCCTACCCTTTGAGAGTTTCTCTGAAAGTTACCCACAGTTGTGAAACTATTATCTGACACTTTATCTCCTTTGTACAGCTTTCTTTGCCTTCTAATATCAGTTACCTTACAAAATCAGGTTTTTGTGTGAGAGCTAAGGTTAGAACTGACATTGATGCATCACCTGTTCTTTGGAAATAAAGACAAGGCTTAATCATTTCACTATGATCAAAAGAAAGGAAAAAGAAATAGGCAGGCATAAATTAACGTTGTATTTAAATATTACAATGAAAACAAAGTTTATTTTGCTTTCCTTGAGAGCCTTTTTGTTTCTTTTATGACCAACTCGAACACTGCTTTAAATGGGAATGAAACAACAGTATTTGTGCCTCTTGAAGATGTTTTTAGAGTTTTTTCATCCCACTCAACAAGACATTGAAATACCTTTCCTCTTTGTCTCCTTAACAAGAGCACTTTGTATTTATGCAATTCTTTCCATCTAAGGACCTTCACCACTTTGGCGGAGTATTTCTCGTTACCAGATGGTGATGACAAAACTATCATGCTTCTTGTTTTTCTGTCTGTGCAGAAGCAGGTGGTAAAAAGCTACGGAGCACTGTCCAGCGAAGCACGGAAACAGGCCTGGCCGTGGAAATGAGGAACTGGATGACTCGACAGGCAAGCCGAGAATCGACTGATGGCAGCATGAACAGCTATAGCTCAGAAGGAAAGTGAGTGAGGCCAGCCATGATATGCGTCGCTTCCATGCGCACAAGGACCATCTCTCTCTCTCTCTCTCTTTCTCTATGCTTACCTAGAAGTTAACTCACACTCTTGAGAGCGCCATTTTCATTTCCACTGGCTGATTTGCTGTGAAGAGAACTTTTGCTTACCTACCACTGAGAAATGTGACATCTGGCTTTTTATATCAAGGGAAATATAGGTTTGGGGATATTTTGCTTTAATAATAGCAAGGCGCTAAACAGTGACTGTCAAAATACATGCACATTAAAGTTTGCTCTGGCTTGAAATATATAGAAGCACAGAAAGAATAACACCCTGAGCTACACCACAGGAATAATGCTAATTTTTAAAATCTTTGCTCTTAAGAGTTATTACTAAAAATTATAGAATACTTGATACATACTTAGTTCCATGAAGTAACAAGCAGTTCACATAGATGTAATATCACTAAGTAACTTCGTGAGACTTTCCTTTATGTAGTTAGCTTCTAGCTTTTCTTTAAATATTTAAATAAATATTTTTAAAGCATTTTTCAACACTGTGTAGCCCTGTCATCAACAAATTGACAATAATCAGCAACTACAGATCCATAGATGGGTGCATAAAGGACGTTAATAGAGGAAAATGGGGTTTACTGACCTCACTCTGTCATCATGATGGAAGCATCAGACATTTAGACAGCATGCATCTAGCTAATTCACAGACAGGAGGCAGAGTATTGATGATGTGCCATTGGGAACATTTGTCCAGTGCGATTATATAAACACAGGAGATATATATGGTTTCCATACTTTTTTCACTAAGGTTGTATGGGATGCTAACAGAAACATTAAAATATTGGGATTAACTATATTTGGAAATTAAGATTGGGAGGAGAAATGGATTTGATGTTAATTAAGGAAGTCTTAAAAGAGATGGAGAAGCAGTTGAAAAATGAATGTGCACTGAGCTTTCATCATTGCAGAGCACTGTGTTAGATACTGTGAGGGATACAAAAATGTCCAGATTGTGGCCCCCAGCACCTCAGATGTTTATGTCTTATAAGAAAAATGGGATAAATACTCGTACATTCATTCAACAAATATTTCTACGCCTTACAGTGTTCTAGGCACTGGGCTGAGTTGGGGATATAAGTCATACAAGAAGGCCAAAATCAATTAGTGGTTAAGACTATAGGCTTTAAAATCACATAGGCTTAAGTTTTTATCTCTTTTATGGAGCTGTAGAAACTTAGGCAAGTTATTTAATTTTTCTGAGTTTCATTTTAATTATTTTTCTTAACAAGTATTTATTAAGAGCTTACAATATTCCAGGCATGGTTCTAGATGCTGGAGATAGATTAGCAAACAAAGCAAAAACAAAAACCAGAAAACAAAACCCTACCCTCAACAAATTTACAGTCTAATAGATAAGATGGATAATAAACAAGAAAAGTTGTTCATATGTATATATATAAGGAAAAATCATAAAATATAGTGTAGATTAGGTAGTATAAGTGTAAAGAGAAAGAAAAAGAAAGGGAGAGAGCTGAGAGAGGGTAAAGGTAAGTTTTATGTAGAGTAGACAGGGAAAGCAACATATTTGAGCAAAGATTTGAAGAATGTGGACATTCGAAAGAAGGATATTCCAAGCTGAAGCACTGTGGACCAAGGGCAGGCATAGTAATTAAGATGGGGGCAGGGGTGGACAGCTTGTGCCATCTTTGTATCATTATGAGGACTTTGCTTTTACTCTGAGAGGGTTGAGAAACCAGTGGAGGGTTTGCGTGGGGTCCTGCTATTATCTGACTTGAATGTTAAGTCCTGATTGCTGTGAGGGTGGAAAGTAAATTTGGCCACAGAGGGATCATTCAAAGGGCTGTTCAGTAATATGCTCAGACCACAGTGATAGGATTAGCAAGGTCAGATTCTGGATGCATTTTGACAGTAGAGCCAATAAGATTTATTGATTCATCTGATGAGTAGTGAGAGAACAGGGGTGTATTCGTTTGCTAGGGCTGCCCTCACAAAATACCAAAGATTGGGTAGCTTAAACAACAGAAGTTTATTTTCTCATAGCTCTGGAGGCTAGAAATTCAATAGCAAGGTGTTATGGGTTTGGTTTCTCCCAAGACCTCTTTCCTTGGCTTTCAGATGGCCTCCTCCTTGCTGTGTGCTCGCATGGTATTTCTTCTGTGCATGCATATGCCTGATGTCTTTTGTTCTACTTAGAAGGATACCAGCCACAATAGATTAGGGCCCCACCCTTATGACCTCATTTAACTGTAATTACTTCTTTAAAGGCCCTATCTCCACGTACAGTCATACTAGGGGTTAAGGCTTCAACATATGCATTGGTGGGGGGACAAGGTTCAGTCCATAACAAAGAAGAAAGACTACCTCAAGGTTGGACAATTGGAAAAATGAAGTTGCATTTAAGATGAGAATCGCCTAAAAGGAACAGAGTTTGGATTTTTGTTTGTTTTGAGGTTGGGAGTCAGTTTGAGACAGGTTAAATGTCAGTTATCAGACATCCAAACAGATATGTTGACAGAGCAGATCGAATACAGGTCTGTGATCCAAACTGGAGATGTCAATCTAGGCCATATCAGCATAAATAGGACTTAAAACCATGAAACTGCATGAGATTACCAAGGAGATTGAGGTATGCAGAAAAAATAGGAAGTCAAAGCATCAAGCTCCCAATATTCAGTGGTAGAAACAGTGATGGAGACTGGGGTAGAGTGGCCAAAGAGGAAAATTGGAACCAGAGGGTCTGGGAAGCACAGTGGACAAGGAGGAGGGAAGGCTCGATTATGTCAGCTGATATTGATATGTTAAATCAAACAAGTGCTGAGTATTCACAGTTGGGTTTACCATGTGGCCGTTATGTAACCGTGGTCAGAGAAACTTTGGTAGAGTGGAGAAAAATCAAGCAAGCAAGAGAGGAAGGAAAAACTATATAGAGTTTCAAGGGGAACAAGAAAAAAGAAATTGAAGATGGCACATAGAGTGAACTCAGAACTTTGAGTAAAGAAGTGGGGTGGGAATTAGAAAAGATTTTTTTTAAGGTAGAAGTTTTTTTTTTGAGTAGAAGAATAACAGTTTGTGTACTGATGGGAATGATCTAGAAGAGTTTCTTCGTCTATAAAACAAGTTAGATAATAGAATCTATCTCCTAGTACAGCTAAAAGAATTAAATCCGATAATGCCTGTCGTGGCGTAGGCACTCAGTAGGTACTGAGTGCTAACGATAAAAATCACAGCCCATGCCCTCCAGACAAGGAGAAGAAAGATACATACACAGCAGCCTGTGATATGGTGTGACAGGTGCTTCTGGTGACATACATAGGCTGCTAGAGAATAAGAAAGGAAGAGTCATGGGAAGTAAAGTGAGGTGCTGGGATCCAATTGATAGAAAGGGCAAAATCAGGCAGCCCGGGTGGCTGAGCGGTTTAGCGCCGCCTTCGGCCCGGGGCATGATCCTGGAGGCCTGGGATACAGTCCCACGTCGGGCTCCCTGCAGGGAGCCTGCTTCTCCCTCTGCCTGTGTCTCTGCCTCTCTCTGTGTGTGTCCTTAATGAATAAATAAATAAAATCTTAAAAAAAAAAAAAAAAAAAAAAAGACAGGGCAAAATCGTGGTGGCAACTGCTCCTGCTACAGGATGGGAGCAAGAGGGAAACCCAAGATGCTTGAAAGTAAGAGGGTTGAGGGTTTAATCAAACCATGTGTTATTTTGCTTTTAGTCTGATTTTCCCTGGTGTCCGCCTGGCCTCTGATAGCCAATTCAGCGATTTCCTGGATGGCCTTGGCCCTGCCCAGCTCGTGGGGCGTCAGACTCTGGCTACACCTGCAATGGGTAAGAATTTCTGTCATGTGGTTTCATTATTTCCTCTTTTAGATTATTGAAAATTACATTCTCTAGTGTCATAGGATCTTTAACGGTATTGTCAGCAAGAATAAGTATTTTTATTTTACCAATAAAAAAATTTTAGTTGATTTTTTCCAATTTAATTTATATGCTTTTTAAAGTAAGATGTCACTGATAAATTTTAAACATATTTGAATGTAGGGGTGCCTGGGTGGCTCTGACTCTTGATTTCGGCTCAGGTCATAATCTCAGGGTCCCAGGTTAAGGCCCTGCATCAGGCTCTGCACTCAGCTCAGAGTCTGCTTGTCTCCTTCTCCTTCTGCTCAGTCTCTCTGCCTTGTTCTCTCAAATAAATAAATAAATCTTTTTAAAAGAATAAATAAATAAATAAATTTGAATGTAGGAAATATATGGGAAATGATGAAATGATATAAAACCAACACCTTTGGCACAAACATGTTTCTTACTGCATTTGTTCACTAAGCCCTGTCTGTTTCCTCCTCACACATCATTAGGTGACATTCAGGTAGGAATGATGGACAAAAAGGGACAGTTGGAGGTGGAAATCATTCGGGCTCGTGGCCTTGTTGTAAAACCAGGTTCCAAGACACTGCCAGGTAATAACAGAAGAGATACTGCTATTATTTGTAACCCACACTTTTCAATGCAGAGATTTTGTGTTTTGATGAGATGCAGAAAACTTTGTTTTTAGATAATTAAGGATACTAAATGAATGAGTCTGTCATCTGTAGTAGTTTGTGCGTTTATCCTAAGCAAGCATTCAGTGAGGGTTGAGTGATAATTTAAGTTTTTAAATAAGTCCGTAGCTAATAGAAACCATTGCAAAATAAACATGTACATAAAAATTCTTTTTTCTTCTTAGCTGGTATTTTGTGTTCTTCTTTATCTGGAGCTTCAGAGTTCTTCTTGGGAATTATTAAAGTTCTGCATTAGAATAAAAATAGATATGGGTTGCCAAAGCAGCATAACCTTTGGATACAGGACATTCTAATTATACTAACTTCTACTTCCTGTAGTGTACAAAGAAAGAGAGGCACCATTATCAATGTTTATTGTGATGTCACACATTTCATACTGAAATGTCATAATCTAAGGTGCCTGGAGCCATGGAAAAGGACACAGACTCCAGATACAGTATGCAGAGATGTCTAGAACATGAGCTCTGATATGTAGAACAATTTGTGAGGATTCTGAAATTCAGGTTCTCACCTCGGCACTTTCACTGACTGAATTGTAATTTTGAATTTCATAACTTCCCTGTCCTTGCAGAAATTGTAAATTATAATGTGTACAACCTTGCAGGGTGATTAAGGTCAATTGTGTTTACAAAGGTCGTGGAGCTAGTTAACCCACCGTGCTATAAAGAATATCATAATTTGCACAGGCAAGAACATGCTTTTGTGAACAGTCAGATCTCTTTCAAGCCATGGAATTCATAATTAGTTGCCTCTTCCCAGCTTATGTGAATATATTACATCAAACCGCACCCTTGCCTTGTACCCATGCCACCATCAATAAACACTTTTGAGTAATAAATGATTTTTATTTATAAAAGTTTATGCTACATTATTTATATTATATAATTATATTACCTAAGTATTTCTATGGGTAAACATTATTTATATTATATAATTATAATACCTAAGTATTTCTATATTATAGAATTATATCATATTGTTTATAATTTATTTATGAAAATAAATATATAAAATAAATATAATAAATATTTATGTTTATAAAAATATAATAAATATTTATGTTTATAAATTATTTATGAAATGATATGATTTCAAGGATGTTTACTTATATTTAAGTACTGACAAATGGAAGACTGAGTAAGATCTCTTTCTTGAATATTGTTAGGGACTGGAAGCATTTTACCTTATTTCATGCAGTGTTTAAATCTATATATATAACCATGTGATGGTGAAATAGTAATCAAGTCAGAGGAGCCTCTGAGTTAATATTGCCTAAAGTATCCAAATAGCTGATAATTACCTATTATTTTTCTAATGATTTTGACATCATGTGGAAAGACCAGTGACTTCTGATTGCTAGCTTTGTCAGCCTAAAACTAAGCTGTTGCAGAGGTCACCTGCGAGTTGGGTATTCCATAATCATGGCTCGTCACTTAACCCTCCCCTCTGTCTGTTCTTTCCCAAGCACCATATGTAAAGGTGTATCTATTGGATAATGGAGTCTGCATAGCCAAAAAGAAAACAAAGGTGGCAAGAAAAACGCTGGAACCCCTTTACCAACAGCTTTTATCTTTCGAAGAAAGTCCCCAAGGAAAAGTTTTACAGGTATTTATTGGATGGTTATTCCTCTACATAAGAAGGTATTTTCTTGGACTCAAACCTTGTACCCACATGTCTTACTGCATTCTCTTCATTGCTTACAGCTGAAATTCTTGGGAAAGGTCAAAGCAGTGGCCAGTGCTATCAAGTCATAGACACTGTTGTTTCCTTTCCAGTGAACTATAGACTTGCAAACCCCCATCATACACAAACTCCAGTCTCCCTGGACTGCTTAGGATCTTAACATTCCAGTACACTTGGATGCGTGTACACTTTTGGATTCCAGTTGTTAAAGACAACCATACCACAATTAAAATACAACTATTTAACTTGATATTTGATGATAGCGCATTAACTGAATGTATTTTCGTTTACAAGTTTCCATGTACATAACTATACTGATGTTATTCTCCTTTTGATTTTGCCAACAGATCATTGTCTGGGGAGATTATGGCCGCATGGATCACAAATCCTTTATGGGAGTGGCCCAGATACTTTTAGATGAACTGGAGCTATCCAATATGGTGATTGGATGGTTCAAACTTTTTCCCCCTTCCTCCCTAGTAGATCCAACCTTGGCCCCTCTGACAAGAAGAGCGTCCCAATCCTCTCTGGAAAGTTCAACTGGACCTTCTTACTCTCGTTCATAGCAGCTGTAAAACTGTTGTCATAGCAACCAGCGTTACAAAAAAAAAAAAAAATTCCACAGGTCGCAAACCCTGGTAACACTGCATGCTTAATGTTGTGTCTTCTGAGCCTGTTTCTAGGGATACAAAGCGATCCTGTGTTCTCAGAGGAAGTTGCACACATTGTGCCCTAAAGATGGCCCTCAGGTGAAAGAGCAGAGTTATGAAGAACTATCAGGTTTGGAGTTCAGTAACACTTGAGTTTTGGTCCAATCTGAAGCCATGGATTAATCTCAAAGAATCAGTCAGTTTCATGCAACAAAAGCCCTTTTCAATGGCACCTTTATATTTTTATCGTTCCTTTTTCCTCATTTCTCTGACCCCCAAGCCCTGTTATGCCACAGAAAATAGAGCTATACAGTCATTAAGCCATGTTACAAGTCAAGGAGTGAAGTCCTAGGAAGCATCAGGTGAAAAGCAAGAGACCAAAGAAGTGGTCCGGGACAGACGTCAGCCCTCCTCTGGACAGTGACCAGGAGCAGCCAGTCCAGCGTGAACAGTGGCAGACTTCAGAGGTCCAGCAGGCACGCCATTCACTAATGCCATGATGTGTTGGACTCTGAAAAACAAAATTCTGTGGCTACACTGTACTGAATGAAATTAAAGAAACTTTTTTTGCATGGACACAGATTAGCTGAATACTTAAATTATTTTTTTGGGGCTGCAACTTGCAAAAAAAAAAGAATAAAAATCAGCCATTTTCAACAATTTATATTATTTTTAAAAATAAATTTCACTATTGCATGGTTTTAAAAAGGGGAGAGAATGCAACAGGGTGGTACAAAGACACACCATGTTTATTCTTTAATCATAGTCTGTGTTTTGGCAGACATTACAAATGAGAATACTTTCTAGAAGACACTTAAAATTCTCTTTATGTGACAAATAAGCATACTATATTCGATTTATTTCCATATTAAATATACAAATCTTATGAAGTTAAATATGTGCAAATCGTTCACATCTTTCTTCCTCTTCTCATCTCACTTTTCCTCTTTTCTCTTTTAATCTTTTCTTTCTCCCTACCAGAGTGAACATTATACTAAAAGATTACAAGTTTTTGACCTGATACTCCTTACACCCCATGTTTGATTCAGAGCTGTAGATGCTTCTGAATTTATGAATTTCTCAAGGGAAAAAAAAAAAACTAAGAGCTTTCTTTATTTCAAGCATGTTGAAAAGGATTTTGCAACATGTCTTGGGAGTACCTTAAAGTAAGTCAGCATGTATTTGATAAAGAAGATATTTGAACTTTTGCAATTTATTGTACAGTGCATGGTACTTTTGTTTTCACCTTCCAAGTTCAGTTTACTGGAAAGCCCTAAAATCACGTGGCCATTGTAATGTCTAATAAATTTGTTTTTAGCACCAGCATTATTCATACAGGGGTTAAAGTATTATTTCTAGAAGGTCTTAGGTTTTGTTTTTTAATTAATTAAAGCAATTTCTTTAGCCAATTTCCATTTACTATGTGAATAGAAGAACACTGCTAAAAATTTGGAGCCTGAAACACAAGGCTGTTTATTAATTCATTTTTCTGTAGTAAAATACAATTTTTCACAAAATTATATTTCTAAAGAAATATAGTAAACATAAATATGCAACAAATAATTTTAAAGCTCCAATTTTTAGGTGACTCAAAGAAAGTCAATCTGCCTATTAATAGTTCTTTGATGCCATCACCAAAAGTCTACACCACAAATCCCCAAAAGTCGAAAGTCGGACCCCTGCCTTTGGTTTTACAGACAGTTATTACCATTGGGTGGTGCTGCAAGGTCAAGTTTCTCTTAAGTTCCCCTGTTGAGAAGAAAAGTCACTGGTTAATGTAATAAACCACCCATTCTTTCTGTTTCTTTATGTGCATTTTGATAACACATTCTTACAGGTTGATTTTCATTTCTTGCAATAACTTTTGAAATTCACATACATACCATTTAAGGCCATGCACAAAAATTGCTTTCTTCTTTTTTTTTTTTCCTTTTTAAATTCCATGCTGACCATTAAAAACTATCATGCTTGATATGGTGCAAAAGTTAAAATGAGTATCACTAAAAATGCCTTCTCTTTATGTGGTGCAATATGAAATACACCGAGACTGTGTCTTGACATTCTGAGATCTACGATGGACCCAGGTAAAGTTGTTAAAAGAACGAATAATACTTTACAGAAATAATTTAGACACTTGTGTACCAGCAGCAATTGATTTAATAGACCTATAGTGTCTATACTCTCCCTTAGAATAAAGGTTTACCATTTTCCTGATACTAAGATGCAGTCACATAATCTTTTGTGCATATTCCTATATAAATTATTTCTAATTTTAATAAGAAGGACATGACTGTATGGAATATTTGTACATACTTATCATTATGCAGTATTTATTTAAAAGTTGGTGTATTTTTTTTAATTTTCACATGTCTGCACCTCGACTTGTGGTTTAGTCGTGTAAATAGAACTATTCCAGTGACCATTGCTGCCCTGTACATAGTATGTTTTCAAAGTAAAGGGAATTCCAGTTGGAAAAAAAAAAGGGGCAGATTAGTCCTGTAATGAACACCAACTAATGTAAATCAAATTCATTCTGGTGATGGTATTTAACACTTTAAATAAAACATTTTCTTTACAGACGTTGTATGCACGGCTTTCTCTGACTTCTTTCCCACTCCCAAGCTCTCTGCAGCTTTCCCTGGACTCACGTGTCATTTCAAAACCATGAAATCATCTTTTTTTTTCTTCTCCATGAGAGAAACAGACTGCTGGTCTTAGCAAAGAGCATTTTTTTTTAAAGATTGTATTTATTTATTCATGAGAGACACAGAGAGAGAGGGAGAGACACAGGCAGAGAAGCAGGCTCCCCACCGGGAGCCTGATGCGGGACTCAATCCCAAACTGAGCCAAAGGCAGAGGCTCAACCACTGAGCCTCCAGGGCATCCTTAAAGAGTGAGTTTTCAAAGTGCCACAGGATCTCCGCTCACATCATTGAAAGTTGCTGATTTTAAAAAAGGTGACTATTCTGTGGGGCCGGGGCAGGATTGAGATGCTTTCTGGTTCAATGACTCAACGGCTCCCAGAGTCTGGAAGGAAACTGAGTGAGGGTTCTGAGTCAGTGTCACCCCCACAGATGGCAGAACTGTAGAGAATCACACACAGGGTGAAGGTGATGAGAGTGACCGTGGGCTTTACGCTGCTGTGTCAGTTGAGCTCTGTGGTGGGTGGGGGGTGCGTTTTCAGCTGGGGAGACACCAAGGTGACACGGTGTATACCAACCTGCCCAGAGATTGGCCTCTATCCTGCGGCTCTGGGTGTGAGTTTCTCCATAGCCTTCTCCGGCGGTTCCTCAAACTGGAAGAAAACCCCCCAGCAGAGTTCTGATAGAAGCCTTCCCTGGCTCTTAATTTAAAAGTGAGCTTAATGATTAGAAATCCGAATAGGTCCTCTCTCCATCCTTGGAATTCACCATTCTATTTCCAAGGATTTCGTTTCTGCTCAGTCCGTGCCTGTCTCAGATTATTTTTCATTATTCAGTATACACTTCCTACTCTGATGAGCTATCTCTTTGCTGTTCACACACTCCTATTATAACAATCCCTTTGCCTTTTTTTAAAAGATTTTTTAAAATTTATTCATGAGAGACACAGAGAGAAAGGCAGAGACAGACAGAGGGAGAAGCAGGCTCCCGAGAAGATGTGGGACTCGATCCCAGGACCCCGGGATCAAGGCCTGAGCCAAAGGCAGATGCACAACCACTGAGCTACACAGACACTCTACCCCTTGCCTTTCTTATATGCCCTCTCCCGAAAAGCCCTTCTACTTTCTCAGAAACCATCCACACTAGTCCTTCCCTGCAGCTCCCCATAAGGACTCTCTTCCTTCTGGTTCCTGACCAAACCCTACCAGCGTGGCTGCTGTTGACGCCAACACCCTCACTTTCCCAGGAACTCCAGAATCGAGGCACCACCTGCAGCAGTAAAGACCCTGGTGGTCACTCTTGTAGGGGCTGACAGAGGAATGGTCAGAAAGCCACCAAAGCTGTCTACCTGTACCGACTTACTCCCAAGAGTATAAGTGACTAACTTCTACAACACAAACTGGTTTGGGTTTTTCTTTTAAATTATATACACTATCAGCTGGTTCCTGGCTCTGCCACTTACTGTTCAGCCTTGACAATGTCATTTCTATTCTCTGAGTCTCACTACTCAAAACTGCAAAATGGGAATAGTAAAACTATTCAGTTCGTTGGGTTGCCATGGGGATTAAATAAAATAATGTATACAGAACACACAGCACCTTGAGTGGTATAAAGTAAGTGCTAATTATTACGCGCATAAATAATTGATTAGAACGTCTTAAAAATACCATTTCATTCTTTGCTGGTCTGTCTTATCGAAGGTACAAGCAGTCCTCCTGAAGAGACAAATAATTTTCTCTGGTCATTTGGGGCCAAGCTGGATTGGGAGGTAGCCCTGCTGAACTCCCTGCAGACCAGGTCTTCTCTTCCCTGGAGAAGAACATGCCCCCAGGAGGTTCAGCCATCTACTGTCAGGGCTGCATAAGAGAAAGCCCAGCAAGAAATCTCAGCAAGGCAGCTCAGGGCCTCCTCAGAAGGGAGCAGCTGGGCAGACAGTGCCAGGCAGTCAGCCAAGAGATAGGACCTTGAAAATACCCTGGGAGAGTTCATTGCACATGGGCTGGCTCTCTGTCTTGGAAAGTCAGTGATGGGAGAGGAAGTCCCAGCTCCTGGAAGATAACATGACATGGGAGCAGAGTGACCTCAGAATCCTCATAGGCAGATCGCTGAGTTCCTTATCGTGCACCTTCTCTGATTGTTTTCTAGGCAAGAAATAACCCAGAGCCTGGGCTCTCCTCTTGTCATAGGTCCAGCTGGTGAGCTGCTGGGGACAACAGACTTTTTGGGTGTCCACCCAAAGACAATAAGCACCTCTACAGACTACACGGGGCCCTGGTGATATGATGGGATACCCAAACCCTGACCTTAATGACTTGGGCCCTATCTGGGAGTGATGAACAGCATGACAGCAAGAAACCGTGTTAGACAATCCTGAGCCTTTCTTAACAAATTTCAGTTTCTTGCTGGGGAAATTTTAGAAATTGTGAGAAAAAGTATGTGTTACCTAGCTCATTCTTGACTTATTGTTTAAAAGATTTTATTTATTCATGAGAGAGAGAGAGAGATGCAGGCTCCATGGAGGGAGCCCAATGCGGAACTCGATCTCGGGACTCCAGGATCACCCGCTGGGCTGAAGGCAGGCACTAAACCACTGAACTACCCAGGGATCTCCATTCTTGACTTATTATAGCCAAGAACTTTGTGTGTTGACAGACAAAAAACAAAAACAAAAACAGAAAAAAACCCAATGCTTTGGTGGCAAGGGGAACAGGATGAGGGGTTGACTCATCCTGAATATTCTGAGTTCTGACAAGTGCTGAGTCCTCAAAGTTGACTCTCTAGTCAACCTTTAGGTACAAACTTGGTGCCCAAAGACTTAAAAATAATCCCAAACTCACAAAAATCAAAAATCTAGTTCTTCAGCCTTTCTCAGAAGAAGTAATAGAGTATAACAGAGTCTCAAGTCTTAAAATGATCTAGGAGACAGGCTCTTCAAATATCCAGGAATCATTTCTCTTCCAAATAGATGAGTCCTTGATCTCTAGATACCAATGGGTACATCTTTTCTTTCTTTCTTTTTTTTTTTTTTTAAGATTTTATTTATTTGACAGAGCACAAGCAGAGGGAGTAGCATGCAGAGGGAGAAGCAGGCTCCCCCCTGAGCAAGGAGCCCAAAGCAGGGCTCAATCCCAGGACCCGGGGATCTTGACCTGAGCCAAATGCAGATACTTAACTGACTGAGCCATCCAGGCGCCCCTCTTTTTTGGCTTACATCTTTTCTATTGTCATAATGAAACACATTTCAGGTCTCAGGTATCAATACTGTGACTCTTCACTCAAAGCTGAACCTCAAAGCCTATCACTCATTGTTCATCGTAGTAAAGAGAAATGAGGGGTGGGAAGATAGAGAAGGAAAGAGTCTGGGAAAGGGGGAGCCGAGAGAGAAAAGGTCCCCAAACAACTTAGCTCTTAACGAGATTTAGTCTGTTTTCCTTGTCTAGAATGTGGTCTATTTCCTTACCCTTAGCTGGAGCGAGGCAGGTGAGTGGGTGAATGCCAAGGAGCACCAGAGACAAAATGGAAACAGAAATAAACATTTAGAGGCTTCTTTTGATGATAGAATTATATCTAGGGTCTTCTTGGAGAGTTGAGAGTGCCTTGAAGGAGAAAGGTCATGGCTTTTAAGAGGATGCTCAGGGAAGAGAGAGCCACAGTATGGGGCTGGAGTTAAGTTTGAGGGACACAAACCACACGCATGGAGAGCAGGACCCCAGCAGCATGGCGACAAAAAGGTCTTCCTGCTAGAACACAAGAAGCAGCAGTGTGAATACTTGGCAGTTGCTACCGTACGTCTTTCCTTTCTCTTCCTTTAGTATGGAAGTAGCAGGACACTGTCTGCCCAGCCAGATGCTTTTCTCTTATCTGCTGGGCTGGGCAGTGTATCAGCAGGATTCAAACCCAGCATTGTGCGCTTGTGAGGCAGGTTCTCAGGACATGAAGCAAAGTGGGGCCCAGAGGTCCAAGGAACGTGAGGGCAGAGGCACCAGCAAGCAGCAGTCCTGGTGAGAGACTGCAGATTGCACGAATTTTTCAGGTCTTGGTATCTCAGTGTTCACACTGTTCTGATTGCCACTTGCTCTTGTCTCCACTGTATCCACTGTATAGCTGGTCTTCTTAATAATGAAAACTCTGAAGAATATACTGCAAGACAGGAGAGCCTTTGTATTTTTTAAATTATTATTTTTTAAATTATAAATTTTTAAATTTTTAAAAATATATATTTTTTAATTCTGTTCAAGCACTAGTAATGTCATCCAAACATCATTCCAGACCCCAGAAGGGCCCCCCCTGAATATGACCAGAGTGTATGCTTTTATATCTAAAATATGTCTGTTGCTAGATAAGATATATGCTGGGCAGAAACACAAGAGGAAGAATTGATTAACTTTTTTTTTAGGAAGGTGCCTGAAGGAAGTGAGCTTTTCTGTTTGTTGACTCACTCTGTTTCAGCTTACTCATCTGCCACAGAGGCACATAATGACCATTTCAAAGGGTTGTGGAGGGGGTGGGGGTGAAATGACAAAAATAAATGACCATATAACCTAGTATATATATAATAAGTACTGAACCAAACTTACTGCTATTATTAACCAGGAACTGTGTTCAGCATAACTAAGAGAGTCTACAGTGAAAGTAGCTTGGTTTTTCTTCAAGGTTACTTCCTGGTTAGAAGATGGCAGCTGTAGCTCCAGCCATCACATTGACAGCCCCTAGGAGAGAAGAAAGAGGAAGAAGGAATAGCAAAGGGCATCAATCAGGTGGAGATATAGCTTGAATGCTTTCCAGGAAGTTCTGCCCAAGACTTCCAGGCTTAGAGGGCAAAGATTCAATATTTGACTGTTAAATGTTATGTTAGCTGTACAATTTTTGTAGATGCTCTATCATATTGAGAAAGTTATCTTTAATTCTCAATTTACTGAGAGTTTTTGTCAGAAAGGACTGTTAACATTTGTTAAATGCTTTTTCTCCTTCTATTGAGATGTTTATATGGATTTTCACCCATACCTTGTTACTATATGAATTACATTGATTTTTCCAATGGTAAGCCTTTTAAAAATTTGGAAAGAAACCCAACTTGCTCCTGAGGTACTATCTTCTTTATACATTACTGGATTCGACTTAATATTTTGTTAAGGATTCTTGCATCTGCATTCAGATATTAGTCTTTAATTTTCTTTCTTTGTAATGTCTGTCAGGCTGTTATCCGGGCTATGATGGCCTCATGAAAAAACTAGTTGGCAAGTGTTTCTTCCTCTATCTTCTGAATAAATTTGTGTTAAAATGGTATTATTTCTTTCATAAATATTTGTCAGAATTCATCAGTGAAATCAGCTAAGCCTGGAATTTTCTTTGTGGGAAAATTTGGCTACATACTAAACTTGTTTAATGAAAAGCTACTGGAGTATCTTTCAGTTTTGGCTATGATTTCCAACAATTTGTTGACTTCATGTAAGTTGCCAAATTTTATCATTATAAACATATTTATAATATTTTTTATCATCCTTTAAATTTCTGTAGAATTTAAAATAATGGCCTATCTCTTACTCTTGCTATTGGTAATGTTCTTTTTCTTGATCAGACTTGCTAGGAATTTATCAATTTCATTACTCTTTTCAACATAACCAATTTTTGACATTCTTGTATTTCTACATTATTTGTTATCTATTTCTGCTTTTTATTATTTTTTACCTTCTACTTATCTCAGGTTTGATTTGTTCTTTTTCTAGTTTCTTAAGGTAGAAACTTGGATCATTGACTTTAAACCTTTCTTCTTTTCTAATATCCTTATATGTACCCTTATTCATACTGCTATACCTGCAGCGCTCAATGACTGACTAGCATTTTCGCTGTCATTCAGGTAGTGCTATTCCTTTTTAGCTTAGAGGATTTCCCTTAGCATTTTTCATAACACAAGTCCCCTGTCAACAAATTCCCTAAGCTTTTGTTGTTTTGAAAATAGCATTATTTCACCTGAATTTTTGAAGTATATTTTCACTGGATAAAAACTTTTTGGTTTTGTTTTTTTAAGATTTTGTTTTATCATACTTTGTGATTGCTATTTGCATCCATAGTGCACTTCTAATTCCAAATATTTTGGGAGTTTTAGAAAAGATACCTAGAGGTATCTTGTTATTGATTTCTAACTTAATTCTAATTTGGCCAGACAATAAACTGCAAAATTTTGATCTTTTGATCTCTGTGGGGACATATTTTATTATCCAGCATATTGCTTTTCTTGGTAAACATTCCCAGTGCACTTGAAAAGAATGTGCTTTCTGCAATGGTTGGGTCTGCTGTTCACATTCTATAAACATTAATTAGGTCGAGTTAGTTGATATTGTTTCTAAAATCTTCAATATCTCCATCAGTTACGAGAGAGAGGTATAGTAAAATTTGCAGCTGTGTTTGGATGAGTCAATTTTCCCCTTTAATTCTTTTAGTTTTTTTTTCCCTTATGTATTCTGAACCTCTGTTATTAATTGCATAACATATATGATTGTTGTCTTCCTGATGAATTAGATTATTTATTATTATGCAGTACTCTTTTATCATCAGTAATACTGCTTGTCTAGAATTTTACTTTGTGTTGAAACGCTTATTACGCTTGCTGCTTCCATGTTTCTACTCTTAACCTGCCCATGCTGGGTTATTTAAATTGTATCTCTGTTTCCTTTGGGGCAGTTTATGGTTGGCTTTTGCTTTGTAATTTATTTTGGTAGTTTTTTCCTTTTTCTTGGAATGTTTAATTCATTTACATTTAGTCCCACTATTGATATGGTTGGGTTTAAGTGTGCCATCTTGGCATTTATTGCTCCAAGTTATCCTATCTGCTTTTATCTTTTCTTTGCCTGTCTTTTGGATTAGTGTATTTTTTTAATATTTTATTTTAATTCCTTTATTTGCTCTGCATCGATTTTTTATGACTGTTTCTAGAGAGGTAACAGATGAATTCTTAACCTATTACTGTCCACTTTGAGTTAATATTTTACTAGTTTGCATAAAATAAAAGAACCTTATAACAGCAAAATTCTATTTACCTTGCCTATGCTTTTTGCTATTGTTATTATTTGTCTATCTAACTAAGAAAACACCACAATGCAATGTATTAGTTTTGTTTTAAATAATCACTTGTCTTTCAAACAAATTAAGAGTAGGAAAAAGATATTCTTTTATATTTTTCAATAATATTTACTATTTCTGGTTTTCTCATTCTGTTGTAGATTCAACTTTCTACCTAGTGTTATTCCTTTTTAGCTTGGAGGATTTCCCTTAGCATTTTTCATAACATAAGTCCTCTGTCAACAAATTCTCTAAGCTTTTGTTGTTTTGAAAATAGCATTATTTCACCTGAATTTTTGAAGTATATTTTCACTGGATAAAAATTTTTTTTGGTTTTGTTTTTTTAGATTTTGTTTATTTATTCATGAGAGACAGAGAGAGAGAGAGGCAGAGACACAGGTAGAGGGAAAAGCAGGCCCCATGCAGGGAGCCTGATGTGGGACTCGATTCCAGGACTCCAGGATCATGCCCTGAGCTGAAGGCAAACACTCAACTGCTGAGCCACCCACGTGTCCTGAGGATAAAAACTTTGTGTTGAGTTTCTTTCCTCCTGTTGCAGAATTTCAACGTTGTCATCTCATTCTTGTCTGGTCTCCATTCTTTATGATGAAAATTCGGTCATAATTCATGCTTTCTTTTCCCTTTTTGTAACTTCTTTTTTAAAAATATGACTGCTTTTAAGATTTTTCTCTTCACATTTGGTTTTTAGCAATTTGACTACATTTTACCTTGGTGTGTTTCTCTTTATATTTAAGTTACTATTAAGTTACTGGTGGATTCTTTGGTTTCTGTCGATTCTTCATTAGGGCAGGTCTACTTCCATTTTGAGCTTAGTTAGTCTTAGAGCATGGCGCTTGTTCCTAAGGCATGGTCTTTCTGAAGTCACAACTGAAAGTGTAAAGTATTCGGTAGATGTCGCTACTCTGGCTGGTTTAGAACTCCAACATCTTCCAACATTAAAACAACAGAATTAGAATTGTCTCTGCAACCCAAAATAATGGAGGATCAAAAGCAGGATTAAACAGAGGAAGCTAATAGGCGGGGATTTAAAACAACAAAAAAAGTAGGCATTTAAGACTGTAACTGCATCACAATCATGGTATAGTATTACACACAGAGGATAGGGCACCCGGGTGTCTCAGTTGGTTAAGTGTCTGACTCTTGACACCTGATCAGGTCTTGATTTCAAGGTGTGAGTCCAAGTCCAGCAATGGGCTCTGTGCCTGCAGTGAGCTCCATCCAGTGAGCCTACTTTAAAAAAATAAAAACAAAAATAAAGCTCTGCCAGGATTTTTGGACAAATATTGAATTCAGAACCATCCTTCAGTTCCAGACTGCCTGAGGTTCTATCCTATTTTAGTTCTCCTCTTCTTAGGTGTCCAAGAGATTCTCCTCATCTTTCCATATGGTTTTGGCATTAACCCCACCCCCATTACTTAAGCTATCTTGAGTGGGTCTCTGTTTATTTAATCAAAGGGACAAGTTAAAACTGTAACATAGCTATCATTCAGAACACTTGCTAAGTTATGACATCAATCATTTCATCAAACCCAAGCATTCTGTCCCTGCAGGACAAGGCCTAATATATTAAGACCCGATGAGCAACCCAAAGCCCAGAGATATTGTCTGACTATACTGGAAATTTCCTCAGTTCTCTTGACTATAGTTGTAACCGATGATATAAAACAGTGTGGTCCTCAAACTTCAGTGTGCGTCAGAATCGCCAAGAAGGCCTTGTTAACATATACGTGCTTGGGCCCCACTGGTAGTGTTTTTGACTTGGTACGTCTAAGAAAAGATTTAAGAATGTGCATGTCCAGGTGCTATTGGTCTAGGGACCACACTGTAAGAACCACTGATATGGAAAGTTCTCAGAGCAAGTTCATATCTATGTTTGTCTGTGTTTTATGTTTCTCTCCTTTAGAGAGTCACTAGCCCCCTGTTACTCATTACCCTACAAAATTATGTCATCCATAATCCCAAGGTGTGATGCATAGGGGTGGAAGCTGATATCCAAGAGAAAGGAGAGGGTTATAAAGGAGTCATTAGTTTAATAATTATTTTTTCCCCTGAAAGAAATGATAGCAGGAAGATTTAAGGGTTTCCAGTTATGTTTCCAGTACTTACTGTACTATGAGTAAAGAGCCATAAGTCTGCAACTGAAGTCTGGCAGTATTTCTTCAAAAACTATTTGGGGGAAGCTAATGATGGTGAACTACAGATGTTTCTAATATTTCTGTGGTTATTACCATCAGCAATATTTCTTTAATTCACATAAAATGAAATTTCACAACCCAGGGGTGGTCCATTTTTTATTAGCTACAATCCTTAAAAAACAACAATAATAACACTAATTGTTGCCTAGGCTCAATATAGCCCTCTGTCTTGTCAGAATGCAAACTTCCCACATGAATTCTCTTAGTCACACAAATTTTCTGTGAATTGAGGTCATGTCCTGGTGCTTTTTCACTTTATGAAAAAACAACAACAAAAGTTAAGAGCCGTGCTCTGTGGGCAGTTCAGGATACGGTGACTTGGGGAGAAAAGCTTACTGTCCAATAAGGGAGGTGAGACTTCTACAGATATTACTGTGTGTGACAGTAAGAAGCAGAGCCGAGCCACTGTTGATTGGGATGATCAGAGAAGGGTCTATAAAGAAAGTGGCATCTCAGCAGAATTTTGAAATTGGACTGGGTTTTGACAGTCACTCGTGGGAAGAAAAGCAAAGACAAGGAATTAATTCCAAGAGCACCAAGGACAAACCAGCTCAGGCTGTATCCCATTTATAGTGAGTTAAGTGATTTAGTGCTCACGTAAGATCCATGCAAAGGAATCATGGGAGAGGGGGTTAAAAGTGCAAGAAAATAAGGTCTCAAATGCCAGATCAAAGATTGCAAGTTTATTCAGCAGACAGTAGGGACACATTGACAGTTTTAAGCAAAGGAATCATATGATCTATATATTTACCTTTAGCACATTCATGAATGGCCAATAACAAAGAAAGGATAGTTGATCATAAAGTGAAGTGAATAGAAGCAGTGAGATGACTCCAGAGGTGTAATAATGCAGGAATGAAGGAACTGCAGCTAGACCCAGGAGGCCCCCATGGGATAAATAAAGCCGGGACAAAATGAGGTACCTCATTATATAAAGTTTAGGTTTTCAGCAGAGTGTTGGTGCCACTAACCAAAACAGAAAAGACAGGGAGGCAGGGAGGGTTTGTTTTAGGGTTGGGGAGGAAAATGAGTATGCGCATAGACATATTGGGCTTATACATCTTTAAGTAAAGCCAGAGAGAAATCTGGAAGGCAGCTGGAGAAGTAGAGCTCAAGTCTGAGAAAAAAACAGACTGAGCTGTTGCATCAGTCAGGCTAGGCCAGGTGAGCTAGAATAACGAGCTGCACTGAAATCCCAGTGCCTTGAAATAATGGGGCTTGTTTGCAATCATGGTCCATGGCCATTTTATTTATTTTAGATTTTATTTATTTATTCATGAGAGACACAGAGATAGGCAGAGACACAGGCAGAGGGGGAGGTAGGCTCCCTGTGGGGAGCCCGATGTGGAACTCGATCCCAGGACCCTGGGATCACAACCTGAGCCAAAGGCAGACTTTCAACTGCTGAGCCACCCAGGTGCCTCATCCATGGCCTCTTTAATTTATGAAGGGGGCTCTGTTCATCCTAGTCACTCAGGGACTCAGGTTTTTTAGAGGCTCCATCTCAACTTATTCTCCATGGTCACAGAGACCCCAGTCTCTGGGAGAGGGGAACATGGCAAACCAAGGGCTGGTTTATAAAACTGCTGCCCTGAAGTGATGCATGACATTTTTTCTTGCATTTCATTGACAGAAGTAAGTTACATGATTGATCATTCCTGAGACCAAGTGAACATAGAAAAACGATTCCACCTGTGCCTCGGGCAAAAGAACTGTGTGGGAGGAAGGCACAGCCCTGGAAGGGAAGGCTGCTGCCACCCCCGAGAGCCAGGAGCCCCAGGCCAAGGGGGTAAAGGCTAGTGCTGCCTCCAACAGAAGACTCACAAGAGTCCCCCCATACCGTTGGGGCCAGAGGGTGGCCCTAGAATGGCCAGTGAGCAAAATGAGTAGTTGGGTGGAGGCCAGTAGGTGATCTCTAAGCTGCAAAAACTGTGCCATCCTTGTGAGGTCGCTGCCTGCATCTGGTGCCCTGGCTGCCTTTCTGTGCCTAGAAACGAAGGGGCTCTTGCCCCCTCCCAGCCACATTCCCTCTCCACTTCCCTCCCATGGATTCTCTCATCATCCATCTGGCCTTCCTCTTAAGACCAGTTGAAGATGGTCCCTTGTAGTTTCCCAGGTTAAGTTAGTGATGAGAAATGCTGCTGCCCCTGGCCCTACCTCTATTGTCCCCACCTCTGTGGAAGGCAATTGCTGGTTTTCCTCCTCAACTCTTTTCCAAGTAGGTTTTGTTGACTCTTCTCCCCTAATCTCTGAGCCAGATGTGGGGTGCCTGGCAAACCCTGAGTGTCCAGGCTTCCACCTCTGTTGAGATTTTGGCCTCCCAAGCTGTGCCTAGTGGCACCTGGGCTGTGGAGGACACTGCCCCTGTCTAGTTTTTTATAAATGTCTTAGTCAAGTTCAAACCTCCAGTTTGTAATTCCACAGTTGCTTTTTTGACTTGGAAAGTAAGTATTAGGCTTTGGGAGGAGGAGACACCTAGAATGTGAAACAACTTGTCTTTTTTTCCCCTTTTGTTAAATAACTTTAAATGGCCAAACCCTAGATTTGAAAATCCCACTTTTTTTTCTCTAACTGCTAAAACCATTCTCATCCACTTGGTTTTACTGCAACATGCAGAAAAGGAAAGATGTCATCCCATTAAAAAAAAAAAAAAAGACCATCTGCCCTTTGTGATCTGCTGCCCTGGCTCCCATGAGTGTCATCCAGGTGACAACCGATGAAGACCAAGCACTGGTGTGCATTTTGATACAAAGGGGAGAGAGAGGGATGGGGTGTCTGAGTGGCTCCATTGGTTAGACATCTGCCTTCAGCTTGAGTCATGATCCCAGGGTCCTGGGATTGAGCCCCAATCAGGCTCCCTGCTTGTCAGGATACCTGCTTCTCCCTCTCCCTCTGCTGTGCCCTCCACCCCCCCCCCCCCCCCCCCCCCCGCTTGTGCTCTCTGGCACTCTCTCTGTCAAATAAATAAATGAATTTAAAAAAACAAAAACAAAAACAGGAAAGAGAGGGAAAAGCAGAGCTTTAAGGAGAGAACCTCAGGGAGTGTTCTTATTTATAGCGTGGTAGGAAGAACACATATTTAGGGACAAAATAAAAACATATAGAAAAGAAAAGGGCTCAGTTTAGTCTCAGGTTACAACCATGAGAAGCATCTTAAAAGGGTTCCTTACTGCCAGGTCTGGGGATAAGCCAAAGAAACTGAGGCTGAGGAGAGGCCACTGGGTCTGACCTTAAAGAAGATGTGGCTAACCTTGAAGGAGCTCGTGGGGCCAAATGAAGGAAGGTGTGATCAAAAGTGGAGGTACGGGGCACCTGGGTGCCTCAGGGGTTGAGCATCTGCCTTTGGCTCAGGTCATGATCCTGGGGCCCTGGGATCGAGTCCCGCATCATGCTCCCTGCAGGGAGCCTGTTTCTCTCTCTGCCTATGTCTCTGCCTCTCTCTGTGTGTGTCTGTCATGAATAAATAAATAAAATCTTTAAAAAAAAAAAGTGGAGATAGAACCTTGGACTGTGTAAAAAAAAAGAAGGGAAATAAGATGGTTGCTCAAGGCAGCAGCAAAATCAAAGCTGATTTGCTGGATCAAATCTGACAGTGTTTCATTCATTCATTCACTTAGCAAATCTGTATTGGGCATTTACTCTTGCCAAGCGCAGCTTTAAGAGCTGGGGAGAGACAGAGCAAGGTAAGTTTTCTGTTCCCATGGAGCTTATCTTCCAGGGGAGGCAGACATGTAATAAACAGGCGAGCAAAGAAATGAATGAGTGAAAAGGATAGTTTCCAATTATATTTAGTTCTCATAAAATGAAATAAATTCTATTTAGTTCTCCCTTTAAAGGAAGTGATCATGTAGGTAGAGAGTGTGGGCAGAAGGGTATATGCTCATCTACTTAGGAAAGGCCTCTTAGGATCAAGGGACATACATGCTGATGCCTGGAGGACAGGAAATATTGGCCAAGCAAGGATGTGGAGCTGGAGTGTTTCATGGCATGCAGGGGCTCCGATGGAAAGGTCTCATAAAAAAAAGACTAGATGGACAACGAAAAATGGCTGTCTGTGTGAATGTCTAGAATAAAGGCTCTAGACGGCATTTACTTCCCAATGCACAGGGTTCATTAATTTAGAAGCCTGTGCCTTCTCTTTCAGGTACCTTCTCTGCCATAGAATCTCCTTGGGAAAGGCTGCAGGGTACAGATCCGCAGAGGTGATTCTCTCCTCAGTGTTTTATATTTTGAAGACTTTCTTCCCAAAGTTTCAGAACCAGCCCTCACTGGCTTATGCCCAGGTGCCTTTACACTTGCATTCTCCCTGGTTTAAGGTTGCAGAAAGTAGTCAAACATTTGTGTAAGCAGGACCTTTCTCACATGTCACAGTGGGCATAGAGCACATCTTTCTGGGTCCCCTCTCCTACCTATGTGGGTTTTTAAAAGAGAAACTTTGTTTATTTAATATTTTATTTATTCATGACAGACACAGAGAGAGGCAAAGACACAGGCAGAGGGAGAAGGAGGCTCCCTGCGGGATCCCAATGCAAGACTCAATCCCAGACCCCGGGATTACGACCTGAGCCAAAGGCAGATGCTCAAATGCTGAGCCTCCCAGGCAGCCCAAAGAGAGAAACTTAAGCAAATCCCTGCAGAGCTCTGTGACCAGCACTCCTGGCCCTAGAAGATGAGAGAGTCACCATGGTCATTATGGTCTGAATGAAACTGTCACCAAGAATAAATGCACACATTCTTTTTAATCATTTATTTGAGAGACAGAGACAGAAACAGAGAACGAGCAGGGGGGAGGAGCAGAAGGAGAGGGAGAAGCAGACCCTCATCTGAGCAGGGGGCCATACATGGGGTTCCATCCCAGGATTCCAATGTGATGACCAAGCTGAAGGCAGATGCCTAACCAACTGAGCCACCCAGAAGCCTCTAAATACACACATTTTATATCTGGGATTTGCCAGTGCAGTGGGATAATCTATTGAAAGATTAATTTGTATTATTTCTATTTTTTCATATTTTTTGTCTGTTGCCCCCCCTTGCCCTCCCTGCTAGAACATAAGCTCCGTGAGGGCAGGAATATCTGTCTCTTTTGCTACAACAGTGTCCCACAGGGAAGAGGCGCTCAGTAAATACTGAGTGAATTAATGTGTTTTTTTCTCCCTGTTGTGGGGCCCTGGCAAGGAAGGCAGGCTTTCAGGCAAGAACCTAAAAGGTAGCCTAGTTCTTGTGTGAGTTGTGAATGCTGGTCTCAGGACTCATTAAAGACTTTGTTCTGTTGGGGTCAAAAGCCCTAGCCAGGACATCCAGAGAAAAGCCTGTGCTCAGAGAAGCAGATCAGATACCAAGGAGGACAGGGGTGTGGCGAGGACCCTTCCCTGAGTCCTTTGAGCACCGGAGATAAAGGACTGTCTCTTGTAGGAGGCCAAGGAGGAAGAGCCTCTACCCATTCTGAGAGGAAAGTGTTAGAATATACTATTCTGATTTCCATAAATTTAAAAGTTTCAAAAAATATGCTAAAGGCCAAAATGGGATGACAAGGCCGGGAACGTGGCCACAGCCAACAGGCACTTCTTCATGTGTAGTGCCAGAGATGGTGCTATATGGTCATTTTGTCACCAAGGTTTCAAACCATCCTAGAGGGGAATAGTGTCCTCATTTTACAGACAGGTTGACTGCAGTTCAGAGGATGGTTTAATCTGGAGCTGGTGGTGACTAGTGTGGCCTGGAGGTGACCAGTCTGAGCCATGGGGATCAGGGAACCATGAGCAGTGGGGGGTGGGGAGCAGGATCACTGGGGCTGTGGAGGCTCATCCCCAGGGACAGGCAGGATTGAGCACAACGACAGGTGGGGCAGCAGAGTGCCTGGCTTTGAGAGACAAGGGAAGGGACAGGTGAACTTGTCATAGGCTATAGATCCCCCTGGTATTTCACATGGCAGCTTGCTTTTAATATGCCAGCAATTTAGGGAAATCTTGGGCCAAGAAGGTTAGGAAGGCAAATTCTGCTTCCAGTATGGGGAGGAGGGGCTGGCTCCAAGTAGAGCTCTGCCCTAGGATAGGAAGGAGCTGGAGAACCTGGCCCGCACCACCATGGCCTAGTTCATGGCCCCTGTTTGGCCCCATATTTCCAATTAGAGAGAAAGGAAAAGAGAAGATGGTCATTGTTCAAAGTCTTTTCACCAAATCTAATTTAAAACAAATTTAAAGGGACGCCTGGGTGGCTCAGCAGTTGAGCGCCTGCCTTCGGCCAGGGCCTGATCCTGTAGTCCCAGGATCAAATCCCACATCGGGCTCCCTTGCATGGAGCCTGCTTCTCCCTCTGCTTGTGTCTCTGCCTCTCTCTCTCTGTGTCTCTCATGAATAAAACAAAACAAAACAAAAACCTTAAAAATCATGTGTAGTCATTTTGGAAATGAGATCCTTTCCCTGCAGGGCTAGGAGGGGCCAAGAACACAATTCAGGAGGGAGGAAACCTCATTTTCCCCCAGGCCCTCCAAACAGTATCCCCCTGCCCCTGGAAGGCAAGGAGGGTTTGGGATTTTCCACCTGGCCACTCCAACAGCTTGGAGGAGCACCAGAGGGGCCTGCTTGCCATGGACCTATATTCTCTCCACCAACACCACAGGCACACTCCCTCTCCAAAGGTCCCCAGGTCCCCCAAAATGTGTCAGGCAAATTCAGGGGGTCTGTCTCGGGATGCAGTCTGGAGTCCATTCTCTTGTCTTCAGCATCCTTTCTTTGGCCTCCTCAGTCCTGGCTTGAAGGGTCAACACTTCCAGGGCCAGTTATGCCACTCCTGGGCCCGCTGGGGCGGGAGGAGGCAGAGACGCCCAGGGTGCCCCACATCGTGTACGTGAGCACGATGTGGACTCGCCGAGCTAATGCCCTGTGACAGATGGATTCTGGGCCCGCGCCTCACGCTTGGCTGGTCGCTCCTGCAGAGAGGAGACTCAGCAGGGAAGTCGCTCCCAGAGAATTTATTTCCACTGATTTGAAAAGCTACAGGGCTCTGGGAGATCTGAAGACCAATGATTGAGGGAGATCAACATGCTGTTTTCACTTTTCCATTCCGTCCCACACAACCTGAACTAATACGTGAAAACAGAACATTGGTTTCAAGGGAGTCAGTACTTAGGGGCACATGAACCTGGGGGCCCCTCCCTCCTCCTTTCCTTCTCTCTGAATCCTTGGTGCCGGCATAGTACTGTCTCTGGGAAACATCCTCCGACCTTTATCAGCTATGAAGATTTCTCTCTTCTTCCAGTCCCAGGGCTACCAATTATTTCATTTTCATCCAACCAACATTTACCAATCCCCTACTTTGTTCCAGGCAAGTGAAAATGACAATGACACCATCTTATCCTCTTGGGGACTTGGAGGGAGACAGGCACTCATTAAAATACTCACGGTGCATTAATATATACTGTTTTGGAGTGTTTATCCATCTCATCTGCAGGTGCATGTATTTATTTGTTAAGTACACATATGTATGTGTGTATATATAGAAATATAAATTAAATATAAATATAAATATAAATTATATATATATTGGTTTTCCCATAGACTATAAGCATTTTGAGCACAGGGCTGTGTCTTACAGGATAATTCACAGGTGTAGAGTATAAAATAATGTATAAAATTCCTTCTGAAATTGAAAGAAAATGATTTTGAGGGGATGGAGTTGCAGTTAGAGCATCTCTGAAAGAAAAACAGCAAGTCGTTCATATTTGTTACAACTAAGCATTTGGGGTTGGTTTTACCTGAAATTTTTCTGCTTGAAACAAACTGCTCCACTTACAAAGCTAGAACAAAACAGAATCCTACTGATGATCTCAAGAATATATTGTGGGCTGATAATTTCCAGGCATACTTTTTCAAGGCAGCCAAACAGGCCAGTAAAAGGAAATAATCTTAAGGGGAAAATAAATAAAATAATCAAGCTGGATTCCTATCTCATACCATACCCAGAAACGAATTCCAAATGGATTAAAGATTGAGATATAAAAAGAAAGCTCAAATAATTAGAATATCTCTTTGAAATTTTGCAATAAGAAAGGCCTCCCACAGCAAGACAAAACCTCGAGCAAAAAAAAGCAGAGAGCATAAAGAAAATGATTGACAGATTTGAGCACAGCAAATTAAAAACTTCTCCAGGATAAAAAGAAGTATTTACTTTTAAAATCATTAAGTAGAATAATATTATCCATATTAAATGGAGATTAGTAAGAAAGGTGATTTTTTAAGGTAATGTAAAAGAGAATAAGGATTTTTTAAAATGACATGAACACAAAATTTACAGAATATAAATGGCCAATAAGGGCCACCTTTAATTTTGTCTCAATGCAAGCCTATGTTTTTATTGCCATTGGTGTTTTTATCTCCATCAGAGCAAAATTCATTTTGTTATGCGATTCCATAAAACAAGTCACCATTCTCTGATTTAAAAAACCTTTTAGAAAGAAGTAAGGGATTTTGAGGTATTTTACCTCTATGCCACCTAAAGTCAGGTTTTCTCCATCCTGACCTGGTAATGAGAGGGAAAGTTCATCACAGTCTCAGCTTCTAGAGCCATCAATGGAAAGTCCTGGATCATCTCCACCATGGTAGGGCCTCCTATTCCCTGCCAACAGCAACGCCTCTGATTGTCACAGGGATTCAGCATCCTCAACAGTGATGAGCTAAATGTGTATTCCCTGGTGGCTGAGGGTAAACAAAGAGTTTATTTCAGTACCAGTGATGTTCCAGACATTCCTTTTTCAAAGGCGAGCTGACTTCAAATCACGCATATTTTCTCCACACGTAAGGATGTGAAGCCATAGTATCCCCCCAGGCATTAGCTGTCTGCACACTCACTTATAGTGTTAGCTGCTTTCTCTTCATCTGACCCCGTGTCAGGGGTCAGCAGCCAGGTGCTTGCCTTGGTTGCCTGAGCACACAGACCCAAGGAAGAACGAGAGAACGAGAAGTCTCGTTTTCCAGGAGGCAATCGGAGTCTAACTATATTTACCCGTCTATGAGAGGGGCTGCCGGGAGCTGGGAAGAAGAGTCTGAGAATCAGAGAGTGACTTCGAGAAGGCGTAGGAATGGCGGTAATGCAGATAACTAGCTAGAAAGGTACAGGTGAACCTTTGGCTAAGTAGGCCTGGAAAGGCAAGCTATGACTGCCAGCAGAATAAATAAAAAGAAGGTAGACAAGAGACAGAACCTGGACACATCACAGCAAAACTGTAGATATCACAGGCAAAGACATCTTCAGTGACAAGGAGAGATAACCACAAGTGACGCCTCGGCTGACAGCTGACTTAGCAGCAACGATGAAGTCAGAAAGACAGTAAGAAACTAGCTTCAAGTGCTGAGATAAGATACCTGTCAACCTAGATTGATATACTTAGCAGGACTGCTTCTCAAGAAAATGGGCAAATTCAAGACATTTTCAGATAAACACTGAGGAGGTTGACCTCCAAACTCTCACTAGTGGAAATTCTAAAGGATGTACTTAGAGAGGGAGGAGAGAGAGAGAGAGAGAGAGAGAGAGAGAGAGAGAGAGAGAAGATCCCAAAAGAGCAGAAGATAGGTCTGAGATAAGTTCATTTTTTAAAAATTCCAAAAAAATAAAAAATAAAAATAAATAAAAATTCCAAATTCTAAATTTAAAATATTGAAATTCTAGAATTAGAAAAAAATTCTGAATCTAACACTGAAGTGATAAAAAATAATATCTAGTGAGGTCAAGAAAGGAGCTAATGCTCCTTCTGAAACTAGGGGCATCCTTCTTTGCCTCTTCCCAGCTTCTGGTGGTTTCTTGGCAATCTTTGGCATTTCTTGCCTCCTAGATCCATCCCTCCATCCCTCCCTGTTCTCGTCATTTCCTTCCCTGTATGTCACTCTGTGTCTAAATTTCCCTTGTATAAAACACCAGTCAGATAGGATTAGGGCCCCTTCTAATCACCTCACTTTAACCTGATTACCTCTCCTAAAGACTGTTTCTAAATAAAGTCGTATTCGAAGGTACTGGGAGTTAGGATGTCAACATAGCTTCTTGGCGGGGGAGATGGGGAGCATGAGTAGTCTAAGACAACCCCTAATATAATCTCAATCTTAACTGATGGTTTAATTTTCTTAAAAATTTATTTCTTCCTTTTTTTTTTTAAAGATTTTTTATTTATTTACTCATGAGAGACAGAGAGAGAGAGAGAGAGAGAGGCAGAGACACCAGAGGAGGGAGAAACAGGCTCCATGCAGGGATCCCAATGTGGGATTCAATCCCGGGTCTCCAGGATCACACCCTGGGCCGAAGGCAGGCACTAAACCGCTGAGCCACCCACCCGGGCTGCCCTTAAAAATTTGTTTGACAGAGACAAAGCACAAGCAGGGGGAGCAGGAGGGAGAAGCATACTCCCAGCTGAGCAGGA
The DNA here is from genome assembly GCF_003254725.2 of Canis lupus dingo. Taxonomy (NCBI): domain Eukaryota; kingdom Metazoa; phylum Chordata; class Mammalia; order Carnivora; family Canidae; genus Canis; species Canis lupus. The sequence continues at coordinate 5,675,488 of NC_064255.1, forward strand.
AGCATCAGGGAGCTCGATCCCAGGACGCTGGGATCATGACCTGAGCTAAACGCAGACACTTAACTGACTGAGCCACCCAGGCACCCTTAACTGATAGTTTTAAACTCTAGAGCTCACCCTTGACTCTACCCGCTACCACGTCTTTCCTTTCTACCTCCCATCCTTTCAAAGCTCGAAAACCAAATGGTGTCTGTGGTTCCTTCCATTCTCCTATAATACTCATTATGGGCTAAATCATTTCCTCCCCAAAATCCGTATGCAGAAGCCTAAACCTCCAGTCCTTTAGAATGTGACTCTATTTGGAGATGGGGCCCTGAAAGTGGTGATTAAGGTAAAATGAACCTGTTAGTGAGGGCTGCAACCCAATGACTGATGTCCTCATAAAAATGAGGAAATTCGGACACCAGGAATACATGCTGTTAAATAACAAAAATTCAACTGAATCAATTTTAAAGATCTAATTGGCTTTATTCAATTCCTGAATTGGGCAGCATCCCATCTAGCAAGTAGAGGGGAATTCCCAGGAGTTGTACAAAATGGAACATCTTCATAGGAAGGAGGGTCAGGTAAGAAGTTAAAACCCAAAGGAAAGAAAGGATTGTTTCAGCAAAGTCACCTTCCCTTCTGGGACAGGTCAGGGTGTCTTAATAGGTGGATTACCTCATCTCCTTGAGGGGCTGGACAGCCTCTGTGGCAAATTCTTCATTGAGACTGATGGGAAATTCCTGACTGACAAGTTGAGAAGAACTTTCTGGGAGATATTGAAACCGCAGCTGGGTTAGGTGTCAAGTCCAGATCGGTGACTTGGCTTAGGTGATACCATCTGGGGGCTGTGGTTTTCTTTTTAACAAAATGCCCAGTAGAAAAGGCCCTGTGAGCAGAGAGGGGGAAGGTGGCCATCTGCAAGCCTAGGACAGAGGCCTTGAAAGAAACCAAACCTGCTGACACCTGGATCATGGATGTGTAGCCTCCAGAAGTGGGAGACAACACATGTCTGTTGCTTAAGCCATTGAGACTGAGTATGTTATTTTGTGGTGGCCACTGGAGCAGACTAATCCTCTGCTCAGGGCCCCTCCCCGCTGCATTTGGCAATGCTGCTGCGAACTGTCCTCCCCCCCACCCCCACTTCTCCAGATGTTTCCCTGCCCAGGGTGCTTCCCTTCTCCTTTCCTGGCCTTTTCTACAAAGCAGGAGTTAACGCTGCCAAGAGCCTTGGCTGTTGATTAACTCACCAATCTGGGCTTTGCAGCCCCAGATGTGGGTGGATGAGATTGACTTCAGGAGTTCATATTCTCGAGCCCTGTAGACTGAATAGGAACTAACACACAGGGAAACTCTCAGGGCATAAAGTGCTGAGGTTTAAAATGGGGAGATGAGATTGCAATTGATGGCTTAGGTGGGGTGGCTTTTGTTGCAGTCCTTGGGGGCAGGGGTGCGGGGAGCAACTGGCAATTTAGGATCTGCAGCATTTATTAATCCGGCCCCAAAAGCACCAAATACACCAGAGTTTTGCTAATCTCAGCTCTAAATTACAGTAAGTTTGCTTATCTATATCAGATGCGAGGGGGTGAAAGTAACCAGATCTGGTTAGAAAATGAGTAAGGCATTTCTTATGCCCCCAGGTCTCATTTCCTTTGTCTCTTTAGAGAGCACTTTTAGCCATCCCAAAGCTTTCTTATTAGGCCTTTGATGAGGAAATGAGTGTTATGAAAGACTGTTACCTAAGAAAACAAAAACCAGGAGATACATATGTAACCTACCCTGGTAACTTCTTTAAGTCCCAGACATGCAAAGGTGCTTGGAAGTGACTGGGGACCCCATGGGCCCAGCACTCAGTCCAGGAAGCTCTTTCAGGTGGGGCACACTTTGGCCAGGGGGGGGGGGGGGGCCCAGGGGCCAGGATGATGCAGTCCCCTAGGGCTTAGGGGTGTGCCCTGTGGAGCTCTGGGCAGCACTTTGTGGCAGGGGCTCTGGGGAGGGGGCTTGGAGGCCATATGGGGATCACAGGTGGTGCCAGGAGAAGCTAGAACCTCAAGATCCTACCCCCCTCCACCGCCACCCCTGAAAGGGCGGGAGAGGAGGTTTACCTCTTATCGCTGATGTGCATCCCTGGATGCATCCCTGATCCCTTCAGGTCAGGAAGTGACCTCTTGGTCAATTGCTGCTTTTGAGGGGCTTGCCAAGATTTGACATGAAGCAGCGGTTCTTAGAACATCCAGGCATAAATCTAAATCTTTTTTTTTTTTTTAATGCAAGCAAAATAGTGAGATAACTTGACATTTTGCATGCTTAAATTTAGAACAGATTACAGAAATTGAATACCCACGTCATAAGCTGCTTCATTTCAGCACCACACACATAACCAGACTCGGTTTCATGTGATTTGTGTCTTGACAGTGCCTTCTCTTCTGCCAAAATGTAAAATCATAAGGTGGCTAATGGGTATCAGCCTGAGACTGAGGCTGCCTGGGCTTCAGTCTGAGCCCTCGCTTAGCAAAGACACCTGTCTGGGCCTCAGCAACGCCCTAAGATGCCGCGGTGTGCAATGCCTGGCTTTTGTGCCCAAGAGGCACAATCACAAATGATCACAGATAGTGGTCACATCTCAGTGTCTAGGATGTGAGTAGGAAGATCTATGAGATTACCTTGGAATCTATGCCTCGTAAGGTTATTAATAATAAATGCCACTTACCAAGTACTTCTCGTGTGCTGGGCACTATTGGAAGCATGCTTTGCTTGTCTTATTTCTCCCAATTCTCATTACCAGGGTATCACATCACCACTTTACCAGTGAGGAAACTGGAGCTCAGAGAGATTAAGTGACTTGCCCAAGCTCACGCAGCTCTTAGGGCTCTCAGTAGGGACTCAGGATACAAACCCAGGCATCTTAGTGCATTCCCCCTGCCTTGCAGCTTCTGGGCATCAGCCGTGAGATCTTCCTACCATCACTGACCTGGAGGGATGAGAAAGGGATGGAGCTAGGGATTCTGAGCCAAAGATGGCTCCTCATGGGGCTGATCATCTCTGAGCCTGTCTCAGAGTGACCGGTCTGGAGGCACGTGGGGTGGACATAATATAAAGCGGTGGGTTCAAAAAAAATAAAAAATAAAAAAAATAAAGCGGTGGTTCAATTTAGAAAAAAGAAATCATTGCCCCATTACCATGAGCAAGGTACAGTGTTCCAAAAATTCTCTTTTGAGAAAATTGCTATTGATCTTAGAAAAATGAATCAAATAGAAGAGAAAAAGAAAGGCAAAGGGAGCCCAGTGATTTGAGCATGAATGTCCAGGCTTAAAGCATTTTTTGCCCTTTAAATACCTTTTACTCACCTTGGTGGCAAGTCTCTGCTACTTTAGGATTGTCTCAACTTTTACTGCAGAGGCTGGCTGGGAGCGTCAGGCAGGACCATCTGTGCCGGAACGAAGTTTCTTCCAAAGACCTGGTTTTGATTTTCTAGGAGCTGTACATGACATCATATGCTTTAAAGAGAAACTTCTCCACTTTTATTTCTCTTCTCCCCTTCTGCCTACATGGATACCTGCCTGTTATTTCTCAAGTAGGGCGGTGCAGGGGATAGCTATCGGGTAAGTCTTTTCCTTTTCAGGGGACACAGCTACGGCACCCGGGAGGCACGGAGACTCAGTCATACCTGTTTGTTGGTTTTGCCTGAAGATTAAACATCTAGGCCAAAGTGAAATGTTTAGTCAAAGCCACTGGGTCTAGTCTTCCCAGCCCTTTATTCATTTTCTCTACTCAAAAGTTTTTAGAATCGAATTTGCCTAACTTTTTGTGGGTTTTCTGGTGGATATTTGTACAATGAGGAAAGGGGAGAGGTGTCACAGAGGTGTCACAGAGGATTATGAGAGTCCCTGAACTCTGGAGCCTTGCATTCAAATTCAGTGACCATCCCATGTTCAAGCAGACCAATTTAAATAAATACATAAAGAGGGTCGTCTCTGTTGTTAGAGCCGGACTATTAAAGAAGACTATTATTATTATTATTAGCAGTAACAGTAATGACACCATTTGCTGAGCACCAATTAAGGGCCCGGCAACGATGTTGTGTGGGAAGTGCTGTCCTTATTTTGATGGCAGAGCTGCAGGCTGTGTGAAGCGTCAAGGACACAAAGTGAGCAGTGGCAGGGCCACAGGCCTGAATCCAGAGCTGTGCTCAGGTCACCCTCTGCTGAGGACACCAGCGTTGGCGACGGGACTCATACGCACAAAATGTGCTGATGTGGGGAGCACAACAGCATCATCAGAGGCACAGAGTCCGAGGACTGGGTTTGAGCCCTTTCTGCAATTTCCTTGCTGTGACGTTAGCACGGTGTACAATAGCACTTTGTGCCTCAGTTTCTTCATTTTTCCCAGTTTCTGTACCAGGTGACCCTGGTGAGCAGTGGAAGGAAATGCATGGAAGGTCTCTGCTAACTCCTCCTAGCCTGCGTACGTGCCCTGAGGACTAGCAATGTCCATTTCGGCTACTGCTGAAGCCAGGCCTGCTTTAACTCTTGGTCAGTTGAGAAATGATGCTGCTAGGAGGTGGCATAAAATAGCACCGGCTTCAACCTCTGTATCCTGCAAAGATACGGAGAAAATGTGCATGTCGTTCCCGGGACCAGCGGCTCCTTGGTCCTCTGAGGCCAGTTCTGGCAGGACGCAGAGCCCGCATGTGAACTCCCAGCAGAAACCTTTCACAGAGCTCAGCAAGGAAGCTATTTCTGGCTGCATGGAGGAAAGCTCTGTCTCCCCCTGCACCCCCGCGTCGTTCCCCCCCTTATAGCACTGGGAACAAGGGTGACAGATCCTAGGCCCACAGAACACAGTTCCTCTGTGTTGGAAAGAGAGCCACGCAGAAATCATAAGGTATCTTGCTTGCTTGCCTCCCCTCCCGACAAAGGTCCCAGACCACTGCAGGAAGATTTATAAAAAGTGAACTACTGATGCTCCAGAGCTGGTGTGCCCACCAGTGGCCCTTGACACCCTCAACCTCACTTCCCATGCTGGCAAGGGCCCCAGGGCACCCCACAGGACTGCCCATGTCTGGTCCTCTCTGCTTAACTGGCCCGTGAGCACGGCTGAGCAGGAGGGCCGTGGCGTTGTCCAGTTTCATAGAGCAGGCGGCCTGTCAAAGAATTCCAAAGAAATCTCTAAAATGCGTTCAGAAGAGATATCAAGCACCTCTGTGCCTCAAACCATGCTCATGACACCCTGGCAGCCCTGATTCGTGTGCCAGTAGTAGGGTACCACGCGCTGAGTCCTCCCTCTGCCTCTGGCTCTGTGTTCGGTGCTGTGCCCATGCTCTCTCTTGTCCTCCCACGTGGCCAGCCAGGAAGGCTCTGTCCTCATTGTACAGGTCAATGAATTCAGGCCCAAAGCAGTAAAGAGCAGCCAAACTGGACAGAGCCTGGATTTAAACTCAGGCCGACTCTGCTAAACTTTGTTCCAGTTCAGCAAGGCTGGGACTGGGATTGATTAGTGCCCCAAAGTGGCCTGGCCCCAGGGGAGTCCAGTCTGCATCTCCAAGAATAATAGCTACCCTTTGTCAGACTCTTGCTATATGTTCGACCCTGTGATTTACCAGTGCTGCTGCGTTAATAGCAACCCCATGATACCAATGTTATCCCCACCTTAGGGAGCAAGGGATCTGAGAGCCTCAGTAACTCATGCTCAGGCCACACCTGTAGGACTCACACCCAGACCCATCTGACTGTGAGGTCCTTGCTCTGAACCAATCTGATCCCTTGTCCTGTCAGGTGGCTTCTCACCTGTCCTTGTAGGAGCTCATCAGGCCTACAATGCCCCATATGGCAGGCAGGAGAGCTTGAAGACAGCAAGGCATATGGGGAAGGCCAGCTTGTGTCTGAGCCCTGCCATCTGTCCCTGTTAGTTTCATTGGTGTCCAGTTGCAACAGCATGTGCCTGGCACCTGGGGGGCCGGGGGGGGTGGTGGATAGTGCTCACATCACTGCCATGTTTAACTCTCAGAACAACTTTATTGAGTAGGTGTGATTATCTCCAATTTTGCGAATGAGGAAACTAGGTCCACCTAGATTAAGTGACTCTCCCAAGGTCACATAGCATGTAAGTGGCAAAGCCTGGATGGTAATCCTGGCTCTAGGTTCTAGGCAATGTTTGAGGAAGAGTTCTTCTGGCAGATTCTACTTGTCCATTGACTTGAAACATAGTCTCATTCCCTTATTCTTTGTACCTCCATTATAAAGGGCACTTGTTGCCTTTCTTGCCCACTGGTATGGTGACACAGCTTTGGCCAATGGGATGTCAGCAGAAGTCCACTGGGAGCTTCTAGGAAGGTTCTTGCTCCTTCTGATGAAAAAGATGTTGCTGTTACTTCACCTCTTTCCATCTTCTATTTGGTAAAATGAGGTCATGTGTCTTGGGTAGCACCAACCATCCTGTAGCCTTGTTTGAAAGGCCAAGAGCAGCTGGCTCTGACATCACTGAGCCCTGGACCAATACGACCAGCTGCTTAATTGAAGACTTCTTGGTATATGCAACAAATACATCCTTTTGTATTTAAGCCCCTATAAATCTGATTTTCCGTCCCTTGCAGTCGGGCATGCTCTTGACTGCTACAGGTCCTTAGAAGTGAGAATGAAGCAGTAGCATGCCTTGTGATGCCTGGTCACATTGCATCTATTGATTAGTAAGATGTTAATTCATGTACTCACCAGGAATGAAGCTCTTGATGAGATTATGAAATTTTTGGAATGACTAGACCCATATGAAAGTGGTGTTTCATTTCCTCAGACTAAAATGTGTGAAAGGCAGATCGATAGGCAGGCAGAGAATATGAACTTTGCAGGGGGCAAAGTTCTCAGGTACTGCGGTTCCTCTTTGTGACCCCTCTAAAACCCATCAAACCCGGGTGGAAATCTTCCTGAGAGCTGCTGAGGATGGCAGAAGTCAAACTTGGAGACCCTGAGAGATGTTTCCTCGGGAATATCAAGAAATGTGGGGATTGGGGATCCCTGGGTAGTGCAGCGGTTTGGCGCTTGCCTTTGGCCCAGGGCGCAATCCTGGAGACCCGGGATAGAGTCCCGCGCGGGCTCCCGGTGCATGGAGCCTGCTTCTCCCTCTGCCTGTGTCTCTGCCTCTCTCTCTCTCTCTCTCTCTCTCTGTCTATCGTGAATAAATAAATAAAATCTTAAAAAAAAAAAGAAATGTGGGGATACTGGTGACTCTGCCTGATGTCCTCCTTGCTCCTTCACTCTCTCACAATTGGGTGTACAATTAGCAATTTAATGTGAGGGCCAAGAGTTCAGAGTGTTTGGGTTCAACTCTCTCTCAGTTATGACTACGATTCCGATCATGAAACTTGCTCTCTATGGGATACTGGTTAAGCGACTTAAACTCTCTGTACCTCTACTTCTTCATCTACAAAAAGGGGTAACAATGTCTAGTTCATAGCATCATCACAAGACTGAAATTAGATATGCCATGTTATATGCCTAACTCAGGACCTGGCATACGGTGTATAATTGATGTTAGTTACTGTTAGAGTCTTCAACAAGAGCAAATGGCTGTTTGTTCATGTTGCTTTCCTGACCTTTATTCACACAGAGAAGGCCATCTTGCCTCCAACTCCACTACAGTCTGCAGAAGTCCTGCTATGTTGGCCATTATGCTCTTTACTGTTGACTCCCCTTGAGGCAGCTGGAGGGGCATGGAGCTATGTGTATGGAGGGCAGTCAGGACCTTCGTCGGCCAACATGCCATTTGAAGGACCTGGCTGGTCACCTTGGCTTTGCCAGCAATAATCTTTTCATCCAGTAAGGCAAACTGCCATGGGTCAGGTCACGACCAGAGCAAGGGTGCAAGGAGAGAGCCAGCCCATGAGATAGGAACGGAGGTAAGCTGGTACCCTCCGGGGGCCCCCTTTGGCTTTGATATTGGCATAAAATTGAGTGGCATAAATTTAGCTCTGAGTGAGATAACATAGGTTTCCATGCATACACACCCCTAAATCTGGACAGTTTTCCTATTAGCCAAGAGAACAAAATATAAATCTCCCTCTGGACGCAAGTGCTGGACACCCAACACACTCTGCTGTCTCCCAGTTTCCAGAAAGGGTTGACGGATGCTTCCCCTCACGTTTATTTCAGCCATTAACGTGGCACAGTAGAATTTCAACAAGACAGAAATAGAAGACACAAAGGTTGATCCTGTCAAAAGCTCTTAATACGAGAGTCCAACCTCTGCACGCACCCCCCGCCCCAGGAATAACGAGGCTGCCCGTCGCCGTCGCCGTCGCCGGGAACTGAACTGGGGTCGGGAAAGGAAGGGACCGCAGGCTCAGGACGTTGTGATTAGTGCAGCGGCTGCTGCCTCTGCAGGAGACCCCGGGAGGCTGCAGCGCCGCGGAAGCCCGTTAGAGCCGAAGGGGCCCCGGGCAGCAGTCAGTGGCTGTGACGGTTCCAGTGAGGGCGTTGGCTGCTCCCCCGCCGGCCCGCCTGGAGCTCCTCGGGCACAGACCCTCTGCAATGCAGAGACAGCCCCCCATCCCCCCAGCCCGGTGCCCGCAGAGAGTGGCCGGAACCCCCGGGTCGTGGCACCAGGCTTCGGGAGCCAAGGGAACCTGAGAGGCAGGCCCAGCCCGATCCCCCAGGCTGCCGGTGGGAAAGCAGAACCCCTCTTCCCTTGAACAGTTGCTTTATGGTCAGGGTTTAATTTTCTCTTTGAAAGGCAATCCACGGACTGAAAAAAAGCCAGGCCCCGAGGTCCATTCGCGTGCTGTCTCTTCTCCAACTGAATTTCCCTTCCGATGTTTATGTAGCTCCCACCTTGGTGCTCGCACTTGGCATTTGTTATTCTAATGCTGCTGTTCTTCTCCGCAGGGTCTGCTGTTTAGTCTGGGGCCTGTGCTGCTCCATTTCCAGGTTGGAGCAGAATCACAGAGCTCAGGTGTTGATGGAGGGGCCTCAGGAGGGGCCCAGCCCCCGAGAAATGAGCTCTCCAGGGCCTCATCCCACCTCCCTGGGCCCCAGAGGGAGGCAGCCCTTTGGCTCCGCCGGCAGCCACCTGGGCTCCGAAACCCCCATTCTGCTACCCTGGTGGCCAAGCGACAGGGCCCTGTGCTCTGTACAGGGAACACTCAGGTCCCTGAAACCTCCTCCTTCAAGAGTCCACACCTGGGCTCTGTCGACAGCAGTGACGTAGTGGTTCTGGAATGTTTTTGGTGAGGTTTGGTGGAGTCGGAAGCCTACGGCCAAGAAAGAATTCTTGAGAGATCCTTGGTGCAAAATGGTGGTTTTATTCAAGCAGGGGGACGGGACCCCCGGGCAGGGAGGGCTGCTGCCGCCTGCTGCCCAGGCACTATGAGGAGCAACTGACTCTATACTTCGGGGAGAAGTAAGGATAAGGGAAGTTTCAAAAGGCTTTCCATGGGCTAGAGGAGACCCCCAACCACAGAGAGCCCTTGCTATTGTCAACCAAGGTGGCTCTCCCTGGAGGAACCGCGCTCTGCCTGCCTCGAGCATTTGTCAATGGGCTGCAGGTTACACGGACATTTAATTTTGTCTCCATTTCCTTCTGCCTTTGTTTCCCACACGCAGGGCTGGCGGTAGCCTTAGGCGACACCTCAGTTTCGTGCTTTCGAAAGCACTGCCTAGAGCTGAGCCGCCCTGGGTGGGCCCTGGGGACTGCCCTTTGCCAGCCGCGTGACCCGCGGCACTTCCTTTAACGTCTCGGTGCCTCGGTTTCGTTGCCTGTGACACTGGCACCTGCAGTACAGGCCGCTGTTAGCATGAAAGGAGTTCATAGTTCCAAGCGGCCTGAGTCCCGGCTCGGGTCCCCGCGGCCCAGGCCCACCGAGCCGCTCTCCCGGCCCCAGCCTGCCTGTCTCTTCCACGCCTCTCCCTCCGGCCCGCCGGGCCCGACGTGGCTTGGCTGAGCAATCCTGGTTCCCTCCTCGGAGAGGCCCGCGCCTGGAGCGGTGGCTCGACTCCCAAGGACACGCTGGCCTGTAAGATCCCCTGGGGTGGTGGCCCCTTTGCCAGGGCTGCTCTGTGCCATTCCAGGCTGCTCACTGGTGAGTGCTACGGAGGGTTCCACCAACAAATCTCTGAAAACAGAAGTGAGGCTGTTTTGTAACCACCAACGGTCGGAGACGGTCCAGGAAAGAGCTGCGGACCTACTTCAAAGGCTTCCGAGAAGGAAATTCCCAACTGTCTCCAGACACAGGGTGCGCTGCCCCCTCCAGGCCAAGTGTGGGTGACAGGGTCTCTCCCTACAATGCTCGGCCATCGGTTAGACCCTAGTAGGACCCAACACCTCACAAATCTGTGCCCCTGCCCACAGACCAGGGACCCCCAGGAGCAAACCGCACCTGTGCCCTGCCGACTACCAAAGTGGCCCCACTTCTGGGCGTGTGTGGATAAACCTTTTGCTCCCAGCAAATTAGGCTTCCAGGCAATGAGGTACACACAGCTGTCCTCACAGCCATCCCTCTGCATTTTCCTGACTTGCTTTGTGGCGTATTGCCAGCTGCCCAAGGTAGTGGCGGCTACACGGTGTAGAAGTGCTGACTGGAAGTCTGTGGGCATTCTAGGGCTCTGGGCCGCACTTGGCCTCTGACTAGCTGGGCAAGGTCTGGTGAACCCTAGGATTATGGGTTTCCTGAAGGCTGGATTCAGATTGTGGAGCAAACAGACCTCCGTGTCCACAACCTGACCCTGGAGCCGTCCTAGTACCTTCTGTGCCCTGGGCTCCCCCATCAAAGAGGCCACAGCCTTTGCCCATGATTCGTCCTCTGCTCAGGCTCTGGTTACGTCACCTGTTTTAGGCTGCATTTCCCTACATCATGGGTAGACCAGTGTTACTCCTGCCAGACAAGGCAGTCCCAGGTTGATGTGAGAAGCTGCCAGAGTCTTGTGGCAGTCACTTCCCAGCCACAGTCTCCTTGGTCCTGGCTTTCCTGCAATCCTTGCCTGCCAATCTCAGCAGATGTCAAGGATGCAGGCCCCTAGAGCATTTCCTGCCATTTGGGAGTTAAGAGATCCATCTTCTTGAGGCCCCTATAGAAGATGGGAGGTGAGGTGTCAAGGACAGAGGCTGCCTCTAGAGCCAGATCTGGGCTCTAGAATGTGGGTGCTCTGTACTCTGGGTCAAGGGATAACTGCTCCTCAGGATGCTCCTCCCTCAGTAGGGAGAGTGGTTGCTCTCCAACTGACATCGTGCGATGTCAGTGATAACACAAGGCGCCCGAGCCCAGGACACTGCACACTCAGTACTCCCCAGCTGCTTGCTCAAGGGCTCACTATGAAGCCCATGACGCGGGGGCTGCTGGTGAGCGAGGCCCGGAAGGCCTCTCTGCTGAAAAGAGGCTGGGCTTGCCCGAGGCTGGGAGAAATGGAAGAGTGGCCTTGAGCATAGGATCCCCCTGAAAAAGATGGCAACGAAATCTAAGGCTCCCCTGCATAGAAAAGGGAGCATTGAGGGACATTCGAGAAAAAAACTGAAGAGGAGAAGGCAAAAGTGCCACAAATGACTTGCCTGTTTTGCCATTTTGCCTAAAGGTGGCAGGTGGCTCACCCTCAGCAGAGCCCCCACCCTGGCGTTACCTGCCCACCTACCCTTGCCTCTGGACCCACACTTTGCACTAGGGTCCTCATGGCCTTGCCTTTTGCAGGGGGACAGCTGATGCCCTGCGCTGGTCTCCTAGAGCACAGATACTTCATCTGCTGGCAGAAAGGTGCAGTCTGCTCAAGGCATTCTGGAGGTTCTAAGGGCTGAGAATCCTGGACAAGAACGAGCCATAACTTTTAGCTAAGAAGGCTCCTTGGAATCCCGCACAGCCCTCTCTGTGGGAAGGTCAACGACCAGCAAAGAGAAGTGAGAAGATGGACAGAGATATGTGTGGTGGAAAGATCTGGTTGTTGGATTCACAGATTCATCCTCTTGGATTTTGGAAGGTCTGCCGGCAGGAGGAGAGGCTGGTCCCACAGACGAGCCTGGTCCTTAGGGTGTCCATCTGGCTGCAGGGCCCTGCTGCCTCTCTCAGGGCCGAGCAGAGCAGGGAGGGAAGGTGTCAAGGGGCAAGACTGATGGGCTGGTCCCCAGGGGCGGCGGGGCAGGGCTGGCATGGAGGCTGAGCTGGCTGCAGGCCCGGGCCCCTTCCTATCTGGGGGCAGCCTCGCAGGGAACCAGCACCCACCCCCTGGTTCTGCCCCATGAGCGCATCACAAATAGAGTCACAAAAGAGGCATGTTGGCACGTTACCAGTGCTACAGACTAGTCCGGAAATTTACCTGATACCTGAACTCCCTCACATGCCATTTGATTTAAATATTCATAACGACCATCAATAACTCCGGATCTCCCAGGCAGTGACTGAAGCTGGCCGGGTTCTGCTAAGGAGGGGATGGGCACCACGCCCCGCCAGAGACCATTCTGAGCTCAGGCGCCACTTCCTCCATTAATACCCAGAGCACGACTCCCTCCCATCCGTCATTTCTGGCCTTATCTTATCGATCCTTTTAATAGCAGGCAGTAACAATTTATTAGCGATTTTCCAGAGTCTGTGCCTCCTGGCTAAATCTTTTTTTCCATCCTGAGAGCTGAAATAATATTTCTTCTAAATCTGGCTTTCTTCAAGGCACTCAGGAAGGCCAGTCTGAGGGAACCAGTGATGCCTACAGAGAAGGAACAATTAAATTAAGAAATTTCCGTTCTTCCCCCTGCAAAAAAATAATTTAGTGGTTTCAAGTGAACAACTGTGTGTGGGGTGGGGTGGGGGGAGTAGTGGACACCTACAGGGACCAGATGAAAAACAAGTTATCTTTTATTTCCCCTTACAGAATGTGCCTTTTTAAAAGCGAGGAAGAGATGAAAGGAGAGAGGCCCGCAGGCTGCATGAGGTGGGTTCCCTGAAGCGCGGCTTCCCTAGGCCTGTGGCACAGGCTTGTGGTGCCTCAGTTTACCCACAGCCAAAACTAGAGGAAGAAGAAGCTGCTTTCTTGTCTCCTGACCCATAGTTGCTTCCTGGCCCCTCTCCTCCTTGAGAATGAAGAACCTCAGAGAGAGCGCTGATGGGGGGGGGGGGGAAAGGGAGTGGAGGGGGGCGGATTAGGGGGAGGAAGGTCCTCCAGGTGCTCTTCTGGCTTCTCAGTTGCCAGCAAGAGCCAGGAAGCCATTAGGGACTCGGCCTGGGCAGGCGCCTGGGGTTGTGTAAATTCAGTGTTTATCCTCTTGCTGGCCAAGAGGAACAGAGCCCAAGACCAGGCCAGGGACTGAGAAAGCCCCAGAGCAGGCAGATGCTTCATTCAGGCTTCTGAGCCAGAGTTACGAAGTTGCCTCTGGGTTTGCAGCCAGAACTTTCCCAAAGGGAGGGACTCACGTCCCAAGGACTGTGACTTGCCCCCAGGAGGGCCCTCGCCTTGTAGCCCTCTGGTCCTTGCCCCGTCTCCCTCCAGTGGCCCATCTCAGAGCTGATATACCCACCAGCCACCTGCTGCCCACACACTGTGCCAGGCCTGTGGCAGTTTACCCACATTTGCACAACAGTAATGAAGATCATTGAGCTCAGAGCAAAACAGAGGCTCAGAAAGGTTGCGTGACTTGTCCAAACCACACAGCTAGTCACTGGCTTGAACTGCAGGTCCAGGGGCACCTGGGTGGCTCAGTGGTTGAGAGTCTGCCTTTGGCTCAGGTGATGATCCTGGGGTCCTGGGATTGAGTCCCGCATTGGGCTCCCTGCAGGGAGCCTGCTTCTCCCTCTATGTCTGTGCTTCTCTCTGTGTCTCTCATGAATAAATAAATAAATCTTAAAAAAAAAAAGAAATGCAGATCCATCTGCTTTATTATTTATTTATTAGTTTCTCAATATTTATATTATAGAAAATTATTGGGTTATGTATATATAAATATATTCATTAAATTCACATAGTTTTAACATATTTATAAAATTGTATAATATACTAAGTTATAGTATATTATACTATATATAGTAAAAAATATATACTATTTTTAAATTATTGTTAGGAATTTTATGTTATTTACTTTTTGAACAGGCAATAGTATATGCAATTCAAAATTCTAAATATATCAAAGGAATGCAGTAAAAATTCCCCTCCTCAGCCTTCATCCCACAGCCACCCATGTTCCCCCTCAGGTGCAACCACAGTTAGTTTGTTGTGTAGCCTTTCCGAAACAATGATACAGATAAAATAATATGCCTGTATATTGTTTTACCTCTTTTTATACGTATAGTGCATACAGCATATATTATTCTGCTTCTTCTCTTTTTTCCAATCAGTATTTCTTAGAGATCATTCCATTTGAGTATATAAAGAACCGCCTCCTCTTCTATTTATAACTCCATGGTCTGAAGACACCATATTAAATTATGGATTAATCTCGAGGCAAATTCTTTTCTACTCTCCTGTTTTATGCATTTATTTTAAAAGTTCCATCTTCTATCTAACTGAACTTTCTGCTTTGAACCTAGATCTTCTGGTCCAGAATAAATTTACAGTGCTGGGGAGCATGTTGGTTCTGGCTGGAGAGTTAACCAGAGGTGGGGTGATAGAGCCCAGAGCCAACCTTACATAGCCTGCTGTCGGGCAGGCAGGCAGGAGTCCGGCCCGCTTCACACACTGGGATTCCCCCCTTCTGCAGGGAAGATTCGTTGGCCCATACCATGGCATTGGGTTCATCACTGCCTCCATCTGTGATTAAGGAGCATTTCTGGGGTTATCCTGCTGTGTGTAGAGCCCATGTTCTCAGGAATCAGTAAAGTTCTAGATTATAAGTCTTGGAGCTTAGAAAGAAGTTTAAAAAAATGCTATCACTTTTGAGGTCACTGAGAGATGTACATTTGAAGATTTTCCAATAGTAGGGATTATGGAATAATAGAGTTTTTAAAAATAGATTTTCTTTTTCAAAGCAATTTTAGGCTGATAGCAAAATTGAATGGAAAGTATGGAAAGTCTCCATACACCCCCTGCCTCCACACTTGCACAGCCTCCCCCACCATGAACATCCCCCAACAGAGTGGAAAATGTATTACAATTGATGAACCTACCCTGACACATCATAATCACCAAAGTCCATAGTTTGCATTAGGGTTTACTCTTGGGGTTGTACCTTCTATGAATTTGGACAAATGTATAATGACCTATATCCACTGTTGTAGTATCACACAGAGTAGTTTCTTCTTCTTTCTTTCTTTCTTTCTTTCTTTCTTTCTTTCTTTCTTTCTTCTTTCTTTCTTTCTTCCTTTCTTTCTTTCTTTCTTTCTTCTTTTTTAAATATTTTATTTATTCATTTGACACAGAGACAAAGAACACAAGCAGGGGGAGAGGCATGCAGAGGGAGAGGGAGAAGCAGGCTCCCCGCTGAGCAAGGAGCCTGATGTGGGGCTCGATCCCAAGTTGCTGATATCATGACCCGAGCTGAAGGCATTTGCCCAACCAGCTGAGCCACCCAGGCACCCCAGAGTAGTTTCATGGCCCTGGAAATCTTCTATGCTGTGCCTATTCACTTGTCCTCCACCTCAACTGCTGGCAACCACTGATCTTTTAGTTTTGCCGTCTCTATAGTTTTGCCTTTTTTTTTTTTAATTTTTTTTTTATTATTTATTTATGATAGGCACACAGTGAGAGAGAGAGGCAGAGACACAGGCAGAGGGAAAAGCAGGCTCCATGCACCGGGAGCCCGACGTGGGTTCGATCCCGGGTCTCCAGGATCGCACCCTGGGCCAAAGGCAGGCACCAAACCGCTGCCCCACCCAGGGATCCCCAGTTTTGCCTTTTTCAGAATGTTATATTGTTGGAAACATCAGATTGGTTTCTTTCACTTAGCAATATGCATTCTTCCTTCCATGTCTTTTCATGGTTTGATTGCTTATTTCTTTTTAGCACATAACTTCCCATTGTCTGGGTAAACCACAGTTTATTTACCCGTTTACCTACTGAAGGACGTCTTGATTGCTTTCAGGTTTTAGCAATTAGAAATAAAGCTGCCAGTAACATCTGTGTGCAGGTGTTTGCATGGACATAAATTTTTAACTCCTTTGGATAAATACCAAGGATATTGGTATATTGGTTGCTGGATTTTATGGTAAGAATGTATTAGTTTTGAAAGAAACCGCCTGTCTTCCAAAATGACTGTACTATTTTGCATTCTCATCATCAATGGATCAGAGTTGGTATTATAGAATTTTAAAGCTAGAAATGGCTCTAGAGGTCATCTGATTTTACCCTGCCATATTGCAAATGAAAAACAAACGCACAGAGCAGTTAAGTGACTTGCTTGAGAACACACATCTTGGCAATCAGTGGTGGAGATGTCTGTGATGACTAGAAGAATTATAGCATTTCCTATCCTGCCTGCTGAACATTAGGCCATTGGGCAGCTGATGTGGCTGAGGAAGCAAAAACCAAGCAGCCTCTTGAAATGATCCCAAGATATTTATAGCAATTTTACCATTGACAGCTGTGTGATGGTGATGACAGTCAAATGCTGGTATGGATACTCAGTCTGAAATTTTAACAGATTCTGCTATTTGATAAAATAAACAACATAGTAGTTTTTAATGAATACTAATGTAATGGAAACATCAAAAAAGATAAACAAGAATGCAACTTTGGGGATGAGCTATAACACACTTCTGTCACAAGAGCTGTCTGTACTAAAATTCTCATTTTATATATTTGATTTCTCCACCAAATTAGGAATGCCTCGAAGTTAGAGATGGTGGCTTCTTCCTTCTACAGCCCCAATGACAAGCTTGGCATTTGGTACATCATTTGTTCTTAACAAACATTTGTTGAACTGAAACTTGGAAGCATGAAAATACAGCTCATTATTGTTCACAGAGTGTGAGGGGGCATCTCATCATTGCACATCTCATAGATTCTATATTTTCATTTCAGTGTCACTTCAGGAAGTGGTACTGTTACACAGTTGTGTCACCATCAATTTGGTAGGTCCCCATGTCACTAGATTCCCCTGGCCCCAGCTGGAGCCTGGTGGGCCTGCCAGGTATGTAGGGGATGAGGCTGAAGAGAGAGATAGGAGCAGGTTGTGGAAGTCTCAAGAGTCATGAGAAGAAGAGTCTGAATTGTGACCTGTTGCAACAGGGACCGATGATACAGTTAGGAAGTGTGTTCTACTAATCAGAGGAACAGAGTAGAAAGTTCTGAAGTAAATATACATCTCACATGAATTTTTTTGTGTGATGAAGCTGACATTTCCAATCAGTAGAGTAATTATGGACTGATTATTTAACAATAATATTGGGCTAATCAGTGAACCACTAGAAAGCAATAATAGATCCTGTGGTAGACAGAATAATGCAGCCCCCCACTTCCCGCCACCTCCACAGAGGTCCATGTCTTAATCCCCAGAACCCATGAATGTGTTACTTTACAGGCAAACAGATGTAGTCAAATTCAGGATTTTGAGATTGGAAAATCAGCCTGGGTTATCCAAGTGGGCCTAATGTGGTCACAAGGGCTATAGGAGGAAGCAGGAGGGTCATTTTCAGAGACAAAAATGTAAGAAAGGAAGCAGAGGTGGGAGTGGATTAATGGTTGCCTTTGAAGACCAAGTTGTGCACTAGCCAAAGAATGGGGTGGTCTTTGGAAGCTGCAAAATCCAGGGACACTAGAGCTTCTAGAAAGAAAAATAGTCCTGCTGACGCCTTTATTTTAACCCTGTCAGATCCATTTTAGACTCCTGACCTTCAGAGCTGTAAGAGAATACATGCGTATTCTTTTAAATCACTAAGTTTATCAAGTTTGCAAGTTCTTATAGCATCAGTAGAAAACAAATGCAGATTCCTAGTTTATAAGTTATCAGATAAATATTAGATAGATTAAATATTTAAATGGGAGCACCACACACACACACACACACACACACACACACAAACAAGACAAAACCTGTGAGGGGAGTAGAATTTTCTTTCTTCAAAGTCAGAGGATAGCATTTTAAAAAGCCTCTCTATACAGAAAAAAAACAAAACAAAACAAAACAACAAAACAACAAAAGCCAAAAACCTAAAAATCAAATTAAAATGCAAATTACAAAGTGGAAAATTATTTGAAGTGTCTAAAATGGACAGAGAATTATCTTTGAATGGTGAAGTTAAGGATGATTTTCTACAATGAATGCGCATTACTATTTTGTAAAGAAGATAGGTATTTGAGCAGAAATTCTGTTATTGTAGCAGTTACATTAAAAATGAGCTATAGGCACTTCACCAAAAAAGATATAGGGATGGCAAATTAATACATGAAAAGATGCCCACATCATTAATCACCAGACAAATGCAAATTAAAAGTAGAATGAAATACTATTGCATAACAATTAGATGGGTTAAATTAAGTAGACTGACCATCCCAAGTGTTGACAAGGACCTAGAGCTGAAAGGAATGTAAAATTGCACAATTACTTTAGAAAACTTTGACCATTTCTTAAAACTTGGTCATATTTAGACCTACCATATTATCTGGCTATCCCACTCCCAGGTCTTTTCCCAAAAGGAGTGAAACCGTGTGCCCATACAGAGATTTACATTCCACTGCTTACAGTGGTTTTATTTTTAATACCCTCAAAGTGGAGACGACCTAAATTCCCACCAGCAGGTTTATGGATAAGCAAATGATAATATGTCCATGTGTAGGAACACTATTCAGCAATAAAAAGGAAGGATACATACAACAATGTGGGTTAGTATCAAAATAATTTCACTGCACAAAAAAAGCCACATCAAAAGGAAAGAATGAGTACACACTCTATGGTGCCATCATAACATTCTAGAAAATACTAGCAAATCTATAGTGACAGAGCAGTGGTGGTTCTGAGGTTGGGGCCGAGTGGAGAGGGCGGTGGTGTACCCGAGACCCTCAGAGGTGATGGAGATAGTCACTACCTTGATTGTGAGACTGATTTTGTAGATATACATGTATGTCGAAGCCTATTCATTTATACGTTTTGAATACATGCAGTTTGTTGTATGTCCATTATACCTTAATAAAGTGTTGTGTAGACGTGCCTTGACCTTGAAAAGAGAGAGAAGAAATGTACATGCCTATCACTAAGTGAAAGAAGCCGACCAGAGAAGGCCACACACTGTACGATACTAACTGTATGACATTCTGGAAAAGGCAAAACTATGGAGTTCGTAAAAAGATCAGTGGTTGCCAAGGGTCGGGGAGTGAGAGATCAGGAGGTAAAAGCACAAGGATTTTGGTGGCAATGGAACTATTCTGTAGGACCGGATACCCACTGTGGTGGTGGGCACAAGTCACTACACATTTGTCCACACCCGATTAATATATGACACCTATGGACTTTGGATGATTATTATCTCAGTGTAGGTTTGTTGGAACCCATTTCCCACTCTGGTGTGAGAAATCTCTGTACTTCTTCAGTTCAAATTTTCTGTGAACCTAAAATGGCTCTCTATAAGATAATGTTTATTTTTTAAAAAATGGCTTGAACAACTGAGATATTTGTTGTCTCTCTCTCGTGTCAGGGGCCCGGAGGTGGGGGTGGGGGAGGAGCTTTAGTACAGAACTGAGTGTACAACACTGAAGGCTTCGTATTGAGAAAGCAGGAATGATCCAGATCTTTCATTGTAAAGGAAGTCGCTCGGATGATCGCAGAGAAACACTTGGGACACCACTCTGAGACTAAAAGGAGAGACTTTTGGAGCTGAGACCATACAACTGGACTCCTGGGGCAGAATTCTCTTGTTCACTCCACATTGGAAACTTACGACCTCTAATGGGTTGGTCAGGAGAGGCTACTGCCATTTTTAAGGGACTAAGAGTTACTCAATGGACAAAATGACAGCACTTGGTCTATGCCAGGCCTGGGAGTCTCACAACACACCCACTCCCCGCCTGGTTCTCCCGAGATCCCTGGGCTGGATGAATCACAAGTCTGATGCGAGCCTTGTATTTTCCATGCTTCCTGACTCATCAACCCCCAAATCATCTCCGGAGCAGAGATTCCTGATGGCAGGAGAAAGAATGTTTGATGCTCCCCATGCTAAAGTCGAACAGGAATTCAGCAGTGACTGATTGACTGCCCCTCGCCCCACCTGCAGGCAGCATCCCAGGGGCGCCCGTGGTCACCAGGCCCTGGCGTTGGAATCGGGATGGAGCCGCTGCCTATCCGGCCCTCTCAACCGTTGCTGTTGTGCAGCTGTTTATCTCAGGAGTACAGAGACTCTCAAACTGGCCAGCCCACTAATTGCAGACTTTCAAAGTCATTAAGGATGTTGAAGCTGACTCAGGTTGAAATTCCCAGCTGAGCATAGCTTTCTCATTGTCTGAGTTCCCTGGAAGCCCAGGAAGAAACCTTGGCAGCAAGCACCGAATGGCAGCCTCCCAGTCCTTTAACCTTAAGAGGCACCCACTTTAGTCTCTAAGGTCTGAGCCCAATTGGCTGCTATCATTCCAAAGCTTGGGCGCTGCAGCAGGGCTCACTGCGCTCCCTTGATGGCCTCCAGAGAGCTGGGGGTGCTTTGGTCTCCTCCTCCTGGTGCTGCTTCTAGCAGCTGCTCTCAGATATGCTCTCCACAAGCTGCCGACCCATCTCCCCAGACCCCCTCGCCTCCCTCCCCAAGGGGATTCAGCCCATCCTCAGTGGCTTTCCTTCTCCTCTCCTTATCTCACTTCCTCCTATCCTTGCTAGGGTTGATATGCTAAATTTTCTCTGTTCTTCAAAAACCCGTGGGGCGCCTGGGTGGCTCAGTTGGTTGAGCATCTGACTCTTGATTTCAGTTCAGGTCATGATCTCAGGGTTATGAGACTGAGCCTCATGTCAGGCTCAACACTCAGCTCAGAGTCTGCTTGAGATTCTCTCTCTCTCCACCTCTCCCCCCACCACCCCTGGCTCATGCTCACTCTCTCAATAAAATCTTTTTAAAAAATTGACTAATTAGCTAAAAAAACAAAACCAAACCACTGCTTCTGGACTGCTGTCTTCTCCCCTCTCATTTCTATCCCCAACACGACTACTAAGTCACCATGGGCTTGCCCTTCCCCTCCTCACCTCTGGTTCACTCCCAGCCCTCTGAGGAGATGGCTCTTCCAAGAGCACAGTGCCCTCCCAATCATCAAAGTCTAGGACCATTTCTTGGGCTGCTTCTTCCTCCCACCTTTGTGATTTCCAGCCTGCCTCTGGTTCTCCATTCTCAGGCCCATCCCTTTCTTGGGACCCCCAGCGTTGCTTCTGGATTACCCCATCAGGCACTCTTGCTGCAGTCTGGATCTTCTCATCAAATGAAAATATCTTACTTCAATGGCGCTATTCACCTTCAGGGCTGAGTGGGCCCCCTGATGCGAAGCCTGTGGAGGCTGTGCTTCTGGCAGGCTTACCTGCGTCATTTGTGACCGTTTGTTTCTGGCCACTTCGCTTCAGACACATTCAGATTTTTGCAACTCTCTAATTTGTCTCCATGCATTTATTTGCATGTGCATTTTTTTCTGTCCAGAAGCTTCTCTTCCCGCCTCCCCTCCCCCTAACCCTTCCCAAGGTTAAGACTTGCCTCTTGGCCTCACTGGAGGCAGTTGTGCTCCTGAAGTCTTCTCTGAATGTGTTCTGTGAGCTTGATGAATCAACAGAAGCCCTGGCCCTTTGAGTTCCAGGAGGGTACTCTGTAGCCCAGTACACACAAACCCAGCCCCTCACACTGCTGCTTTTCTCTTTGTGCCCTGTCTCCCTCCGAAAATCCATTTGGTCCCAGAGTTTCAACGTGCCTCTCAATTCAACAGAAATATTCTGGATGCTATGCTGCAGGCACTCTCCTAGCTAATTCTCAGCTCTCTATCTTTATCCCTCATATCTTCTCCTAAGCCCAGGACCAGAGTCCATCTGGATATCTATCTGGGACCTTATTTTTCCAGCTACATTCCCTATGAACCCCCATGCTCTACAGGGTTCAGGTGGAAAATTTTGATCATCACAGATTCCTTTCCTTTCTCTCTCCTACTTCCAATTCTGTCCATTCATTCTCCATGGCCTAAACAAGCAAAACCCTATATTTTGTCCTTCCTTTCCATTGCTCAGATCTGGCTCTGATGGTTAATTTTCTGAGTCAGTTTGATTAGTTCCTAGAAATTTGGTCAAATACTAATCTAGATGTTGGTGTGAGGGTATTTTTCAGATAAGATTAACATTTAAGTCAGTAAATGTTGAGTAGATTAGGCTGTGAGTGGGCCTCATCCAATCAGTTGAAGACTTTAAGAGGGGAAAAGGCTGAGGTGCTCCAAGAAAGAGGGAATCTGCCTGCAATTAACCTTTGAAGTTACATCATCTCTAACTTGGGGCTTCCGCCTATTGTTCACCCTGCCATTTCGGTACTTGTCAGGCCCCACAACTATGTGGGTCAATTCTTTAAGATAAACCTCTTTCTCTCTTCATACACATACTCCCCCTTTTAGTTTCATTTCTCTGGAGAACTGACTAATGCACTGGTCCTACCTCCTGACTCAGTTCCCTGACCCCTGTACCCACTCCCCTCCAAATCACTCCATTGTGCTTACTCTTTTTTTTTTTTTTTTTTTTGGTAATGTTAATTTGCTCACAACATTCACTGGGTCCCTGTTGTTCATGATAGATAGCTATGTCTCCCAAACATCAAAACATCATACATTCGGGCAACTTCACCAGGATGTTTGACCTGAGTTTTCTTTTTCTGTTTTGTTTTGTTTTTGACTTAAGTTTTCACTGACCCATCTACCCACTTGTTTATATTTTTCTTTCTATCAACCGTTTTGCATTTTGGCAAGAATCCATGAATGTTAAGATGAAAACCTCCTCTAGTTATATTATGGGTCTCAGTTGAAAGGTGAAGAACAATTTTATGGAAGGGTTTTGAGGCTTCCCTAACTCCCTCAAACCACAGAAGCTGATCCTCTTGCCCTGGAAGCTAAATCTCCAAGATGGTAAGAATGAAATGTGTTACCCAGACAATTGCACCTGTCTTGGGTCACCGGTGCAGAGGTGGCTCCTTCCTGCCTCTGAGACCGTAGATAGTAGTGGCAATGCTAAAGATTGTCACCATCCTCTTGCTGGGGGACGGGTAAGGAGAAGAGGACAGAGGAAAGAAAATCCTCTACATTTTCATAATTCGCTCTCCTGTGTTTGAAAATGCCTTATTTCATTGTTTTCTAGAATTGATTTCTGGAACCCCCCCCCTCTGAGGAAAATACTGGAAAAAAATTATCCCTTTTGTCAATATTATGACTTAGTCATTTTGTGGGGGAAATAGAGATGTTGATTCATGGTGATGTGACCCTCCTGTCACTTCTAGTTCCTTTTTCTCTGTTGTATATCAAAACTCCGAGTCCCCGGGAAGGGTTATTCTGCACTCAAAGAAGAACCTGAGAGGAACCTGTAAGTAAACTTTTCGAATATTTTGTTACTGGGATTGCTTTTTTTAATGAAAAAAATAAAAATAAAAAACCAAAAAACTAAATTGGAAAAAACAGTTGAGACCAGAGGACACTTTAGCTCCTCCTCTAACCCAGGCATTTTATCTGTGTACAGAAATACCGGAAAGAAATGTCTGTTAATGCTGGCCTGAGAGATCTGAATACCCTCATCTCAGGGAGGACCGCAGCGTGACCATCCTCTTAACAGAGCAGCTTGGGTTAACCTGCCCATTCCCCAGCTTTTGAAGAATTGACCCTGTGGGCCAAGCCTCCGGGGAGTGGCGAGGAGCAGGCCTGACACAGCCCTGGCGAGGGACGGCTGCCAGGTCTTGCTGCCGATGCCTCTGCATGACAGACTGAATTGTTCCCTAAATGCCCTTCTGTTTACCTGGTAGCTTTCATTAATCTTTCTTTTCTTGTGTGTGAAGTTTGCTTTTACAGAGGAAGGCCTTTACTGGCTTTCCCAAGGCAAGAGCGATGAAAAGAAGTGAAGGATTCATTCCTATCTCAAAAGGAGGCCTCTCTGTGCCTGCTCAAGCTATTTTGGCAGCCTGAAAGAAGGTTATGTTCCCAACCAAATGATAAGTTTCCAAGAGGGGAGGGAAGAAAGAAAGAAAGAAGAAAGAAAGAAAGAAAGAAAGAAAAAGAAAGAAGAAAGAAAGAAAGAAAGAAAGAAAGAAAGAAAGAAAGAAAGAAAGAAGGAGGGAGGGAGGAAGGAAGGGAAGGAAGGGTCCAGAAACCCTCCATTCTTCCACTGTCCCACTTACAGGTACCGGGCTGGAAAATGCTAGCACCCAGAGCCAGATCTGCTGCTCTCCTGTGCCTTTCATTTCAGACTGTTGGGCTAGCAGGAGCTTTAGGACTCCTCTAGCCCAAGGGAGCTGTGGTCCTGAGAGGTGAAGTGACCGACCCAAGGTCACACAGCTCTTCTGGTGGAAGGAGCCTAGGCACAGGTCTCCTATCTCCCCGCCCTGTGCTCTTTTCCTGTTCCACCTTGACCTTTGTCCCAATTTCCTTTCAAATCAGAGTCCCATCAAGTCCTAAAGATCGTGAGAGAGGTGCATGGGTGGGTAGGTTCCCACAGGGAATGAGCAGAGCTGGCTGGAGGAGCAGGGAAAGAATAAAGGGACCAGCAGTCTGGGTTTACTCCCTCCCCTGCACCCCCCCCCCCCCGCCCTCCCCCAGTGTCTACAGACTGCATCTGGGCTTGTGAAGCATAAGTCATTGGCTTCTGCCTGGGGAGCAGGGGCAGAATGTGCTGCTCGCACTTAATGGAAATTTGGGGATGTGAGGCGAGGCGACTGCTCCACTACTAGGGAAAGAGGGGAGCAGTAGGACAGTGCCCGCGATCCTGATCTCTAGCTCTTTCCACAAGGGAGTCCACCTTGATTTCTCCTGCACTTGCACTGCAGTTTCTGCTTGCCAGCCCCGGAGCGGCACTGGTCATATGCATCTCCAATATCCCCCAACCTAGAAAGCTCCTGGGATAGGCCATTTGTTGGGAGGCTCTAGTTATCATCTCATGGCTGCATCTGTCCTGGCTGCTGCCTGGGCCTCGTATGTGAAGCAAGGATGCGTTACCCCTTGAGATCAGGTCTGTGCTCAAAGGACGGTGCTCAGGAATGTTGGACCCCTTGACTCCCCCAACAAAGCAGACAAGCAAGACTCTGGGCTGGGGACTGAGGGACTCTGCTGCCTCTGACATTTAACACACACACACACACACACACACACACACACACACACACGGAAAACAGTTGAGGCCACTGTGTATGCACCTCACAGCCCGTGTTTGCTAGTGCATACAGGGCTGGTGGGGAAGCCTGGCCACTGCTGTTTCCCATGGCAACAGCTCAGATCTGCATGAAAGCAGATAAGTGTGGGCTCAGGCTGGCTATGCAAGCTGCACAGGCTGCGTGGCTTCTTGGCTTGGACCACAGGCTCCTCATCACATGCCCTGCTCCCTTCCCTGCTCCCTCCCACCCAGCCACACAGAAATGACTTTAATCCACAGCAGAGAAATGGGGGTCCTCAGGGATCCTCTCCCGTGGGCTCCAGCTGTACTGCTCCCACCCAGGGTGTGGTGCCAACTATAGTTCAGGGGGAAAGGCAGGAACCTGGTAATTAGTCTTGGAATATTACTGTTGGTAGAAGCAAGAAGCAGGTACTCTGTCCTGGGGAGACAAGGCTGGGGAGTCAGACAATAAACGTTATTGGTAACAGAGGTGGAGGCGAAACAAAGAGAAATTGCAGGTGTAAGGGATCAGGTTTGCCTTTTAGGGGCTCCAGGAAGAGAGGGAGGAAATGGCTCCATCTAGGAAGCACAGAGAAAGGAATAAAGTTAGAGACCCTTGGGCAAAAATAAATATTCCCAAGGCATAGAGAAAAACCTTTATGCATGAGACTGGAAACTGGCCTCCAGCATGATTTTAAATGTCCCAGGGGATAAAAAAGAAGGAAAGGCAATTCAGACAGTGGAAAAGAGGAAGCAAGAGGGAAGGAGGGGTGCAGAGCAGAGAGGAGGAAGCAATGAGGAATTCAGAGACCAAGGTTTTCAAACTGCCAGTCAGTGGTCCAAAACCAGTCAGAGTATTTAAAAACCATTTGAGCCAAGTTTGTTGTTGTTTTTTAAACAACAGGGAGATGTCACCCTCCAAAATCTATATTTCTGGCTTCTTTTGAAAAAAAAAAATCAGAAAATGTGGCCACTCTGGGTCTCCATACAGCCTTGCAGTAAATCTGCTGGGATGGAGGCTGCTATCCCTATAACTGAACCTGAAGCCTGGGCTCTCCAGTCCCCAAGACCCACTGCCCATTCCTCCACATCCCTTACCCTAAGAAGTACCTGTACCTTCTGATTTCCTTTATTCTTGATGCTGCTTGTTTGACACTTGTAGCTATTTAAAAGCTGAGTGCTGCCCACACTGCCCTGATTTTCCAGCACAGGACAGCCTGACCTTGACTCTCAGGGCAATAGAGAGTGTGGGCACCAGCACTGAATGTATCTCTTGGCTCCCTGGTCCTGGGAGAGAGGGCTTTCTGAGTTGAGAATGAGGGCCCGGTGGCCCAGACCTCAGACCAGGAAGCCTGACACCAAATGGGCTGGATTAAGAGATGAGTAAGTCTGAGCCTGATGCTGGCTGGAATATGAAGCAGGACAGAGCTGAGCAGAAGGGTGAGCCTAGGGAAAAGAGATCCACAGTCAGCTCTGGAGGGCTCAACAGGCTGTGCTGGCAGAGGGTGGGGGGCACCAGATGCAGATGGCAGTGCGAGGAGAGCTTATGCCAGCATTGTTAAATCCGCATTTCAGGATGCATGCATGATTGGGACTCTGGGTATATATTCCAAACAAATGTAGAAGCTGCTGCCTTTGAAGATCATTTCAAGAAAGTCTGGAAAGCTGCTCATCCTGAACCCTCAGTGCCACTTAAATGTGGGTTAGATTCCTGGCTCCTCCACTTGTTAGTTTGTGACCCCGGTGGAGTTATTGGATCTCTCTGAGCTTCAGTTCCCTCATCTAAAATATATAGATATAGCAATATCTATAATATCTAGAGCTGTGAAGATTAGAAATCATGAACATCAGATGCTAAAACAGTGGCCAGGCACTTGATTTACAAATTGATAGCTATTACCTATTGTTATCAGATTGCTAAGTCTCGGAGACACAGGCTATAGTTTGTCCACTTTTCTATTTTTTTTTCACTTTTCTAATTATGTATTTGCCTGAAGGCAAATTTGGTATGTGGGGAATTTTAACTCCATTACCTAAGAACATTGGTAAGGATTTTTTTTTAAAGATTTTATTTATTCATGGGAGACACATACACACACACACACACACAGAGAGAGAGAGAGAGAGGCAGAGACACAGGCAGAGGGAGAAGGAGGCCCCATGCAGGGAGCCCGATGTGGGACTCGATCCCAGGGCCCCGGAATCACGCCCTGAGCTGAAGGCAGATGCTCAACCACTGAGCCACCCAGGTGTCCCTGGTAAGGATTTTAAAACAGGGTTCATGAAAAGTCAGAGATGAGATGCTGATGTGACAGGAAAAGTGAAGAACTGGGGTCTCACCCCTAGTTCTGTCTCCAATGCTAAGACAGCCTCAGTGAGTCCCTTAGCCTCTTTGGATTTTTGTTTCTTCATCTGTGGAAACTGGCTGGCTAGGTGTCAATCCTCTAGAGCTCTAGAGCTGCAGAGCTGTGCTGTTCAACACAGTGATACCAGCCACATGCGACTTGTTAAATTTGAATTAATTAAAATTAAATAACGTTAAAAATTCAACTCCTCAGCCACATTGGCTCTATTTCAAGTGCTCAATCATTGCATACAGCTAGCACCGACTGTGTTGGACAGCTCGGATATAGAACATTTTCATCATCACAGGAAGTGCCATCAGACAGGGCTGAATTCAAGAGCTCACTAACCAATGTGTCTGGTCCTGAGATGAGCAGCATCAGCAACCTGGGAACTTGTCAGAAAGGCAAAGTCTCAGGGGCCACCCTAGGCCTTTAGAATTAAAATATGCATTTTCTTTTAAAGATTTTATTTATTTATTCATGACAAACAGAGAGAGAGAGAGAGAGGCAGAGACATAGGCAGAGGGAGAAGCAGGCTCCCTGCGGGGAGCCTGATGCAGGACTCAATCCCGGGACTCCAGGGTCACAACCTGAGCCAAAGGCAGATGCTTAACCGCTGAGCCACCCAGGTGCCCCCCAAATCTGCATTTTAACAAGGCTCGCCCAATGATCACATACTTAAGTTTAAGAAAGCTCTGATCTATAAGATTCATTTTCACACTAAAAATAAAATTTAGAGATCTGGGTATCTGCTTGACAAAGTCTTTGGGAAAGAAAGAAGCAATTGGCTTGTCCAAGTCCTGACTCACTGATCTGCCTCAAAGGAAAGAATTGAGGCCATCTGAGGAAAGTTCGGCAGGCAATCATACCTCTGCAGGAGAGGGGGAAGGAAGTCAGCAGCCATCTAAAGGGGACACAGAAGCAGTGCTGGGAAGGCCATGAATCCAGCTCCTGTTGCTATGCCTCCCGTGAACTCGAGGGCGTTCAGTCCTTGCCTGAAGACTTTCAGAAAATGGAAGTTCTCATTTTTTTTTTTTTTTTTTGTGGCAGCAAAAAAATAAGAAATGGGCTGCATTTACTGAGCACTTTCTGCTGGGTGGTCTTAAGAAGCTTGCTAAAGCTCCCCTTGTCAAACCTCACCAGGAAGTAGGTCACGCAGATCTTATATTCAAGTAGGGAAAATGCAAAACAGATTAGAGAAGAAATCAAGCCCATGTTCAACAGAGACAGGAAGGGCAGACTGACCACCAGCCTCTGGACAGGTGGCCCAAAGCCCTACTCTGTGGCTTGAGCTGTAAAATAGGACAGAATATAAAACTGGTGCAGCCACTATGGAAAACAGTATGGAGGTTCCTCAAGAAGGTAAAATTAGAGCTTCCCTAAGACCCAGCCATTGTACCACTAGGTATTTATCCAAAGGATACAAATATAGTGATTCGAAGGGGCACCTGATCCCCAATGTTTATAGTAGAAATGTCCACAAGAGCCAAAATATGGAAAGAGCCCAGGTATCCATTGATTGATGAATGAATTAAGAAGATGCAGTATATGGACACAATGGAATATTACCTAGCCATCAAAAAAAATGAAATCTTGCCATTTACATGGATGGAACTGGAAGGTATCATGCTAAGCAAAATAAGACAGCCAGAAAAAGAAAAATACCATGTGATTTCACTCATGTGTGGAATTTAAGAAACAAAACAGATGAACATAGGGGAAGGGAAGTAAAAATAAAATAAGATGAAAGCAGAGAGGAAGGAAAACCATAAGAGACTCTTAACTCTAGGGAACAAACTGAGAGTTGCTAGAGGGGAGGTAAATTGGGGGGATGGGGTAACTGGTGATGGGCATTAAGGAGTGCATGTGATGTGATGAGCACTGGGTGTTGTATGCAATGAGTCACTAAATTCTACCTCTGAAAATAAAATTTAAAAAAAAAAGAAATCAGTAAAATAGAAGAAGATGCATTCAGTCCTCTAGCTGCAGAAAGTTCCAGTGTCTTTTGGTGACATGCTGTTTTCAGTACAAAAACAAGGAGAGTAATATTAGATCTGTTGCTCATTAAGAAAACATGTGCCTCTTACAGGACAAAATTGCAGCAATATATCTTATTTAATTGATACTAGTTTTTATTGCCCAATACAGTTTTAATGTGTCCATAAATCTGTTTCTTGCATTCAGAGAAATAGCTGTATTAAGAACACACTATGCAAATATGAAGGCAAGAGAAGGGAAATATGAATCCAAAATACATATTATTAAATAATTTTTTAGGAAGCAAGCAAAATGGTACCTCATAGAGGATATTGGGGGTGAGGGGGAACCCAGCTGGGATTTCTAATTTGCTTTAGAGAAAAATCTGCTGATTTGAGACACAGCCTCACATGGCCAACTATCTTGATGCAGGGGAACAACATGATAGAAGTGGGTTTGTGATATACAGGTGAGCTCTTAAGTAGCCACTGGCAGAAAGTGTGACGGGTTTCCAGCAGAGACATGCTGGGCTGAGTGTCCTGTCACATAACCTGGAGTGGTGGAATTGGCCATGCTGCAGGGGGCAGGGAGCTGGCCCAGGGGGCCGGGGGACTGGGTCTGAATTCCACTGTACCACCAATTGTGCGATTGCTGAAGATTTCAGTGAGCCCTCTGAGCCTCAGTTTCTGTATGAAATGCAAAGAACATTGGTTTCCAGAGGCTTGCAGGAGGATGCAGGGAGATGCTTTACATAAAGTGAACAGAATAGGCAGTTAATACCTATGAGTGGATCATGTAGTCAAATAATGGTTTGGGGTCAAATCCAAAGCTGTGACAAAGTGAAGGGGGCCAATGTGCGGCTCGGATGTAGGGTGTCCTCCTGCGGCTCACCGCTGGCTGCTGCCGTCCTCTCGGCCAGGCCACGAAGCACTTCTGACTCGGGCTGGCAGTGCTGGGGAAGGGTCAGGAGTTCAGGAGCCCTTTGGTGATTTCCAGGGGTCAGAGTGGACTGGGAGTGGGGTCAGTGAGTGGAGCACAGCCGACCTCTAAACCAACCTCAGACTCTAAAAGGAGGCAGGCATGTAGGAAGAAAGAGCTATGTTCCTTCCTGGTCCCTGTTCCAATGACGATCTCAATTCCCCCTCCGGATAGAGTTGAGAACATCCTCTTATGTGGGATTCTGCATCTCCCATGAAGCCAGTCAGTCCCACATGGAAAGGACCCTTCTTCAACAGTTGCAGGGACAGGAGCAGAGAGAGAGAGGGAGAAGCATGCTCCCCACTGAGTAGGGAGACTGACACGGGGCTTGATCCCAGGACTTTGGGATCATGACCTGAACCAAAGACAGATGCTTAACCGACTCAGCCACCAGGTGCCCCTCCAGATCTCTTTCTGTGCTGAGCATCTCCACCCTCTATGTTATTGCAGGAGAAGCATCCACAGGTTTGTTCCTTACCTGCCCATTTCCCTGTCACATTAACCTCATTCAGCCTGAACACAAAAAGAATCATTTCTTCACCATGAGTTGCTCAGTGCATGCCTACTAGCCAGGGCCTGGACGCGTCTCGCACACCGGGTTTCATCCGACGTCTCAAACAGTGGCCAGCTGCTCCAGAAATCCAGCCCCATCATATCTGATGTGAGGAGGGATGCATTTGACTGTGTTTAAAAACCGATCAGTGTCTTCATTAACATCCCATACATATGCTATAATGCTCATTAGATATTTTCATGCTAATCAAGAGAGACACATCTCTGAGTGCATGACTGACAGGGTGGTAGCAGCCCCATAGCATTGTTTTAATTATGCCACATCTGGGGAAAAAGAAAGGATGATTAACTCAGTGACAAAATATTCTTATTTCCCTTTCAAGATCCTCGGGAGAGAATTGCCCTCAGAGTGTAGGGGCGGGCTGGAGAGGTGTGGGCAGGATGCAATTGTTTCAAAGCAGAGATAGGATGGCTTCAGCCCAGTGCCACGTTTAAGTTTGAATGTCCTTGGTATGCTTTCTGGTTGGCAAAATTAGAGCACAAGAAAATAGATGACTATCAAAAAGTGATCTTACATAATGTCGCGTATTGAAATTTCAGCCTATCCATCAGCTGAGAGTTTATTTCAATTATTAAGATCCGTGATACAATATTGCTGCTTTTATCTATTAACAATCCCTGCCTAATAAAGCAGCACAGAATCCAGTGGCTTAAAATAAATATTTATTATACTAAAGTATCTGATCAGCTGGTGGGCTGGCTGGTGACTGGCTGGTCTAGGATGGCCTCCTTCAGGTGTCTGGCAGCAGGCTGGCCATTGGCTGGTTATTGGTTGATGCAACTGACTAGCCATGTGCCTTTGTCATCCAGCAGCCCAACCTGGTGTGATAGATTGAATAATGTTCCCCCAGCCCCAAGATGCACAATGTCCTAATATGAAAAACCTGTTAGTATATTATCTCACATAGTGATAGAGACCCTATATACTAGATTAAGAACCTTGAGATGGGGAGATATCCTGGGTTAATGGAGTGGGCCCAATATAATTGCAAAGGTCCTTACAAAGGGAGGCATTCTGATTCTAGGATCAGAATCCTAGAAGATAGAAGGATGGAAGCAGAGGTCCCAGAAAAAAAGGTGCAACATTGCTGGCTTTGAGATGGAGGAGGAGTCCATGAGCCTCCAGAAACTACAAAAAGTGAGGAAATGGGTTCTCTCCTAGAGCCTCCAGAGAGTACACAGGTCTCCAGATCCATTTTAGATTTCTGATCTCCAGAACTGTAAGAGAATAAATATGTGTTTCTATAAGCCATTAAGCTTGTGGCAGTTTGTGACAGCAGCAGTAGGAGACTAACACACCCGGATTTGTTAAAAAGTTAGTAGTAGGGTTCCTGGAGAGAAGCAGGGGTGAATCATAGTCTCGGGATTCGCACACTGCCACCTCTGCCACTTTCTGTCATCACTTCTGTCACAAAGACATCATAGAACCATTACAAATCCAAGGGTTGGAGAAATATGACCTACCTCTTGATGGAAGAAGCTAAAAATGTCACATTGGAAGGGGTGTGGAGATAGAGATTGGCAAAGAAGTATGACCTTTTTTTGCTGCCAAGCTATGACCATGCCCTTTACAAAGTGATAGAGGACATTCAAAAACAACGTCTGGGGGATCCCTGGGTAGCGCAGCGGTTTGGCTCCTGCCTTTGGCCCAGGGCGCGATCCTGGAGACCCGAGATCGAGTCCCACGTCGGGCTCCCGGTGCGTGGAGCCTGCTTCTCCCTCTGCCTGTGTCTCTGCCTCTCTCTCTCTCTCTCTCTTTGTGACTATCATAAATAAATAAAAATTAAAAAAAAAAAAGAACAACGTCTTGACCCTGGTTTCTCTTTTATTTCCAGGGACACAGGGAGCATGGGTGTCTGGACCTCAGGCATTGGCATCTGCCTAAGTCTTTGGGGGTCATATGTGTCTCCAAGAAGCTCTGCATGGATGGACTTTATCCAACATTTGGGAGTTTGCTGTTTTGTTGCTTTCATTTCAGCGGGCCTCCTCTCTCTGGCCTTTTCCTGGTTTCGATCCTCATTCATAGTCTTCGGCACCTCCTGGGTGATCACTTGTGCTTTGCTCTGCTGCTCCAAGCATGCACGATGTTTTATTTTTCTCCTCTTCCTCTCTTGTGGTCTGCGGGAAGGCAGGAATGCTTTGATTGCAGCTGGCACAGGGATAGTAATCTTTGGACACGTGGAAAATATTTTTCACAACTTCAAAGGTCTCTTGGACAGTATGACTTGCAACCTAAGGGCAAAGAGCTTTTCCATACATTTTCCACTTTTGAAAAAATATATTGAAGCAATTCAGTGGATTTATGGGCTTGCCACTCACCCAAGTCTATTTGATGACCTTATTTCTTGGAACCAGACGCTGGCGGTCTCTCTTTTCAGTCCCAGTCAAGGCCTGGAGGCCCAGCTAAACGACACAAAAGGCAAAGTCCTGGGTGTCTTGTATCAGATGGTGACGGCATCAGAAGTATTGTCCTCCCTGGGACGGCAGGTACTTGCCCTAGCAGGGCTTTTGCTGGTGCTCCTTGGCACTGGCCTCTTCATGAAGCGATTTTTGGACCCTGGTGGTTGGAAGTTTGAGAACATCTTCATCACCAAACAATTTGTTCGCTTCGATGAAACGGAGAGGCAGCTGCAGAGGCCCTGTGTCCTTCCGCTGAATAAGAGGGAAAGGAAGAAATACGTGGTCGTCCCGTCTTTCTGGTTGTCTCCTAAAGAAAGGAAAAACCTGGGGCTGTTTTTCCTCCCCATACTCACCCACCTCTATGTCTGGGTGCTGTTTGCAGCCATAGATTATCTGCTATATCGGCTCATTTTCTCCGTGAGCAAACATTTCCAAAGCTTGCCAGGGCTCGAGGTCCACCTGAAACTATACAGAGAGGTAGGCACACAGGCACTCCTGGCCGTGTCCCGGCTGTTTGCTGGGTTGTGTTAAAAAAGACCATGAACCTCCCAAGGCAGGGCAGTGTCTCATTCATCTCTGGGTCCCCAGGATGGCACAGCGCCTGGCACGTGGAAGGAGCCCAATGATTGTCGGTCACATTGAAATGAAGCCCTGCCGTTGTTAGAGGCCGATCTCACCCTGAACATCTTTGATCACTGTTTCGGATTCCTGGGGCTGCAGTAACAAATTAACACACACGGGGCAATTCAAAACAACAAAAATGTATTCTGTTATCATTCTGGGGGTAAGCAGTCCAAAATCAGTCTCGCCTGGCTGAAATCAAGCATTGGCAGGGCCACACTCACTTCAGACTCTAGGGGACTCCGGCTTGGCTTCTTCCAGCTTCTGGTGGTTTGTCGGCTCTCCCTGGCTTGTGGCTGCACCCATCACCATCATTTCTGTCTTCACATGGTCTTGTCCTCTGTATGTGTAAAATCTCTCTCTGCTTCTGTCTTAAAGGATGACTGTGATTATGTTCGGGCTCACCAGAATAATCAGGGTAAATTCTCCATCTCAAGGTCCTAGACTTAGTCATTTCTGCCAAGTCCTTTTTTCCAGATAAAGTAACATTTCTAGATTTCCTGCATTAGGATCTTATATCTTGGTGGTGGGGGAGGGGGCATTTTTTAGCTTTCTCCAGTCAGCAAACACTGAAATGAAGGAATAGATGTCTCTGATGTGGCACATGAAGCTGGTTCTCAAGCAAGAGTACCTGGCGTAACCCTAAGGTCCTTCTTCCTCTCCCCGTGGTACCTATGCAAATTGACTTTGAGCACCTTCTGTGAATGAGAACTTTTCTTTGCATCTTGAGCCTTCACACAGCACAGGAGGCCTCCCAATGCATCAGCATAGCGTTTAAGAGGCTGGTCACTGAAAAAAAAGGGGGTGGCTGCTAAGTAACCAAATGTTTCTAGTGCTAGTACTGGTACTAGTGCTGGTCTTAGTACACGGTAATACCCACTGAAACAATGAAAACAGCTACCTTGTTTTTTTTAGGGCAGTGGTTCTCAACCAAAGGTGTGCTTTAAGCACTTCCTGGGATGGACACAGAGTCTCAGGCCTCAATTTACAGAGAATCTATCTTAAAAAGGAGAGTACCTTTAATGAGCTCTCCATGTGATTTCAGAGTAGGTAGTCCACAGATCACACTTTGAGATACTTTGGCTCAGGCGCCGAAAAGCAAGGGCCTTCTCAACCAGTGGTTCTGTACCGTGGCTGCACAGCATCATCGCCGTCAACCCAAGCAAGGGAACAAACACCCCAGGAACCAGATTTAAATGGATTGGGGTGAGCCGGGTTGGAGGGGGGTTGGGTTTAGAAACTCTCCAAGTAATTCAGATGTGTGGCCACAACGGAGAAACACTGATCTAAAGTCCACTCAAAAGAATGGAGCTGAAGGCCACTGGATGGATCTTTGACAGTCACCATTAGTCAAGATAGTGTGTTTCTCTGAGCTGGTGCCCCCCAAGTCTCAGGGAATCTGTCTTCCTCTCCTCTGTTCTTGCTCCTATTGGCAGCTGTGTCCCCAACCAAGAGCACCACGGTTTTCATGCATCCTGTTTTCTCTCTTTCCATTCTTCTCTGGGGACGTTTGTGATTATGTGAGCATCTCAGAGAATGTGGATATTGTCAGATATTGTCTTGATTTTATTAAAACCCAGAAATGGTGAAGCTGAGCTAAGTGGGATGTGTGTGTGCATGCATGTGTGTGCATGCATGTGTGTGCCTGGTGTGTGAGTGGGTGTGTGGGTGTTGTGCATGCTGGGGTGGAGTGCGCTAGCCTGGGCTGGTGAGAACACCCACAGCTGTCTGCACACGTCTGATTTTCCCTTGCTTTTGTCAAGCTACAGTAGGGGAACTCTTAGAAGGAAGTGGCAGAAAAGGTGTTTGCAAGCCCTCCTCTGAAGCCCCACTTTCCATTGCTCTTTATCTGGGCATGGGGTCCTCCTGTAGCACCACACTTTCCTCCCCAATTCTTCTGGCTCAGCAGGTAGGTGGGCTCGGCCCCTCTAATCCTGGGCTGTTTCTACAAGATGATCACCCCAAACACTCTGCTGCCCCTGAGGAATTCAGTTAATTACAAGATACCGGGTTGCTCTAGATATCTGGAGCAGGGAGGGGGATAAGGGTAACAGGGTTTTTTTTTCTTTTTTCTTAAATTTTATTTATTTATTTGAGAGAAAGAGAATATGAGAACACAAGTCGTAGAGAGGGAGAAGCTGGATTCCTATCATGCAGGGAGCCCGACACGGGGGTCCACCCCAAGACCCTGGGATCATGACCTGAACCAAAGGCAGCCACTTAACTGACTGGGCCACCAGGTGCCTTGCCTGGGAGCAGTGTTTTAGGTGAAAGCCAAACTAGATTGTCTGACATGCCTGATCTTAGGGCTGGCAGGTAAAAGGGTCTCTCCCTTCCTGTCCTCCAACCCATTCTCCTTTCTCTTCTTTCCTCGGTCAAGTCTTCCTCTCCTCCCTTCTCTTTTCTCTTCTCTCTCATTTATTTCTCTCTCAGCCAATACCCTATGCCTGTTTTGTGAATTCTCACCATTTTAGACAGAAGGAGAAAAAAAGCAAGATCTGCCTTCCAAAAAAAGCCCAGAAGCTTTCAGTGACAATGTCTTGACAAATACATTTATGGGCGTCACTGGGTCCTGGGGATGCAAAGATGTCTAAGCTTTGCCACCTGCCACGGCACGCTCACATCCTGGTGGGGGAGGCCGCCACGTGCTCCTATAGTGACAGCAGAGCAGTGGGAGCTGGGGCACATGTGGGTATGAGACCGCTATGGGGCTCCTCTCAAGCTTTCTCCCGTCATGCCTGCCCTTACCCCAGCATCCCCTTAGAGGCTCCTGGTCCCTCCATTGCCACAGGTTTGCAAAGGAGAGGTCCAGCAGGGAGAGAAATATCACCTCAAAGTTTGCCAGTATTTCTCTCCCACTCTCATATGATTTTAAGTAAGTGTTTTATGCAAAGAAGAAATAAGGGAAATGACCCAAAGTGAGCTAGCTGGATAGGTGGACATTGTAAGTAAAAATAACATGGTTACTGAGCACCTCCTTGTGCATAGCAATTGTCTGCATTAACTTCTCAGGACTGTCTGATAGCAGAGCGGGTCCTCGGTCCATTACTCAACGCTCTCTTGGCAAATTGTTTACTTAGGAGAGGTAAACACGTTTTAAAACATCAGGGTACCATTTAGAATATTGCTCAGCATTTTGAGAGAATTCATTTGTCTCCCGCATTACCCTCTACCAAACCTGTACAAAAATGTTGACTCAATCTTTATGAAGCCCTGACTCCCAATTGCAAAATCCCCAGTTAGATTCCCAGACTAATTTCTTCCCAGACCATATACCCGCTGCTTTTTTATTGCAGGATTTCTCATCACTGAGTCAGTTGATGTGCTTGTTTCTTCAACAGTATTAAAGAGAGAGCATGCCTTTCGCTCTGGGAACTGAAATCTCTCTATTTAATTGTAGGCGAGCCATCTTTTTAATAAGAGAAAAGGAGAGGCAACACAAATGCTTTTGGTTGCTTAGGTATAGGGCCGGGGAAATGATAGATTTGACTTGACGTTTGGAGAGAGGCCCGGATTTGAAGTGTCCAGAGTCTTCGCAGGTACTGGGGTAGATCAGTACCTGGTGCACTTTGTTCTCTAGATGTGGCTGTGTTCTTCTGGAGAAGTCATTTCCTCTTCCTGGCCCCAGGGCTCTGGGGTGCAGCGGTGATAATAACTTACTAAGGACTCCCAGCTGTAAGGTTAATGCTCCATCCCCAACATGCTTAATTTACACTGGGAGTAGTTTATTCATGGGCAAGATCTGGTCCATTAATTCCTGTTTTACCAAATTAGAAAACAAATCCATGGGGAGATGAAATGACTTTCTCAGGTCAGGGAAAGCAAAGCGCTGAATCAGCACGTGCTACTCTTGCAGGTGGCTTGACTGGGGGGGCTCAATGTCATCCTCTGTCCTCTGTGTCAGTCCATTGAGGGCAACTGGTTTGTCCTCTTGCCTTCAAGCAGAAAGGAGCATTTTCCACCCGAGCATCCAGGAGAAATGAGAAAATGTCCTGTTTGAGATGTCTACAGATAGGATTTAAAGCCACCTTCAGCAAATACTGTTCTTACTATCCTTACACTAAGAATAATTCCCCATCTCCAATGTCTAGAAGGTTGACTTAGAACATAATTTAAAAAAAAAAAAAAAAAAAAAAGAACATAATTTAATGCTTCCACCTCTTTGTGACCTTGTGGTCTGTCAGAGTATTTGTCAAGATGGGGAGATACAACCAGGTCTATGTTTCTAAAATCTTCTCCTCTAGTTGAGCTAAAATCATCCTTCATCTTTCTTACATGTCCTACAGTATAGAGACAGGTGTTCCATAAAACTGGGTTATGTGGTCACATTTGCAGGCTAAACTTGAATGGATTTCTTTGACATCTTCAGCAGAAACTTCAACAGTCTCATGAGCATCCCGACTCTGCAAAGAAAGGACAGAGTAGACAAACGTATCTGATACCCTTTCTCTCAAAGGAATCTATATTTCCCACAAACGCACTTTGGAAAAACTCTGCAATAACTTCAAATAAGGCCTCGGCCCTTCTCTTTATCCTGACCATAGCACACAGGAGTTGCCGTAGCTGCAACATGTTGCAGCTCCTGCATGTTTTCAGATCAATGCTATGCCCTGTAGGGCCGGACTGAGAAAGACCAGTGCGGCAGGCAACAATGGCATGAATTTTAAAGATTTTATTCTTCCATTTTAGGAGCAAGGAACTCAAGACATCATCCGTGATTCTCCTTTTAACATATCTCTGTTCGAACCAACCTGCATCCCTGCACCAAAGCTCCTTCTGTCGAAGACCTGGATTCCTCTCAGCATTATTCTTGGGACACTAGTGGTGCTGGGCCTGCTGTCCTCCATCCTGACGCAACTTAAAATCCTGGTGTCGGCCTCCTTCTACCCCAGCGTGCAGGAGAGGCGCATCCGATACCTGCATGGGAAGCTACTGAAGAAAAGATCAAAGCAGGCGGTGGAAGGAGGGAACAGTAAACAGCGTCTCTATTTTACAAAGGCAAGGCCAGGATGCGGGTGTAACCTGTCATGAAAGAGATTTTGAGTTTAAAGGACAAGTGGACTTTGAAAGCACTCTTCAACTTCACGTTAGGGCTTCCGTCCCTAGTAACAGATGGGGCGCTGGGGGGAGAAGATGAACAATGTGCGTGTCTAAGGCTCTTAGCTTCATGATTTTGAATGCTGGTCTGGGTGATTCTACAAGCTATTTTTCAAAACTCTGATTTCAAGTGGGCATGTTCAGCCATAGTAGAGAGGCTTGTGGGAAGACCTGGGGCCTATTAAGAGTTATTTATCACACCAAAGACAAATTAATAAGAGAGGGAACTGTCTATTACAGCCTGGTAAACTTCAAAGAACTTGTTCATTGTCCACCATTAAAATATAAATATGGTGTATATATAGATGATGATGATGATGATGGTTTTATATATTAAAAACATGCATATTTATATGCATTTTTGGTCACATAATAACTTCCTACACATAACATGAATGCTTGTCAAATATTTCATTTAACTAATTAATTAATGAGGGAACAGTAAGAAA
Source organism: Canis lupus dingo (assembly GCF_003254725.2). NCBI lineage: Eukaryota > Metazoa > Chordata > Mammalia > Carnivora > Canidae > Canis > Canis lupus. The sequence continues at coordinate 5,715,077 of NC_064255.1, forward strand.
TTCCAGCCAATTCAAAGAATAATTCAAAGCACACACACATATAAGCCATCAGGAACACCAGAATAAATGAGCTTACTGGATGCAAAGCTGGCTTCTGCCACAAGGTGGATGGGCAAGTAATTGCACTCTATAGAGTGAAAGTTATTTTCATGTCCACGGACAGGAATCATTAGCATTGCTGCTATCAGCTCCCGACAACTCACAGAATCGGGAAAAAGCTCATAAACAATGAAACACTAAGATAACCCACAAGGATAAAGTTTCTGGCCATTTTGAAGTCTTTTGCTTTCTCCTGATGCCAGCAGTCCCACGATGAAAAGCTTATGTCAGAGGCATTTGAAGTGACTCTAATGCTCATTCATCCATCATTTTGTCTCTTCAGATTCACTTCTGGCTTCCTGTACTGAAAATGACTAGGAAGAAGCAGGTGGGCAATGCAGATGAAGACGATCCATGAGAGATTCCAAGGAGCTCCTCAGCCACACCACTGCGGCAGGTCTCCTCGGGTCCTCCAAGGCAGGTCCCTATTCCTGCCCACAGCAGAGAACTGTGTTCTGTGGTCCTTCAGGGGTTTGTTCGCAGGCCAAACCACTTTTCTTCATAAGGCCAAAGGGCTATCAGGTAAATGGCTTTGTCATCTGTCTTCCAAACAAGGCACATGATCTGGACTGCATCACAGTGTAGCAGGAAATTATAACCAGACCCCTGGAGGATGAGTCTCAGCACAGAGTAATATTCAAAGGAAAAAAAAAAAAAAAAACAGAGCAAAAATTGGAAAAAATAAAAATCTCTACTGTAGGCTTACAGGCAAATGCCAAGGAGAATATACACGTATAATGCCAGGAAAATATCCTTAAACTCTTCTGTCCCTTCTCTGCCCTTTTAAATATCTTTCATAGCTATTCTCTACCCCCAGAACTGTTTCTCCCTTCCCTGTGTCCTTATTCAAACACGAAAGACATTTCTGGAAATCTGTATCTAGCAGCTCCTAATTTCTCTTCACCACTACCTCAGCTCCTACCCTCTTCTTTCCCGGACCACTTTTGTTTTTATTTCTTCTACTAAATCCTCTACCTGGTATTTATGACAAGGCTGCCTAGGGATCACATGTATCCAAACCACAGGAAATGCTTGTTAAAGTGACCATCCTGGGCCGCTTTCTACCATGCTCAGTGTAGACTACATAGTCTAGGGGCCTATTTCCCTTAAACTCCAAATACCCAGGAGGGAGAAAAACCTCTTCAAATATTGATTCCATTATCTTGAAAGCCCCTGAATGAAACAGAAATAGAATCGTTAAGTTTTTCTAATATTTTAACTTTGCATTTTGAAAACTTTTTAGACTTACAAAAAAGTTGCAGAATAGTACAAAGTTCCATTTACCCTTCATCCATCAACCCTAAGAACCAGCTAAACAACCTTGAAAAATGCATAATGTACAGAGCTTATTGAATTCATGCCAGTTGTTCTACTAATACTCTTTTTCTGGTCCTTGAGTCAATCCAGGCTCCCACAATGCATTTAGTTTCTCCCCCTCCTTCAGTTGAGGACTATTCTTCAGTCTCTCTTTTTCTTTAATGTTGACACTTTTGAAAAGTATGGTCAGTAATTTTGTAAAATGTTCTTCGATTTGAGTTTGCCTGATGTTTCCTTGTATAGTTCCTCCAGATGATGTATTTTTGGCAAGAATACTACAGACGGCATGATATAATCTTCTCAGTGTTCCCTTATACCAGGGGTCATGTGGTGTGGATGTCTCATTACTGATGAGATTACCTTTCATCATTTAGTTAAGATGGGGTCTGCCAGAGTTTTCCATGGTAAAGTTACTGCTTTTCCCTTTGTAATTACTGAGTACATTGTGGGGAAATATTTAGGTGATGCAAATATCCTGTTTTTCATATATTGTTAGTATCTGTCAACGCAGAACTAGGGTGTGGCCAAATAGTTATTTCCTTTTTTTTTTAATTTCATTTATTTATTCATGAGAGAGGCAGAGACATAGGCAGAGGGAGAAGCAGGTTCCCTGTGAGAAGCCCGGTACAGGACTCGATCCCAGGACCCCAGGATCATGGCCTGAGCCAAAAGGCAGATGCTCAACCATTGAGCGACCCAGGTGCCCCCAAATAGTGATTTTCTACTTCCATAATATCATCTGCATTTCTTCATTAGAATTTTACACTGTCTCCAGAAAGAAACATTGCCCCAAAGACCAAACTTTGTTTCAGGCACGAGAGGAGGCATTTTACATATATGATCTCCTTTAGGTTTCACAACAATTCTGTGAGGTAGGCATTATTTCCTCTTAAAGATTGGAGGGCTCACCCTCAGAGACTCTGACTCAGCTGGCTGGGGCTGAGGCCTTCGCACTGGCTTGTTGAAAGCTCCCAGGTGATTTTAATGAGCAGCCAGGATTGAGAACCACAAGTCTAGGAAGTTTTACAGATTTGCAGGTCTTTCAGTTCAGGTATTTAACTGTGAAATTTCTCTAACAGAGGAACCTCCATTAAAAATGTGTCTGAAAAAAAAATGCGTCTGATTCAGCATTTCCCAAAGTGTGTTCCTCAGACCATACCAGTCTCTCAATTGTTCCATAAAAAGAGTTACATGAGTTAGTAAATCCATACCATCTACCTTCTAACTTTGAAGATTCATACAGCATGTTGGCACAATTCAAAAACTTGCAAAACCCTATAATAAAGAAAGCTCTTTAAATCTTATTTCACCTCAAATCATTAAACCATGGAATGATTTTATCTGCAATAATTATTAGCATCATCTAGGGCCAGTTCTGCAGTCCATACTCCGGCAAATGCTGATGTAATTGGCATGACTCCAACCAAAAAAGGATTTGAGAAGATGAAGATGCATTTGTAGTTTTGGTTGATTTAATTCAAATCATTCTAATGATTTCATACTTTGTTGTGTTTTCTAAATAAACACATGTATATATATTAATAAATGGATACAATGCGTGAATGTTTGTATTCATTTTGCATTTATCCCTCCTACAGAGAAGGGATCTGGTGCATATTAACAGAGGCAAAGAATGAACTGCCAAATTTTTAGAAGGAATTGGATCCTTTTGTGCTTCTAAATTCTGTTAATTAACTAACCTACTTATCTACCTAACAGCATCAAACCAACAACTAGAATGAACTCTTAGGCCACGTAGAAGGTACTGGTGATGTCCAGACAGTTCACCTTGGTCTCTGCCTTTGGGATGCTTTCAGTCTAGTTGGGAAGACAGACATGTGCTTAGATAATAAATAACAATATACATTAGGGGGGATCCCTGGGTGGCGCAGCAGTTTGGCGCCTGCCTTTGGCCCGGGGCGCGATCCTGGAGACCTGGGATCGAATCCCACATCGGGCTCCTGCATGGAGCCTGCTTCTCCCTCTGCCTGTGTCTCTGCCTCTCTGTCTCTCTCTGTGTGACTATCATGAATAAATAAATAAAATCTTTTAAAAAAATTAAATTAAAAAAAAAAAACAATATACATTAGGTTTTGGTAAGTGCCAAGGGCACTGTGGCCAGGATCTCTGCCCTGGCCTATTATGAATGCCTAGTTTACCCCTTGAAGTAAATGGGTCTTAATTCCCTGAAATCAAAATCACTTTTCTGAAGCAGCATAACCTCTGTTGTTTCCAATGCACTGTGACTTTGCTTTGAACAGTTCATGAGACTTCTGGAGAGTGTCTTGTCTCTCTGTTAGGCACGTTTGCCCTTCCTTTGAAGTGCTTGTCCCTACTGTAAGGGCAGCCTGGCAAGGAGGTGCTGTCACAAAATGCAATTTGATCCTGAAAACAAGATTTAGACTTGCTCATTAAGGCCGGTCTAACTGGGATATAAAATGCTTATTTAATTACAGCTTATCTACTTTAGATTTAAATGAACAGTTAGTTAAATTTCTTGAGACATCTATTGTGAAATGTGCTCTGTTTATCTCTGGAGGTGGAAAGATACCGCCCAAGGTAATTTAATAGTGCTTCCTTTTTCACCTCTAATTTTAATGGCTTATAAAAGATATTACATTATTGCTGTCTCACCTCACGAATCCCAGCTTGGTGCCATATTTGTTACAATATTTTGAGTGTCATTCCGATGTCCTCATTGGCTTCACATCTGTTATCTTTTGATGCTGAGATGCACTAATTCTCAACACTTTTACAGTAATAGATCTCATTTACTGTTCTTCTCGGCATGTTAAACATTGTGTTTCCTCTTTCTATTTGATATCTGCTGCTTTCTTGATGAGGACCTCATCAATACTATTTATAATATGGGATACATTATCTTCACACATCATATATTTTTGTCTTAATTCACCTAAGAGAAAGAAACAAACGCATCTCATCCTATGAAAGTGAAAACTAGCTTTCTCACCCAAAGTCATTCATAGTGAAAACACCATTAAGGTCAATTATTTTAGTTAACTTATACTATGGAAGAAAGAGGAACTCGTTAAGAAAACAGCTGTGGGCTGAACTTGGTTATGTATATATACTTAAAAGCCTGTTTTATTAGGTTAATATAACCCCCACACAGCAGGGAGGAAAGATTTAAATTAACGGGTGGCTGAGACCCACAAACTTTCAGGGTTCAAAGTCTTTTTTGGTTTTAATCCCTAACGGTTGCAGTGACATTTCTAAAAGCAGAAAAGGAAAGAAAGATGAATAACAGGGTACTGGGGATATTAGCCTTTTATCATCTAAATTCTGGGTGTCTATAAACCTCACTTTTATAATCAAAAAACAGGAAATCAGAGTTGGATTTGTCATTTGAGAAATTTTAGGCAAATGCAAATGGAAAGTGCAAAAGGCAATGATAGAAATAAAAGTAAAACCAGCCAAGTCACTATGACAAAGGCAGAAAGTGTTTGCACTACTTTCCTGGATACTGAGGCATGTAAGGTCCCCCTCCCCCAGCCTTACTCAGCAAAGAGGAGGAACAATGTACCCACTGCCCACAGCATGGGGCTCAGGAAGGGGATGGGTTAGAGGACACAAGACACAAGAGGAAGGTTAGAGGTTAGAGGAAGACCAAGAGGAATTGTGACAAAGATACAGACTGTCCATCTGATCATTACCCAGAGCAGAGGTTCCCAAAGCTGGCTGGTCATCAGAATTGCCTCCAGAGGTTAAAGAAAAAGAAAAATTACAGGTTCTCAAACCTGAATTCAGATACACTGACTGGAGATTTGGGGGAGGGTCCTGGGAGTCTGTATTCTTTTTTTTTTTTTTTGAGTATATAAATTAATTTTTTATTGGTGTTCAATTTACCAACATGCAGAACAACACCCAGTGCTCATCCCATCAAGTGTCCCCCTCAGTGCCCGTCAGAGTCTGTATTCTAAGGGACTTCGTGGAGTGAAGCGGGGGTTTAGATGATTTGGCAAATTTGTGAACCACTGCTTTAGAGAACTATGGCAAGCTTTGGAGAGGATGGGTTACTGATTAAATAAAAACATGTCTACATGGTATCGATGTGATTGGTGGTGTGGGCATACACTTGGAACTTCCATTCTACTGGTTACTGAACGAGCTATTAATCCATCAGGATTTTTCAATAATCCAAAATGTGAATTGTCAAAAATTACTTTGTTTTCACCTTCTGCAGCCCAACTCTCTATCCAAACAAAAACAAAACTGATGATGTGTCATAAACTCGATCATCGTAACTAGTCATTAACTACCAAACATAGTTTGGTACCCAATACTATGTCTTAATTAAACTCTCTCAAGTTAGGGGATACTATATCACATTTTTAAAAAATGAAAGTAACCTCAACTATGACAGTCATGGTACAGAAGAAAGAACAGATTTGGGGCCCCTGGGTGGCTCAGTGGGTTAAGCGGCTGCCTTTAGCTCAGGTCATGATTCCAGGGTCCTGGGATCAAGACCTACATCGGGCTCCCTATTCTGTGGGGAGGTGGCTTCTTCCTTCCCTCTGCTGCTGCTCCCCCTGCATTTGTGCTCTCTCTCTAATAAATAAATAAAAAATTTTTTAAAAAGAAAACATTTTTAGAATGCAGAAGGCAGGATTCAAATCCTAGTTCCGCTAATTATTAGTGACATCAATTTAAGTGACTTAACTCTTAGCTCTCTGAGCCTCAATGTTTTTATTTATAAAATGGGGCTTAACATAGTAATCAATAGCATCTTTCTGAGAAATAAATGAAATGACATATATAATCTCCCCAAATTAGATAAATGTTAGCACTTTCTTCTTTCTCCTTTCCCATTGCTCCTTGCTCAATCTCACCTTTTACAATGTTTGACAGTAAGGTCTGATACAAAAAGCATAAAACAAACCCAAACAAACAACAACAAAAAAGAGTTTCAACCAGACTTGGTCCACAACAGGGATTGGCAAACTCTTTTTTTTTTTTTTCTTTTTTTCTGGTTCTTTAAGATATTTATTTATTTACTCATGAGAGACACACAGAGAGACAAACTCTTTTTTGTGAAGGGACAGATAATAAATATGTCAGGCTTTGCCGCATAGGGGTCTCTGTTGCAACCCCTCTCCCCTCTGCCGGGGTAGTGAGAAAGCAATCACAGACAAAGAGTGAATGTGTGAGTATGACCGTGTTTCCATAAACATTATTGCAAAACCAAGTGGCAGGCTGGATTTGCCTGCCTGATAATGCAGGAAGGCTTTTTAGAAGTGCACAGGTTGATGGTTGATGTTGGAAGTGATGCAATGGGGCAAAGTCGGAAAACACAAATGGGTTCAAAATCCCTCTTACCACCCACTAGCTAGATGACTTTGCAAAATTCACTGCACCTTTCTGAGCTGAATTTTCTCATGTGTAAAGAGGAAGGAGCTGGGCTACAGAATCTCTGAGGAAGCTGCCATCCCTTAGTCTCTGATTCTTTGAGAGACCACAGTCTCCTGGAGAGAATCACCAACACGCCGTCACCTGAATTTCAAATTTCAAATACTGAAGTATTTGTGTGTCCTTTCATGGTTGATCAGTGAATCATAAAGAACAACAGAAGCGCTCAGGTCCTAAGTATGATTTATTTGATGAAAAAGGGAAAAGATAGCATTTGGTCAAAATAAACGTTATTTTCTCCACAGACACAAGCCATCAGAACAGTTATTAAATTCTAAATGTCATACGTAATTTCACACGGTTTAAAGTCAGGCTACGATGTCAGTGGCTGAAGACATGAAAATTGAAAGCCTTGTTTTTTCTTTTTTTTTTTGAAAGCCTTGTTTTTTCAAAGCGAGCAAGGTGCTCACTCTAACTGTGATATATTAATTAGGGAGTGAAAGAAATCGATCAAAACTGTTTTCCCAAAAGGAAAGCATCATGGAGGTACGTTTGTACTAAACACGGGTGCTGTGTCTTGCAAGTGCAAATGCTAATACACACAAGAAAATAAATAAGACATCATTTTAAAACAGGAGGCTGACAAAGAAAAAGTGTTGAATTAGAAATTAGTACTGTCTTCCAATTCTGTCTCTCCTACTACCTGGCTTAGCCAGGCACTTCCCTCTCTTGACATGACTCAGTCCTTCATAGAAAACATTAGAATAGCTATTATTTAATAATAGGTACCTACCTTAGTAGGTACCGGATACTGTTTTCAGTGTGTTACTCCCGTTAATCCTCACCAAAATCTCATGAGGGACATTCTAATGGTATTGCTGGTGTAAAGTTGAAGAAACTGAGGCACAGAGAGACTAAGTTACTTGGTTCCAGAAGCAATATTTGGAAATAGCTACTCTCTAAAGTGCTGCCTCCCAAAGCATGGCTTTCCTGGGTCCTTTCCCAGCTTAGAGACCTGGACCCACTCGTCACTCCCTTCCACCCCCCCCCCCCCCCCCGCCAGGCTTTTGACCTCCCTCCCATCGGATCCCCAGCCTGTTTCCTCACCATACTCCTCATTCTCCCTCTGCCTGAGCCCTTCCTTTATTAAAAAGCCTTTTTTCCCTGGCCCCCTGAAAGAGTCACCCCTTTCCCCTTCAGAGCTGTGCCCTCCTGGATCTACTCTCCCCATTCCCTTCCCTGGTTTTCTCTTGCCTTTGAGACCCTACTGGAGTCTTGCCTCTCAGGGAGTGAGCACATCATGTGAGTGGGGCCAGGACCCAGCTCGGTCACAGACTCTGTGTGGAAACTGGAAAACATCATTTGAACAAGGCTTTTTTTTTTTTTTAAGATTTTATTTATTTATCATGAGAGACACAGAGAGAGGCAGAGACATAGGCCGAGAGAGAAGCAGACTCCCTGCAGGAAGCTCAGTGTGGGACTGGGTGGCTCACTTGAGCATCTGCCTTTGGCTTAGGTAATGATTCTGGGGTCCTGGGATTGAGTTGCACATTGGGATCCCTGCTAGTGGGCAGCCTGCTTCTCCCTCTCCTCCCTGCTTGTGCTCTCTCTTGCTACCTTTCTTTCTCAAATGAATACATAAAATCTTGAAAAAAAAAAAGAGCTCATTTAAAAGGAAGCTTTATAACATCACTGCAAATGGAAAAACAGGATTGCCTTCCATAAATATAAAGTAGCATACAGGCACACAACACATATCATACATACGTTATTTGTCATAGACACAGATTATACACATATACATTATACACCAGTATAAACATTTTATATATACATATAAAAACTATACATACTACACAGATACACCTACGCACTAAAAACAAAACAACATTATTGCAGCATTACTCTGGTGAGGTATTTGCCTGCCAAAGCCAGCAGCCTACTTTGTGTGCTAAACAGCTTGCAGAACCCATGCTAGGGTCATCCCACTGAGGGGTGAGCGACTGGGCATTTATACGCCAACAACCGCCAATTGCTGGTTGGGATGGCTGCTGTTTGGGTGGTTTTCATTCCTTGGCACTTTGGTTTTCCTTGGTTATAAAAAAAAGCCCCCAGGCAAAGGGATGCAGAAATGGGCGTTGGTGGTCAGCTGGAGCGCACTGAAGTGATGGGGGTTGGGGGTTGGGCGTTGGAGCGGGGGTGGGAAGGTGGTGGCCAACACCTGCAGCAGCTCCATCTGCTGGGAAGGGGCTGTGTTCCACGGTCACCCAGCTCTCCGCCAACACCGAAGCCCTGTCATTGTCACGATGTGGCTCCTGCCTCTAAAGCACTGAGAACTCTTTGCTCTCATTCCTGAGTCCTTTTCTCCAACAGAATGCCTATTCCTGGTATAGGGGTTTTCATGCGACTAGGAAATAATTTTGCTGAAAAAAAATCAGTGTAATTCTCCATGATATGTACTAGAAAACAGTTGTTACCATGAATACAAACCAGTCATGGGATCACTAATTCAGCTTCAATAAGTAAATAATTTCCCTTGAATGTCTGTATCATTCAACCATGAAATTCTAGACAACTTCCAGAAAGCAGTGGCCCAGAACACCCCCATCTCACTCAGAGTACTATTTATAAGAATGCCCTGTGTGCAGTCATCTTTACAGATTTTTTTCCCCTTCTCCAATGTTCTTTAGCCTATGTAGATGGCATTTATGCAATTCAGAGAAAGGCACCGCAACAGGATTAGTCAGCAGCAAGCCCTCTGACGCAGCTTCTGTGATCTAGTTAAAAATAGGAAAGAGGATGTTTTGCATAAGTCATCACCATTGTGGAGGATCAGAGAACTGTCCACTTTTTTTGGTTTCTACATCCTGTTACTTTATCTAAAAATAGATGAAAACTCTGTCCCCTAGATTTGTGGATAAGACCTTTGCTTCTGTGACCTAGGCTCCCTGGTCTTTCTTATCTCCAGGCTCCTTTGCTGGAGCCTTCACCCTCTGCCATTTCTGATCCTGCCTGTCAGGCTCAGGCTCAGGACCTCTGTCCTTCTTCCCTACCCCGTCCCCGAGGTTGCAAACTCCAGGGCCCACAGGGGCCAGGCTGGGGCCATCAGCTGTGCCAGATGGGTGGTAGGCCGGCAAGGCCTGGCCCACTGGGAAGGAAGGAGCTCTTTCTCTGTGTCTTAGCCCAACGAAATTTTCCCAGAGCAGTCAGAAACCCAGAGTTTTATGGAAAATCACCTAATCTTTAAATGTTAGAAATGAATTTAAATATTACATTAAAAAAATAGAGTAAAGGTTGAACTATGAGTTTGCCTTGTGTAACCTCGGTTGTTTTTTTTTAAAGACTTTATTTATTCGTAGAGATGCGGGGGTGGGGGAGGCAGAGAGAGAAGCAGGCTCCATGCAGGGAGCCCGACGTGGGACTCGATCCAGGGTCTCCAGGATCACGCCCTGGGCTGCAGACGGCGCTAAACCGCTGCGCCACTGGGGCTGCCCAACCTCAGTTTTATATATTCTCCTTTGTGTGTTGCCAGTTGGAAAGTACAGTTCTACAAAATCTGCATTCATAGGTCTACACCCTCCCACTTTCTCCAGTTCTTGATCTCTATTTTGGACTATGAGAGGAGTCCCAGATTCTGATTTGGGCCCTCCCCTTTGCTAGCCCCAGAAATTTGGTTGAAGTATTCTCATCCCAGAAACAAACTGGGCAAATTCCCATTTATCCTTGGAGGAGTTGAACATGGGAGGCAGGACAAACTTTCAGAGATTCAAACCCCTCCCCTCTCCCTAGTTTTCTAGTTGATGAATGCATTATTTCCTAGGGCCATTGTAACAAATGATCACAAACGGAGTGCCTTAAAACAACAGAGATTTACACTCTCACAGCTATAAACTGAATAAAGTCTTGAAGGAAGACTCCTTCCTTGTCTTTTCTGGGTGGTTGCTGGCAATCCTCTGCATTCCTTGGTTCATGGCAGCATAACTCCAGTTTCTCCTGTCTTCACACTGACAGTCTTCTGTGACCAATGTTCTCTCTTATTATAAGAACAGCGGTCGTTGGGCTAGGGCCCACCATAATCCAGTATGATCTCATTTTAATTTGATTATATCTTCAGAGACTCTATTTCCAAATAAGGTCACATTTGGGGTCGTGGGGATTAAGACTGGAACGTATTTTTGAAGGGGACACAGCCCAACCCAGTACAGCAAAGACTGTCTACAAGAATTACCCCACGTACAGTATACAGAATCACCTCCTTAGAAAATATTTTTCATAAATTGGTCACAGCACAACTGCACAGTTAGGATGAACTTTGCATATCCCTTGGCGTACTTTATCTCTAAATGCAGGCATGAAAAGAGCAGGAGAAATCAAAACTGGATTTTTGATGCACAGAGGAAGGTTGTTCTAAGGAAATTGGGATTATACCTTAGTCACCATAAATGGTCTGCGTAGAGTCTCACTGAGCTTTGAGGAAAGGATCTAAATGGAAGACTTTTGCAATACACGTTGTTGAGCCAGGAGAGTCCTTATAAGTGGGAGATCCCAGATGTGGGACTCGATTTGGCGCTTTCTGGAAGGCAAGGAAAGGTGGTGAAGGGCCCCAAATGAGGAAGAGAACTAGCTGCCAGACCAAGGACAAGCCGATGCATGCTGGCTGCAAGTGGTGATTTGTGGTGGACAGTTCTGACAGCAGATGTGAAAATCCACATCAAAAAGAAAAGATACGGTGACCCCGAACTGGTATTAGTGGGTGCCACCTGAGTGCTTCTTAAGTCTTCCTCATTTACAGCTGAGAAAGAGACTCTAGTCAAGACACTCTGTGAGTGGAGCAAGATGGATTCTAAGAATGGGTCAGATAGATCCTTCTTCATTAAATCAGAAGATTTAATGCAAACCACATCAGAAGCCTTAAAAACAGAAATGAGTGGGTCTAATAAAAATGACAAGGTAAAATAAAATTAAGCGTGCACTGTGACTCTTGCTCCTCTCTCTTCTCGAGTTGGTGCTCACATTCCTCAGTATCGAGGGTGCGACCGCGGGCGCCGTGATCACAGCAGTGACCAGCAGGGGGAGAGTCCCCAGATGTAGGTGAAAATTTGAAAGTCAGACATTATTTTGGGAGCCAAATGCTTCTCCTGGAGACTCTTTCCAGGGCTGGCATACATTATGTGTGGAGGAGACGGTTTTGAAGAGTCAATGACAAGAAAACTTATCTTTTGGCAAGGAAGTTGTGGAGAAATTTTTTACTTCTGGTTGAAAAAAAATCATGCCATAATGTGTTTAAGTACATTTTTAAAGTTAATTCTGAGAAGACAATGTTCCCTTAATGAAAGCCATTCTGTATCATGACAGGATGTAAACACGGCGGGGAACTGAATAAGGTACGGCGATGGCTGCTAACTAGAGACGGTTGGATATGGCGTGTTGAAGAAGCAAGTTGCCATGGAAACCAGCCACTAAGTGGACCGCGACCATCTTAAATGCAAACAACTTAGAGAGAGAAGAGAAGGAGGATGGAGGCATGCCGGTGGCCAAGAGTTCTCAGGAGAGACAGTGAGGGTAGTCCTGGCATTGGCTACACGGCATTAGAAAGAAAGCCAAAGGCTGTCCAAGGCCACCAAAAGGCGGAAAAGAATTCCGAGCTTGTTGGGTATCCTGAATTGGCCTTTATTCATTTGCCATTCATCAGTTGGTCCGTTCCAAAGAACACTGGCTGAGGGCCTCTGGAGGCCGGCACTGTGCGAGGCAGGAAGGCTACAGAGAGGAAGGAGATGTCCCAGCTCTCAAGGATCCTGCTGTCCCTCACTGCTCGCTGGAGGAGCAAGACCTAAACACAGTTGTCTTCTCTCTCCTAGGAATCAAGCCTCCCGTGGGCCGTAGCTCTGATCCTGTTCCCTAGGGTGCCTGCCAGGTTTCCAGCCTGCTGAGTGGCCTCCTTGCCCCCCTGCCTAGGATTCCAGCGCCTCTAGAACTGATCTTGGCCTCCCCTGCATCCCTGTGGCAGGTCCTTTCACCTGCCGTCAGCTTCCTCTGCCCAGACATCGGTCGCTCGCTCTGACCTTCTCCCAAGACCTCTTGCTGGGCTTTCTCAGAACCTGCCTGGACTGTCCAACTCTTTTCACCTCCCAGACCTCCCAGGCCTGTGTGTCTTCGTCACAGGTCCCACGGCATAATCATCGCCCCGGCGCCGCAAACTTATTCCTGGCTCTGGCTTTTGCCTGGGACCCTCAGTTTGGATGCTACAGTGACTCACGGATTCATAAGCTCATATCATAAGCTGTTACCCCAACCCCATTCCCAAGCATGTCAGGGAACAAAACCTCCAGCTTCCCCCAGTGGGACCCAGCAGCACCTCCTCCTCCAGCTCCACTGCTAAACTTCCCATTCAGTTTCTCCATTTCTTGGCACCATCTCCCCCAAAGGTGCCCTTTCATGACTCCTGTGATCTCACCAATCTATTTGTAAATCTCCATGGCCTTTACAATCTCCCTCTGAATCATTTTTAACCACAAATCAACTTCCCAGAGTGACTTGCCTTTTGAGCAGGGCGCTATTATAGTCACATTCTACTCATCACATGCAGATAGCTTCACTGTTCATAAGGTTCCGTTCCTGAGGTTCTCCTGACAACGCAGGGAAGTAAGCGGGGCGGGCATTGTTATCACTTCCATTTCGTGGATCTAGAAACTGAGGTTCAGAGAAGTTCTGCACCTTTCCCCAGACGGCACACGACCAGGGCTGAAGGGGGGCTCCTCACTTGGAGGCCTGGCTCCCAGCCCCCGGGCCTGTGTGCTTTGGTGCAGGAGGCCCTGCCCACGTGGTGCCTGAGCACTCTTCTAAGGGTGCCTCCTTCTGTCTTAAGCCAGTGTCCTCCAAAGACTCTGAATAAACAGAAGCAGCGACTTGTGCCTTCATTTCCCTTTTCCTTTTAGATTTGGTGGCATGATTGTAGATTCTAGAAGCCTACAACTAAGATCCAGGAAGCTCCATTTTTTTCTTTGTTGCCTACAAAAAGAAGGAAGAAAGGAAAAGACCCAACCCAAATCCAAATCTACAGCAAGAAAACCCCTTTTTCTGGAAACGCCGCCGGCCCTGCGTGCCAAGTGGCCCAGTGGTTCCCGGACTCCCAGCCTTACTCCTCCGGGGCCCCCCGAGGCCGCGTCCCCCTCTTCCCCTCCGGCTTCGAGCTCGAGCTCCCGCACACCCTGCAGACCACGCAATACTGATGGGGGGACTGGCGGGGGGGGAGGGGCGTGATATTTTAGAAAACCAGCAAGCCTTCTTGTTACTAGAATTTCCAAGAGAAGATTTACTGCGAGATTGGCCGTGGGGTGTAAAGCAACTCAGGGTATTGGAAACTCCTTAAGAAGAGAAGGGGGCGCGGAATCGGGGAGTAAATGAGTCCCAACCCCCGGAGAGTCTGCTGGGGTCTGGGGAGCCGTGGTGGGGGGTGGAGGACGGAGTGGGGTGGGGGTAGGAGATAGAGCAGGGGTGGGGGGTGGGGGGTGCGGGGTGCGGGGACGGGGCGGGGCGTCGCTCCCCTCGGGGCCGCACCCACCGGGACCCCGTCGCACCGCGCGAGCCTGGCGGGGGCGGTCGCCCGTTGATCTGCGGCCCAGAGAGGCTCAGTGATCGGCCCCAAGTGGCGCAGCTGGGAAGGGGCCCAGGGGCTAGGGCACAGGCCCCGACCGCCGTCTCCGCCTCTCCAGCCTGCTCGGAGCAGCTGTCCCCGCGGGGCTCCCGGCCCCGGTCCCGGTCCCGCCCCGCCCCGGCCCCGCCCAGCCCCGCCCCCCCCGCCCCCCCCGCCCTGCCCCCCCCACCCCCGCCCCGCCCCGGCCCAGCCCCTGTCCCGCCCCACCGCAGCCCCAGCCCCGGCCCGGCCCCGCCCCACCCCAGCCCCACCCCAGCCCCACCCCGCCCCCGACCCGCCCCAGCCCCGGCCCCGCCCCGGCCCCGCCCCACCCCAGCCCCACCCCGCCCCCGACCCACCCCCGCCCCGCCCGGCCCCGCCCCCGCCCCGCCCCTGCCCCACCCCAGCCCCACCCCACCCCGTCCCGGCCCAACCCCTGCCCCGGCCCCACCGCAGCCCCAGCCCCGGCCCGGCCCCGCCCCACCCCAGCCCCACCCGCCCCCGACCCGACCCGCCCCCGCCCCCGACCCGCCCCCGCCCCGCCCCGGCCCCGCCCCACCGCAGCCCCAGCCCCCGGCCCGGCCCCGGCCCCGCCCTGCCCCGCCCCCGCCCTGCCCCCGCCCCACCCCAGCCCCGCCCCGCCCCCGCCCTGCCCCCGCCCCACCCCAGCCCCACCCCACCCCGTCCCGTCCCGGCCCCACCGCAGCCCCAGCCCCGGCCCGGCCTTGCCCCACCCCAGCCCCACCCGCCCCCGACCCGCCCCGCCCCCGCCCTGCCCCGGCCCCGCCCCAGCCCCGCCCCTGTCCCGCCCCCGCCCCCACCGCGGCGGCCCAGCCGGCTCCGAGCGCAGCGCGAGTTCCTGCTGAAGGAACAGGGGAGTTTGTCGGGGAGAACGCTCGTCCCCCTGCGGCCTAAGAAGCTGCTCGCATCGCCAGCTCTGCTTTTAATGATGTTTTCCGCGTGGCTAATGCCGAGTCCTCCTCTCGGCGACTTTCCAACCACCCAGACTCCCGAGTCTGTCACTTACACTCATCAACTCACTGGTGGCTCAGCGGTTGAGCGTCTGCTTTCGGCCCAGGTGGTGAGCCCGGGGTGCAGGATGGAGCCCCAAGCCCCGCACTGGGCCCCCCCGCAGGGAGCCTGCTTCTCCCTTGGCCTGTGTTGTGTCTCTCGTGAATGAATAAATAAAGTCTTAAAAAAAAAAAGCCACTCATTTTAAAATGGTATGTGTGCCTATTTTTTTAGCGATGAAATACAATCAACATAAAATTGACCGTTGTATCCACTTTGAAGTGTACAAGTTAGTGGGGTTTCTGTACGTTCATAGGGTTGTGCAGCTGACACAACTTACTAATTTCAGAACATTTTTTATCATCTCTCCAAAGAAATCCCATGCCCATTAAGTGGTCTTCTGGAAGGTGAGTTTGAGCAAACAAAATCACCAGTTACTTATTCCTGTTAGGCACATGGTAGGGGCAGTCACAAGAGTGTGTAACTGGTGGCCTTTGGCTTTGGCAAACTTTGACATGGTCCCCTCAAACTCAAACCTTTCAGAGGCTCTCTCAAGGCAAGGGCTCTGATGGGGACAGTACTATAGGATGTTAGAGCTCCAAACTCTTCCAGAATATTCATGGCTGAGGGTTGTTAGAATTGTATACTGTATGCCTTAGAAACTCAGAGAGCAGATATGTCAGAATTGCCAAGGGGTTTGGGATTCCATAGCAACAGGGGGCACTTACCATCGATCTATTGCCACCACCCCTCCCTGCACCACACACACATACCTCTTCCCCTCCCCAAAGTATAACAAGACATAAAAGGATCCTCAGTCTCAGAGAAGGAAGGGTTGATTCTACCCCCAAGAAGTCTCAAAGTATTCTGTTAATTACACCGAGTCTGTTTTATCATGATTCATTGTTAACATATGTTTATTCAACAAGCTTTTTCTGACACCCTACTATGTGCCAGGTGCTGTGTTTAGACAGTTGGAAACAGAGATGAATTTGCCCATTGAAGTGCTGGTCACGATGAGGGAGAAAAGGGAAGCCAAAGTTCTGGCTCTTGGTCCCTCTCGGGTGTGGGCCGATTATAACTGCAATGTGGAGCGAGGTTTGCAGCATGGGGAGGAGGCTTCAGGGAGGAAGAAGAAGAGAGATCGGTGCAGAAGATTGAAAAAATTGAGAAGGTCTTTGATTGGCATCCCCCTCTTTGCTCTTAGAGCACCCGCCATTGCCACAGTCCTTTCCACACTGTACTGGAGCCTCTGATTTGCTTGTCTCTCTAGGCTCAGGGACGTCATCACTATGTCCTGGCACTTAGTTCAGTGCCTGTCACCTGTCACCTGTCACCAAAAAACACCTAAGTTTTCTGCAGCAAGAGGACTGGGTGTACTCTCTCCTATGTTCTTTTTTTTTTTTTAAAGATTTTATTTATTTATTCATGATAGTCACAGAGAGAGAGAGAGGCAGAGACACAGGCAGAGGGAGAAGCAGGCTCCATGCACCGGGAGCCCGACGTGGGATTCATCCCGGGTCTCCAGGATCGCGCCCTGGGCCAAAGGCAGGCGCCAAACCGCTGCGCCACCGAGGGATCCCTCTCTCCTATGTTCTAACTCAAGCCACAGAGTAAGGCTTCGGACCACGTGCCCAGAGGCCGGTGTTCAGTCTGCCCTTTTGGTCACTGTTGAGCATGGCCTTGACTTCTCTGTTTTCTGTTCCTCATTTTCCTGGCTTGAATAACAGACCTGCCTGAGCTCCTTTCTGGTGAGGTTTACCATAGGTACCTTAGCAAGTACCTTAAGGCTCCTTGTTTGTTAAATTGGTTAGGGAATGAATCAGTAGGATGTCATCAGAGTCAAAGGAACTGTCAGTTCCAACAACAGAATATTTGTGTGGACTAACAGGGTGAGGGGGTGCCATGGGACGTGGTGACTGGCGAACACTGGGACAAGTCCAGTTGTTGTGGGCGGATCCAAGAGTGCAAGGTTTTGAGGAGTGAATCGAGAGTGAGGTAAATACAGGTTTCTCTTCCAAACTGGGCTGGAAAGGAAGGACAAATAGAATCAAAATGGCTTGAGTCAAGAATACGGTCAAGAAATCTCTAGGGTAGGAGAAACGTAAGCATGCTTGTAGGCAAGAGGGAAGGCACTAATAATAGTGCCCACTGGCATGTACTGCGTGTGTGTCGTGTGCTAGACACTGAAACAGTTTCATTAAGCTTCCCAACAATCCAGTGAAGGAGACAAAATACTTTCCGTATTTTAGAGTTGATGACCCTGTGGCATGGCGGTTCTGTGGCTTGCCCGATGCCACTGTGGGGATGACGGGACAGTCAGAGACTGTGCTGGGTCAGTGGGGAGAAGGGGGCACATGTGAGAGAAGAAAACAAGCATGGTTGGTGAGAAGATTCAACGGATTCACCTGCTTCAGAAGTTCAGGGATTATCCTAGACTGGACCACAGCTTTGTGATCATTAGACTGGAAGTGATTTTATTTTCTTTCTTTCTTTCTTTCTTTTTTTTTTTTTTAAAGATTTTATTTATTTATTTGACAGAGAGAATGAAAGTGAGCACAGGCAGGGGGAGCAGCAGGCAGAAGGAGAGGGAGAAACAGACTGGCCGCTGAACAGGGAGCCCAATGCAGGCCTCCACCCCAGGCCCCTGAGATGGTGACCAGAGCTGAAGACAGGCCCTTAACTGGCTGAGCCACCCAGGCGCCCCAGAAGTGATTTTTCACTCCTGTTTGTTTGGTATCTAAGCAGGATCATCAGAGCTGTGGCATACACCCAAAATGGAACCCAAGGGAGAGGAGGGAATGAATTCAGACCATAGGAGAAGAGAAGAATACTGTTACTTTATGACTGCACCCTCGGACGCCCAGCTCATTCATAAGGGGGTGATTTCCTATTCCTGGAGCCTAGCACATTACTTGGCACAAAGTAAAAGCCACCACTTGCTGAGGAGACAAATGAGTGATGTGCTAAGTATAGGAGGGTGCAGTTACAGCACAACGAAGAGCCCAGAGCCTTCTGCATGTCAGATGCAATGCCAGAGCTTCACACCCACCGTTTCACATAGAAAAATGTATCCAGTTCTCTATACCCACCTCATTTCAGAAAAGATGTGAGGAAATGCTGTCTCACTTCATCCCCACATCATTGCTTGGATGTCAGGAGTATTAATATTTGTATTTCCAGATAACAAAATTGAGGCATAATCAGTGGCCCAGTACTTTGGATTATCTTGAGGAATTGGAGATTTGAAATCTTTTTAGATGGGTCATATCCACAGGGTCGGATGCTACTGCGTGGAAACTGGGGTTTCTGTGTCAGAGAATTAGCCTTTACTTTTATTGCAGTGAGTTTGGACTCAGCCACAGTTGAGCTGTCGAATCTCAGGAACCTCATAACTGCAGGCCCCTTACAGGCCCCTACTCTCAGGTGATTGACTAGCTGTAGACTTCAGGAAATAAACTCCCTGAAAATAATCATGACCAGAGCTGACTTCTACTGAATGCCTAGTGGGGGTTGCCACTGTGCGAAGTGATTTCCTTACATTATCTCTCTCCGTCCTGAGGTGGACACTGTGATGATTCCAACTTAAAGGTAAGGAAACGGAAACTCTCTGTTTGAGGGGCTGGGGGCGGGGGTGCATCTGCAAATTGAAATCTTGGCCCGACTCCGCTTTCTCCTCTATACATTCAACAGCCTCTTTGATCTTTCCACTTGGATAGCTCACAAGCATCTCAAATATAACATGCCCAAACCCCAGCCTCAGATCTGCCTCTCAAATCTGTTGAGGTTGCATTTCTGCCGAAGACCCTTCAAAGGCTGCCATTGCTCTTAGGAAGAATAACAATCTGTCCTGGCTCCTGCCTCTCTCTCTCTCTCTCTGTCTCTTTCTGGGTCTCTCTCCCAGCAGATACTGCAGCCTTCATCCTCTTACTCTTACTTCCGGGTCCCTACCTTCCCCATCCCCAGCCACACACACTGTTCTCTGCAGGAAGAGTTTCTCTGCCCTGCTTTGCCTGGTTATACTCCTCTTTCAGGTCTCAGCACATCCATCACCTTCTCTGGGAAGCCTTCCCCAGCCATTCTCCAAATCATCAATCTTTTCTCTCAGGTTCTCATTTCACTGGATACCTCTTCTTTGTAGCACCTGGAAGGGTTTCAGATTAGCCTGGTTTGTGATTATTTGATCAATATCTGTTTCTCTCAGGAGGACAGGGGCCATATGAGCTTTTGCTCACAATTTTATATCTAGTGCCAGTACCTGGCACATAATGAATATTCAGTAAATATTAGTTGCCCAAGGGCATGAGCCAGGACCGGAACCTAGGGCGATATAGCCTGTGGGGCTCTCCTCCCTCATCTCTCTTACATGGGCTAAAGGTCTTTCTGGCTTTAAATCTCTCTGGTGCTTTCACTTCCTGCCCAAATGAAGTTTAAGTCTGATCTGTGTTTGAATGTAATGAAGATTTCACCCAGCAAACAGTTCTCTCTCTTTCTATTCTAATACAAGTTTTGAGGCATGAACACCCAGAGTTTAAGTCTGTTTTCTGTGAAAATAAAATTTCAAAACATTTATGACTTTGGAAGAATTGCAGAAATGTATTCATTTCAGGCATTGTTGACATCTCATTCCCCAGTAATTAACTCAAATAATATATTGTATGAGACTGAACGACCTATGTTTACTTGGCTCATGAGAAAATTTGAAAACAGCAAGGTTTATTTCTCAAGTGGCTTCATAAATTACTGAAGCAAGAGGATGTGCTTCCCTGCCCTTCAGTGGCTAATAATGTAATCACTTTTCAGTCAGAGCCAATGAAAGCAAATAGGGAGATAATAGTCTATCAATCACTGTGGAATTTCTTTTGTACAAGGGTTTGTTTCATCTTGTTTGCGTTGTGTGATTGTGCTGTTGAGCAATAATGGCCATGAAGTGTGACTCAGAGGAGACTCTAGGCACCTACAATGGTATCAGATGGCTTCATTCTACCTCAGTGCAGAACAAAAAAGCAGTCGAGCTCAAAGAAATAACAGTAGCTAAGGTTGATTGAGGATTTACTCTATGCCCAGTAGAGTGTTAAGTGCTTGTGCCTTACTCCATTTGATTCTCCCCCAAATCTTACAGGTAAGCATTACTATTCCCCCATTTTACAGATGGAACATTTGAGGCTGAGAGAATTTAAGTCATTTGCCAAGGTGGTGACAGAGGTAAGGTTTTTTTTTTTTTTTTTTAAGATGTATTTATTTATTTTAGAGAGAGAGAGAGTGGAGGGGCAGAGTCTTCAGCAGACCCTGCACAGAGTCTGTTGCAGGGTTTGATCTCATGACCCTGAGATCATGACCCTAAGATCCCAACGTGAGCCCAAACAAGAGTCAGAAAGTTAAACCAAGGCGCCCCAACAGAGGCAAGTTTTGAACTCAGTCAGTTTGATTCCCAGAGTCCCCATTCTCGAGTACTTCTTCATACAGCCAACTACATGGTATAAACACCTCCTCCATGGGAAGATGAAATCATAGTGGCGTGGAGCAGAGCATGACTTGCAGGAGCCACTCAAACCAACAGCACAGAGCTCACACGGACACCAGATTTCTGGAGTCAGCCCCACTCTGCATCAAGCAAGGTATCCCTGGCAAGAGGCACTGCTGGATGTGAGAAATCCCAGGAGTGGTAAGGCCAGATGGACACCGCTTTAAGGTCAGCTCCCCATCGCTGGAGGGGCCAGCCGCAGGGGAGCTCCCATTGGCTCGGGCACTTGGTCGGCAGCAGAGCAGCCCCCCACCTGGAGAAGCAGCCCACTCAGAGGTTGTTTGACCCCAAGTCACTCACTGGCCTGCGCTTTCCACCGGTGCTCTTGACTTTAGGTTCAAGGAGGGAAACAGCAAATCTGGATTCAATTCTTTTAAACAAAATGTGCAATAAAAAGATAACCTAACCTTCAGGTTGCTCCAAGAGAAAGGCCCTTACATGAATGCTAGATATGTTAAAAGAATTGAAACTAATTTCATGAGAACTGCCATTAATTTCAGAAAATCCTGTCTTCCGCTCCTCCGGTGTTATGTATTACTTAGTTGGCAAAAGTGTCCAGCAGCGCTGTAGAGGTGAGATGGTGCACTTTCACCAGTACCATTTTGGTGGTTCAGAAACTGATTGGTACTTAATACACCCCGGAGACCCCCTTTCCAGTCATCCTGTGACAACATCTAGGGTCTGAGAAGTTGTAATGGATGTACCTCAATTTCACCACATATAAAATGGGGGTAATGACAGTCCCCTTCTCAGAGTGATATTGGAAGGATGGTATGAAATAATACTTGTAAAGTATGTAGGATTTTAGTAGGTAGGCTTTTAATGATTGTGGGCTGCCATGATTTTTTCTGGCTTTAATGAGGTTCAGACAACTGTACATCATCCAGGAGTGGGTTCTTTTGAAAATCTTCACCAAGGAATATGCTATCATGGTCAACTGGAGTCAGGTAGGCTGGGATTCACATCCTGGGTCACCCACAGGCCAGCTGAATGCCTTCAGGTAATCATCTTCTCTGAGGCTTTGTTGTCTCATCTGTTCAATCTGGATGATAATAATAGCATCTACCTCATAGAACCGCAGAGAGAATGAAATGGCAGTGTCTATACAGAGTTTAGCACTGGGCCAGACACCTGATAGAGGCCTAATAAGGGTCATATTAAGGAAGAGCACATTTATCGGTTTCATTACAGAAAAAACCAAAGGTCCTGTATTCTTGTGGAGACTGCATTCTATTTTCAGGCAAAAAGCAGTCTTTAAAAAGCCCTGTTGCTGCTTCCCTACTCTGCCCTGCTGCAGCTTGTCATGCAAACCCCCATGGTCCATGTGGGCCAGTCAAGGGCCAGTCCCAGGGGTACCTCCACTGCAGACCGTTGAGCTCACCTGCGCACTGCTCCCCTTCAAAAAAACAGGATTTAAAATGCTTGCTCTTCAGAAAGCCTTTCCAAGTTCAGACATTTCCCTCTAAGTCCTGTAGCTGTGATACATTAATTTCAACTCACCAAACCCATTGTAAAGGTCTACCCTGTGTAAAACATTGTGTTGGTGTTGTTTGAGGCACAAGCTATTAAGAAACCATCCCCATCTTCACGGAACTTACAATTACAATGCAGTTGTAAATATTTTGCACAATAAATGCAAAATAATTATTTTATCATATTAGATTATCATACAGTCTGAAATAAAGGCAAATATTTTTCAAAATTGGCCATTTCTATTTTTAGAAACTCTCCGGACACGCTAGAGATGCAGTCCTGACCCCTGAACACAAATAATAATCTGCTGTAGTGCGAATTTTCATTGATGAATTATTTCTCTCCTTGTCCCTTGTCATCACCATCGTTTTCTTCTTTTATTCCCAAGATGAATTCACGGAGCAGCTCACTGTGCCACTCACTGTGCATCTGAGGAACAGCGGCAGCCCACACTGAGGGGATTCGTTTAGTGTTCTATAGACAGTAGGTGTTTAATAAATGATAGATCCATTGCTTTTTTTACCTTGACTACAAATACTATGTAAAAAGAAGGAATGGGAGAGAGTGGATTTGACAAAAAGAAATCTAATTGCTCTACTTGGGCCTTCAGGGGGTCAGTAGCAAGTAGCTAGGAAAGGAGGTAAGGAGGAGAGTAAAAGTTGGTGTGGGGGAGGGACAAGGGGCAGAGGGCGAATCTGACCTCCAATGGTGGCAGAGCCAGAGGTTTGCACATATCATCTCAGTTCATATTCTCAACTGACCTCTGCAAAGGAGGTATTCATTATTCCCCCCTTACCTATAGAGAAACTGAGGCCAAGAAGGTCAAGTCATCTCAGTCAAGTGGTACAAATCTAGTTTTTGTGACGTTAAGGGCTGCGACAGGCCCAGATCTTTCCCTTATAGGATGCTGCCTCCTGTCCAGTGGGGGGTGGGGGTGGGGATGGGGGGTGGGGCTAGTTGGGGAGAGAAAACATTGGGAGAAGAGGGTACCAGTTGTAGCTGCAGATGCTGACAATGGGACCTACTGAACCTGCAGTTGGTGCTTGAGAGCCTGCCTCCACCCATCCCAACATTTCAGTTTGTGTTGGTTCCCAATGATCAGGGGGCACCTCCTGGGAGCTCCCATGCCCAGTGACCCCTGAGCTCTCTGCAGACCCACACCATGCTCTCACCCCGCTCTCACATTTTAATTTTAAAAATTACTAAAGGTCTCTTGAAAATGCAGTCGTTTAGTGGTAAAGGGATCTCACTTTGTATACCAGAGGCAATCCTGAAAAAACGATATTAAATATTAAGACCTTGAATCCTTTTCTTCCTATGGCTTCATACTATTATTATTATTTAGAATTATCACGACTAGCCTAATAAAAGCAACATATGGATCCCCACATTCATTTCAAATGACTCTGTTGACACAGAATCCAATCCTATAGCTATTTCATTTTCCAGAATGGATCTATCAAACAGATCATGAATCATGATCACGCCCTTCATTGAAAGCAACCTTACACTAAAATACTCCACAAACTTTGTCCCCGCTCACTTCATCTCTATCAATTTAGGAACTTAACAGGAACTCCTTCGCTTCCTCCTTTATTTAAGCATTAATAAAAATGCACTGAATACCCATCAATTCCCAGGCACTCTGCTAGATGCTGGGAAAATGATAGTGACCCAGACTGACCCTGCCCTGAATGAGCATTCAGTATCCTGGAGGAGACAGACACGTAATGACATGCAGTGACTGTAGCGCAGTAAGACAGGTGCTGGGACAGGGCGTCTGCCGGGCCTGGTGAGGACGACATGACCTAACATGATCCACCACGTTGAATCTAGGAAAGCCCCTGAGAAGGGCTGACATTTAAGCTGTGTTTACTGGATGAGTGGAAATTGGCTTTTAGGTAAGAAAGCGATTTGATGATTTCTTTTCGGAGGATTCAAATGTTTTATTGTGGAGCTTCTATTGTCCACCGAAGCAGAGGAGAATACTAATAAAATATTTTAAGGCGTCTCTCAGCTGGCAAAAAAAAGACCTGTGATTCTTCTTTAATGTAGTTCACTATCCTTTTTTTCTGTGTGTTCAAAACAAATTATAATTGAGCAAACTAGATTCCTATCACCCTTCGTCAAAGGCACAGGTGCACTCCTGACCTTAGTGAGTAAGTCAGGGACAGACGTATCTGCAATGAGAGCATAATCGCCCTGATTTTACTCCACGTTTTAAAAAGTCCTCTTGACCTAGTTACCTAGGAGAAGAAGTGTAAGCTCAGCTTCTCTGCATACACAGAAGGATCACAGGACAGACCCGGAAGCACAGGGGATGGAAGGTCTCACTGTAGCCTCTCTCAGCCGCGCTGATTCTTTTTAATTCTCCCAAATCCTTCACTCATCAGTGTGATTGGATAATTTGCCTTGTACTTAATCTAAGGTTGAATATCCAATTTAACTACATGAGGTTTGCTCAGAGACCTGATTTCTGGGAGTTGCTGAAACAGATGTCACATAGGAAATTATGCTTTTGAATCCAAACCAACCTCCCAGAGTCCCAATCCTACAAGTTAGAAGCAGATACACATAACCCAGAAAACGAGACATAAAATGCAGATCTAAATGTTTATTGATTATCATAGGCTGTAAAACCACAGAGTTTGCTATTTTTAAACATATGTAGCCATTAAAAAAATCTTAAACAAGAAAGTGATTTTGAAAATCTCAAAGTAAGAAACCCAGGACAAGCAAAGATGACATTTTAAAGTATCATCAATGAATTTTCTATTGACTTTCCATCACAATAATATTCATTTATATCTTCAATCTTACACAGCAACAAAGTCACAGCGAGAAAGACAGCGATTGCTTCTGAAAGTAAATCAAAGAAGCCTGGAGCGATTATTTTTTCAAAAGGAACGTGGGGAGTTGAAATAAGGCCTGCTT
The DNA here is from genome assembly GCF_003254725.2 of Canis lupus dingo. Lineage (NCBI taxonomy): Eukaryota > Metazoa > Chordata > Mammalia > Carnivora > Canidae > Canis > Canis lupus. The sequence goes on from NC_064255.1 coordinate 5,740,435, forward strand.
CTCCATGGGCTGACAACGCTTAACAGTGATGGGAACAGCAGAATCCTTTTCTCTGATTTTTACCTTTGAACAGAATGAAAGGAACTCAGTGTAACATTCTCCCTCACATAGAGATGCAGAACTCAAGTCTAACCCCCAAGAAATGCTATAATCAAAGAAAACACTAATCCTGCTCCTATAAATGCTGTTAATAGTATGTTTACCGCATTCAAGAGAATGTCTTCCTCTTGCTAATCTTCCTCTGAATTTTTAACATAATCTTCCTGGATTGGGAAAAACAATTCCAATAGTAAGGAAATGACCCCCCCACACACAAACAAAAAAACCATCTTGAAATTTTGGCTGTGTAGCACTGATATGACAACATTCCATAATAAAGGGAACATAGCACAAAATACACAGCGCCTCCTTATTCAAGGCACGGGGTTTAGGGAAGCATAGGTTGTCCTGACATGAAAATGTGCAACTCCTAAGTGGCTATATATACAGCTAGTCCTTTGACAGTGTCCCTAATTAACACAAACATCTACCCCTGTTCATTATGTCGGCCCCTTGCGTAAGTAAGTCTTTTGTTTTTGTTTTTAAAGATTTTATTTATTTATTAATGAGAGACAGAGACAGAGAGACAGAGACAGAGAGACAGAGAGACAGAGACAGAGAGAGAGAGAAGCAGGCTCCATGCAGGAAACCTGATGTGGGACTGGATCTGGGAGCCCCGGGGTCATGCCCTGGGCTGAAGGTGGCGCTAAACCGCTGAGTCGCCAAGTAAGTCTTTTGGAGATTGCTGTGTGTTGAAACATCTGAAAGCATCACAAGATTTTAAGAATTTAGAGTTTAGCGAAATTGCAAAACTGGCAACTCATGTAGATTTCATGAATTCAGTGGACAGTGTTGGAGAGATGTTAAATCATGGCAAAGCTGCTCCTGAATAGGCATCTGACAGTGTTGGATCAGAAAATAACTGAAAAATGGAAGGAAGGAAAGAAAGAAAGAAGAAAAGGAAGGAAGGAAGGAAGGAAGGAAGGAAGGAAGGAAGGAAGGAAGGAAGGAAGGAAGGAAGGGAGGAAAGGGGGGAGGGAGGGAAGGAGGGAGGGAGGAAATTGACAAGAATGATGACAATAGATGCTTGAAAACAGAAATATTTGGATGTCAAAAGACTAAGAAAACTGAGGAAGTACTGAAATATTTTTTTCAGAATGACTATATCTACAATATTATTTCAAAAATTAAGTGTGCAATGAAGTACATGAAATGATACCAGGTAATTTTACCTAAAAAATTGCACCCTAAAAAGCAACATTTCATTCATTTTTCATTCATTTTAAGTTCTAGAAAATAGTTGCATATATAATACGAAGATTTTTTTTCTCAGATAAAGCCCCAATTAAATAGTTTATAAATTTTTGCTCATATTTGATACTTCAAGGCTTTGCGGAATGTTTCCCAACATCTCAGAGAATAAATCTCTAACTAGACCAAGGCCTTCTTCAAACTGGAGGCTCATCTAAGTGTTCTGCATCAAGAGGTCTTTTATCAGTCTCCCCTTGGCTAACCTGTCCTTCAGACTTATGTCACTTTGAAGCCGTTGACCTTGACCTTGGACTCTTCAAATGCTAATGAAGACAGAGACGCTGATTTCATATGTTATCAAGGCAGGAATACCCATTTTGCCCACCATCCTTACCCACAGCACTCGGCTCAGGGGCCGGCCTGTTTCCTCATCCCTGCTGCAGAGTCTTCTTCAGTCTCTCTAGATTTTACCGGTGACAACTTCTCCCTTGTAGGGCTTACGCTCCACGGGGATAGGTGTGCAAGTCTGAAACAGAACAGTTCATTTTTCTCTTGTGGTTTATCGACTTCCTGAATTCAAAGCATAATGCAGCTCCCTTGATGAAGTATGAGAGCAAAAATAAATCTTACACATTGACATGTCATGTGCCTCCCACCCTGTGCCCTCTCACAGAAATTCCTGGCACCCCTGGGGACCTGTGCTATGCCCCACTCTTTGCTGTGTCTGACACAGGCCCACGGAGCACTCTCCAACCATTGCACTAGAGCTTCTGCAACATCCTCACGCCCTTCTAGTTCTATTACCATCTTGCAGTCCTCCCAACCTGTGACCCTCTCTCCTATTTTCACTCCTAGGCTGCTTTGTTATACCTCTCCTAAGCGTCTGAGCATTTTTGCAGATTTTAGCAATCTGTGTGTGCGTTTTCTTATTTTCTCACCTGCCCCTGTGTGTCATAGGCCATCCACACAATCTCACATCTCTAACTACACCTCTTGGGTGGCCAGCTGAGCAGCGGAACCCCCACCCCGACCCCCCTGCTGGATTCAGTTTGAGTTAGTTCAGTGCTTGCTCAGACTTTAAAAATCTGGACTTTGTAAACAAAGAAATTCACAAGAAGTAACTAGAGCATACTGCCTGTAAACATGGATACAAATTCACTGACAAGTCAAGAGGCAGCAAGCCACAGCGATTAAGGGCATGGCGCTGGGACCAGACTGTTTGGGCACGTTACTTAACGCTGTGTTTCAGTTGCCTGGATTTAAACTGGGAGTAGTAACAGCACCTCCTTTATGGAGTGGTCATAAGAAGTTTAAAAATAAGTAAATAATAATAATAAAAAAAAGTAAATCAGGGCGCCTGTGTGGCTCAGTCAGCTAAGCATCTGCCTTCAGCTTGTATCATGGTCCCGGGGTCCTGGGATGGATTCGCACGTCGGGCTCCCTGCTCCACGGGGAACCTGCTTCTCCCCTGCCGCTCCCCCCACCCATTTTCTATCTAATAAACAAAATCTTTAAAAAAAATCATTTAGAATAAAGCATAGCATAGAATAAGCTCTTAGTAAATATGTGTGTACGCATGAATATGTACACGCACAAATAACATTTGTCTTGTTCTGACCACCAAAACTAACATACTGTAGTGATCAACCGTGTGAGCTTTGGCGTACGACGCACTTAAGCGTGCACTCTAGCTTTGCCTTTTACCAGTGTGGGAAGCTGACAGGCTGAGAGATCCGCCCGAGTCTACACACTCGTCTAGGAGTGTGTAGAGGGCATGAAAGCCACCTCGCAGATACAAAGAATTTCCTTCCCTCCTTCAAAATTTATTGCCAGGCCGGCCCCGATATTTTGCCAGGCACAGAGGACAAAACGAAGAACGACACAGAGGCTGCGCCTTAGCTCTGAGAGTTGCAGTATAGTGTCGGGCGTACCCTGAGCACTGGGCACACGGGAGGAGCCCTGGCCTCCGCTCAGCAGTCTCTGCCCGTTTTCTGTGTCTGCTTAGATGCTTTGCTGGGTTTCCATTCGGGCTCACTGTCAACTCAGTCCTTCTCTTCACTCTGGATCCTGTTGTCATCCTGAGGAACATCAATCCATACAGGCAAGTGGAGGCCCAGCTTCCTCCTATCTGTGCTACTCAGCCCAGGTGCAGTCCACACTTGCGACTTTAAACCCATTAACACCCCATTCTCTGACCACATCCTCCCTCTCTGGGAGGTCTCCGTGTTTTTACCTCCCCTGGTTTACTTTCCAAGCCAGACCATAGGATCTATCACTTAAACCTACGGTGACCATACAACTGAGGCTGTAAAGCAACTAAACATAATTAATGAGCATCATCAGACCCAGCTAAGAAAGCCAGGATTCAATTCCCTATGTTGCCTACAATCTGAAGGGTCTCACCTTTCTCTCTTCCTTTCGGCACTGGCACCCAGTGAAATCCGTGGTGGATTTCAGCTCACTCACCAGTGACAGAAGTGAGCAGGTCTTTGTGTCACCTGCCCTCATGCTGCACACCCCTCATCAGCCCCACTCTGTCTCCCACTTCATCCAACAGTTCCTTCGGAACTTTACTGCTTGTGCTTTTCAGCTGTCACTTGTTTGGTCTCTCCCCAACTCCTCTGTGGGGAGTCGTGGCTAACAGCTGTGCTTTAGGCAGGGAGGTCATGTCCAGGCACCCCCCTCCTCGCTCAGGGGTCAGCTTGCTCATGAGCTGCAGGCTAGGGGGTAGCACATGACCCAAACCAGGTGACCAGTGTCCCTCCCAGAACCCCCTGCCAGGGCTGTGCCTTTGCCCATGTGGCATTACCACTCTTCTTTCGGCCTAAATATCTCTGATTCATCTGCTATAACTCAGCCCAGACGATCATCCCTCCAGGAAGCTTTAGTCCTCCCTGACACGTCCTATCCTACTTACCAGTTTTCTGTAATCATCTGTTTACTTGTCAATCTCTTCCAGCAGATTCAGTGCGGTGGTACTACTCTGTTTTTCCATAACAAATACTCAATACAGAGTCAATCAATTCCTACCAAGGGTGTGACAGGAAGGAGCTTTATCCTATCTGAGCTTTGTCTCCTCTTTATGTGGATTGTCCTAGCCTGGGCTGACTCAGTTTCTCTCACTCTCCTTTGTTGTGCTTCACCATTTATCTGTCCTCTGAGCTGTACTTCCTCTTTGCCCAGCTGTCTTCTGCCGGCAGGTCTCAGTTCGCATGCTTGTCTAGGAACCACTATCTGGCTGCTCAGTCACTGCACGAACAGCATCACCAGGCACCTTGCAGCCTGGCTGGTCCCTCTGGTCACAGTGGCCACCATGCATCTTGCACCTGACTGTCCAGGTCGAATGTGCACACAGTGCGACTCTTTCTCTGCTTGAGGCTCTGGGTAGGCAGGGCATGATTTCCCATCAGAATGGAGGTGGGACGTTAACCACTCCGGCCCCTACTGCCACCTCAGAAACAAACCAACCCCCTCTGGGGAGGCTTTGCTGCTCCACACTTCACAGTCATCCCTTTTGATAGATGACTGGACAGGAATCAAAGACAATTTAAGTTCTGGTCCCAGGCCTCCCAATACTTTTCACCTTTTAATATCCTCTTATCCTTAGAGAGGTGGGTTACATAAACTCTTTAATGCCAGATCCACATCTTGTTCATCTTTGTACTGTCTCCTGCCCCTGGCATTGCACTCTGTGTAAAATCAGAGCCTCAAAAGATGTCCATTGTGACAAAATGGAAAGGTGATGGCACTCGTTCTGAGACTCGTAAGCCATCACTGTGTTATTCAGAAGCTCTGTAGCATGTTTGTTTTCTGGGTAGATCTAACCTACAGCCCTTGTTCCTTCTCTCTAGTGACAATAACAAATCTCTATCTGAAGTGTGAAGCTGCCCAGCCCTGACGTGGCCCCTGACATCTGGTGAGACCAGTGTGTCATGCTCATGGGCAATCCTAAGTGGTCGGGTCTGAAACAAAGTGGGCTTCATTCCCTAGTATCCTGGACGAGTACAGCGATTAGCACAGGCTCCATCCTGAGGGTCCAGCTAAACCCCCACACCTAATTCTTAGAGGACATTTATGGAAGAGCAGGATGAAGAAGGAGAGGGTGGAACAAAGAGGGCAGCTCTCTTCTCTGCCTGCCTTCTCTTCTCCATGTTCTCCTGGTTTTCTTTCTCAGGCTCCTCAGCATCTGGAGGTTGGCAGCCCCAGACCTCTATCCCAAGCTCCCTTTCTTCTCTGCCTACACAGGTTCCTTGGTGGCCTCAGACTTACGGTTTCAAATCTACATGCCACCATTCCCAAATATTAGGTCCAGCTCTGATCTCCCCCAATCTCCAGACTCCTTTATTCTAGTGGCTAAGTGACCTCATCATGGGGAGATATAAGTGTCCCCAAAAGACTTGGAATTAAGCCCCGCAAACTATAGGTGAAACTGAAGTAGGATTTAAGGTCTCTGAGACCAAACACTGCTGTAATATCTAAGCCTATATTCCTAGGACTTTGCCTTTTTTTTTTTTTTAGATTTAATTTATTTATTCATGAGAGAGACCGAGAGAGAGAGGCAGAAGCATAGGAAGAGGGAGAAGCAGGCTCCTCGAGGGGAGCTCAATGTGGAACTTGATCCCAGGACCCTGTGATTGTGACCTGAGCTGAGGCAGACACTCAACCACTGAGCCACCCAGGCGTCCCTTCCTAGGACTTTGGGTAGTACCTGGTGCTCAAGAAATATTTGTTGAGTGAAAGATTTCTTAACTGTAGGACTTCTTAAAACTTTTCATATGATATTGGGCAATATAAACACTTGAGAGTAATATTATCTATAATCATGTGACAGCTTTCTTAAGGTGCACCTCCAGGGACCAGTGTCCTAATGGAAAACATACCCTCAGAAGGTTCGACTGTGTTTTCCCCTGTTGTATAGCCTGGTCAAAATTCCCTCTGTATAGGTGGTTCAAAATTCAATGATGTCACCCACCAGCAGTTCTTTCTATCTTGATGATATCACAATCCTATAAAATGGCTTGAGGATAAAACCTTGTGAGAGGCTATCCTAAGTAATACATGGAACACAGATGGCACCTCATCTGGTAGGGTGCTGGTGGTTTTCATTGGTAGATGAAAGTTCAGTTTAGGTTTACAGCATTTAATGATGATTGTCATTGTGATGAGTTAGTTGAAAGATAAAAATAAGAATTACATTGCAGTAATAAATAAAATGCAAAAGTGCAACAAATAAAATATTAATTGTAGTTACCATCAAACCTGCATAACTGCAAAATGCTTTTTGGTTAGCTGATCAGGGTAAACAAGAAGTTTTAAAGTTGATAGTTTTAAATGTAACTGTATTGTTTGCAGAGATAGAGTGCCAGGATGCTAGCTGTTCTGAGACAAGGAAGAGGAGGTTCTGATGCTGAGCCACTCACGGAGGCTAAGAACTTAAAATATCAATAAAAACAACAAAACAGAACTTCCAGATTCCAAATAGCAAACACTGGCTCAACATTAAACAGTCCAAATGAGCAGTAACTGAAATCCATGCCCGTCTGGTGAACTCAGAGGCACTCAGGATACATTGAACCGGGCTTTTCAGGGACTGTGAATCCCCAGTGCAGAAGTAACCCTTAGGTTCACGGAGGTGATCTGTAACAGGGAAAACTTGCATTCTGATAATATTTTACAATCCACCAAATATTTCCATTTAACCTTTGACATACCTGCTGAGCTATTTCTCAAAGAACAGTATGACAAGCTGGGCCCTCTCATTTCAGGGCCGGTTCCTCTAGTAAGTTTTCCAGTCTGAGGGTAAGCATGTGCAGGAGGGGAGCTTGGAGGGGTGACATCCTGAAGATGGGAGCAGGTGGCGATGTGTGTGAATGGGGATTAAACTTTGTGATCAGTATGTTGCAGCAGCAGAGAATAAAAGGACTAACTTTGAAGGTAGAAAAATCTGGGTCTGAATTCTGACACTGCCACTTAGTAACTATGTGACCTCCTTAAGCCTCAATTTCTTACTTTATGAGATTGAGATACCTCTACTTGCCTCAGAAGGTTGTTGTAAGGATTAAACTGCTAGGGACATAATTGGTTAACAATAAATATTTACTGAGTGAGTGCTGAATGCACAAAGACTATTTAGAATGTCCCCGTATACAGTGGTATGCTGGCAAATGTTAATAACCAGCTCTGCCTCCCCTTTTCTCACCACCCCAAAAGCCCTATCTTATAGCACTTGCCTATTTCTGGGGTGTGAAGACTCCCACCACAGCTGATTTCAAGCTACTGAAGTGACATCACTGAATGAGGAGTGGGGACGAGGGACGCATAAGTATCTCTCATGAGCCAAAATGAACCAACTCCGACAGAGGTTTCACCTTTTGTAATTATTAGCAATTAATCTGAGGAAATTAGGATATATGGCAGTTATGACATCTCTTAAGCTATTTTCTCTGAGCTACCACATTGAGAAAGACATTGACACACTGTTACTTCAGAAATGGAGAACACTCATTTCAAGGACCAGATCAGCCAGCCCTTCAATTTTATCTTATCTAAAAGGCAAATTATGCTTATTGTTGCAAAGCTTTAAAAGTTTAAAAGCTTTGGCAGCAGAGCTCTGAAACCATGTATTGCTCCGTGAAGCTATTCCTGTTTCTCTATAAAATGCAATGTGACCCTGATTTCCCAGAATAGATTGTGTTGCTTAATACTGAAAGAAAGAGAAAAAGAGATGACTTAAAGAATGTCTGAACTTCCAAAGTGTGGTGAAAATTACAAATCTAAACACAAACATTCTAAAAAATATAATCTATTTGAGTGCCAAGAGCTATATTTTGGGGGTTAAAGAATTAACAGTATGTAAGTCAATTTTGTTTTTTTTTAAGATGCTCCTGAATATGTAAGTTGCTGTTGCTTTTTTTTCTTCTCTTTCCTTCATTCCCCAAAACTCTCCCTTAAGTGACTTTTTATAAAAAAAAAAAAAAAAATGAAATATAGGGCAGCCTGGGTGGCTTGGTGGTTTGGTGCCGCCTTCAGCTCAGGGCCTAATCCTGGAGACCCGGGATCGAGTACCACGTCGGGTTCCCTGCATGGAATCTGCTTTTCCCTCTGCCTGTGTCTCTGCCTCTCTCTCTCTCTCTCTCTCTCTCTCTCCTCTCTCTCTCTCTCTGTCTCTCAGGAATAAATAAATAAAATCTTTTTTAAAAATTGAAATATATATTTTATTATATTTATCAAATAGTTTGATGCCTCATCTTCTGATTTAAATTTTCTTCCCTTTGGGATCAGTTGCTTAAATGTTAAAATAAAGTGACAATTCCCTAAAGCTATCAAATTGGATAAAAATGTTGCCTCTTTCCTTTGAAATTCTTTACTATATCTAGTAACAGTGATAGCTGCATGGCATAATGCTGGTAAATTTTATTAAGTAATAAAATCATGGACAAGAACCAAGTTCATAGACAACTCCACTATTTGGGATGAATTAGGGGGCAATCTTCTGGGTAAATCAATTTAAATTTCTTTCTATGACCTCTGAAATTATAGTCTTTGCTCCTTCCATTTGCAGTTTGTTTGTCAAATTCCTACTACGTACCAAGCACTGGGCATGAAAATATAAGATGATGTCCTCAAGGAACCAACACTCCAGCCAGATCAGCCGAGTTCTGGAGCAGCTGATGTGTCTCTACCATCTGTTCTTTGAGAGTCCAGGATGGTAAGTGATTAATTTTCTTGGGTTGGATAACAAGCACACAGGAGAAATTGTATGTGCTGTTTCTGCTTGCCTTCAAACTCTTATCCTCACTCACAAAATAACCTGAATATTTTAAGTGAAAAACCAAAGCAAGAGCTCTAATAGCCTAACATGAGTTTAAAATCTAGAATGCCGGGCATCCCTGGGTGACTCAGCGGTTTAGCACCTGCCTTCGGCCCAGGGTGTGATCCTGGAGCCCCGGGATCGAGTCCCACATCAGGCTCCCTATATGGAGCCTGCTTCTCCCTCTGCCTGTGTCTCTGCCTCTGTGTGTGTGTCTCTCATGAATAAATAAAATATTTAAAAATAAAAATAAAATAAAATCTAGAATGCCTAACAACTCCCTTTCTTAACCTTAGTGTGATATTTTTCTTCTATAAAATTATCTTTGCTTAATGAAGAGAAAAAATAATGTTTGAAATGGTTCCAGGCAACCTCCAAACCTCATTTTATCCATTTTATTTGATACTTTTCCCACACCAGTGTTTTCCAAAATAACGAATTTCCCTGTGCTTTAAATTTCACACTTATTTTCTTGCTTTATGAAGGTCCCACAATACAGTGGGAGTCAGAAGCCATATCACAAATCCTGGCTTTTATGTTTACTTACTGCTCATCCCAGGGAAAGTTATTTAATCTTTCTGAGACTCAGCTTTCTCTTTTATAAAATGAGGATATCTACCATATGGCTTGTGATGCAGATTAAGTAAAATAATGAATATAAACTACCTGATACAGTAAGTGCTCAGAACAACACATGACAATAATGATAACTGTCACTTATTGTAATTGCAAAAACAATAATGCACTTAAATGCCTTAAAAGTTCATCATATCAGAAGAAAATACTACAAAAATAAAGTAACTCACAAAATTGATAGTGAATTCTTGAAAAAGGAATTGACATGAATTTTGCCACAAAACATAACATGATCATTTGGAAAGGAGAATTGATGCAGCCAGTCGTTTGGTGATCTCTGCTGCCTCAAACGTTTTCTCTACAAGAAGAAGACTCAGGCAGCCATTTAAATACAGTCCATCAGGTGTCCCCAGTTAGTCTAGCATCCCTACTGGTGAGCAACTGGAACTAATGCCAGGAGCAGCTCCTTAAATCCGCTTCAAGTGTCACCTAACCTATCACTCAGTTCTGTTGATTCTACCTCCTTATGATTCCCTAGGTCTCTCTCCCTCTCAGCTCATCCCCTGGATTACTACTGCAGCTTCATAAATGAATTAGCTGATAGTGATGCCTCCAATTCAGATTAATTATTTTTTTGAGAGACTATTTTTTTTCACACCAAATGCTGTATCATTTACCTCCCATTAACTCATTTAACTCAATCTTTGTGATCTATGATATCATTTATTGCTCACTTATAGTTTTTGGAGTCAGATAATCAGAGATTATGTTTTGACCCTGCCACATTCTATCTGTGTGACCTAGTGTCTTAATTTCTTGAAGATTGTTTCCTAATCTTTAAAATAATACTTCTTTCCCTCCCAGAGCTGTTACAGTGACAGCACCCAAGCCCTCACTTACATTAGGTTAGCACTCAGCAAATGTTAATATTGCTGTTATCTATCACATAAATGTTCAGAAACATATAGGATTCTTAGAGTCACTATCTTATAGTCACTGTCACCTATCAATGTCAACATTTACAAATTAACCCTAGCAAAATGAACTATAATCTTAAACATTTTGACTGATATCTAGTATATAAAGAATTAAAGCACCCTGAGAATTGAAAACATTCTGGAGTACTTGTTTACTTAAAGCTTTAGGAAGTGTTAAGAACAAACAACAGGGGATCCCTGGGTGGCTCAGCGGTTTAGCGCCTGCCTTTGGCCCAGGGCGCAATCCGGAGTCCCGGGATCGAGTCCCACATCAGGCTCCCGGTGCATGGAGCCTGCTTCTCCCTCTGCCTGTGTCTCTGCCTCTCTCTCCTCTCTCTATGACTATCATGAATAAATAATAAAAAAAATTAAAAACAAACAAACAACAAATAGGATAAATCTTGTATAATGAACTCTGAGAATCCACAAGTAAAAATTTCTCAAAGGCGTAAGAGGAAAAATCAAACAGACTACAAGATCCAAATGGAATGCACTGAAAAATAGCCAGAGGACTTTGGAAAAACAGAGGTATATTTTAAAATGGAAGGAAGAGAGAGAAGCCTTAGAACTAATCCTAGGGTTTCAAACTCTATGGTCTATATGGCCAGATGAAGAACATAGCAAGTGAAGCCTGCTCAATAAAAATCAGGAAGGCCATTCAGCCCTGGCCTCTTGTCCCCATGGGGGATTAAGGGCACAGGTTGCCTCCTCCCATCCCAAGTCCAGCAATTTGTATGGTTTTAATCTGAAAATTTTCTGACATGTTAGTGTATTTAGTGAGATGAATTTTTAAAACACATTACATTTTAAAGTAAATAAAGGTGTGAAAGCCCAACAAATATTATGAACAAATACCTCTTTTATAATAACAGATTTACTACAAAGTCTTGAAGGAACTTTGTTATAGATTTAGTCATCAAAAGAGGAAAGCAAAGAGACAAAAGTAACATCTGACCCCTACTATGTGCCTTCTATTTAAAACTCTCATTTGAGTCTTACAATTTGTTAAGGAGGAAATGTTATCATTCTCTAGATGAAGCAACTGAGCCCAAGAATAGAGATCTTGTTTTTGGCCACACACCTAGGAAATGGGAAGGGCAAAGTAGGATTCATATTTCGAGCTACCTAAACTCAAAACTCCACCTTTGCTCTCGCGGCTATTAGAATGAACCTTCATACATTCAAGAATAAGGAATAGCATTTTTTGAGGAGCCATTCACTGCTAAGTTCTGAACAGTTTTGCACAGAAGCCATACCTCTTATGAGGTGTGCTCCCAGACAGACATGACAGCATGCCATGTAGCCACTTGACAGGAGACTTGGCTCAAGGGCTGCCCCAAGGCCTTGCTCAATCTATCTCAGATTGTATGGTAGACTAGGATGCTTCCACTCTTTTTTCTCTCTGCTTCACCAGGGTAGACTTGAATTGCAGTCTGAAGGTTCTTCCAGCCTTTTCTGGCTCCCTCCCATCTTTTCACACACGTGTTTCCCCTAATAAAAACATAAGTGTCTGCTTTCTGGACACTGACTACCTCAATTACCAAAAGTCCCCAGAGACCCTAAACTTGCCTGGGGAAACCTGACTTGGTCATGAGGAAACCCTCAAGAAACACACCAATCTGCATGAGAAAGGACATCTATCCAATAATGATTCTTTCTTTGAAAACTGGTATTTTTCTAGAAACTCTCCTATCAATCCTGACATCCCAAGAATGTGTTAAAGGAGGTGTATGTGACAACACCACCACCAACATCTAGGAACAGGTAACAGTCCAGCCCCTGGTAACAGCCACTTCTGCACAACTCACCTGGTCCCGCTGTTTGATCCGTTTGTAAATATACTCAGCAAATGGTTTGCGAGGAATAAACTTCCCATCCCCTGCCGTTACATTGAAAACTCCAGCTTCATACACCACTTTTCCTCTGGAAATAGTCACAACGGGCACCCCATGGCAAACCATGCCCTCGAAGATGTTGAAGTTAACAGCCTGATGATGAGTTTTTGCCGAAATAGTCCTGTTTATAAAAACAAAGACCCCCCAGATCATCACCAGTTCATCTGTCAAATATGAAATATTAAAAGAATGACTTTAGAAGAAAATTTAGCAACTCTATTAAGCCATATTAAGCTTTATCATTTGAACAAGCGACTTTAAGAATAGAACATAGCATTAACATTTCATTACAAAGTAATTACATTTTCCGAGAGAAAAACCCAATAGATCAGTTCTTACGGTGATTAATGAGGATGAAGTGGGTGAAAGGAAGGTATTGTCTCTCACATTTACATTTTTAAATTAATTTTTACAACATGTATAAGTCTGATGAACTGACCCAGTCCCCAGCTCTACAGAATTTTAACATTTTGCAGATGCAAAAGGCTTCTTCTTTACCTCTCACCCAAATCCCATTCTTGTCCCTCCCTTCCCAAAGGGAATCCCTAACTGGTAGTTATCAGATTGAATTTGGTAGTTATCAAGGAGAATTGTATCTTGAATTTCTTTTTTTTTTAATTTTTTTTTTAATTTTCATTTATTTATGATAGTCACAGAGAGAGAGAGAGAGAGAGAGGCAGAGACACAGGCAGAGGGAGAAGCAGGCTCCATGCACCGGGAGCCTGATGTGGGATTCGATCCCGGGTCTCCAGGATCGCGTCCTGGGCCAAAGGCAGGCGCCAAACCGCTGCGCCACCCAGGGATCCCTTGAATTTCTTTCCCTTGTCTGTAGTGAAACTGAAAACATAAGGATAATAAAGTAACAAAATATGTTAGAATATAATCTCTTAGCAGGGTCTATGTCATCCATTTGTATATTCATCATCATTCTCAGGAGTTTATTAATACTTTCGATCTTACACAATATGATCAATGACTTCCAGGCTACTTGGAAATGTTGGATGTCTTCTTGCCCCAAATCTCATTTAGTGGAAAGAGGTGGGGGGGAAGAGATCTGGCAGCTGTGAATAATACGAGCATAATCTTGAATTCTGGTAGAAGTTTCTACATGCCCTCTTAGGAATGGACGGAAGAGAAGTACTTTGCTAAACATGCTAAGGCTGAGTTCAAGGAAGAGCCGCCCAAGGCCCCCCAACCCTGATCTGGAAGGATGGAGCTAGGGATTCAGGCTTTTGTGTGCTGCCATCCTAGAAATGGATGAGACAATGCTGGTCTGAATCATGGGTCCAGAATCCTACACCCAAGTACTCACTTGGTATCCAACCCTAACATGTCCAAACAGAATTCTTGATTTTCAATGCCTCCTACAACTCCCCCACTTGTTCCTCCCTTGAGCTATCATCAGGCCTATTGATTGGTTCTATCTCCAAAATAATAATAATAATAATAATAATAATAATAATAATAATAAATCCCAAACCTGCCCACCTCTGTTGCTCTCCATCATTCCCACTGGAGTCCATGCCACCATCATCTGTCATGTGAGTGACCCCAACACTTCATACTGGCCTCTTTGTTTCCCCTCTTACCTTCTTATACTCTTCACCACTGTCCACAAAGAGAGGCCTTAGGAACCAACTTAATGATACCAAGAAAAGTTGCAAAGGGGCACCTGGGTGGCACAATTGATTAAGCATCCAGCTCTTGGTTTCTGCTTAGGTTGTGATCTCAGGGTTGTGAGATCGAGTGCTCTGTGCTCAGTGCAGTCTGCTTAAGACTCTCTCTCCCTCTCTTTTCCCCTGCTCCCCCCTTGAATAAATAAATGAATAGTAATAAAAAAAACACCCAAAAAGCAAAAACAAAGAAAAGTTAAAAAGATAAAAAGAAGAAGAGGTAGTTACAAATACAGCAACAATAATTTCAAACACTAAAGAGGAGGGAAGGCTACTAATCTAATTGTAAGTAATGTCACTAAAGTAGGAAAATGAATAAAATATTTAAAGGGTTACTAAGAATAAAATGAGTAATGATGAGTTATGGGTTGGTGATGAGAGATATAAACTCAAAGAAAATAAATCAAAGGAACAAATAGAGGAGCTTCAAACTTGCAGGTTAAAGTGAGTTTTTCTGACCACCACAGTCTCTTTCTCATATTTCCATGGTCTGGCACTGCTACTTTCCTACCTATCACAGTTACACACTCTGGGGTTTGTTTTGTAAAAATGTAACATAAACATGACTGGATGGATATATCAACCACTAGATAGAGAAAGAAAAATGCATAAAAAATTCATGCTGAAGTGGTTACTAAATACAAGAATGGGAGGCAAATAAGGGGAAACCCTAAATCATAAAATTCTATTTTACTGATGGGAAGTTAACAATTAATTACTGATCCTCTTAGGGAAATAATCTAACAGAAGAAATAAGCTCTATACACTAAGACTGTCATCACAATATTGCCTAAACTATTTAAAATTCAAAGCATAACAATTTCCTAATGATTATGCAATGGAATATCGGGCATCTCTGAAAGAATTAAGAATTAAAAATATGCCGAGGAGGCAAAGAAAATGAAAAATGCATAATAATACATGTAAAAACATACGAAGTATGTATATCTACAAGGAAAATATATATGCAGGTGGACAAAAGCAAGAGGAAATATACAAAGTAAAGTGTTTTTGTGGGCTCGGAATAACTGAATATGCAAACAAGAACAAATATGAAAGCTAAAGGTCTGTTACAGCGAAATGTCAAATCAAGTTTCTCTGCCTCTGCCAAATAAAGGTCATGACCTTGACTTTCTCAGCCTTGGGAGTGCAAGAGAAAGACGACAATTAGGCAACATCTAAGTGATTCTTTATAATAAGGCATTATGTAAATGAGTTCCAATTAGCACAAAATGTAAAATCTAGGCAGTATCACCAGCAGCAAACAGAATGTGCTTCTACTTTACCATTGAAGGTGTCTGGCAGGGTGCCACTCGTCACCCAACCTTTGCCTTCCAGCCACAGCTGCAGTCCTCCACTTCTGTAGGAGCTTCCACACTTCCGGATTTTGGTGCATGCAGTTTTCTTCACTCCAAATACCCTTCTCCCTGCTCCCATCCACCTTCCCTAAGACGCCACTCAAGAGTCCTAGTGCCACATTCATTACAACTCAATAAAGCTGGGGGTGGGGGGGGGGGTTAAGGAAGAGACTCCTGACCTTGAGAAGTTGACCCTGATGATTCCAGGCAAAGCTGAGCCTTTCTTCTGTGGCCTAGCACTACCTGAATGCTAAATCATCTACCAAACTCTTGACAAGCCCCTCTTTTCCTACTTGGTGCACACTTTAGGACTGAAATCATGTTGCTTTACCCCCAGCACACAGTAGGTATGTAATAAATAGGTAGGAAATGAACAAAAAGAATCACACGATTTTCCTTCTGTATGTTTTATTTCCTGCCTTCACTGTCCTACAGGACGTGACTGGGTTTTGCAATAGGGCACCAAATTAAATGAGAGGCAAACATCTAATCCCAGAGTTCCATTGTATACTTAACATTTCTGGTGAGCTGTACACGCTCATTACTAATACAGACATACATCAATAAATAAATTGTTATAAGTATCATTCTTAATTGCATCTTATTAAGTTATATGAACTGCTTGCTCATCAATACCTAGCAATATTTAGCAATGCCAATTGTATCAACACTAATAAGTACACAGGGAAGTATTATTACCCCATGTCCCTGCTGATAATGCTGAAATAAAGCTGTGTGAGAGCTTGCCCAAGGGTCACACAGTTTGGTTATCAATCAACCTCTGAGAGGTCAGAATAACTTTCACTGGAGAATCCTGAATATATGCAACCCCACCATAAGAAAAAATATTTTGGTACATTTCAACATTTAATTGTTTTAAATAAAAAAAACAAGATAGTATCATCATGAGATTTCTAAAATTATTACAAAATGTATTTAAAATCTATTCATTACTAGTGCAGGGTGGGACATGTGGTCCATTAATGGAATGAACGCAAGTTCAAAGTCACACAATTGCCTTTGTAAGGATACCTGTTGTTCCTTTGAACACATTCCCTTAAAGGCAGAGGCCTTCAGTTAAGACAGAAGCCAAGAACATGCCTTCTACCCTCCTTTGCAGCGGGGGCCCAGTTATGGAATCCGGCCTCCTCCAAAATAGTGCCTCACACGAGCCTTTGATGGCAAGCCGGTGACTCTGGATGCAGGTGTCACAGGAATCCATGTTGGTGAAGATGCAGATGGAGAAATGGTGTTTTTCAGGCCCGCTGTGACAGAAGGTTACCGGTGGGGCCCAGCCTGGCTCCCGAAGCCACCTATGGTAACTGTGCCTGGGGGAAGCACTGAAGTTCTCCGTTGCCCTGGAGGGCATTGGTCGTGGCTGTAGAGCCTCTCAGCCTGGTCCTCTGGTCCTTCTAGAGATTCTCTGAGCTACCCAGTGCCCTTTAATACATCTCTCTTCTGTTTAACCACCTAGAATAGATCTCTCTTGGTTGATACATCTTTTTCTTTCAATATTTGCAGTGTGTCTCTGGATGTTTAGAAAAATCTTCTGTGATTATCTCAGGAGTATAAAATGGAGGCCTTTCTTGAGCATGAAGCCTGAGCCCAACTGCTCTCCAGGCCTTGTCCCTATGACGGGTCCTGAGCAGAGGTGAGCATTAAGCATTGTCCCTTCACTCTCCGCGTCGGGACACTGTCATGTAGGACACAGGAGTGGATGCATCTTTCTCAGAACTTCATGGAAAAATGATGAAACATCCCCCAGGTTTTCATAAGTTGCTCACAGGGGCTTCCTCAGATGCAGCACAGGCCCAGGCATGAAGGATAAAGTCAGGCTCCTCTAACCTCCCCTGCAGAGTTGGTGGGTCTCATGTCACCTGCTGAGCTGGCAGTGCTTGGGACATTGAGAAACCATTTTGGAAGAAAGCAAGATCATGAGTACCCAGATTCTGACTAAAAGAGAGATTGAGTCCACGGGTCATACGTCATCATCATAAGGTTTAGTAACATTGTGAGATAAATCGGAGCAGATGTCATGGAGCTTTGCAGTGCATTTTGGTTCTGAAATGGGCCCCACACATAATTCCATCCTGAGAAATGCAGGGTAGCAACAACTGTAGTTTTCTCCCTTGGCTTTCATTCTCCCTTTGTCTGGTGTCAGAACCCCAATTTTTCTTTAAGACATTTTACTTCCCCATTGGAGGATAATTGGGTAAGACAGGCATGGTGCCATGTTCTTACCTAACTAAGGGATGGGCGATTACCTTTGTTTCCTAGCAATCTGAATCACTGGCAGAGTGAAAAAAATTTAAAAATGATTGGCATGTGCATTCCTGAATGCAAACCAATCCCTGCAGCAGGCTGCCCAGGACTGCCCTGGGCTCCACCCTTCCCAAGCTTGCAGCACTGACTGTTCCTTTGGTCTGTGAGCTCCCCATAGCCTTCCCATAGAGTGTATTTTCGCTTAAGTGAGAGCAGGTTGGTTGATATTGTTTGCAGTGGAAGGTCCTGACTGATAAAAACTTTGTCCCTTAGAGAGCAATCCCTTAATGAAGAGCCCATGGATAATAACTCTGAGGCAAGGTTCTAAAGTTCTGTGATTCAATAGGAACCTATGTTCAACCAGATGTGTCTGCAGCACAGATGCAAATGTGGGGCAATGCTCTGATTCCAGTTGTAAGCCAAACCGAAGAGCTGCGAGATTCATTACCAAATATTTTTCAAATTTAACAATGTGCAAGGTAGCTCAGGAGAGTAGCATTTTAAGACTCCCTTCCCTCTAATTAATGATGGTTAAGCCGGCCTGTCCCGGTGGTGACAGGAAAGATAGGAATGATCAAAGCCTACCCAGCAGTTTAGGGAGCCTGAGGTTCCTGGGCCATTGCCTCTTCATTAGCAGATTCATAGCAAGGGTGCTCTCAGCGGTCACTCTGCCCCAAGGGAAAGGCTGCTCTTTGTTAAGGTTGCTTTGAGCCTGTATCAAAGGGCACATCTCTCTGCAGAGGGTGTCAAGGTTGTCTTGCTGAATCCCAATTATACACATCTTCAAGGCTTAAGCTGATAGGGCAGCAGAAGCCCTGAAGATAACATTAAGCTATTTTCCAACTTAGCCAATAACTTTGATAGCACTCACATCACAGCTGCAGAAAAACATTCTGTTCCTTTGCAAATAGCTTTCTATCAAAGAGCCGTGTGCTCTTCTAGATGAGAAAGTCACTGAAGCAAAGCCTGCAGGAGACTGCAACATCATCTATGTGCATTCGGAGAGAACACTGTAGAGAGCAAGAGGATTTCTGAGAGCAACGTGCATCTTCTTGACCCCAGAGAAATAACTTGTTTAGGTATTTAGTTATATTTTCTCCAACTTGGCCACTCTGGTCATAGCACAGGTGGAGTCCTATCACATTGCCATGAGAACCCAAAAAAGTCTTAAAAAATCATGTCAGGTCTGTTAGTGGTTTCTTTAAAACTATACCTCATCTGTCTGCATTGGGTTATAGGACTCCTTATATATTCACAGGAAAGAATAATCACCATGAAATCTTCCCAACACTATGGAGTAGGGGCTATTCTTATTCTCATGCAATAAATGAGGATGAGACACATGGTAGTTTATAACTCACCCCACATTGCACAGTTCCTGTAGGTCAGGTGAGATAGGAGGTTGGGGTCTTAAACCCTAGACAATGCTGTCCTTGAAAGCTCTATGGGACAGCCTTCAACCAACGAAAGCATTCTTCATCCACTGGAAAACAAATGGGAAGTAGCTCAGCCCATAATTTCCAATGTTTCCTAGTTTGTTTTCTATTTAGCAATAAGTGATTTAAGTATGCTCTTAGAAATTTCTTGAACCAAAATTGACCAGTCATTCACAATGTGATCACGATGGAAGATACTTTTTTTGACATGAGTTCCAACTATTCCAAACTACCTCTTCTGTCAATTTCTTGGACCTGACAAGTTATATAAATGGGGGGCATAGCAGCCACATCTCTGGAAACACTAAATGGTGCTACTTCAAGTACATTGTCATTATTAAGCAAAATTGCTGCTCACTGCACCCATCAATCTTCCACCCTGTTTTCAGACTTTTCCACCTGCCTCCCACAGAAGAGAAAATGGGAATTGCTTCAGCCACATTAGTAAATCTAAGTTGGACAATAACTCGGAATTCTATTGGTGCTCAAGGCATAACGAGACATTTAATGCAGGTTCATAAAAATGCTTCCCAACGCTGACTTAAAGAAATAAACTGATCAGGTAACCCTGCTATTTTTGTCCTTGAAGTTATAAAATACAGATCACGAATGGTGGTGTTGGTCATGGTTGGGTAAACTGAATTTCACAAGTTGACCTTGGAAGTAGGTATCATTCCTTCACTTCCCATGCCTCACACAGCACTGAGCAAACAGAAGGCATTTTATAGACATATTTGTTTATCTGAAAGTAACTTATTAGTAAATTTCTACATTATTACCTAACATAAATATTTCATGTTTTATATACTAGTTTTCAGACAGTGGAGAACTAAAAACGATTTAATGTCTTAAAGGAACAGGAATTAAATATGAATCAGCAAAAGCTAGCATGATTCTAGAATGTATATCCTATGAATATTGAACAGATAAGTGCATGTGGGTGAGGTATGAATATTAGCTTTTGCAAGGCCATTGGCCTAACATATTGGTCAGAGTTAAAAATAACTTGCTGGGGTGGTGTGTGGACTTGGTCCTGTAATTACATTGTCTCTGTGCTGGGAAGTGGCCTCGCCCTTGGCTGCTGACATTATCTGGCAGACTATGTATGGGCATAACTTGGGCAGAATAAACAAGATGTTGGTTTTCTACACAGGAATATGCTGGCTGATATTCACACAGTATCCCTCCTGAAAATTCAGACTAAGCCAGGTACTTAGGATGCTCAGCTCTAATGCCATATTTTAGGGAGAGAAAGGAATGCCTGGAATATAAAGAAAAGACAGTTGAGTTCTCTAAAGAGATGGAAAAAGAGAAGGCTGGGTACCAGAAATGTCTGGGGAACTTCTAAACTTACTTTTTTTTTTTTTTTTTTGAAAGGAAGATGACCTATTTTCCCTCCATCCCTACTGAGGGGAATAAAAAGAGGTAGTAAGCATAAACACTGGCAGATGTAATGTAGTTTGACACTGGAAAATCACTGCTTGACAACTGAGAGGTGCGTTAGTGAAGGAAAGACGCAAAGGCCAGGTGAGAGCGCAAGGAGCTCAGGCTGCTGGAGAAGCAGGTGACGCCAATGACACTGGGCTGCTGGGCCCCAGGGAGTTGGAAAGAATTCCTAGTCTGCAATCCAAGGAAGGGAGGCCTGGCCTCTAGAATTCCTGGGAAGGTGATGAGGCAAGCATAATGTTGCATGATTCTGTTCCCGAGTAATTTCATTTCCCAAGTCAGAAACTCCAAAATATTCAAAAAACCATTTTCTCATAATAACCATAACAAATATTTATGGAGTCTTTACTCTGATAGGCAATGACAGCATTATCTCCTTCAACTTTCACAGTAAGCCTGGGATGATTCGTATATAATGATTATTATCCCTATTTTATGGATGAGAAAACTGAGGCTGGAGAGTTAAAATTGCCTAAGACACAGCTCACATGTGGCAAAGCCAGATTTTTAACTTAGGTCTGTGAGTTCAAAGGCTTCCCCTTAATGATGAAAAGCAGTTCAGTTTAATCACAATGCTGGGTCACCAAGCTCTTTTGGAAGTTGCCTGAGAGGATCAGCAGATAATTATACAAAGAGCACGTACCAATACTGTGCTTCTCCATTTTTCCTACGGCTAGCAAGTTTTACCCAACCCTGACTGCTCGAGGACCATCACTCAACTTTGAATTGATGGAGCTGCTTATGATCCAGCTGTCTAAATGGAATTTTAGAATGTTCCAGACTTGAATGGTATTCAGTTGTGAATAACAATGTAAGCTTTTTAACCATTTCTTGATTTACTGTCTAAAGGCTGTGCTGTGAAAAAATACAGACCAAGAGCCAATGAGGTATGAAAGGCTTCCTCAGTCAGTGTCCGTGTATGAACTGGAGGTCCAGAATATCCAGCGGAGGACATCAATGTTCAGTGAGAAGAATCTTAATCTCCAAAACTCTAAATCAGGGGATGGAAAACTATAGCTTGCAGGTCAAATCAGATTCACAGCCTATTTCTGTAAATAAAGTTTTATTGGAACATAGGCTTGTTCATTCATTTGTGTGTTATCTATGGCTGCTTTTGTACTACAATGGCAGAGTTGAATAGTAGCAACAGTGACTCGCTGGCCCATAAAGCCTAAAATATTTACTATGTGGTCCTTTACAAAAGGAGTTTGCTGATCCCTGCTCTAAATGCCTCCAATGACAACAAAACAAAACAAAAATAAAACACCAAGCCCTTGAGAGACCTAAAACCATCACAAGGGAGAGCCCCAAAGGAAAAAAATTAAAGGCCAGGACAGAAAGAGAGAGAGAGAAGGAGGGGTAAAAACAACAACAAAAAAGAAATAGTTTTTTAAAAGTGCAAAGGAAGGCAAGAAAGATGTCTAAAAAGTTGTGGGGTCACAGGGAGACCGTTCCAGCAAGCTCTAGATTCCACCACTGCCCACTAAGCACCTACTATATTCCAGGTCCTTCCATGTGCATCTATCACCTCACTTAGCCTCTCAACAACCCACATTATGATTTCTGTTTACCATATGAGGAAGTGGAGACTGAGAGAGGAGTAACTTGCCTGAGAAGTGATTAGGCCAGAAATAAGACACAGGCAGCCTGACCCCCTCCCCCCCACCCTGTCTCAGGCCATCAGTGACCACCTCCCCACCTCCAACCCCAACCCCTGCTCAGAGGATGAAAGCAGTAGGTTCCTCTCATTAAACGTACTGAGCATTATCATTAAGATGTGTCAGAACCCTTAGAATTTTCATAGAAATTATCTGCCTTCCATCTGCGCAAGAACTTGGTGGCAGCTAACCGTCTAGTTCAGCTGTGGCGCGGGCTGCTGGCGCATCCACCCTGGGAAAATAGAGCCCTGGGAGCTCTGTCCGAGGGAGCAGCTCTGTCCGAGGGAGCAGCTCTGTCGGAGGGAGCAGCTCTGTCGGAGGGAGCAGCTCTGTCCAAGGGAGCAGCTCTGTCGGAGGGAGCAGCTCTGTCGGAGGGAGTAGCTCTGTCGGAGGGAGCAGCTCTGTCGGAGGGAGCAGCTCTGTCCAAGGGAGCAGCTCTGTCGGAGGGAGCAGCTCTGTCGGAGGGAGCAGCTCTGTCCAAGGGAGCAGCTCTGTCCGAGGGAGCAGAGCAGCCCCGGAGGCCCGTTAGCCAGACGGCTGTACAGTCCACACGTGACCCCCCCCCCCCCCCCAGGAGGCACTTGTTTCCAGGAAGCACCGTCACAGAGGGAGGCTCCAGGGCTCACGTCATCACTACGATGTCACCTCTGGGGTCGAGCAGGCAGGAGGCTCAAGGCCCAGGGTGCCAGGCGGTGTGGCGGAGAAGCTGGGGGCAGGGCGGCCGTTCCGGGGGCAGGGGCCGCCGCGCTCTGCCGCTGCAGGCACACGAAGCGCTGACCGAGCCCCCTGGGGCACACCGGCTCACAGTCCCCGCTGGTCAGAGAAGGGCACTGAAACGAACCAAGGATAAGCACCTGGCCCCAGGGCACACTGCCGTTCAGGGGAGAGGCCCGACCACGAGCCCAGGAGGCCTGACTCCAGAGACGGCCCTGCTGCGTGCCCCTTCCCTCCCTGCCCTTCGGGAGCCCGTACCCCGGTTAGAGATCAGACGCGAGTCAACAGGCCCGCCCTGAATCCCAGCTCTGCCCTTTCCAGCTGCGATTTGGGGCGAATGCCTAACCTCTCAGAACCTCCGTGTCTTGGCCTTGAAACAGAGAGCCCCCCCCACCCCCGTTGCAAATGGCCCCTATGCCTCCGGGGGGGGCAATGGAAGTGAAGCCGAAACTACTTTGCAGCTCCGATGATCTGCAGCCCGCTCTCGAGCGGTGCGCAGCCACCAGGGCTTCCGCGTGGCCTTCTCCTGCACCCTCCTTCAGCTGCTGGACTCCCAGGCCAGGTGGCATTCAGTCCTATGACCCCAGGCGACCCGCACACCACACCACCAAGCGCAGAGGCGACAAGGACAGGCACTGGTCCCACTCCATCTTCCCCACGGGGCCCAGCTTGTGCTATGGCTCCACCTTTTCCTTGCTCTTCTCGCTTTACCCCATCTTGCCCTCCCAACCGTCTGCCTCTGGACTTCAGATGCGAGAGCCAGACACAAAGACAGGAGCCTTGCAGACACTGCCCCAACCGGCTCCTACAGTTGTGGAGATCAATTATATATACACACATGTGCATGTGCATACATATCTATACCCATCTGCATATGGTTGTGCATATGCATATAGACACACATATGTATGCTTGTACACATGCGCAGATATGTGCATGTGTGTGTATATATGAGTATCTGTCTCTATATCGATCTCTGTATTTATTTATTTATTTATTTATTTATTTATTTATTATTATTTTTTTAAAGATTTTATTTATTCATGATAGTTACACAGAGAGAGACAGAGAGGCAGAGACACAGGCAGAGGGAGAAGCAGGCTCCATGCAGGGAGCCCGATGTGGGATTCGATCCCGGGTCTCCAGGATCGCGCCCCAGGCCAAAGGCAGGCGCCAAACCGCTGCGCCACCCAGGGATCCCGATCTCTGTATTTATATCTACCTGTATTCTCTGAGCCCTGACTGGTTGATCTTGGGTGGGACAGTTTCTTGCAGGGATCTCTTTTTCCTTATCTTTTGCCCTCCAAAAGCATTCACCTTTGACATTTTCACTTGCTCCTCTTACATTTACTAATAGCACCTCAGTGGCTAGGAGCCATGGCCAAATCACCAATGTGAACATGACGATGATAAATAATCACATTCAGTTGCAGCTTCTGTTTTACTGCATGCTTATATGTTAAACCGTACGCTAGCATCATTTCATACATTATTTTATGTAATCCTCCTCACAACCCAAAGGAAGAGGGCTGCTTTTAAATACCTATTTTACAAATGAGGAAATTGAGGCTCAAGGAAGCTGAGTAACTCACCTAATATCATACATCAAGAGTCAAATACTAAGTGCTTGACCACCGTATATTGTTTCCCACTAGAAGAGATCTATCCAGGACACTGGTCTTGAATAAAATGCACATTTATATGAAAATGTACACCTTCTTCTTCCAGAAGTACTAAAGCACTTTAAAAGGAAAACAAATTGTGAGGTATGATAATTAAGGATAAAAACAGAATAGAAAAACTGGAGAAAAGAATGTGGTACCAGGCCCCTGGGTGGATAGTGAATGTAAGTCTACACATGAGATTATACTCATCAGCATAAATTTCCATGCAAAACCTTTCTCCAAAAATAGGCCACCAAAGAATGAATCAATTTTACGGAATACCATCATGTTTTCTTTTAGTCTTTGTGTACAATTTATTCTCATAGGTGCCAGAGAACAACAAATGAGGGATGCAGGGACTCAGAGGTGCCATATATTTAGGAACTAATAATGCTCTCATATGAAAAACAAAACAACCTGGGCCTTTTATCATATTGCTGAAAGCCATGCTTGGGTTATTAAACTCTTCTTGTCTCTGGTTTATCACTTTAAATAAATGAGGTAAAAATTGCTAATGAGGCTTATACTATTACCATATAGAAAGTTAGGTGCTAAGAAATGAGTTTCATAAGTCCAGAATTGTGAGACCACTATTTCAAAGCTCTGACCTACCAGCTGTCTACATTTCTATTCACTTCTGGTTTGAGGCAAAAAAGGAAGTGAAATAAAGAAGTCATCTGGGTGGAACATTGTAGAAAACCCTTTTCCATCTAAGTGTTTATCTTATACTCATTCATTTAACATATATTTATTGATTACCAACATACCAATTAATTACCAATGATTACCAACACATATCTGTTGATTACCAATTTATTGATTGATTCCACATCATGCACTGTTCTAGGCCTTGGGGATGCAGTAGGGAATAAAACAGATAGAAATCCCTGCCTGAATGAAGCTCACACTACTGTCATGCCTGTTTCTGAATTTGCAAGGACCTGTTTGTTATAAACTTCATTCTAACTTATGAACAAGGCCAACTTTTTAATAACAATAATATATATATATAGTGCTTTACAGTTTCCATGAAACACTTTCATATAATGACAGCATTTATTCCTCAATAGAACTTTGGGGGAGTTTGTAAGAAATATGACAGACTATTTAAATAGAGAGACAAGCAATATAATGCTACCAAAAGAAAAAAGAACAAAGGGCATGAATAGATATTTCTCTACAAGAAAAAAAAAAACAATAACTAATAAACATTAAAAAGTATTCAATTTCCCTAGTGCTCAAATATATTGTGGCTGAAAGGAACAATTTTTACTTGCAAAAATAACAAAAAGAAAGGGGAAAAAAAGATTGTGTCAAGAAAGAAAGAAAGAAGAAAGAAAGAAAGAAAGAAAGAAAGAAAGAAAGAAAGAAAGAAAGAAAGAAAGGAAGGAAGGAAGGAAGGAAGGAAGGAAGGAAGGAAGGAAGGAAGGAAGGAAGGAAGGAAGGAAAACTGTAAAAGTTTTCCAAGTATATGAAACCTGGATAAAGGGCCTAAAACAAAATCATTATCTAGAGAGCCTTTCCTGGAGAAGTCAGACATCCAAAAATGTTCAACAGTCCTGTGCAACATGATGTCTAAGAGGCTTCTTACGCAAGTTACTGCTACAACTGTGCCTTGTTGACCTCCCAATTACATACTAAATGTGCAGAGGAGGATATATATATAAACAGGAGTGAAACTGTGATTGACAAAATAAACTGGAATTCTGGGGCTAATGTTGATTTCTCTAAGCCTTTGCCCCTCTAAGATCCCAAGTTCTAAAGGTCATTTACTTTGATACCTCTCTGCTAGTTTGTAAATCTCTCATGTCTTATCATTTTGTGTGATAATGATAATAATGACATTAATGTCTCTTTAAGTTTTACTCATATGCCAAGGCATCAGGTTGAAGGTATTATCTCCTTTCAACAACTCTCAGAGGTTGGTGTTATTACATATCTACATTTTACTGGCAGGAAACTGAGCCTCAGAGAGGTGAGGAACATGTCCAGGGTCACACAGATACTATTGGTACAGTTGGAATTTGAATGCAGTCAGTCCAGTTCTGTTCTAGATCTCATGCCCCTTAACCACTGGGCCACACACCCCAATCGACTACTTTTACACTAATTATGTGGAGTGTTTTTTTTTTTTTTTTTTTTTTTTTAATCAGTCCAATCAGGGCCTGAGTTACATTCAGGGAAGACATTCTCACTCAGCCTAGGGTACAATATATGGCACCCAGTTGGCACTCAGTAAATGCTTGGGTCATATATTAATAAAGCTGTAGTAGACTCCTCTACTACATCAATTTCCTATCTTTCACTAAGTTGTCAGGGAAGAGTTTTCCTTTTAGGGGGAAAAATACCATAAGCCAATTCCTCCCCACTGCTACCACTTTTGTTGCCATCATCTTGTATGAGGTCTTATCCCCTCAAGCCAGAGTCCACCAATGGCCTCCTGACCATTCTCTCAGACTCCAACCAGTCCTGCACAGTCATCACCCTAAAGTCCTGGGTCATCAAGCTTTCCCAGTTGATGAGCCTACATGCAAGACTGAAACTCTCAGATTCCAGGATGACCAGGTGGGGGGAGAGTTCGTCCGCTAGTCACCTGTGATCAAAAGTCCTGGTGTAGGCTCAGCTTGAAGGATTTGTTGGGATGTGGGACTTCCAGTGCTAAAACTGGGAAAGTTCTGGCCAAACCAAGACAAACTGATAATGTTACATTCTCCTCTTGGTCTCCAAATTCTCTTCACCATGACATGCCCTACAAATAACATCAGTTTCTACCTGTGCCAAGTAAAGATCAAGAAGCACAGATTCAGGTCAATTCAAACCCTCACTCAAAGCCATTCAATGGCACATGCTGCTTCAGAAAATCTATACTTAAACTAACACTCAGAGCCCTTGGCAGTTTGCCAGGACCAATCTTACCTTCAACTGCCTTCATCCTGACCCCTCTGCCCAGGCTCTCCGGCCCCTTGAATATATCTTTTCCATTCCGCCTTATTTGCCTGACTTCTCCATCTAGATGACTTTATTGCCTCCTGTCTACTTACCTAGAGCCACCCCAAGGATCCAGTTCATTCAAAGCCCTTTCACAAGCCCAACCCAGCCTCCTGTGAGGTCTCAATGACCTCAACTCAGGACAATGATTCAGACCACTCATTTGTTGTGGAGTGAAGCACACAAGACCCTTCCCACTTCTTGAACTGCTGTGCTATTATTTTCCTCTTCCAAGAGTTATTTATCCTTTCCCACCAGAATATCTTGTCTATCCAACCAGAATGCAGCCTCTTTGATGGCAGGTATTACACCTTTATTTATGTCCCCCCATGGCTCTCAGGAATGCCATTTCTTACACAGAGTGAGCATGTAATAAATATATGTTTCTAGATAACTGATTACTACTGTCTTCCTTCGCCCTACCACATGAGGAATTCAGCAACCCTTCCACACAGATAAATGCTCCAATTTTTTTTTTCATGTGGGTAAATTGCCTTATTATTATTCTGCCTCCAGAATCTTAGCTTTCCTTAAATGCCTCATAGAAGAATGAAACTGAGAGCAAAGTATGAGCATTTTCCTCTGCTGGTGATAAGAAAAGGGCATGAATTGCAGCTGCAAGGAGTGAGGAGAAGGAAGACGGGAAGAAAACATCACAGAAATGTAAAGAAACTAACTTTGAAGAATTTATGTAGAGGGAGAGAGCGGGCCAACTAGAGAGAAAGATACAGAGACAAGGGAGGGAGAAAAGAGCTTTGCAGAACACAAAAAAAAAATAAAATAAAGCTGTCTATATGAGTGTGTGGCCAGAGCAACATGTGCAAAAGAGTCTGGCACAAATGCCAAGCTCTGCCCTGAGAGGGGCAGCCTGCTTGACCCCCTTCTAGAAGGGCACTCTTGGTGGGCTCTGCACAGATGGCAGGCTTCGTGGGCATTTCTGGGGAGGCCCCTCATTGCCCAGACAGCACACAGCCCCAATTACAGAGCTGAAAGCAGGCACACTGAACCGATGGGAAATTTCCTTCAGGCAACATAATCTCGACATAAAAAACAATATTGATCCATTTGCCTCCCAGCCAAAAAGAAATCAAGTTAGACAAAGGAAATCAGGCAAGAGGTTTAATATGACTCCAATTGCAGCTGCAGTATAAAGCTAATGTAGCCTGACTCTCCTTCCCCAGCTCTCTCTGGTTTGCAAAGGCCACTCTCCTGGGAAGACACTGAGTAGGTGTTCACCAGCGCATGACATCTTTCAAACAAACAAGTCAACTGTCCTCTCATGTCCAAGGAATCCCACTGCTAGCAAAACGTGCTGGGAAGTGATGTCCAGGAATGTTGGCAGATTTGCAAGGATCCATGCCACATGCTGGCCAAGTACTCACTTGTCACCAAGGACAGAGCATGCAATCTGCTGCCCTGCAGAACCTGAGGGAGCTCTGACCTTGGATTCATAGGCAGACAGGCAGCTCACTCAGCACTCCCAGCTCATCACTCTGCATGAATATATATACACACACACATACATATATATGTATATTCCTTAACCTCCATTTATATATGGTAAGGGTGACGAGATCTCTCTGTCAGTGAGAGCTAATACCTGGAATGTAAGCTGCCTCCTGTGGTCTCTGGACCATAGCAGGGGCCCAATATATGGTTTTTAATAACTAAATAAATGAAGGTGGAACAAGATAAAATGTAATGGGGACAAATGGAGAGTTTGGCATTTAGTTTCAAAAATCAAGCAATTTTATATGCTTCTGTTGGCAAAATTTGACAGCATTTGATGTCAAAGAAATCAGGGGCTAGATGAATGTGCTAGAGAAACTCTCACACATGTATACAAGGATGTACACAGTGTCGGAAATAGTGAGAGACTGGAATGTCCTAAATGACCCCAAGCAAAATGATATAGAATCAAATTTGCTATATTCACAAAACAGAATACTATATAGCAGGGAAAGTGAATGAAACAACCTATGCATTTCAACATGAATAAGTCCCAGAAAGACAGTACTGAGAAAGCCACATAATTATACATGTAGTACTAGACAATTCATATAAAGCTAAAAATATACAAAATTACATCTATGTACATACATACAGTGGCCTGGGACTGCATCTCTATATAGTACAAATAGAAAGAAACACAAATAGGAGTAATAAACATCACATCCAAGATCCAAGGTAGTTGTTGGGGGTGAATATGCAAGGGCATTATTTTTTTCACTTTCTATTTATATTAAATATTGCATCTTCTAAAAATTATGAACATTATAAATTACTCTCTGCTCAAGTGGACTTAAAGAGTGTAATATATAGAATGGCAGTCATTTAGTATAATCCTAGTCATTTTAACATAAACATCAGAGAGGAAGACCAAATACTAGTTTTTAAATTACTGACTGAACAAATGTGATAAGATACTGGAACTTCATGCAATCGCTTACATTTCACTGTTTTTAACCTGCAAATGGCAATTTCATAAGGTGCATCCTAAAAAATGTAATACAAGAAATGCAAAGTTCTACATTCAATATAAAACAATATAAAACTAATTCAATATAAAAGCCTCACATGTTTCTGCTCTGGTGGTATTACAGGCAGAATCATGTCCAGTTCTGGGACTCGCATCTTTATAGGACAGACAAGTGTGTGTCAAGAAAAGGTGAACAGAGCATCGTCAGGACACTGGGACTCTGCTAATCATGGACCTAAGGGGCTACTGAGGGAGCTGACAATACTTACTTGGTGCTGGGATACTTATTGGGGGCCCAATAAATTTCTTCAAGTATTTGAGTGAAGGAAGGAATGAATGAACTGTCTTAATAAAGCACAGATACATTATGCATAGCTCCAAAGGCAAACGTTTTAGGGCCTAGAAGGAGGTAACTTTTAATGCAATCAAAGGAAGAACATCCTAACAATTATAGCCATACCAGAGAGGATTGAACGGTTTGGTTAGGTAGTAACTTCCTTAAAACTAGTAGTAATCAAGCAAGGCCATATAGAACTCTGTTTAGGGAATTAACTGGACTTTATGAATCCCAAAGTCTTCTCTAATTCTATGAGAACCAGTCGGTCTCAAACTTGGGTATTCATCAGAATCTCCTGTAGTACTTGTTAAAACACAGATGGCTGGGTTCTACCCACAGAGTTTCTGGGGCAGCAGGTCTGGGGTAGTGCCTGAGAATTTGCATTTTTAATAAATTCCCAAAGGATATGGATGTTGCTGGTCCAGGGACCATACTTTGAGAACCTGTGTTTTAAAAGGAAAAGGTAGTTCGGTTTCAATTAAGTTTTTTGGAATTTTCAGGCCATTAGAAAAGACTGCCCTTCCCCACATCACTCACTGTCTCCAAATAGACTTCCATTGTGATCTTCTTCCCATCAGATGCTTTCCACAAAGGCCTTTGTAAAAAAAAAAAAAAACCATGGCTCTTTGCTGTGCTTTAAGAATATAAGGACCCTGGGATTCTTTCCAGGTACTGATATTAAATTTCTTTTGATCCATTTTCACTGTCTTGTTTTCTTCATAACCAAGGTCCCCATGTTTTTAAGATAAGTGGCCAGAATTAAGAGTGAATCTGGACAAAAACCAGAATTGTTTGACCCACTAAAGGATCCAACCTGGCTTAAGCCACAGTCCTGGCCAGTTCTGGCAATGCTACTGGCCACTGACTCAGGAATGCATCTTTGCCAGGCACTGTTTTGGGGAAGGAGAAGGTAGGAGTGCCAAGAATTTTTTTTTTCTTTAACTCAAAGGGAAGAAATGTAAAACCGATATTAAACCAGTTCAAGAAACAGATAAACAAAGCCCATCTAAAATTTTTAAGGCACACATTTTTTCATTGGCCCAAGACCATTAGCATCTGGTTTATTCACTCAACAAATAACTACTGAGCTTCTATGAGTGATGTTTTGGCATTGTTTTGAGACCTAGGGCTGCAGCTGTAATTAAGATAGGTAAATGCCTAAAACACAAAAAATATATAATATACGTCGTGTAGAAAGAAACATCTAGTAGCCACTTGGTTAGAAAAGCCTATGCCTTTTACACAACTACCTCCCCTTTGGTGCTTATTTTTTTGTCCAAATCCTAATGCTTAAAATAAACTGTGCTTACTCTGGCAAAGGCAAATGATCAATGATAGAATGGGTTACTGTGATCTGTTCCTAAGCTGTTTTTCTTTTATAATTAAAAAAAAATGCCACTATTAGTAGTGAAGTTTCTGGAAATCATTTTCTAGCTCACTTGAAAGGTTCAGTTGAATAAGAACATGTTTAAATAAACAAGTTGGAATAAATAGTGGTTAAAACTTTACCCATATGTAATCAGCAAATTCATGGGTAGTCAGAAACTTTTTTTAAAGCAAATGTCTTCTGAAGGCCACAAAATAAATCCTAGGGGTTTTGTTGGAACAGTTTCCCAGCAAACAATTTTTCAAAGGAGTCAGCCCTGGAGGCACTTATGAGTCCTCCTTTAATCAAGTCATCTCAGCCAGAAGAATCCATCCAAACTTCTTGACTTTAGTAATTCTTGGTGAAAATTGGATGTGTGCAAGAGGTGTAACTTCTGTATGAAATATAATTCTAGTATCTTTTAGTCATGTCTGAATTAAATCATTATTTCAAGGACTTTTGAATTAGAACTATAGTTAATAATAGGTCTCACTTATTCAATAAATTGACTAGTACTGCCACTGACCACCTACTACTACTAACTGAGCACCTACTGTATGCCAAGCACTGCTGAACATTAATTCTGTACTAGGCCATTTTAGTTATTTTGTTTTTAATTTTTTTCATTCTACTATCTTAACTATTCATGACCATGCTATGAAATAAATACCATCACCATCATCATCCCTATTTTACAAATGAAGAAACCGAAATTCAGAAAAATTAACTAACATTCCCAAGGCCACATCTAGTTAGTAAAAGGAATTAAACCTCAAAGCCTTTTGCTTTACACTACGTTTCTGCTCCTGCCCCCAGGAACCAGGAAGATGGGCAGGATTTTGTGTGGATAAGCAAAAGACACTTATTCCTCAGGATACTTTGCAATCATCTGCCAGGAAAATGGTCATAATTACTGTAAACGTCTATGTCCACTACTCTACGAAGGGTGCCCCCGTCTTTGTCCAAAGCATGGCTTGGACAACCTTAATCTGACACCATGTGGCCTCCCCAAGTGTATGCGAGACAACACAGTGAAAAATCACAGTATCAACTGTCATTTCTACCCGCGTACCTGGTACAAGGCCTGGGCCTCCCACCCTTTCAATCCTACACATATTCGCTGCTCCTGTGTGGGTTTGGGAACCAGAGAAAGAGTTATAAACAGTAGAAACAGGCATTAAAAGCAGAGTCTCCAGGCAGACCTGACTTCTATAAACAGAAATGCAGTTGCTGCGTGTGAGCTAGTATGTGTGCGTGTACATGCTTCTTTTGAGGAAGAGGGAGAGTGTAGTGTACAAATTAGTCAAATGATACCCACAACAAAATGCCTGAAGCTTCTGTGAAACAGTCCCTGATGATATAGCTATAATAAGAAGCCATCACTATTTGCCTAAGGGCACTTTATCCCTTATCTCTTCCTGGCTCCCACACTCACAACCCCCATCACCCAAGGATGAAACCGTCATTCTTCCTCTGCTTCCTTACATGCACAAGGCCCCCTCCAGAATCCAAAGGGGCACTTTCCTAGGCGACAAGTCATTACTCTTCACTGAGTATAAAGTAAAATTCATTTATATCTATCTTCGATGAGAAAGGGAAGGAAATTAAGCAGGAGAGATGGCACAATGCCTTTAAGAATGGTATATTCAAGGTCAAAGCCTGCTATAATTGAATTAAAAAATAATAAATGAAAATAGCTGTGAGCAAAATATGCCTGCTTTGCAGAATATGGTCTAGCTAAAAGTCTTCATTAAATGTCCCAGTGCACACAATGTGTTTAGCTATGTGCTCATGTGCTTGAGATTCTGTGAGATATCCTGTAGCTCATAAATACTGAAAGGGGACAGTTGCCATAGTAACTAAGTGCTATTTAATGAATACTGAAGAACCGAGGCTCATAGGATAGTCTTAAATTGCCAGAACGTGAGTTACTGCTGCTGCTATGAGCTTGCAAATAACTTACATGCCATCCTCTTTAAAACGATTTTTAACAAGTTGGCTAATTTGACAAGTCTCCTTCTTGACTACGTGATGCCACAAGATTCTCTCCTGATACCACATGAAAATCCTACTCTTGATTTCGTCCCCTTGACTCTGAGTCCCAAAATGTTCTACAGAAACAAGCCAAACATTTAGATAAGGAATGTGTCCTTAAATTTGAATCTTTGACCCAAGTAGTGAAGCATTAGGGCACATTTCTCTGTCACAACCAATAGACACTAGCTCAATGAGCCATCAAGCTGAATACAGCAGATTCTTTTTACTTCTGGAAAAGGTGCTCCATATGCACCAAATGCAGTTTGTTTTTATTGTGCAATGACACAGAAGAGCTACTGCAGTCGATTTTTGCAGGAACTTTTTACAGGCTGGTAACATCTTAGGTAATCTTTCATTAGGTTGTCCAAACCTTCTCTACAGACTCCCACTCCCAATTCTCTCTCACCATCCATCCCACATGTCAGATTTCTCATCCTGGAATCATCCAGCTTTTCACGGGTTTAAAAAAAAAAAAAAAAAAAGAGGGCATGGCTGCACTGCTTTTTCTTGGCTCTAGTCGCCCTCAGTAACCATAATGCAGCCCATTTTTAAGGTAACAGATTGTGTTGCAAGCATACTTACTTCTACATGCCATTAATAAATAATGAGAATTTAGAAAAAGAGGGAAACATCTATGTACCATGAAGCCAAAAATTATTAGCAAACACATCCATTCTCCAGAGGCTGGCTTTTGCTTGCATAACCAGTACCTCAAATCGCCCGGTTGGGTCTCAGTGTGGGCTGTGGGCGCCCCCTTCAGGGTCTGCGGTGAAATGCATGTTGCTCTCATTTGAGATACTAACTAGTCAATTGAGCAATTGTTTTTGCTAAAACCTTTTGGGAAATTTCAAGGGAAAATTTTGGCCAACCTCTAACGGTGTGGTCAGATGGAAAGCCCTCACATCACCAACCTTCAGCTATATATCAAAACCAGGTAGGTAAAATAAAAGTCATTTAAAAAAAAACATCCTATAGATACGTTCATCTGATCAAACGATGTTTTTTCCACTAGATGAGCTCTGTTTAAAATTGCCTCTGTCACAATAAACAAAAGTAAAATTATAGAGAGGCAGCCCATGACGTTCTCACCATCCCGCTTCCTTCCACAGCCTGAACCTGTTCTCTCACGTAATCCCTGGCCTTGGTTCTTTTCCATCCAGACCCTTGGTTTATCTTGCCTTCATATTTTAGCCTTGACACTCAGAGCCAGAAGCCCCATTTACTCTCCCCTCTAATGTGGTCCTACACCAATGACAGTGCTAAGGTGAAAATGATCTTCTTTGAACTTTGGTGGCATCTTGCTCCTGCCTCTCATGGCTATTCTTAACACATTCCTCCTAAGACTGATATTATATTTGTATTTGCCATTATATCTCCTCTCCTCTCCTGCTTCCTGTCAGCTTCCTAAAGGTGAGGCTTGGCTCTCACACAGTGTTCACCTCGGTGCTCCCATGCTGAGTAACCACTTGAAGGAAGGCTCACAGGAAGGCAACTCTATTTGCTTCCTTTTCTTCTCTATAAGAGCTGCTTAACAAGCTCACTCTTCCCCAATCTCAAAATTTAAGAAAACACAAAGAAAATAAGAGCAGGGGAGCAGTTCTTCCTTCTCTCTTTGGAAAATCTTTTCGACTTATATTCATCTTGATTCATTCTTTCAAAAATCATTTATTGACAACTTGCAATAAGTTAAAAGCATAAGGTGAGGAGATGCTAGGCTTCTTACTTTTCCTCTCTCTGTAACTGCTACTGAATATAGTATTTCCAATTTTCTGTCATGCCATTTCTTTATTTTTCACCAGCCTCATTAAGATATAATTGACAAATAGGGGAAATTTAAGGTGATTTGATAGATTTACATAGTGCAAAATCATTACCATAAAGCCGTCATGTCACAAAATCACTATTTCTTTTTTTGTGGTGAGGCTATTTAAGATTTGCTCTCAGCAACTTTAAGCATATAATGTGCTTGCTGACATTTCTTAGTCACATGACTCCTACATGTACTGTGGAGGGTCCTTCTTGCTCACCCATTCAACATTCATTGTGCTTCTGTGCTGTGCTGGACTGGGCCAGGCCCTGAAGATGTAGAATCAATTAAAACATAGACCTAGGGCATAATTCCCCACTCCCTAAGTGTGGGCTGTACACAGTGGCTTCTTTCTAAAAAGTATAATCTGGAAAAGGAGAAAATGAGTGCACTGTACAGTGAAGAAAGCTGATAAGCTCTACCTCAGCCAGCTGATCCAGGTCATCACTGGCAGTGATAAGTCGTGTTGATAGCATAGATCCTTGGAAGGATGGGATGAAAATGGCACTACCTCTATGGTCTTCCTCCCTAAATCCATAACCCAGGATAATAATGAGGAAATTATCAGAAAAATCATAACAGAGAGACATTCTACCAACATGCCTGACTAGTACTCCTCAAAACTTTCAAGGTCATCAGAAACGAAGAAAGAGAAATTCACAGACCACTGGAGGCTAGAGAAACATGATGACTGAATGCCATGTGGTGTCCTGGATGGGATTCTGAACAGGAAAGAGAATATTAGTAAACACTAAGGAAACCTTGGGGTGCCTGGGTGGCTTAGCCAGTTAAGCTACTGACTCTTGGTTTCAGCTCAGGTCATGATCTCAGGGTCATGAGATCGAGCCCCTGGGTCTAGCCCTATGCTCTTCGCAAAGTCTGCCAAAGATTCTCTCCCCCTTCTTCTCTCTTCCCCTCTGCTCCTCCCTGCTGTGGGTGCTTACAATCTCTCTCCCTTTCTCTAAAATCAATAAAATAAAATAAAATAAAATAAAATAAAATAAAATAAAAAACCTAAGGAAGTCTCAATAAAGTTGGACTCTAGTTAATAGTAACATTTCAATATTGGCTTATTAATAACAACAAATCTACCACAGGAATAATAATAAAAAACTGAGTGTGGCATATAGGGGAGCTCTGTACTATCTTTGCAATCTTTGAGTAAATCTAAAAGTATTCTGAAATAATAGGTCTATTTTAAAAACCGGATTCAACTTCAAGAATGTTAATGAGAGAGGAAGTCAGTGAGTAAAGACAGTGGTCTGGTGCTGGAAGCGGGTGTGCGGCAGCCAGCAGAGCCCCGTGTGCAAGGTGGGTAGAGGCAGACTCCCACAGCAGCGACTCAGTGGCGAAGGCCAGCGGGAGGCTCTGGGTGCATGGGCAGCTGGAGAAAGCTAAAAATATTGTCATGCCTCAGAAAGGTCCTCACTGAGGTCATCAGCATAAATTTTGTTCAGGAACAGCCAGCAACTTTCTCATAACAATCAGGCCAAGAATAAAGAAAGCTGGAGCTATGATCGACCTAGATAAGGAATTTGCAGACAGTTTCCACAAAATTCTCTCTTTTGATAAGAAGCATAATAAACACATTTTCTTCTTATTCAAATATTCTTCCAGATTCATTATTCTATGAAGTCTCCTCTCCAACTGCCCCTTCTCTCCTGTTTCCCACATTCTGCAATTTTCACATTGAAAGGGATGAATCATGATAGTGCAAAACATCCTGAGGGTGGTGTAGAGAAAATTCTTAAAGGGTTGAAGAAGCGAGATGCAGAAGAAGTCACAGAAATCCGAAGAGGGCTAGATCCTTTCAATATATTCTGCCAAGTAAAGAGAATATTTCTCCATTTATCAGAAGGACAGTAGAAAAGAAAAGAAAAACAAAGGTCTCGTTTTTTTTAAAGAATCTGAGGGTCAGAAAAATAGAAGCCTCTGGCTCATCAGCCTCGCTGGGCACCTCAGGCAAACAGCTGAGGATACCTAAAAATGAAGATGGCTAACAAAGAATGACACCAGCCCTACTAGAAAATAGGAAGCAACCAGAACAATACATAATCTTGTCTCTGGGGAACACTGTCTTAGTTTATAACACATTTTCACACAAATTCTTTCATATGATGAGGTAGGCATAACAATTATGAATAATCTCACTTTACATATGAGAGAGGGGCTACTCAGCCTAACTGACCTGCCTGGGTCCCCAGCTGAGCACGGATGGAGCTGGGACCCAGAACCGACACAGCAGGTACTCAGGCTGTGCTGTCTTCATTTAGCCCTCAAAGCAAGGCAGACACGATAAGCAGAGGTAGGTAAAGAAGACATAGTGCTAATAATTAAACGTCAATGCGTATCTTTATCCCCAAAGTCACATATATGAAAATGCAAATATTTAATTATCTGCTATCATGATTGCTATAAAGTGAAGGACAAGTATCATTTAAGAAATACTAGAGAATTGATCAGAGAAAGAGAGATAGAAACTTAAAAGTACAGAAACTTTTTAGTTTGACCTTAGATTAGTTATTCTTAGATTAGAAATGAGGGACACGAGGCAGGTAATAGATAGCTCTGAAAAAATAAGAAGTAAACATCTGGATCACTATGTGCTCTTCTGCAAAAACTGAATAGGAAAGGAAGGGCAAAACAATGTTACAGAAATCAGCAACTCGAACTTGTGCGAAAGTGCTCTAAATTTATATCATCTAAAAACATGACTCAAAGAGAAATAATCACAGCCTATAAATATTCCCCAAGCAACAATATATGTGGAAATAAAGTAAGTGAATTATTCACACCCCTAGGTTCAGGTCATTTCTCTTTGTCCAGCTGTCTTTGGAAGACAATGCTTTACCCCTGAGCTGATGTCACCCCCACAAATGAAAACAGCTTCAGGTGAATGTTGCTGCAGATGCCAGGCATAGGGTTAAAAAGAAGAACACAGGGAATGACCTCCCATGGCTCTTCACACTATTAGGAACAAGGCTGGATCACTCAATTGACTATTTTCATTTCTCCCTCATCTTTGAAAAGGAGTAACAGAGAATAGAATCAAATCCAAAGAGTCTTTTTGTGCCTGGCCCATTTGAATGAAAGAAGAAACAGAACATGCCCAAGCAAGGACAGTATAAAGTGCTTTGCTTTGGTATCAGGAGATAGCATGGTACCAAATCTCATGAAAAACATAAAAGTTTGCAAAGTCAGAAACACCGGATCAATGGATCTTGTATCAACGGATCACAGATGCCATTGTGCTTTGGTCTTCCCATCACTGTAAGTGGACCTCCTTGATAAGTCATGTTTCAGAAATCAAAGCAGTTTTTAAAACACTGAGAATGGTACAAATGCAAATGATTGCTAATAATTATCAGGACTCTCCCAGATGCAATGCTCCAAAAACACCATTTTTCACGAATATTTCTTCTGCATGTTTTCTCCCTTTTGAAATTTCTGAGGTTTTCTGATTAAGAATCATCATCTCCTTAAGCCACAAATTATTTCAAAAGATCTATCTGTCCCAGTACTTGCAGCAGCCTAAATTGTTTGAATCACAGCAGAAATGATGCTGGGCAGGCCCCTGCTGGGTGCGCAACAGCATAAGTAGAGTGATATTTAAAATATCAGGAACTCTCTAAACATAGCATGTTCAATTCATCCACAAACTAATCCAAATCCAAGTAATTTTTTTTTCCTTCGCCTTCCCAAGCACAATTCTTCTAGTCTAGTAGAGAAGCTGCCCCGAATTTGGTTCTATTTGTCTTCATTTCTTTTTCAGGGAGAGAGGCCTCCATGGTTTGACAATCAGATATTTAGTCCTTCCATGAGCAATAGTTCCTCATTAACATCATAACAAAGACCCTGAGTTGTCCCTTATTGCTATCTTAGAGGACATTTATGTAAACAAGATGTTCATATCACCATGTACTGTGTTGCATGACCTCAAGCCAGCATCAAGCTGGTACATGTTCATGGAGGGCTGCTGGCATTGACTATGGACTGTCCACAACGTGAACTGGTGCCTGGGTTAGGACAATGAATGCCCAGGAAGTGTTAAACTACAAAAGATAAGCATTTTCTATGGGAATATCTAGGGCTTATTTTTAAGCTCATAGCAATGGACGGTAGCTCTAGTGCTTTTCAGTCTTCAGTTCCCTAGAGGTAGTCTTCAGTTCCCTAGAGGAGCATTTCAGTGGAGGTTGGGCCTTTGTGACAATAACACCTCCAAGAAACTATAGAGTTTATATTGCTTAGTATAATTCCGATTCAGTAGAAGTGGAAGGTCTTATGTATCCCTGTCTACACGTGTGCTCACACACACAGACAACATTAAGGTATGTGGGACTTTCTGCAGTACAAATGCAAAGGTTATGGAAGACACAAATTGGGATGCAGGTGTTGTCTGTGCTAATATTTTAGAAGGAGAAATTACCAGAGCTTCAACTTCTATTGAATGCTTTCCTGAGTTGGTGGAAATTGCCAAATCTGCAATATTAACACAGAATTATGGAAATCGGAAACAAAAAAGCTGGAGTCTACTGGGAATGATAAGCTCAAGATGAACTCAACTGGAAAATTTGGCTAACTCAAAAGTGACATCCTTTGTGCTGGAATTTTTCTATCTGAAAGCTTTAAAAAGGCTGTAATTATTTTGAGTTTTCAAGTCAGCCCTTTTCAAAGTAAGTCTCCTGTTTTCTTCATTGGTCTATACCTTTCCTCCTTGTGAACTCAGGTGTCTGCCAAGCTTACTGCTAAAGTGGTAAATTCATATGGGTTTTACACACAAATGCATCTCAAGGAAACCGTAAAGCAACACAACTTTTGCATCCTCTGTGCCAAGAAAAACAAAGGAACATTTGTACATCAGGACTCTTATCTTGTGCACAGGCTCAAAAATAGACTAAATAAATCAACTAATAAGAAGTGTCTGGTGGAGGCCAATAAATAATTTATTTGAAAGTTAGTGCTTTTTCTCCATGGAGAAGCTAAGGAACATAAGAACTCAGACTTACCTTGTGGCTTTTGGGTCCCAAATCACAATATCTGCATCTGATCCCACTGCTATTCTTCCCTTTCTTGGATAGAGATTAAAGACTTTAGCTGCATTTGTGCTGGTAACTGCCACAAACCGGTTTTCGTCCATTTTACCACTATGCTGTAAAACAATTCAAGAAAGAAAATGCATTTGTTTTAATGACCATATACTTGGTCATTAAAAAATCTCCTATCAATAAAAGTGCAAAACTCGTATCTTTTAGAACCAAACAGAACTGCATCTAATTTCTTATATTGTGGAGCCAAATACATCTGTGGATGCTTGTAAGTCTTAAACTATCCTTATAATGATGGGGATGATGTAATAAATGGAAGCTTGAAGATAACTTTTTAAAAACCTAGGCTTAACCGCCACGTCTCACTAATTTTCCCCATCCTTCTCAGAATCACACAGACAACAGCTGAATGTTGGCAAGAGGATTTCCAATTTTTGTTTAGAGTTGACTACCACCTACTACATTTATGATCTGGTTTACTTACTGCAGACCTAGGATTTATGAGATGATCATGTAGATAATAGGCAGAATATTATAGAGTTAAAATAAGATAGGCCTTTAAATTAGATGACAACACTTTTAGAAAGAGGAAAAATCAACTCAAGAGATTAAATTTTGTGGCTATCAAACTGTACATGAACCAGTAATCTCAGACAGTTTATTACAAGGTATTTTCATATGGGCAAACTTTGGATAAATGTGGTCTCTCTGAAACAATATGTTTCTTTTTAAATGTTGGGAGATTATCCCTATGTACATTTATATGGTCAGGAACATCCTTAAGGTTTATTTAATCATCAGTGTGTCCATGTCTCACAAAATGATTAAAAACTACATCCTGAGAGTAATATTCCTATGAGTAAACCATCTGAATCTTTCATAAAATAGCAGTTTCCTGTACATTATTAAGAAATATTCAATGACTTTAAAGTCATTTCTACACTTGGTATATTACGAAAGTTTGCTGTAATGAACATACTCATTTTTTAATAGCACGAGTTCAGAGAAAACGGTTGAACTTTTAGCAAGAAAATCTAAGCAAAGAGAAAGAGAAGAAGAGTAATTTGGGAATGATTAGGGTTAGGGTAGAGGTAAAAAGGGCTGAAAGGATGTTTAGCAAAAGATAGGGCTATATATAGAGAGATGTTTTGAAGATCCTTACATGTAAATTAATTGTTCAAATATCATCCTGTAAATAATGGAGAATAATAAAGGGTTTTAAAGAAGAAAGTAGCATGGATTGTTCTTTGTTTTTGGAAGGCAGCGCTAGTACTAGAGTATAGCATAGGCTGTAGCAAGTGAGAAACTGGCAGCAGGGGCACCAGCTGTGAGACTACTGCAGTGATCCAAACAAAAGACAGGACTCAAACTAGAGTAGTAAATATGAGCGTGGAAATAAGAAGACATGTTAGAAATCCAAATGGCAAGAACTGGTAAATGATTAGAGTTAGAAGGAATGGTATGTGGAGGGGATTCTGAAGTGTAAGAGAAGTAACATGTCATCTAAGGGAGGGTTTCTGAGAAATGGGTGAGAATGGCATGAAAATGGTGGCCCCAGGTCTGACCAGGCAATTCTCCCCACTGATCCGTGCAACTGCACATGTCAAGTGGATGGACAGGTTAACACATGAATATTTAGCCCCTTGATTCTACTCCATGCTCAGGGAGAAATTTTTAAATCATGGACATTTAAAAAAAATCTCTTTTGCTAGACTTTGGATTATTATTATTTATGTGACTTGGTATAGCAGTTTCAAAAATATGATGTTCAAAAGTCCTCAAAAAGGGGACATCTACAAAAATTTCATGAAAAGGAGATATGGACATAATAAAAATCCTTCACGTATTTTTAATCATTCCAACTGGGAATTAAAAGACACAAGAAATGAAGTAGAAGGGCTATAACGTTTCATAGACTTAGAGAGTATTCCTCTTGGAACCCAATCTAAATTTACCTCCTAATGTCTGCATAATGATGCAATGCATCTTCTAAACTAAATTAGGCAGAGTTGAAAATGATTTCTTATTATTATCCTGGGGAATGGGGTGGCAATGGTCATGGTGTTGCATTCCCAGTCTCTAATAAAAACAGTCAAAAAGCTTTTCTGTGAAGGTTTGTGGTACTCTGGTCCTGAAATGAGACAGATCCTGGCTAAACTGTTCATCAAAACAAACTAGATCCTGTGAAACTCACCACGCCTTTTTCCCATATTACTGACATCCGGTCCTCAACACCATTCACCCCATTGGGAATCTTAGTGAAATCATCTTTTCCAAGAGCTTTCTGGCAGGTGTTGAAAGTGCAATGGTCCGTTCCTGTTGTGGTTAGATCACCACTGACAAAGAAGAACACATGAGAGTGTGGGATGAGTAAATAAAAGATGTCAGGAGGAAACTACCAGAACTTTTCCTGTCCTCCTGATTCTCCTCTCAATTGAATGTCAGAAAACTGTAATGGAGAATGAGTGGATTTCTCAAGTACATATTTCACCCATGCCCATCTCTATTTTAGGAAGCACCTTGGAAAATAATATTATTGTAAGAAGTGTGATGCAGGATCATGCTCAGGTCAGAAAAACTGGATCTAGGCTCCATCACTGGATGGTTCTGTGATTATGAGTTTGTCCAACGCTCAGTCTTATCTAGAAGTTGATGATGTTATGTACTCAATAATAATTATTTTAGGATCACTGGCAATAATGTAAATGAAAATTCTTTGTGAGTAGAGCACTACACAAAGATGAAGCTCAGTGATCCACATGAACAGAGGCAGCTCCTGTTCAAATGGCAATGTTGTGATGAGCAGAGATGTGACACTGACTGAGGATGTTCATGTCACCAACAACAGATATCCTGTTTTGACTGGTGAACAATCTCGGAGATGTAGACATGTGAAGAATGAAGGAGGCTGAAAGAAAAGGGTAAATGAACTCTTGAACTTTGGTTGTGAAAATCTCTTTGTTAACTTGGGTCTGGTATTTGAATTTCTCAGAGAAATCAGATAACGTTTACTGAAATTTTACTCTCTTCTAATTTTTCCTCACCTTTTCTATCATTTATTGCCTAGAACCAGGTCTCTTGATTATGCTTTGTTCTTATCATCTCCATATTCTTGAATATTCCTCTGTGGTGATATAACCCAAGAAACAGATGTGCCTGTATACATACAACAGGTTTTGATCTAGGGAAGAGACACTGTAAGGATGAAAGGCAAAATCCTGCCCTCAGGTAGGTTATCCCCAGGAAAAGCCATCCAAACTATTTTCAGAGATGCTACTTTCTGGGAAGTTATGATTACTTTTCTTGAGAAATACATCATTCCTGGACATCCCAACACTCCCTATTCAAATACCAGGGGGTTATTTTGATAATAATTATATCATAATTAAGCCACTGCTTTTTTGGTCTCAGTTGAGGACCTCCCCATAGCCTATTTATCACCTCAAGAACAGAACAGTGGAGGTCAATGAAAGGTCAGATAGTAGGACAAGATGTTCTATGCTCAAACATGAGACTCATAGAATACCTTATTTTGGCAAAACACTTCACAATCATCTGCTAAATTATTACTTAGCCAATAGATTCATGAGAAAGTCCGGTGTTGAAGGGTCTGGTCTCAGGGGTGGGCCCATAACATGGTGGGCTGCGTGGTGCCACTCTTTATGCCAGTAGTGAGTGCCATCTGTGCCAAGACTTGCTGCTATGGGTTCTCCATAGACCACTTTCCCTGGAAATTTCAAAGGAAGCACTCAGTCCCTTCATTTGCTCTTAAGAGAACCATCTGACAAACACATAAATATTAGTCTTCTCTGTGCTAGCAAAAGATGACAGGAATCTCAAACTATTAATTTACCTTTTGTGAGCAGGACTTAAAAATTAAAATTACTGCTTATTGAGCACTTATTATGTTTCAGTCAATGTGCATTGCATGTTGCATGCTATACCCACGAACTGATAGGAGGCTTGACCATATGGCTTACTTTGACAAATTAAATATGAATGGAAGTAACATGTGCTGCTTCTAAGAAGAAGCTGTTAAAGCCACAATGTTTTCCTTCTGTCCTTAGACAATCACAGGCTTCTTCTTCAGTTGTGTCTCAGGATGAAGAGAATATGGAACCGAGGTAGAGC
This sequence comes from Canis lupus dingo, assembly GCF_003254725.2. NCBI lineage: Eukaryota > Metazoa > Chordata > Mammalia > Carnivora > Canidae > Canis > Canis lupus. Next base: position 5,785,384 of record NC_064255.1, read on the forward strand.
CAACCCACGATGGACATGAGTAGGAATGAAATAAATCTCTGTTGTAAACCATTGATATTTTAGATTTATCTGTTACTGCAGCATAATCTAGACAATGCTGGCTGATATATGCGCTGTTCTAATGAAGTTATCTCAAAAACCCTACCAGGCAAGTGATATTATTATCTCCATTAAAAGATGAGGGTAAAGATGATGGGGTTAAATAACTTCTGTACAGGTTCATTATATGCACTCAACATAACATAGATGGAGTTGAGGAAGTAGGATCTGAATCCAGGCATTTTTTACTTCAGTGGTTCTAACTTCTATGCAATACTATCCTAATAACGATTATCATGTGGTCATATGGAGTTCAACCATGGTATATCTCTGTTGCAAAGAGATTAAGAAATCTCTTCACACCCTTAAGAAAGAAAAAAAAAAAAACTCCTCCAAAAACTTGTGCTAAATAAAAGAACACTCAGATAATAAAGTTCTAGCCAAAAATGCATTTTAAAAATCATGTAAATGAGGCCATCAAGAGCACACAATGTTAGAAAAGCTAATAGTGCATAGTGAATTTGAATTTAAAATCAAAATCCTATCTCTGATTAGCATTTGTTGGAATAATAGATACACTGGCATCAAGCTGATCATGCCCAAGCAGTCCTAGAGGTGTACACAGGGTAAAGAGATACTGGCACATCAAACTAGCTTGCTCTGGCCCATCAGACAGTGGATTTCAGTGAAAATCCTGATAGAGAATTGAAATTAACTCATTTCATCAGAGGGTGCTAACAGCAGATGGCCACTAGCTGCCTATGTCATATTCAACTGGAATATAGCATTCTCTCACAGATCATTTCTTCTCCAAACCAGCCACTTTCCTCTTGCAAATCATGAAATAAGGCTTACTGAAGCCTACCAAACCCTGCTTATTGAGTAACCAAGTATTATGGTCAATAAAATATTATGGTCAATAAAAGTTACCTCCTAAGAACATAGATACTGCTAAGATCCCTCACTTCCATTTCTCTCTCTCTCTCTCTCTCTCTCTCTCTTTCTCTCTTTTTTTCTGCACTAAATCCCATCTCCCTTGTTTCTTACTTCTTCCAGAAAGAAGGAAATACCATTAGTATCTCTTCTGGTGTATAGGACAAGAAGCAATCCTTTTTAATGTGAACTAAGAGGTAACATACTATTTCCTGGAGAGAGAAAAAGGATGGACCGGATGTCTGATTTGTGGGTATGAAGAGACCTTCCTATCCCAAGAGAACATACAGATGCGCAGATGATGAAAAACTCAGAGAGTTGATCTGTAATCACCTTACAAGCTGCCAACTCAGGATTTTCCATGGTGCTTCATCATACAGGAAAGATTCCTATCACATGCTCTATTCAATCATTTGGCCCATCAAGGTGAGATGGGAATACAGTTCCAAAGTTCTACAATTTTAATAGCTCTCAGAAAAATTAAAAGCTTCAGCATCTACCATGAGTCTGCCAGGACCATTTTGAAACAAGATGACATGTAATCTCTTTGGAAGGCATCAGCACCTTTAAAATGTGACAGGCCACAATTTTGGTCTATACAACAAGCTCTTCATTAATTGGGCTGTTTTCAACTGTCTCCCCATTAAGCATCTATAAATATACTTTAAAATTTTTAAATAAAGGGTAAAAATTCCTAACTACTCTTCCTCCTATTTCACAATGGTTCTAAGATATTTTCAAAAAATAGATAGTATTCAAGAAGTAAAAAAGAGAAGGAAAACAAGAGGCCTAGGTAAGCCATAAACTGGAGAATCAGATGGGATAATTCAGCAAAATTGCGGACTTTATTAGATTTGGGCCAAAAATAAAGTAATAATAAAAATATCCAACATACATATAGTGCTCTATACTTTGCAAATATAGTTTGAAGGTCATGTGTCTCATTTGATCTTCATGGCATCCCTCATGCTGGTCTGACAGATAAAGAAACTGACACTCAATGACACAAACTCATTTGCCCAAGTCACATAGGTAGTAAGTGGTACAGTAGAATTAGAACCCTAGTATTTTGATATCATATTATACATACACATTATGGTACTAGGAAAAGCTTCATTCTTAATTTCTTGGTAAAGAATATGTATTTTTAAACGTTTTATTCAACCACAAGCCATTTGTGGATGTGGCTGAGCAATTTTCCAATTTCACTTACTGGTTTCATTTACTACGCTTAGCGGGTTGGTAATGAAAAGTGCTATATCTGTCCTAGTCTGGTACTCACCTGATTACATTTGAGACTAGATGGTTTCAACAACTCTCGGGAGATAGAACATCTCCATCATTAACCTCTACCTACTGTCTCAGCAAGGTTCACATCGTATCCTGTCTACCCATACAGGTTCATTCTCCATTGTTTGGCCCCGAACCAAAAAAAGACTCTGCACTTATGATGCTATCTCTCACTTAGGGGAGTTCTCCCTCTGAGAGATTCTGAAGATTGCCAAGTAATGAAACACGTCAAAGCAATCTAAACTCCCTCTGACCCATTTATTAGATGAAAGTGATAGAGCAGATGTTCACACCTTGTCTAGATTTGCGCGTTGCACTTGATCAACTCCCAAGATCTGTTATAAAAGGTTGAAAAATGCAGAGAAGGTGGCATGAGTACCCAGGAGTGGAAGCATTGGCTACCAACAAAAAGCCAAACACATCTATAAAAACAATTTTTCCTAGCTAGAAAGATAGAGTAGAGCCTTCCTGGGCTCTGTTTTGGTTCAATATATTACATTTACAAAGAAAGGAAATGATTAAGAAGGAAAATACAGAGAAGCAGCAAAACAGAGATCACATAGATTCAGATTCAAATCTGATTTTCCTACTTTTCAGTTAGTGACATTGCAAGATGAGTTATTACTCTTAGTCTTGGTTTTTCTCATCTATGAGGTGGGGTAACAGTGTCTCTCTAGAGTGGCAATTTTATGAGAATCAAATAAATTAGTGCATATGAAAGTACCTAGCATCTTGAGACTCTGGGTTCATTTCATGTTATGGGCTGAATTATGTCCCTTGCCAAAATTCAAAGTATTTTTTTTTAATTTTTTTTATTTATGATAGTTACAGAGAGAGAGAGAGAGGCAGAGACACAGGCAGAGGGAGAAGCAGGCTCCATGCACCGGGAGCCCGATGTGGGATTCGATCCCGGGTCTCCAGGATCGCGCCCTGGGCCAAAGGCAGGCGCCAAACCGCTGCGCCACCCAGGGATCCCCCTTGCCAAAATTCAAATGTTAAAGTTCTTACCCACAGTATCTCAGTGACTGTATTTGGAGAGTCCTTTATAAAGGTAATTAAGTTAAAATGAGGTCATTAGGGTAAGCCCTAATCAAATATGAGTGGAGCCCTTCTAAGAAGAGGAAGTTTAGAAGGACACACATACAGGGGGAGGACAAGGTGAAGACACAGGGAGAAGATAGTCATCTACAAACCAAGGAGAGAGGTCTGGAATACATCCTTCCTTCACTACCCTCAGAAAGAACAAACTCTGCCAACAGTTTGGTCTTTGGTTCTCTGATACTTTAAGAAAATTCATTTCTGTTGGTTAAACTGCTCAGTCTATGGTACTTTGTTACAGCAGCAAACACGATCCATAAATGTTAGTTTCCGTATGGTTACACAATTCGTTTTAAAAAATGTTTTAAAATGTCCAGTTTTCAACTGCTTTGCAATTAGACATAAAGTAAATCAGCTTGTTCTAAATTTAAAGGACAAGAGAGTGTTCAGATGTTCACATACAGAAAAAGAAAGTCTAAGATTCAGATCCACCTTGACTCAGCTGCGTTGTTGATCCTTTCTTAGGAACAGCAGTGGTTACTAAGCATCAGTTCATCATGCTGGGGATAACAAAATTTGACTTACTCTCGTTCAGCTCTAACAAATAATGGTCAACACAACCACACATAGAGAGAGGGACCCCTATGTGGACCTTTCTCCCCATCTTTTAAAACATAAGAGGAACATGGTGGGGGAGGAGGGAGGCAGAGTTTAATAAACTGTGAAATAAGACATCTAAAACCTCTCTGTAACAGAAGTTTCTATTTTGCAGCAGTAAGCCTGGAAAGTAAAGCTTTCCACAGTAAGGAAAACCAAAACTAAATCATATCAAACAAACAAAAATACCCAACCACAATATAGCTCAGTTCACTCTAGGTTACTTGAGGATCAAAATTAACTTAATCACCTCTGCAAATCCAATGCCTAGAGCATAGTGCCTAATATATGTTTGGTGTCTAATAATTTGGTTTTCTTTGTGTGTGAGAAGTACAAAGAAAACATTTTCTTAATAAGTTCAGATGAGAGTCCTATTTATACCTTAAAGACAGGAATATGGATATGAAATAGAGCTGAACATCATTAAGACAAGTTAAACTAGAACCTAAAAAAAAGCATTAAAAATTTCAGTCATAGTTGTGAGACAAATTATAACAGATGTACACCAAATAGAGCATCAAGTAAGTTCTGAGAGGAGTCACCACCAATCTAAATAAAGCACCAGAAAAACAGCGAATCCATGTGCATACAAGTACTAGTGGAAGAGGAGGGAGAGGTAAGTGATAGATTTTTTGAAAGGTCATTAATAATTCCAGATGCCAATATGCAGAGAAAAGGAACATATATAACCAAAGCTACTCAAACCAAAATTAAAAGTGTCACTAAAACCAATGACACATGTCGACACATACACTATTTGGACAAAGACATGACTGGTGAGTGAATGCGGTCTGGGGCTGGGCAGATGGGAACTTCTATATGTGACACAAATATAGCTGGTTTGTCCAACTTTACACGTGGGGTATGGAGCAAGGGAGGCAGATTTTGCTTCCAGAAGAAAAAAGGATAGTGTTCTAGGGACAGCCTTCTGGTTCCCTTACCTCATTTTTGCAAAAGAGGCTTTTCACATGAAGGATAAGCACTAACCTAGTTCTAGTTACTCAATTTAGATGAACTAAGACTAGAAATAAGCATGAAATTTAAATTCCTTGCAAACTGTCAGAAGCAACTCCGATTTCAATGGCTTGCACATGAAGTTTTTATTTTCTTTCCTCTACCCTGCTTTTTGTTTTGTTTTGTTTTGTTTTTCCCCACAAGTGCTAAAAGAAAACATCAAGGTATGAACAAAGGGAAACCTCAGGCTTCAACTTAAAGTTGGTGGGCCTAGCGAACATTTCCATCTCTTTCTTCTTGGTTCACATCAAGACCCTGGTAAAGATATATGAAACATGGGCAAGACCCACAGCTGCTTGGAGAAGGAAGGAGGGACCATGGCTGACTAGAAATATGGGTAGATTTTAGGAAGACAAGGAAGTAGAGGGAAGGAAATAGAACTACTGAACTGAACTCAAAGTAGAGGAAGTCATGATGAGCACTTTTCTGAGGGTGGGAAGGGCAGTCAGCATCTCCCCACCTTTGCCTGAGGAACAGAGCTTCCTGAGGTGAAATCCATACTGCAGAGTGAAGCCCCACACTTTCAATGGAAGCTCACCAGGGACCATGCCCCACTCCCCTTCATAGAGCTCACTGTCAGACTCACCTTCAGGTCAGGAGCTGCTCAGGAAACAGACCTGTACAGTAGCAGCGGACATACACGCCCGCTCCCTACACTCCCCATCTGAACTGTCCAGTCATGAACCCAGGCAGTCCAGGATCATGACCCTTGGACAAAAAAATAAACGACACAAAAAGAAGGACCAAGACTTAAAAAAAAAAAAAAAGATGAAAATTGACTCAGCAAGAAATGGATGTGGATGTCCATTTCTTTCCCCCAGGTTTGGGGTGTTTTCAGCTGATCTTCTTTTAAATATACTTTTTGTCCCTTTCTCTTTCTCTTCTCCTGGAATTCCTTTTTTCCATTGTGTTTCATAATTCCTGTAGGTTTTCTTCACTCTTCCCATTCTTTTTCCTTTTTAGTATTCTGAATGGGTAAATGTTCTATCCTTCTGGTCGTTGACTTCTGCATAGTTGAGTCTACTTGTGAAATTCTCTATTTAATTCCTCAGTTCAATTACTGTACTTTTTAACTCAAAGATTTTTGTGGTTTTGTTTGTTGATGGTAAATACTTCCTTGTCAAACTTCTCATTTTGTTCATGCCTCTTTTTCCTAATTTCATGTAGTTGTCTGTTGCTTGTAGTACACTAAACTTCTTTAAGAGAATTATTCTGAATTATTTGGCAGTTCATAGGTCTCCATTTTGTTAAGGTCAGTTACTGGGGCTTGATTAGTTTCCTCTGGTGGTATCATATTTACCTGATTTTGTGTATGTGTGTGTGTGTGTGTGTGTGTGTGTTTCTTGATTCCCTAGGTTTGTGTCTATGTGTTTAAGGAATTGGGATTCCCTTCTAGACTTTACACAGTTGCTTTGGCAGAACAATTCACCACTCAACTCAGTTTGGGTTTCTGAGTGTGTCTGCTAGTAATGTCTTTGGGCAGGTGGGGCTTAATTTATCACACTTTTCCAAGCTTCAGTTTTATCAGTCACAAAACTGATAAAACTTGGCTTAAGCATTGTTATGACAATTTAAAAAATAGTATATATTAAATTGCACTAATTACACAATATATAGTAAAACAGGAAATGACATGAGACATATTAAAATATGTGCCAGGGGCAGCCTGGGTGGCTCGGTGGTTTAGAACTGCCTTCAGCCCAGGGCCTGATCCTGGAGACCTGGGATCAAGTCCCACGTCGGGCTCCCTACATGGAGCCTGCTTCTCCCTCTGCGTGTGTCTGTGTGTTTCTTATGAATAAATAAATAAAATATTTAAAAAATTAAAAAATTAAAAAATAAAATAAAATAAAATATGTGCCAGACACATATGAAGTACTCAACTAAATAATGTTGTTGTTATATAACTATTAATGCTCATGCTACTCTCTTCTGGGTAGATAGCTGGCAATTCAACAATAATATCAAATTTAGTAGCATTGTATCGCTAGGCTACTATAATATAGAATTAATAATTGGATCCCTTTTGTGCTTCTTGGAATACTGATTCTCAAATTTTAATATGCATATGAATCACCTGGGGTTCTAGTTATAAGTGCAGATTCTGATTCAATGTGTCTGGGATGGGGTCCAAGGCTCTGCATTTCTAATGAGCTCTCGGGGGATGCTAGTGCTGCATTCTAGGGACCACACTCTGATGGTGAGGCCCTGATGACAGAATGGGCTGGCAAAGATATTTACAGATAGCATGTGTTTATATCATAAATTTCTAAGGCTAAATTATTTCTTATTTAAATATGATAACAATGAATAGATGTGTATTGCTCTTTTATGTTAGATTTTAAAAATTTGTTAGATTATAAATGAGTAAAAGGCATTCACCATGTGAACAGTTTGGCATTATTTATGGCCAACCCACCCCCTATGCCTTTAGGTTTTCTGCTTGATCACATGTGAGAGTTCATATGCCAGGTGTAGGAAACCTCTTTTGCCAATTTATTCTGGACCTCTGCTGCCTCTGATGGTTGTAAATTAGAGCATTTTCACAAGTGTTACCCCAGTAGGTCTGACTCCACCAGAATATTTGGGTTGATATTTTAAATATTTCATATTTACAATCCTTTGGAAAGAGATTAGCAATATCCAAAAAGTATGTATGCATTTAGCCTTTGAACCAACAGTCTCACTTTACTCTGAGGATCCTCTCCTGTGGCAGGCAGAATAATGGTGCCCAGACATCCACGTCCTCATCCCCATAAGTTGTTAATACGTTCTCCTATGTGGCAAAAGAGAGTTCATGGATGTGATAAGTTAAGAACCTTGAGATAAGGACTTTCCCCTGGATTAACTGGGTAGGCTCAATGTAATCTGAGAGCCCTTAAAATAGAAGAGAGGGGCAGGAGAAGAGAGTATAATAATGCAATGTTCCCCATCCACCACTGCAGCTTTGGACATGGAGCAAGGGAATAAGAACCAAGGAACATGGTTGGTCTCTAGAAGCTAGAAAATGCAAGGAAAGGGATTGTCCACCTAGAGCCTCGAGGAAAAGGATAAGCATGGCTGACAACTTGGTGTTAGCCCAGTAAGATGTGTGTTAGACTTCTGACATCCAGAACTGTAAGAGAATACATTTGTGTTGTCTTAAGCCACTGAGTTTGTGGCACTCTGTTACAGTAGCAACAGAAAACTAGTACATATTTTGCATAATATAGCATATGTATAAGGCCATCACTGTGGTTTTATATGCAAGAGCTGAAGATTGAAAACAGCCTAGGTGTCCAACAGTAGGGGACAAGTTGAACAAATACAGTGGCATACTCTGCACCTGTAGGAAAGAATGAAGAAAATTCTCTATACCTAACATAAGCTGACCTTCAGGACATATTTTCAAGTAGGAAAAAAAAGCAAGATACAGAATATGAGGTATACTATTTTACCTTTCAAGTAGGAAAGAAAGACAAATAAGAATAGGCATATTTTTTTTCATAAAGAGAAACACTATAAAGATAGGTCAGTAATAAATTAATAAAAATAATTAGTGATGGAGTGTAGGATGAGTTGCCAGGGAAGGAAGTAGGACTTCTCTGAGAATATTTTTTTAAAAAAATATATAGTCTTAAAAAAAAAAAAAAAAAAAAAAAAAAAAAAATATATAGTCTTAAATAAATAAATAAATAAATAAATAAATAAATAAATAAATAAATAAAATACATATATATAATCTTGACTTTTGGACCATGTAAATGCTTTACATATTCCAAAATAAAATAAAATTTAAATGTCCATATTTAATAGTTTTCTGTCCATGATTTACTCCAAAACCTTCTCTAGACTTTTACTCTGCGCCTAATGGAATTTTATCCCAGTAAAAAATTAATACCTCAGATCAACAAACTTTTTCCTGACAGAACTGTCAAAATCGTAGCTTGAAGTGGGTTAAGATTGCCTGTTTCTGCTGACTGTGCTATTTCTTAAATTATATTCTGACATTATGGACCTGACTGACAGGCTGTATAGGACATGGTACATCATTTACAAAGCAAGTAATTACAGAGCGACCAATTCCATAGAGTTGGCAACAGAGCCACCTGGTGGCAGAAAGTCAGTATTTTCTTTTTGAAGTGCTGCGCTCTTTGACACTGAAATTATATTACTGGGGATAATAATACTTCTCCCTGGGAGAAGTAACCAGAAATAGTTGATAGTAAGACCTTATCGGCTCCTGTGTGAAACTGAGTTTAGTCTTAACACAATATGTCGATGGATTACATTTTTAAAACGCATTCGACTTGCACAAAATCCCTATTGAACATTCATGCAACAAGAAGCAATTTTGACAAAATTAATTTTAGCGTCAATTAAAGAATGCCAAATCTATTTTCATAATTTTATAATCCATATTTTAAAAATTCAGTTTCTGTTTAAAAAGAAAACAAAGAGCCAGGATGATTTATAAGATTATTTCTGACTTCCTGGCTTTTAAACATGAGATGATACGATAGAAGCTACTAGCACATCCTAGGAGTGTCTATTATGTGTGGTGGGAAGGGCTTTGGTTTTAAAATATTAAAATAATTGTCATAAAAATACTATTTGGATAAGTGCTTTAATAGCTCTAATACTCAAGAAAGTATCCCAAAAATCAATTCAATTTAAAAGAAATTTGTTGAGCATCTACTATGTACCATCCTGATTCAGGTACTAGGAGGAACAGTGGAGATGCCTAAGAGACAGGTAAGCTTCTTTAGCTAACCGGAGAGTTTGCTTTTAGCCATCAGATTAAAAAGCGGGCCGCGGATTAAAGAGTGGGGTACCTGTGGCTGAAGGAAATGTCTTGAGGTTTCCAGGATGGTGGAGAAATAACCTAAGGCACAGAAGCAGTCATGAAGATGAGCAGAAAAGGAGGGTAAAACTAGACATGCAGAGGGTGCAAGAAAACAGTGAGGATGTTAATAAAAATGAGGAAGACAAGCTGCAGAAACTCATGTGTGACCTTCTCATAAGCAAAGCAGGAGCTGTGGCCGATTTACTTCACTCTTCAGCTAACATTGAGCTACAGGTGAGCTTCTCGCTCAGGAATTACCATCTCTCCTTGCATCCGCTATGACCTTGGCTGCAGACTTGCTCATCACGTGCACGACGTAGAGAGGGCAGTTCACGGCGCTGGCTATGGTGATGGCTCTCAGCGTGGCCTCTGCCTCCACTGCTTCAGGGCGGCACAGCTCATGGCCCTCTGGCCCTGTTATCCCCAAAGCCAGCATCTTCTTTGCTCCCTACAAAGACAGTGGGAACCGACACATGTGCAAGGAAGGTTTACTGACAAGTACCATTATCTTATTCTAAATTAAATACATGGCCAAGCTTTCAGATCTGTTAAGTGCAGAGGGGTGTGTGTGTGTGTGTGTGTGTGTACCATGTGTGTATTTAACAAACAGAATTTTACCACATGAACATGACACTTAGTATATGTTAGGTTTTCATACGTATATTTCACAATTAAATTATTTTGATTGAAAAGCTAAAAAAGGACACCTGGGTGGCTCAGCAGTTGAGCATCTGCCTTCGGCTCAGGGCATGATTCCCAGGTCCCAGGATCAAGTCCCACATCAGGCTCCCTGCATGGAGCCTGCTTCTCCCTCTGCCTATGTCTCTGCCTCTCTCTCTCTCTCTGTGTGTGTGTGTGTGTGTGTGTGTGCGTCTCTCATGAATAAATGGATAAAAATCTTTAAAAAGGGGAACCCTGGGTGGCGCAGCAGTTTGGCGCCTGCCTTTGGCCCAGGGCACGATCCTGGAAACCCCGGGATCGAGTCCCACGTCAGGCTCCCAGTGCATGGAGCCTGCTTCTCCCTCTGCCTCTCTCTCTGTGTGACTATCATAAATAAATAAAAATTTAAAAAATTAAAAAAAATCTTTAAAAAGAAAAGCTGAAAAGATATGAGGTTAATTCTAATCACATTCTTTTTTTTTTTTAAGATTTTATTTATTTATTCATGAGAGACAGAGAGAGAGGCAGAGAAACAGGCAGAGAGAGAAGCAGGCTCCATGCAGGGAGCCCAACGTGGGACTCGATCCCGGGTCTCCAGGATCACACCCTGGGCTGCAGGCCGCGCTAAACTGCTGCACCACCAGGGCTGCCCTCTAATCACATTCTTATTACTAGCTCAGTACAAAATAAAATAAAACCAAATATTTGAACTCCCAATACTGTTGAAGTGACTCATATTATATAAGCAGCTGTGTTTTTAATTGAATCATAGTTTTCACCACCCTCTGCCCCACCCACTGAATGATATTGGACCAGACATTTTTCCACTCCAAAATGTTATTTCTTGCTTACAAAAAAAGCAGGAAGTCAACACTCCGAGTGGCAAAATAACTGGCCCGGTGTCACAGCTAGGAAGCGGGAACATCCAATTTAAACTTTGGTCTGCTTGAGTTTACAGCTCAGGCTTGCTTCTCATGATCCCTGATTGCCTCCTGACCACCCAGCCTCACTTTCCCTGACTTTAAAGTGAGCTGAGCCTAGGGAGAAAAAAAAGTCAGCTAATATAAAGGGTAAGAGACAGCTTTTTAAATCTTGCAGATGATATACCCTTTGGGCATTAAAAATGGAACTCACATGAGAAATAAATACCATCTAGATTCCTCCAGAGCACATTTTAATACCCAGTTTCTGAAAAGAGTGAGGCTTTAAACAGCACTTAATACACTGCTTAAGTCATCAGATCCTGCTCATTCCATACTCTGGCATTCTGAACCAGCAGGCAGAGCTACTAAAAGAAGAAAGAAAGAAGAAAGAAGAAAGAAGAAAGAAGAAAAAGAGAAAGAAAGAAAAGAAAGAAGAAAAGAAAGAAAGAAAAGAAAGAAAGAAAGAAAGAAAGAAAGAAAGAAAGAAAGAAAGAAAGAAAGAAAGAAAGAAAGAGAGAGAGAGAGAAAGAAAGTGCTGGGATACACAAAGTATTTATTTGAGAAACATGTTTGAGATCTGGTCTGCTTGAGTTGACAATTTTAAATAGCAGACTTGAAAAAGGGAAATCTTCATTCCAATACATATACCACCTGAATAAAAAGAGCACAGACTTAAATAAACCGAATCAAGTATTTCCAAGCCACACAACATTAGTTTCTGAATTTCCATTCTTCCAATGCATAGAATGATTTCACTTACTCGGGTCCAACTATCTTCAGCTTAAGTCACGGCCATTTCATTTGTGGCAAAGCTCTGAGATACAAATGCTCACCTCTGCAATCAGGTCTCCATTTTCAGCGTGGACCAGAGCAATCGCTCCAATTTCCTTGCACTGAGAGAAGGCAGCGTACAGCTCCTCATCCCTCACCATGTACAGGTCCTTATAGGCCATAAACATCTTGAAAGAGTTCACACCTTTGTCTTGGGTAAGGATTTTCATTTCTTCTTTAACCTAAAAGGGAACAACAGTCACACACCAAAAAATGCCATACTTTAATTTAATAATAATTTCAACATTTTCTTCAACATTCAAAATGTTGCATTCAGAAGAGAAATAAGCAAAATAAGAACAGTTTAATTCCAGAAAAAAATGCAGTTAAGGCCTTGTTCTTTCCCCCAGGTTAGACCTCGCTTCATCTGATAAAGGGCTGTTGGAATGATGCTTTTAAATCATGAAAGTGTTCATACCTTGCCCAAAAGTACTTAATTTCTTTACTTGGACATAAAATTGTCAGCATCTATCTCCTGATGGGAGGAAATTATTTTAGAAAATGAAAACAAAGCCCTTTGGCAGCAACAGAAGCAATGATGTCTCTAGGAGGAATCAAAGCTAATATGAGGTAAGGCTTGGGGTTCAGGTCTGAAACCCACAGGATGGACTCTCAGGTGGAGGAGGCAGACGTGGGTTGAGCCTCCAGGTGGCTCCTAGGAGGTGAGAGACTCTGGACGGGCTGGAAGGCTCCTTAGGAGCCTTCAGATGTGCTAAAGGTAAGAGGCAAGGGGAGATCCAAACAAGCTCAGGAACTACCCTTGCAGGTCCAATTCAAGTCTCAATAGAAACTAAAAAAATCAAAATAAAAAAAATGGTAGATTTGACCAAATAAAATTGTTTGAATTTCTATATGGTAACACACACACACCCAACATATGTTCTAGGCATAGGATTATTTCTCTTGGTTGTTGTCTATGAACCTTATAAGATAAAGTCTTAACATTGCAGGTAAAAAATACTACCAACAATTCAAACAGTAAATACAAATGACTAATAAGCATGAAAAAAATGTTAACCTTTTTGCAGATTAAAAAGTGCAAAATAAAACAATGCAATTTTTCCTATTGAACCAGCAAAGTTTACAAATGACTCTGTTATCTGTTAGATTACTCACTTCTATCACTATTTATTCCCTTAGTAATTTTTCTTACTTTTCTCTGTGGTGCTTTATCACCCAGCATGTTATACACTTACTTTTTAATGGCTTCCTCCCCATTAGAATTGCAGCCCCATAAGAGCCAGGGCTTTGTACAGTGTGTCCCCTGCCATATATAGAAGACTGCCTGCTCAATAACTATTTGCTGAATGGATGACTGGCTAACTGAAAAAATATATTTATACACACACACACACATATTTATATAGCATTTCCACAAAGAAATGGAAAAAACATTAAAATGTTGAGAGTGGTCACCAGTTAAGTGATGGAATGAGGTCCAAGATATGTTAAGGGGCAATAGCAAGGAGCAGAACATGATATAGAGTGCCTCATTTTTCATTTTGGGGGTTTCTTTGTTATTTGTTTTTTTTGTTTTGTTTTGTTTTGTTTTTGTTTTTGTTTTACTTTTCTATAGTTTCAAGTTTTCTACTACTGAGTACATTATTTTTATAGTCAGGAAAAAAATGCCTTAAACATTTTAGCATATGCACATGGTGGGCTTCCAAATGCGGGCACCATGGCTTAAGCCTTGCTGCTCCAAAAGTGTGCTACCTGAACCAGTGACACTGGCATTAGTTGGGATTTTGTTAGAAATGCAGATTCTCAGGCCGTGCTCCAAACTTGCTACTATGGGTTGACTTGTCCCCCTAAAATTCATATGTTGACATCCTCACCCCTAGTACCTTAGTACCTCAAAATGTGACCTTATTTGGAAATAGAGGCACTGCAGATCCACTCTTAGGGTGGGCTCTAATCTAATATGATCGATGTTTTTATAAAAGGGGGAAATCTGGACGCAGACACAGGAGAATGCCATGTAAAGATGAAGGCAGAGGATAGGGTGGTGCTTCTACAAATCAAAAAACATCCAAGATTACCAGCAAACCAGGAGAAGCCGGCAAGAAGCATGCACCAGATTCTCCCTCAAAGCCACCAGAAGGAAGCAACCCTACCAACATCTTGATCTCAAACTTCTAGTCTCCGGGACTGTGAGACAATACATCTCTGCTGTTTAAGCCACTCAATCTCTGGTTCTTTGTCACAGCAGCCCTAGCAAACTAATGCATTTACTGAACATAATCTGTATTTTAACAATTTCACCAAGTAACCATTTGCATAGTAAAGTATGAGAAACACTGTAAGGGCAAACATCATCGCCTTTGCTCTGTTATAAAATAAAGAGTGGGAGGAAGGAAAGAAGGAGGGAGGGAGGAAGGGAGAAAGGAGAAGAGCAAGAAGATCCTAAAAGCACAAAAGAGATTAGATGCATCCCTTAGAATGGTGTTTTGGAAAAAAAATTAACTTTTGCTATGGATTGTAAACCTTGCTACTATGTTTGCTGAACTATCTGTTAAAGATTCTTTGTTTTATATTAATTTGGTACCTGAATCCCAACTTTTAGGAGGAAATACAGGCATAAGTTACATGGTAAGTTCAAATAAAGTCACCCGTGTGAAACCCCTTCTGGTAAAAGGATTCTGAATTAAGTCCAATATGGAAAAACATATGGTGGTGATTGAAATTAAAGTAAAAATTTCTTCCAAAGTACACATACACTTTTTTTTATGAACAGAAATAAACGTACTTTAACATCTCTCAAAACTATCTTCAAAATGTTCCTGATCTGTCCCTTCCTTGTTTTTTCTCCAGATATTAAACATTTCTTTTTTTTTAATTTTTTAAATTTATTTATGATAGTCACACAGAGAGATAGAGAGAGAGAGAGGCAGAGACATAGGCAGAGGGAGAAGCAGGCTCCATGCACCGGGAACCCGACGTTGGACTCGATCCCGGGTCTCCAGGATCGCGCCCTGGGCAAGGCAGGCGCCAAACCGCTGCGCCACACAGGGATCCCGATATTAAACATTTCTAATGGAAGTTCTACTCTGTGGGAAAATATCACTTAGAAGAGCCTGGAAATGTTAAAATTGAGACGTTCAGTACTTTAAAAAGTTACAGTAAAAGATTTTATAATTCATGGATTATGTATTAGGAAAGGCTATTGTGAATGAGTACAAAGGATTTATCCTACCATCTTTATATGCTTAAACATTTTTTTTTAGTTTTTCCAACTGATAATACTTCATAGGATTCCAAACTCCAAAGGTACAAAAGAATATGCAAGGAGAAGTCCTCCCTCTAATTCTGACTTCCAGTCATCCAGGGAAGCAACTGATATCACCATTTCTTACGTTTTGACATTACCAGTTTCTTGATATTGCACAGAGCAAGGACTAGGAGACAAAATGGAAGAAATGGACCCCTGGTGGTTCACCTGGTCACTCCACCATGTCACGGCCACATGAAGGCTGTAGTCACAGCAGACTTTGGGATCAGCCCAGCTTCGCCAGGTCTCAAATGCCTGGATGAGGGAACCGCCTTTCTGAGGAATGGCAAAATCAATGATCATGGTGGTGCCTCCTGCAAGGGCAGCCTGGAATCAGAAGAAGATTTCAACAGGTTAGCCATCAATTATCTAGCTGAGTCATTTATCTCCTTGAATGCTACGTATTTGCAAGCTCTTGGGCAAGCTTGATGAGTCTAGAAAATTGCACAATGATGCTGCCTTTTTAAAAGACCCAGAGGGACATGGGGCACCTGGGTGGCTCAGTTGGTTAAGTGTCTGCCTTTGGCTCAGGTCATGATTTCAAGGTCCTGGGATCAAGCCCACATCAGGCTTCTTGCTCAGTGGGGAGCCTGCTTCTTCCTCTCCCTGACCCTTCCCTGCCTTTGTGCATGCTTACATGATTTCTCTCTCTCACAAATAAATAAAATCTATAAAAATAAGTAAATAAATACCCAGGGGGGACACGAATAGACTTTTCACAAATTAAAGTTGGAAATACTAAAATTGCTGGAACTGCTTCTGAAAAATGACATATCTGATGAAAAGAAAATGGCCCAAACAAAACTGAGTGAGGCCTAGAAGGAAAACCTGAGATGAACAAATGGAGAAGATGCAAAACTTTTTCTTCTCCAGAAAACTGTGTTTATTGCTGTGAGATCCCATTTCATTAGAACCAGTTGGTGAATTGTATCTCCACCTGCCCCATGCTCCATGCAGAATTGCGGGAGACTCCCACAGTGCCCGCTTCCCCTTCATTCCCCACCACCAACGGGTGACCTTTGTCTCTCCTTAACTCCCAGCTGGCACCTCTAATCCATCACCACTTCTCCCTCCCATTTTAGTTCAGCCTGTTCTCATTCTTCACCCTGATGTTTAGATCTCAAGTTTTGCTCCGGCTCCCTCCCATACAAACTCCTCAGTGCAACTAGAAGTACATTCCAGAGCATGGATGTGACCACTTGACTCCAAAGGTTAAAACTGAATGCTTCTCACCACCTCTGGAATGAAGTGGAGTCCTGTTAACATCGTCTACAAGGCCCCACGTGATCTGACTCAACTCATATTTTCCTTGATAGGTTATATTATAGTAACTTATGATTAATTTTAAAAGTTGTCTTAGTGTCTTTGATGAACTACTGAAGTTGATTTTACTTAAAATAAAATCACAAGGTGGTTAATGTGCTTTGAGCTGCGGTAGTCAAACAAGGTAGGTGAAGAAAACAGAGCAGAGGTACAAAGGCTCACTGCAGTGGTTAAGGGCACTGACCAAAGAGGCTGACTCACTCCAGGGCAGGAAGCTCAGATTCAGCACTTACCAGCTGAGAAGGCATCAGCCTGTCTCCCAAGTTCCTCCACCAGCAACCCCATCACCCTCCCTGTTAACGCTGTAAAGCCACCCAGATACACCAAGTGATCCCATGTCCTACCCAGTTTATTAGCTCTATTCTTGCTTACTTCAATAAATTTTTATTTTTCCTAAGTCACTTAGCCCCACTCCAATTATTTTTGATCTCACAAATCTCACTTTTTGTACAGGATCCTATACTTTATCTCTACTTTTAGATAACATTGCCTGATTCAAGGCAAACAGTACGTATTTGTATTTCTTAAGAAATCCCCATTGGTTCATGACAGTAATGACAATACTAGAAACAAAATCCTCAGGCTCTGTATTTTTATTTGAATGCAGATTAATCTTCCTGCCTTCTTTCTTATTTTTATTTTATTTATTTTTTTGCCTTTTTTTTTTTTTTTTTGCCTTCTTTCTTAAAGTGTCTTCGCAGTGTATCACAGACATTCCTTGAGGATGAAGGGCATTTTTTTTTTTTTAAAGAAAGTGTTGTTAATTAGAACATTAGAAGAAAATACTTATTTAGTGTCTACTGAACTATAAAATCAAGCTTAAAGAACTATTCTTTCCATTCTTTCCATATTAAAAGTCTTCTACATTCAGGATGTGGGCAAACTAGATACACTGCTGACGGAAATAAAACAAGATGACACAGCCACTTTGGAAAGCAGTTTTTCAGAAAGTTAAACATGGAGTTAACATATGAGCCAGCAAGTCTAATCCTAGGGATATGTCTCAGAGAAATGAAAATAGGTCCACACAAAAACCTGTACACAAATAATACTCTGAGCAGCATTATTCCTAATAGTCAAAAAGTGGAAACAACCCAAATGTCCACACACTGATGAATGGATGACAAATTGTGGTATATGAACACTGTGGAATCTGAGGAAGCAATGGCATAAGCTGCAATGTGAATGAACACATGCTGAGCAAAAGAAGGCAGTACAAAGGATCACATACTCTAGGATTCCACTTGTATGAAACATCCAGAAGAGGCAAATCCATAGAGACCATAAGTAGGATAGTGGTTGCCTTGGGCTGGAGGGGTTGTGTCAAGGTGATGGCTAAGGGGCACTTGGTTTCTTTTTGGAGTGATAACATGTTCTAACACTGATTGTGGTGATGATTGCATAATTCTAGGAATATACTAAACACAACTGACCAGTATATCTTAAGAGGCTGAATTGTATTATATAGGAATTATATCTTAATGAAATTGTTACCAAAAAAAAAGTTCTACTATGTGTAAGCCATTAAATGGAATGAGAGGGGTGGGAGAACCCACAAATAATCAGACAGAGTTTCTCCACTTGGATGTCTATCATCTGGAGGGGGGATGGAAATATGCATTAGTAATTATAATAAAATAATCAGTTCATAATGACAAGTGGCGAGTGTACTTCTACAATAAGTGGTAGTATAGAAAATGTTAAGTGGAGTGGGGGTAAAAATTGCTAAGTTCCTTAGAAAAGGCCCAGGGGAAAGGTTACCAGGAATTCAGAAGAGGAAAGGATAAACAGACCAGAGGAAGTGTGGATTTAAATTAGCACTAGGACACACACATGAGGTTGCCAACTGGACAATAATATTTAACTTGCAGTGAGCATTTCTTATGTGCCAGGAACTATTCTGATGTTCTAGATGTTCTAATTTTTGTAATCACCTCACCAGATCTGCAGCAGGGAACACTAGCCTCATTTTAGGGTTGAGGAAACCCAGCACACCACTCTTAAATAACTTGACAAAGGCGGGATTGGAACCAGGTCATCAGGCTCCAGAGCCTGTGCTTTGAGGAACAGCCACCACCACCGGGTCACTGTGAGGAAGGACTCAAGTGGAAAAGTCAGACGCTCAGTAGAAAGTGGGAAAGGGCAGAATTAAGACCTAGACTAGGATTGATGTGAAGCATTGGTTCCAACAAAAGGAAGGCCAAGCTGTTGGCAGGGGTAATAGGACCCTGTGAGCAAGTTCTGACTGGGATGACTGATGGTTGCAGAGGAGGGAAAGGAGCTCTTGCGTGCAGAGGGAGCATGAGTTTGATGTGGAACATCCCAAGTGGGTGGCACACGTCCACTTTGTGTATTTGCACACAGAAAGAAATGCAGACCCAATACTGAGGAGCAATTGAGGCAGAAGAAGGTTGTGACACTCACCTTGGGGAAGATGTCTGAGGGGTCCTGAGGTTGGCTGAAATGACCCCCAAGAGAGAGAAGGGAGGCATGATAATATAAATCACAATAAATGCCCCAGAACATTCCAATACTTAGCAGGAAAGCAACAGGGCCAAGCCAAGACAAACACTTACAGTGGCTGTTTCTGGGTGGCATGATTGCAGGTTGCTATAAATTTCCCTCTAGTTAAGTTTTATTTTTATTATTTGCCAACTTTTCTATAACAATGCACAAGTTTTATAGGGAGAAAAAAAGACTTTACCGATAGATGATAAAAACGCCTGTGTATGCTATGGAAATAAAGTACAGACTATTGACAGTGTTCTTGCCAGACTGCAGATGTGATAATGGTCAAAGGGCCATTTTCTCAAAGGACAGTAGATCAAAACTCCTGGTGCTACAATTTGAAAGCTCCCAAATAAGGATTAGTCACACCTGCTCCACCTCCCTGACTCCCCCAGGAGCAGGGAAGAAAGAGGAGACTGTCACTTACTTCTCCTCTCTTTCTTCTTGTTCTATTTCTCCTCCCTCCTCTGCCTCCCTCTCCTCGCCTCTGAATGGAAACAAATTTCAAGAAGCTCTAGTGAATGGGAGAGGTGTGGGTAGAAGTACAAAAAAACACAAAATCTGCCAGGTTCCAAACCATGGGGGGCACAAGCCACCTTGGGTCCTGAAGAACAGCTGCCAGCCACTGTCTGCACCCCAGCCTCCTCTGAACCTCCTCCCTCCCCCTCCCCTGGTCTCTCTGGTTACCCACAGTCCTTTCACTGCCCAAGGTTATCAAAAATCCCCAAGTATTATTTCAAGACCTGAAATGTCCCCTTCCTTTCACTGGATCCGGGAGCCATGTGCCAGAGCAGTGGATCTGTATTCCCTAAATAGAGTGTGAAGGAGATGTGCTCCTCCCAGGAGGTATTTACTTCTTCAGAGAAGGGCTTGTGAATGCTCAGGCCTGGGGTAAGTATCTTATACATATTAGCCCATTTAATTAAGCCTCGCTGAAGTCTGGAGAGGTAGGAATGGTTTTTACTTTATAGTGGAGGATACTGAGGCTCAGAGATGTTGAATGACTTCTCCAAGGTAGCATAGAGGAGCATATGACTCTGAGGGGTAAGTCGCACCGTCAGCCTACTCTGGGCCTCAACCCCTGTGCAGGCCATTTTTCCTCAGCCACTCTTCCATCTTGTAGGATTTGATTTCCAGCCAGGTCATCAGTGAGTCACTACTTTGAGAAATGCAGAGGTTGATAAAATGAATCAAGCACCTAGGAAACCAAATGCCTTACGAAACAAAACAAATCCCATCAGACCGTGAATCAGAAAGCCACAAACAAAGCAGTTTTACAGAGCTCAGTTGACCTTCATCACTGTGACAATCGCTATTGAAATAATGTGTCCCAAGAAGATTTATAAGGAAGGGCCCTACTCTAGTGCTTCTTTACCTGCACACACCTACTGGCCCTGGAATAATCTCCTTAATTCAGCAAACCAACTGGTCAGAACATCACATTTCTAGCCCTCCTCAGATATTTTAGTATCTGTTTAACTACTTTTACCATCAGACGCTTTTAGGTTCACTACGCAGACATTCATCAGGCTTTACCCAACATTTGAGGAATGAAAAAAGGTTCAGCAGGGGAGGGAGAGCCAGTAAAGGGTGAACATTTCTCTCATATTTCTGAGTGAACCTGAATTGTTTCCTTTGTTTTTACTGTTGATTGACTTCACTCCACTTTATTTGTCAGATAGCCAAACAAAATGTATTTACCTTATCTAATCTTGGCTCATAAATCAATTCTTTCAGCTCCTAATTACTTTGGCTGTTCTCCCTTGAAAACTTTCCAATTTATCTAAAGCCTTCTTTTGGGTGGAGGAGAACATGTGCTGTATCAGATGCAAATGTGGTTGAACATAAACTGAGATAAACTCCAAAGAACAGCCGGGTCACAGTGTTATATAACACAAGGTTCTATTTAAGAATGCATTAGGTTGTAAATCATTATAGAAAGCATCTCGAACATTGTCTTCCTTTTGACGGTGTCACCAAATTTTCATTTCTAAGTTCATCTTGGAACAACTGACTTTGTCTCATTAAAATCAGTCATAAGACCTGCTCAATCAACCCAAATAAAGCAGAAGGGAATCCAAGAGGACATCTGAGCCTCAGGGAGAAACCCCTGGACTGAATTCTCAGCTTTCTCATAGTCACTAAGACTTATGAAAACCAACTTTATTACCCCAATTTATGTTCCAATTCCGAAACACCTTCGGCTTTGTAAGGTCCTTGAGTCTATACTGCCTGTCTCCTTGGGTCCTTGAGTCTGAAATATTAGCCACACCATCATTAATCCAACTGTGCAAGCCAGACTGAGGAGACTCCTTGACATTTATCTCTCTTTTTCTTGACATCCTCAGAGCCAGCCCATTGGGAAGCCCAGCTCTCCACCCAACCCTACAAATTCCATGAATCTCTTTCCTTCCTGTGTTCTCACCTCTGCTGCCCAGTGCTATCTTACATCTCCCAATTGAACTAGAGCAGTAGTCTCTTCACTGTCACCTCGTCGCCAGCCATGCTTGCCACTGCCAATCTTATATTGACTTCCCTTTGCCCTTAGGATGGAAAAAAAAGACAATTATTACACATAAGGCTGAACTTTAGCTGACTCCTCTGCTTGCTCTTGGGTCACCTGCCTCCAACCCACTCGTCCCACTCCAGTGACACCATTCCTCCCTCTCGTTGGAGAGCTCTGAGCTCCTTTCTACCTTAGAGAAAGACATTACTCCTGCTCTTCCCTCCCCAGCCCCTCTTCTACTTGATCCAGTGACTATAACCCTGGCTGCACACCAGCATTGTCTAGGGAAATTTATCCCATCCCTCTGAGATCCTCATTGGGTGGATGTAGTTTCACCTCTGTATGCCCCATGCCCATTACAGTGCCTGGTATATAAATGTTCTTTAAATGTTTAAGGGAGAGTTTATAAAGAAAACCACAGTCCCAAGATGGGATCACTTATGGTAGGCCAAGTCACCAAACCAGCTTAAAACCTAACCTAATTGCAGTTTAAGTCTCCCTCAGAAATGTAGTCAAGAACTTTTTGGTCAGCACCAGTGAGGTAATCTGTCACACTCGCCCTCTCCCAAATAACTTCCTTCCCCACACTCCTTTCTATAAAAACCTTCCATTTTGTAGATACCTTGTAGCTTCTTTCTACTTGCCAGATGGCATGCTGCCTGATTTAGGAATCGCTTAATAAAACCAATTAGATCTTCAAATTTACTCAGCTGAATTTTTGTTCTTTAACAGGAGAAAGGAATAGAGGGATCAGTGAATTTCCCCCAATAGGTGGGAGATGGGATAATTTTGATGGTTCACTTTAACAATAGCAAAATGGGAAAGCAGTGTTAAGTTGCATGTTAATATGACATTTCTTTAAAATATTGCTAGCCCTACCCATGTAGTTTCCTGGTTCCTTCTGTGAAAGTGTTAATGCAGAATGTAGACCCTGAGAGCATATGAAAGCTAAATGCTCAGTTGTGTCCAAAGCCTATCAATTAATCAGTGTTAACTAGGATTGTTAATACAACAGATTGTAATCTATATTTGCCTCAAATGATTTCTTGTGTGTGTGTGTGTGTTCTTAAGATTTTTATTTATTTGAGAGATGGAAGAATAAAAAACACACAAGCAGGGGGGAGTGTAGAGGGAGTGGGAAAAGGAGAAGTAGATTCCCCCCTTCCCCCCGCAGAGCAGAGGCACAACACTGGGGCTCTATCCCAGGACCTTGGGATCACGACCTGAGCCAAAGGCAGACACTTAACTGACTGAGCCACCCAGGGACCCTTGATTTTTTGTGTTATTGTTTGTTTGTTTTGTTTTTAAAGATTACACTTTGTTTTACCTTTAGCTTTTAAGGTCTTTGTTTTTATGTGTAAACAGACTCTCAGGGTTTGGGAATGCATGATTACCATGACAACAACTTCTCTATTAGATGTAATGAAACATAACTGAAGAAGCGTCCTCCCTCAATTTGTGACTTGACATGTGATAAGAAGAGCACAAAGTGGAAGTGAGCAGTAGACTCTGGGTAGGTGCTCACTTATCAGTCAAATAGCTTGCTCAGAAACATACCTTGTGATGCAGCAAGCCATCAGGACTGGCAACCTCACAAAAGGAAAAGGGAACAAAGACCACCATGGTTCTCATCTCTCTTAGCCCAACCACAGTGCCTGCCACTTAGTGGGTTACCAAGAAATATTTGTTGACTGAAATAATAGAACCTAACCATTAACTTGAAAAATCCTTATTTAGGATTGTTCCATATTAGATGGCAGTGACAGGGCCCAGAGGAGTCCACTGTGCCGTAAAAATATTTTTTTAAAGATTTTATTTATTTATGAGAGACACAGAGACACAGGCAGAGGGAGAAGGAAGCAGGCTCTATGCAGGGAGCCTGACATGGGACTCGATCCCAGGGCTCCAGGATCACACACTGGGCCGAAGGCAGGTGCTAAACCACTGAGCCACCCAGACGTCCCATAAAAACCATCTTGAACTGAAGGTGTTTAAGAATAGGTGTATGTGTGTGTATGGGGGGGAGGGGTGAACTCCCTTATCTGCCTAAAAGCAAAGACTCTCAAAAGAATTCAACTGTAATGAATCCCCTTCTAGGAAGTTTCACCACCAGGAAAGATTGTGTCTTAACACCTGAGACTGGAAACGTGAACCACACCTCAAGAGACCCTGTCAGAAACTATCATATCTCCCACCAATTCTCTTAAGAGTCCATCTGTCTTCCTAAAAGCCACTTGTCTTCCCATAAGTGCCCTTTCTAATCCTCTTCTCTTATTAAGGTCATTTATTTTCCCATACATGCGCTTCTCCCCCTTCCTTTCCCCTGTTAAGGTGGGTTTATTACCCAAAATTTTAATTAACCCTTGAGTCACATTTTTTCTTTGAACTCACAAGTGCATGAAAAATTTAAAGACCTGTCTTTTCTCTTGTTAATCTGTCTTTTGTTGGTTAATTTGCATGCCTCAGTAACCAAACCTAAGAGGTTACAGGAAAAAGTTTTTCTTTCCAACAACAGCATCAGGGAAACCTTGATTTCTACACTACCTTTGTTGAACATTAAAAACATCTAATCCAGGCAAATGAGGAAGGAAACAAGCAGTGCCACTTAAAGGCATGGAGAACTCAAGTACCAAAACTGAGGGAAGACAAGTCCTAGATTCTGTAAAGTTCGGGGAAGGAATTCCTAACACACAACACCCTCAGTAGGGCCCTATCAAATGGTTTCAAAACCCATCAAGTGGTTTCAAATTAATCTTTGAGATTTTTTTTTCTTCCTCTGATTAGTTCCAAGATTAACTCTGTAATCAGTAAAGAGCTACTCAAGGAAATCAGAATTATAAACTCTTAGAGCTGGAACATGCAAACTAATAGCACAATAAGAATATTCAAATCTCAGCTTCACCAGCAATGAAATAAATTCTTGTTTAAAAACATTAAGAAATTCTATGTTTTTCCTACTAAATTGGCATTGATTTTTTTAAGGTAGCAGCTACAATTAGCTAGGATTCAGTGAAATGGGAATTAGAATGTATTGCTCGCGGAGCACAAACTGAAGAGCCATCTGAATATATGTATTAAATTCCTTCAAGACTGATCCAATAATCTTTGGTCTAGCCATTTCACTGGGGGGAGGGGTGATTTCTAAATCCATTATCAAGAATCTGTGAGATGATTTATGTTCCAACCTTGTTACAGAAGCAAAAATAAAAACCCCTGGAAACCACCCAAATGTCCACCACTGAGAAGATGGGAGGGAGCTATTAACAGTTTGTGAAACAGAATGAAAAATGAGGCACGGGGCGGGGGGCGGTGGGGGGGGGCACTTGGAAGGAAAGATAAATCTGGTTTGGAACATACTGAATACAGAATGCTTGTGGGATATCCAGGCTGTGAAATCCTCAGGCAGAAATAGAAGTCTGAGGCACAGAGACACCAAGACCAGAGTGAAAGCTCTGAGACTCAGCCTCTGCAAGGATAACAGAACCATGGAAATCACGTTCTCCAAGGATAGTCAAGGTCCCGTGGAAATATGTGATGAATAAGGCTGTCTCTGAAGAGTATGCAAAATTTAGTAGAAAATGTTTATATGCCCCCCCCCCAAAAAAGAAAAGCATGAAGACACACAGGAAGCAAAATGTTAAATTATAGGTGACTTAAATATTATTTTTCTTTACACTCAACTATATTTTCCTCTTTTAAAAAAAGAAAACTAATATATATTGAGCATCTATAATGGTCTAGCATTTTCCCAAGGTCTGGATAATGAGTAACATATTGTTTTTATTACTTCCAACATTTTTTTAAAATTAAAGTTGTTCTTCTAACCGATGCATCATTAGACAAACAAGGAAATGTTAATAACCCTGATATAAGAAGTGACTTGCCCAAGGTCACACAGTCAGCCCAAACAGCCTCAGAAGCCCAGCCCTGAGCTCCTGCAAGCAACAGAAAAGGGGATTTGGCTTGCAAACAAGTTTCCTGAAGCACAGTTCTCCTACAAGGTGAAGAAATTCTATAAATACACCACAAACGCACGCTTAATCACATACCTTCCACTGCCTTATTATAAGTAATCATCTTGATGGCACTTTACCAAAAAGTTCCAGAGCAAAGTATAATTTCCTTTCTTGATAACTTTGAAAGCTTTTTGTCTTACACACAAAAAAGTGTTCTGCGTCTTTTCCCAATTAAAAAAAAAAAAAGATCCTTCCACCAGTTACTGATGCTGCCAGATTTTTATTTATTTATTTTTCAAAGTAATCTTTTTAAAAAATTTTTTTTAGATTTATTTATTTATTCATAGAGATGCAGAGGGAGAGAGAGAGAGGCAGAGACACAGGCAGAGGGAGAAGCAGGCTCCACGCAGGGAGCCCGACGTGGGACTCGATCCGGGACTCCAGGATCACGCCGTGGGCTGCAGGCGGCGCTAAACCGCTGCGCCATCGGGGCTGCCCGCTGCCAGATTTTTAATGTGAATCCACCTACTCCAAGCTGCATATATGTCTGAATATCAATATATGAAAACTAGCCAAGCTTTTGTAATTTACTCTCTTATCATAGAATGTAGTAAAGCAAAGTCATAATTCCTTCAACTTTACCTAATTCACAATATCCACTTGAATAAAAAATCCCATTGTTTTTCCTCATGGATATTGAATTACAGGAAGACCACTGTACATGTAGTACAGACCAACAAGATGAAATATGATTTCTTTAAAGCAGAACATTACTTCTATTAGTTACATCAGATAGAAAGCTTTTACCTGTAATTAAGTAAATCAATTATAAGCTTTAACTCAACTCTGCCATAAATTAGATTGACAAAACATGTAACCTTTGGTTGACCTATATTTCGTTTTTTAAATTGGGCCACATCCCAATCTGGTGATCAATAACCAGGATACCACAAACAGGATCCCTCCTATGTGTCAGACATTATAAATGATCAGCCTTGTGCATGCAGAACGCAAACATTTGGAGCCCATCTCCTGAAAGCATCATATATCATTTTTCCTTTATAGCTTTCTGTACGTAAGGTACCCATTTCTGTATGGCCATAAATGCATGTACAAATGCCTCAAAAACCTAATGCCTGAGATGTGTATTTATTTTGATAACCTCTAGCTTTGGGAAGGTGAAGGGCTACTGTGTTTCTCAAGGATGACTGCTCTATTTTGCAACTTACCCAGCATTTTCACTGCATCATCTGCCACTAGGACAAATCTAAAACATCACGTTTTCCCAATAGTTTCAGAAAGGAAGAGAGCCTAGTAGGTAAGAGCCCTAGCAATGGCAGGCAGTAAGGAATTTGAAGAGTCCCATGGTCACTTACTGGTGTCTGACCTTAGGCAAGTGACTCAAATTTCAGTTTCCTCAATTGCAGAAGGAGATAATGGCACCGGAGATTGTTGGCAGATGATGCAGTTTCACACAGTGCCTGGCACACAGTGAGTGCTTAATAAAATAAATGTTACTTCAATACTATTAATACTATTGTTTTCAATATAATATACAGCACCAGCAGCATCTACAAAAGACTTCTTTGTTTCTTTTTCCCCCAAAACCAGAAACTCCAACATTGCCTTGGGAATTATTCTGAAGACTACAAAAGAGGACGAGGTGATTCCATAATGTTCTCCTTTCAGAACTCAAGCCGATACTTTAATGCTCTTTAATGCTCGTGTTTATCTATATTTACCCATCTGGTTCCCTTTTATGGAGTCTCCTCTGTTTCTGGGGGCAGGAGAGGTTATCTCCTGGGATCCAACCAATTCTGAAGTAGACTTTTGTAACTTAGTGTCTTTGGGAGTACTGTTTAATGTTCAACAGGAATTTAGCCTTTGCTAAATCTTTGACCTGAACATCTCTGACCATATTGCTTAATTAAGACCATCCTGTCTAATTAAGATCCTAAGGTCATGAAGAACATGTTTTTTTGTTTGTTTGTTTAATAGCTGGACAACGTTTAAGTATAGAAACACCTAGAGAATCAGCTGGTGGGTAAGTTCTTTCAGATGTTGATGACTGTAGTACCATAGTATGCTTCAAAGATCTGCCTTCTCATTTAGAACTGTAAATCTCTCCATGTTTAGGAATACACAAATGTCCAAAGAACAACAGACAGAAGACTAAGAACCACCTTCCAGGGCCTTATAGCATGCATGCACCGATAATCTTGAGAAAGATAAGGAATGTTCTTCCTTTATTTTTTTAAATAAATTTTTAAAGATTATTTATTTATTTATTCAGCAGCGACACAGGCAGAGGGAGAAGCAGGCTCCATGCAGGGAGCCCGACGTGGGACTCGACTCCGGGTCCCCAGGATCACGCCCTGGGCTGAAGGCGGCGCTAAACCGCTGAGCCACCCGGGCAGCCCAATGTTCCTCCTTTAGAGCCTTCCAACTCTGCTTCCTGGCTTTGGGAAGGTGAAGGGCTTCCCAGGTTCTCTAGAACCCTGATGAGAAAAGGGAAGATGATGAGGGGAAATGATGCTAGTGGGCCTGGCAACTGCTGGTCCTAAGGAGCGACTTTGCACCTGGCAAACGGGTGTCAATGGAATGCCCTGCCATCAGCAAAGCACTTTGTTAATGATGAGCCTGTGATATGAGAAAGTGTGTGTACTGTAACTGAAAGCACCAGGTTACAAAAGTTCACTTACAGGTATCACACACACATACACACACACACTCGTACATACTTGCATAATATGATCTCAGTTATGTCAAATAAAGCATACTAGAAAGCGTAAAAGCAATACACCAACACAGAGATTGTAGGTAATATATTTTTTCCTACTTTCCTAATATCTTTTTCTCCAATTTTGTACAATCATGTATTGCTTTTATATCTGAGAATTGTATTTAAAACGTAAAAAATCAGTTCATTAAATTTCAGGAAATTTTCCTTGTTAACTAAAGGGCAAAATGGATATTCAATTTTCACAACAGATAATGGTATGTTCTACAAAAAAACTTTGACCACTGCCCTGATGATAAAAGTTAATAATTAGTAACTCAGAGTAGGCTTTCCAACTATTGAATTGAGCAGCCCACCCCAGATCTCTCTCTCTCTCTCTCTCTCTCTCTGGGTCAAATTGTTGTTTTTTCTATCAAACGTTCTAGTCAATCATACATGACTGGGAAATGTGGAGGGGTGTGTGTGTGTCGAGAATAAAACTACTTGAGAGAAGTTAGTGAGGTAAACGAGTCCAGACTGCTTGGAAAGCCTGCACAACCAACACCCGGACTAAGTAAACTGTTTCACACACGAAGGTTTAGGCCTTAAAGATATCAATACTTCGACTCTGGAAAGAGCTTTTTTTTTTTTTTTTCTCCTGCAGCCCCAAAAATCAAGTCTCAAGGAGGGTGAGGGCTTGGCGTGAGCCAAAATGCTGAATGCGGTTTTAACTTTATGGCGCTGTGAGGCAGCCTGGTTCACCTCTAGATCTCGTTTTCAGGAGCTTTGGAGAAACGCTTAAGGTTCTTTTCGTTGACCAGAGCCCCTGGGCCTTTGTGTCTAGAGAAACCCACGCGGCGGCCACCTGGGTTTGGCGGCCTGACCCTCCTGCGCCGTGGGCTAATAGATGCAGGTGCCCCAGCAGCGAGAATCAGGTCCCTATTTGACGTCTCCTGGGCAAGCCGGTTAGGAAGAGATGGGGCCAGGCAAAGCAGGAGAGACTCCTAACTGGGAAACAAAGGGTTGCGGAAGGGGAGGTGGGTGGGGGACGGGGGCCTGGGCGACGGGGGCTCAGGAGGGCACTAGGTGGGATGAGCCCCGGGCGGATACAAGGTATGCTGGCAAACCGAACAACTCAAGTCCCATCCTGGAATATTTCTCTTGCAAGTTCTTGTCAGGGCCGTGTCTTTTCTCGTGCAGGGTGGAGGCCGCGAAGCTGAGCACCTCCCAGCCCTGCCCAGACCCGTCAGCACGCAGCACAGGCCGCGGCCTTGGGGGTCAGGCCAGCAACTCCTGGGTGAAGGGATCTCTCCTTTGGTTTTGGCTGGAGATGGAACGCGGGGAGATGGCTGGGGGCGCCCGCTAAACCAACAGGCTCTGCGGATACCACGAAAGCCCGCGGGCCTCCACAGAATAGGGCCGCGACGGGAGCGGAGTACACGGGGCTGGGGGGGCTCAACTCGCGCGGTCACCCCCCGGGAGGAGTAGAGGGCGCCTGGCTCGGCCTCGGCGGGGCGCCTGCGACGGTCCCCGGGCTGCGCTGGGGCAGCGGGACAGGCGCGGAGCGACGAGGCGCGGAGGCGTCGGAGGGGCGGAGGGGCGGAGGAGCGGAGGGGCGGAGGGGGCGGAGGGGCGGAGGGCGCGGAGGGGCGGAGGGCGCGGAGGGCGCGGAGGGCGCGGAGGGGGCGGAGGGGGCGGAGGGGCGGAGGGCGCGGAGGGGCGGAGGGGCGGAGGGCGCGGAGGGGCGGAG
Organism: Canis lupus dingo; assembly: GCF_003254725.2. Classification (NCBI taxonomy): domain Eukaryota; kingdom Metazoa; phylum Chordata; class Mammalia; order Carnivora; family Canidae; genus Canis; species Canis lupus. The sequence continues at coordinate 5,815,624 of NC_064255.1, forward strand.
GGCGCGGAGGGGCGGAGGGGCGGAGGGCGCGGAGGGTTGGAGGGCGCGGAGGGTTGGAGGGCGCGGAGGGGCGGAGGGGGCGGAGGGCGCGGAGGGCGCGGAGGGGGCGGAGGGGGCGGAGGGCGCGGAGGGCGCGGAGGGGCGGAGGGCCGGAGGGCGCGGAGGGCCGGAGGGGGCGGAGGGGCGGAGAGGCGGAGGGCGCGGAGGGGCGGAGGGCGCGGAGGGGCCGGAGGGCGTGGAGGGCGCGGAGGGGCGGAGGGCGCGGAGGGACGGAAGGGGCGGAGGAGGCCCCCCGGGGCGCCGGGCGCGGCGAGGCGGGTACCTGGGTGCCCTGGAGGAAGTCGTCCACGGAGCGCGAGCCCATGAAGGGGAACTGCATGTGCGTGTGCGTGTCGATGCCCCCGGGCAGGACCAGCTTGCCGGAGGCGTCGAGGACCCGCAGGCCGGCGGCGCCCCCGGGGGGCAGCAGGTGGCGCCCGAGCGCCCGCACCACGCCGTCCTCCACCAGCACGTCGGCCGCCTGCGAGAGGTCGGCGTTGACCACGCGGCCCCCGCGGATCAGGAGCCGCGACGGCGCCGCCATGGCGGGGGGGGGGGGGGTGGGGGGTGCGCGGCGGCCCGGTTCGCGGCCCGGAGAGTGGCCCCTCGGCTCCGACTCCGGCTCCCGCCCCGCGCGCCCCGCGGGCTTATCCCTGCGCGCGGGCGGCTCCACCCCGAGGGCCGGGCGGGGGCGGGCTCCGCTCCCTCCCCAGGGCGCCGTCGCCCCAGCCCAGCCCAGCCCAGCCCGGGGTCCCGTCCCCGGAAGGGAAGGTCTTTAGAAAAGGCACTTTGGGGAAAGAAATCCGCCTCATCCCTTCCCCCGAAGAGGAACGTGTCTGTCCAGGACACGCACACCCGCGACAGGGAGCGCGAGGGGCCGGGATGCGCCCCGGGTGGGAAGTTTAGAGGAAAGGGAAGGTAGACTTTGTCTTGAAGAAAATTAGCTATAGAAGGTTCACAAAGAAGCATTTGAACCCGGACCTAGAGGGCACAGGCACAAAGAGATGAGGGGTGGGGAGAGGGGTGACGTCTCGGTCGTGGGAACAGTGTGTAAAGGCTTGGGGGGGTGATGGCAGGTCAAGTGCGAGAGGGCTAGAAGCCACAGACCACCCCTCACCCTACAGGGGCGGAGGAGGACAAGAAAACCGAAGAGAGGAGGTCAGAGAGAAGGGGGAGGAGGAAGCACTGCGGGAGGGAGGCCAGCAGTACAGAATTTCAAGAAGGCTGCGGGGATCGGGGATCGAATGCTGGGGAAGGGCTGAGAGGGTGGTAGACACCTGCTATTCCAGCACCTCATCTTGTCCTTATTCTGATAACAGTCAGTGGAGCTTCTTTGGCAGGAAATCCTCCAACCACCAGGAAGCCCTCACAGTGATGGGGTGCGGGGATGGGGATGTGTCCCAAGCCGACGGATTGATTGTGCCCAATGAGAATAGATTCTAAGACTTTTGTTAGGTCGAGCAGATGGGGAGCTTGTCCCTTCCTGCTGCACTTGAACCTGGAAGTGTTCTGGGAGCCATTAAGTGAACAGAGCCAACACAGAGGACGGGAAAGAGAGATGGCGAGAAGCTGGGTTCTCACATTGTTGGAGCTTCTGAAACCATCCATGCCCCAAGTCCCCTCCTCTACACTTCGCGCTGTTTGTGGGGGCTGGTTTACTTTGGTTCTTCTGTCACTTTCAACAGTCAACTGACAGAGGCTGGGAAGATACCTTTGAGTTTGGAGATGAGGCAGTCACATGTGACCTCAGGGGTGACATTTTCAACAATGGAATGCAAGGTATTGCCACATTTCCTCAGCTGTCAGATTACACACATCTAAGTGATTAAAAAGTAGAAAGCCTCAATAATTTCAAGTTCCAGATTTGGCCATCAAGCCAGAAACAAGAAACCCAAGAAAGTTATACAATTGTTATCAAAAGGTTGTTGTGTAAGGTGAAAGGAGTAATTATAAATGTAATGAAACTCCGACAGGGTGTTCAAATAACACACCCACCCTAGGAAAATAAGATGAGATGTCCGGGTGGTTGCAACATCCTTCCCAAAACTGTCCAGGGGAATGATTTCAAAGGTTTCTTTACTTTAGATATTGAGATGCCCTGCCACACAACACAAAACAAACTTCCCACGTTTCATTTACTCAAACTTTTATCAGAAAAGGGGGGAGGGAGAAGGGGGGGTGACTCACGGAGATTCACTGATGGCAACATGAGAGAGAGTGGGGAGGTTTAAGGAGAAGTGTTAGCTCGCAGCAAGAGTCATCCCCCTTTCTGGCCATCAGTGTCCCCCGCAGGAGGAGCCCGGACAATCATGCTCCTTGAAGGAAGCATGTTCTCAGAATAGGCCTGCCTCTCCTGGCTTTGTCCTGTTCACCCACCTCCTTACAGATGTCTACAGTGAACAAGGATTTGGGAGACAGAGCTGCTATGTCAGTGGGAAGCAAGACTGTCATTTGCATTCTTCTTGCTGGGAAAGAATCAGGCTGATTGACCCACAGAACACAGTGCAGGTATGTGGGCAACACCGAGGAAAGAAGAACAGGACGGTGCTGGGCGTCTCCAGAAGGCATGGCCCAGCGGGGGCCTGCGGGAAGCCCCAGTTCCCTGTCCCACCTGGGATCCAAGTCTGTGGCAGGGCAATGAGGTTATACTTGAATCAGCAATCAAAGCATTGAGTAGGCAGCATGGACAGGTCAAAATTGAAGAAAATCAAATGAGGAATCGGATTTAGGAGTCTAATCCTGGTTCTGATGCCAACTTCTGGTGTGAGCTTGGTCAAATTGCTTACTTACCCTCAGGGCCTCAGTCTCTTCAACTGAAAAACAAGGAGTTAGGTTACCAGGAGCTTGTAAGACCCTCCCTCTGTGCTTTTAGAGTTTTGTGAATCTGCGAACAGGGAAAGAAGCTCATTTAGAGAGTGCCTTGCATAGCCCTAGAGTTCACCTAATGAGCTGGAAACCAAGTAGGACTTGCCCTGAGATTTAGGACTATTTTATTTCTGGTCTTTCCACTGAAGCAGAGGGGCTCTGCTTGGAAAGGGTGCCACATACGGAGTGTGAAACCCACGGTCATCAGGGGACGATGCTGCTAGGACTGATCTCAAAGTCTGTGTGCTGATGAGCAGGGTCGACTTTTTTTTTTTTTTTTTTTTTTTTTATCACTTTTTAGCAATGGCATGTGTGGCAGGTGGGAACCATCCCCAGACTCTGGAGGGCCAGAGAGAGAGAGAGAGAGAGAGTGCGTGCACGCGAGCGAGCTGGTCATTGCACAGCCCCAGAGGGCACTCCTCCCGGAAGCACAAGCCCTGGGCAGAAGAAGATAGTTGCCCTGAATAACAATACCAGTGTCTGCAGCTAAGATTTATCGAATACTCACATCAAGTCAGGACTGGGCCAAATACTTTACATGCCTTATTTTACTTCATTCCCACAGCAACTCTTTGAATTGAGTACCAGTTTTTTTCCTTTAATTGATGAGCCTTTAGAGGTTAAATTTTTTGCCCAAGGTCACATAGCGGTAAAGATTGGAGGTAAGCCATTCTGGGACCTGTAATTTACCTGTAATGTGATTCCTGATTCCAAAGCCAGGTTCAGATCCCGCCTGCACAGGGGCCTCAGGTGACATAAATGGATAAACGATGATCCAGGAATGAAATCCTACCTTTTAAAGTGGGGAGCTCAATGTAGGGCTTGAACTCAAAGTCCTGAGATCAAGACCTGAGATCCTGACCTAAGCTGAAATCAAGGGGCAGACGCTTAACCAACTGAGCCACCCAGGCGCCCCTCAAGGAAAATACTTTTTTAATGTTTTTATCTCCTATGCAGTCTGGTACTACGTGGTTTTTGTTTGTTTGCTTATTTTTTGTTAGAATATTCTGATGCTAAGCTGGCAGTTTTAGGCACACTCTGGACAAACTGGCTCTGGCAGCGCTTCTTCGTTTCCTATGGCCGTGGTAACAAAGCACCGCAGACCTGGCAGCTTGAAAGAACACAGATTTATTCCTTTTTTGGTCAGGGAGCCAGAAATCCAAAATCAGTTTCACTGGACTGCAGTCAAACTATGGGCAGTGCTATTCCTTCTGGGGCCTCAAGGGGAGGATTTGCTTCCTAGCCTCCCCAACTTTTGGGGGGGGGTGCCAGTATTCATTGGTTGTAGCCTCATCACTCCAATCTTTGGCTCCATGATTACAATTGGCTTCTCTTCTGTGCCAGATCTTCCTCGGTCTCCCTCTTATAAAGCACTGTGATTATAGTCAGGGCCCACCTAGGTAACCCAGGATAATCTCACTTTCAACTTGAATACAAAGTGAGCTGCAGAATATCTGCAGAAAAGTTTACCTACTTTCATTCTGAAAGTCAACTTCATCAAGAGTTTCCCTACTTTATGAAAGTCATATATATATATATATATATAATGGAATATTACTCAGCCATCAAAAATGAAATCTTGCCATTTGCAATGATGTGGATGGAGCTAGAGGTTATTATGCTAAGTGATATAAGTCAGAGAAAGACAAATACCATATGATTTCACACATATGTGAAATTTAAGAAAGTAACCAGATGAACATACGGGAAGGAGAAAAAAAAAGGAGAGATTGAAACAAGCTGTGGGATCTTAATGATAGAGAACAAACTGAGGGTTGATGGAGGGGAGGTGGGTAGGGGATGGGCTAGATGGGTGATGGGCACTAAGGAAGAACTTGTGATGAACACTGGGTGTTATACATATGTGATGAATCACTGACTTCTACTCCAAAAACTAATATTGCACCGTATGTGAACTAAAATTTAAATTAAGAAATAACAAATAATAATACAAAGTAAATGTCATCTTCAACTTAGTGGCACTCTTCCTGTGGCCTACCTCTAAAGCAAACCCCCGGGTGCTATGGGAGCCCTCCCAACACTGTATAAAGTTGTGCAGACACAACCGTGTTGAGACTGATGCCGCAGACATGGAAGGAATCAATGTAGATGCGAGACGCTCATGCGAGAGCATGAGCTACAGAAACAGCAGGCCGGGTGCTGCCCCTCTTACATACCGGATCCCACCTAGGCCCACGCCCTTGGCAGCAGAGCTTTCTGACCTCTGCACCGTCTATGTCATCTCATTTTATACTTTTATTTCCTCATATAAGGTGATGGCGTTGTATAGCTTCCTTCCTCATTAAAAATGTTGCTCATCTTAAATACTTCCTAGGAGAAAATGACTCTTTTGCTGGATGAGATACTTTGTATTAGACATGACAAACACCGTGAAAATATTGTGGCGGGTCAAGGATAATACCTAACTACCCATCTGTTACGTAACTGTGTATGTAGGGGATTTCTGGAAGGCCTATGACCTTCCGGAAAATGAAAACTGCACATATTTATCGGTGTAATCAAAGACCTCTGGACGGCACATAAGGAGAGCTCACTACCTTCGCATTTGCCTTGTCAATATCACAGTACAGGATTCTTTGCAGGAACTTTTTATTTTTTTTTTTAAAGATTAGTTATTTGTTTATTCATGAGAGACACAGAAAGAGAGGCAGAGACACAGGCAGAGGGAGGAGCAGGCTCCATGCAGGGAGCCCGAAGTGGGACTTGGTCCCCCGACAGCGGGATCACAGCTTGAGCCAAAGGCAGACGCTCAACTGCTGAGCCACATAGGCGTCCCTGCAGGAACTTTTTAGCATTTGGTCCATTTAATCAGATTACAGTTAAAAGTTTCTTTTAGATTTCTTTGGAGCTCCAAACTTACTTTTTGATTCACACATTTGCCTTCAAGGAAGTTCATTTGAGTGATGTAAAAAACAAGTAACGAACTGTGTTGCAAAATAAATAACTATAAATGTGAAAATAAACCACTAGATGGCTTCTTGAAAAGGCCAACTTTTCCTTTGGTTTGTTAGCAACTTGTATAAGTAACAGATAAGCCACTCCCGATGACCTTGTATTTCTATTTATATATAGTTATTATCCTTCCTCCAAAGTTGGAAAGGAAAAGAAATAGTTTCTTTGTTCCCTTGAATATGACTAATGCATAATTTTGCAGACATGTTAATATACAAGTGTACTTTCATATTATAAAATTATGACTTTCTAGATTTACAAAATATATTCTTCAGATTAAACAAAGTTTTTACATTATGACTTCAAGAGCATATAAATTGAGCAAATAAAATTCCTTCACAAATATTTATGGAATAATTAATTGTTGAATTTGATTCACTAGGCCTGGGCTCAGGCCCTTATATATGTTCTCTCATTAGAGTATTTTTATCAACCCTGAAAGAAACTTGTATACATTAGAAGTCACCAATCCTAATTCCCCCACCCCCCATTTCCTAGCTTCAGGCAACTAATCATTTTGTCACTACAGATTTCAAGACATTTCATCTAAATAAGGGTCATGATTTGTGGTCCTTTGTGACTGACTGCTTTCACTTAGCATAATGGTTTCAAGTTTATTCATATTGTAGACTGTTTTTCCACTTCATTCCTTTTTATTGCCAAGTAATATTTCTTTTCTTGATATATCACACTTTTACCCATTTGTCAAATGATATACATTTGGGTTATTTCTACTTTTTGATTATTATGAATAATGATACTACAAACATTGACATACAAGTTTTTATGTGACATATGTTTTCATTCCTTTGGGTATATACCTAGGAGCAGGATTGCAGGGTCATATGGTAGCTCTATATTTAACTTTTGAAGTACTGCCAAACTGCTCTCCAGAGCGGCTGCACCATCTTATATTCCCACCAGTGATGCATAAGGGTTTCAATTTCTCTCTATTCTTGCCAACACTTGTTATTCCTGCTCTGTTCGATTGTAGCCATCCTAGATTGTGAAGTGGTTATTTTTAAATCTTTTTGTTATTTTTAATAAAGCAAATATGGTTCCATATATAACAGAAATCCTTACTATGTGACTGCCATAAAACCTTAAATATAAAGTAAAATTTCTCCACTATTCTCTTTGTGAAAATACAGTAAGGAATTAGTTCATGTCTCAAAAGTTACACTCCTTCCAATATCAATAACAAAGGCATTTATTGATGCTGCTGCTGTTTCAGAGGACAGTACCTACTATAGAGATATGTTCTGAAGATTAGAAATGACATATGGAAGGCATCTAGTACTGTGCTTGGTACTCAGGAAGTACTCAATACATGGATGTTTATTTTCACTCCAAATCAAGAAAATGGTTACAAAGAATCGTTTTGCACAGTTGGCTAACAATTCTCATGGCAACTCATGAGGTATAGAAATGGAAATTATATTGTATGGTGAAATCTCAATAAAAAACAGCAATAATGCAAATCCAGCCAAAGGAAACAAATAAGAACACAATGAGGTTAAAACTCATACAATGCACAATAACCAACAGAAAGTCTATGTTTAAGTCAAGCTTTGAAAAACTAAATCTAAAAGCCAAACTAGATAAGAAATTTCTATGTTCCTTGAAATCAGAGCTTGGAAGAGAATATAGAAATATACATGATCCTATCTTAGTGAGGTTGAAAAATTATTTTTATGTTGCTTATTACCAGTTTCTGGATAGAAAGAACTTCCCAGAAAGTCTGATATTTATACTAGCTCAACACGTTACTACGTCCATAGCATGTGACATCTTTCCCATTCAGAGCTCTATGGAAATTCTTCATTTTGACCTTTGTAAAATAAAATAGGTGTCTGTGCCAAGATACCATTTTTCATTGAGATACAAACATTAAGTTGTCCTGTAATCAAGAAAACAGGACAATGGCTGCTGTAGGAAACGTGCTCTTTCAGGAAACTCTACTAATATAATTTACCTACTATGTCCACATGGTGGAGGGGAGATTTTAAAAAAAAGATTGTTTTAATTTGGAAAATGAATCTGCACTGTTGACAATTAAATTTTAATCTCTTACGCTCTAGGAAAGGCTTCTGCATAGTCCCTTTTCCTTCTTTTTCTTTTGTTTAATCCTTATAGTAATAACCCTTAAGGGTAGGTGTTATCTCATGTTCCAGATGAGCCAACAAGGCTTGGTGGGATCAAGTGATTTACTCAGTTATAAAACTCTTCAGTGGCACAGCCAGGATTCAAACTGTGATGTGTCTAATTCCAAAGCCCTTGCTTTTCCAGCTCACTGTATTTGTCCTTAGTGAAGCTTCCATGTCACTTTTGGAAAATATTAAGCTTTGGGCTTGAGCCTCCCTCTGATACATGGGAAGCTACTGATATCTATCTTTACTTGAAATCACTCTTAGTAAATTTTTTTCAAAATACATTTATTTCAGTATCAGTAAATCATGTGTGCTGTAGATTAGCCTGGGGTGACTTGATTCTAGGATGTTCCAGCACTGGTTTCCAAATTTATTAATCCTGAAAAGCTTTTGTTCAAGTGAAATCTTAGTTATAAACAGTTACTTTGGGGGTGTGCTTGGGTGGTTCAGTGGTTGAGTGTCTACCTTTGGCCCAGGTCATGATGCCAGGGTCCTGGGATCGAGTCCCACATCCCCGTGGGGAGCCTGCTTCTCCCTCTCCTTCTGCCTGTGTCTGTCTCTCTCTGTATCTCTCATGAATAAATAAAATCTTAAAAAAAAAAAAAGTTACTTTGGCAGAGAACAGGGTCAGCAGTTTATTGATAACTCCACCATCAACCATAGCAATGCATATTGAGCACTACACTGCATTTAACCATCCCTGTTCTAACTTGTGTATATTATCTCATTTAATCACCCAGTTATTACTCCCAACTTAAGAACCAGTTGACAAGTTAAGAATGTATTACTCTTTGGGTAACTGAGACGCTTACTACAGGTACTTCATGTAACTGGCTGTCAAGGTAGCCAAGCCAAGGCTTGTACAGTTGTTCCAAGATATGAGGCTATTCCTCTTCCTTTTCCCACATCTTTAAAATGAGGCTCCTCTGCTGCTGCATATTGCGTATGCAGCCAGCAGTGTTTGCTACAACGAAGGAACTAAGTGATCTGAAAATCACTATGTTCTAGGAGTCCCATAATCCCTAACTCCAGATTCAATCACTAAGGTAATTGCCTTGGCAGGATTCTCTGTCTCCTCCATCTTGGAAATTCCTTCAACTCATCTCAAGAGAGGTGTAGTAGTTTCTTCTCCCTTTTCTTGCTCTCATTTTGACTTTTATTTTGGGTTGCAATTCACTTCTACGATTCCAGGGTAAGTGGCTGTACTCAGAAGCATTCAGGGTAAGCACACTTTCATGATCTTTAGAAACCACAACTCTTCCAGGATGTTTCACATGCAATTTCTCAGTTAATTCAAGCTTCAGAGATGTTCTCGGTCGAACAGAAATAATAACAAACACATAGTGCTTGCCATAAGCGAGGTACTGCTCTAAGAGCTTTATATATATTAATTTATTTAATCCACCACCAGCCCTATTAGCTCCATTTACAGATGAAGAACTGAAGTATGGAGTGATTAAGTGGCTTGCTAGAGATCACATGTAATAAGAAGCAGGGGAGGATTAAAATCCAGGTGCTCTGGCTTTTATCTACTATGTCACCTTTAATAAATTTTAAAATATTTTATAGATAACTTATGTTGAAATAGAGGCTATTTTAAATATAGCTGAAAAATAACTTTTATCAACTGCCTACTTAAATTTGTATTGTTTTACCTTTGTATTTGTAATCAACATAAGCACAACTGACTACTTGACATGAAGAGCTGTGTTGATTTGATATCCTTGTGGCAACTGAGCTTCTTGCTGGAACTGTAACAGTTTTTCTTATTCATTGGCAAGTTAGTATTCCTATGTATCAGGTACTGTGCTGTGTAGATTAGATGCCACAAATTCTTTGCTATGTTCATTAGTGAGAGTGGAGTCTATTACTATTTCTTTTGGATCTGGATTGGCCTCAGTGATTTGACTGACAGGAGGTAATATCCTGGGCCTTTTGAGACGAGGTTATGAGAAGCTTCTGTAGGTGCTTTGAACTCTCGTTCTTGGATCCCAGTTCCCAAATTGCAAGGAAACCTAAGCAGCCCTTGAAGAGGTACCCATGGAGAGGATCCAAGTTCCTGGCTGAGCTCCCAGCCAATAGCCAACAGATTTGTCAATCATAGAGGTGAACTCTTTTGGGAGTATGTCCTGCAGCTCCAGTGGATGCCAAAAACAGGATGAGCCAATTCCACAGAGCACCGCCCAAGTTATTGATTTGTGAGCAAACTGAATACCTGTGCTTGCTTTAAGCATAACGTTTGGGAGAAGTTTGTTACACAGCAATAGATGACCAGAACATTGCAAAGGCTTTTACAAATGTTATCTTAGCTTATTTCTCACAATAATTTTAGGAGGTAGCAATTATTATCCTTATTTTAAAACAAGGACGCTGAGGCTCAGTGAGTTTGCATAATAATCTAGTTGTTAGCTTCAATTTGAAGTGTTTTCTTTTCTTCTGTACTGATATTCATTTTATTTTTTTTTTAATTTTTTTATATTCATTTTATGATTCATCTCATTCACAAGACAACTGTTGGGTCAGACAATCTTAGATTTGTCCTTATGGCTGCATCCTTGGGTAGACAGAAGTAATATATTTATATACTATTTATATTACATAGGACTGTGAAGCTCCAAAGATACATATAGATGACTTGGCAAATGGTAGGCACTCAACAATGGGTAAATATGTGCTTTAAGAATTCTTTCCAGGGCAGCCCAGGTGGCTCAGTGGTTTAGTGCTGCCTTCAGCCCAGGGTGTGATCCTGGAGACCCGGGTTCAAGTCCCACATCAGGCTCCCTGCATGAAGCCTGCCTCTCCCTCTGCCTGTGTCTCTGCCTCTCTCTCTGTGTCTCTCATGAATAAATACATAAAATCTTTAAAAAAAAAGAAAAAAAATTATTTCCTACAATGAAAAAGCAGCTGGTGGTAAAGGACCCTTAGAAATTGTCTTTGTTAGTGTGAACATGGGTTATACTCATTTAGATCAGGTAGGTGTCAAAATATGTCAAAAGAATGACCTTTTTTAAAAAAATCCATAATATCACATAATAGTTAAGTATGTATGCATATATGGTTTATAAGATACAAAGTTGAATACATTATTGATTAGTCATCTGTTACTTTCTTTAAAAAAAACATTTATTTGTTACTTCCTTTTTAAAGATTCCTTCCAGTTCTAAAATCCTGTGAATTTTACTCTGCCTCATTCTATTTTGAAATGTTGAATACCTTAGAAAAAAATGTTATCAGCCAATGTCCAACCAATGTCAATATCCACCTGCAACTTGTAGCTTGTATGCTATTTCTGAACAAGGATGCAGTTATTCTGAGAACCAACCTTTCTCTCTACTGCCTGCTTCTATTAATTTTTAAACAGTGTGAGTAAAACAGGTCCTATGAAGTTGTTGTCATCTTCTCCCTTTAAGTTCAGGAGTAAAGGTGTGAAGGAACAAGAAGGCAGCTAGAAAAGAGGAGCAGTAAGGTAAACTCTTGTAAACATCATTGGGTTTGTGGTAGTCAATGAATACCTAGCAAATGAATGTACAGTACTTTTTCTTTGTCCATTTATCTCCAGCTTAACAGTGGAGGATGGTGGTAAGCAGCAGAAGAAACTAAAACCTCAAGAGCTTGTAGGAAGACTCCCCTTCATCGTGTGCTTATGTTCTCAGTCCTAGCTGATGACATGAGCTCAGGCAGGGTTGGGACCCACAGCACCCTAACATAGCTTCTTTGGTTTCTAGTCTCTTCCAAACTAATCTGGCAGACTAAGGGCAAAATACTACGGAGAAGATCTAAATAATACGATAAATCTGAGTAATATCTATCAAAATCTGTATCCTGCAAACAGAGAATATACTTTTTAAAATTGTTCCTGGAACATTTATAAAATTGAAAAAGGACAATAAATTCCTCAAATCTCCCCGAATAATACAACATTTTCTCATCTTGGTGCTGTAAAAATAAAAATTAATATAAGAATCAGAAAATAAAACTACAACTCACACCAAAAATCCCATTATCTAGGAAAAAAGAGCAAAGAAAACAAAAGGAGAAAAACTTTCTTCTGTAAAACAACTTCTGGATCAAGGGGAAATCAACATTGAAACTTCACAACACCTAGAATATAAAAATATGACAACACCAAAACATCTAAGTGATTCAGCTTAAACAGTGCTTAGAATTAAGTCTACACTTTAAAATCTCATATTGATAATTAGGAAATATAGATGAATGAATGAAGTTCTAACTCAAGGAGTTAGGGAAAAAACAGCAAATGAACTAAGGAAAGCAAAAAGTAGGAAATTTATTACAGTAGAAGTCAGCTAATTGTAAAACAAAAATTACAGAACATTCAAAACATGCCACTCTGGGAGAAAGAAACAAAAAATATTTTAAAAGGCCAACTGTTAGCTATCTTAATTAATAAGGGAGCAAACATAATTCACAAGGGAGAGCCATTTGCACAAAAGAGAAAGTGATAACTTTAACTTTGTTCAACTATAGGCAACTAAATTTGAAAACTTGGCTGAAACGGATGACTTATGATCTCAGCTAAGATAGAAAAACTACACAGACAAATTACCACAGAAGATACCGACAAAGTTGTCAAAGGTCAACTTTCCAAACATCCATTGGACCCAGATAATTTTATGGAAATTTTAAGGAACATTCATTCCAATCAATTTAAACTGTTCCAGAGCAAAGGAAAAGAAGGAAAGTTTCTAAATTCACCAGCATAAAATTAATAACCAAATCTCCTAAAGACAGCACACACACACACACACACACAAAAAAAAACTATAGACTAATTTCATTGATCAATACAGTTGCAAATATCTGAAATAAAATATAATTTAGCAACATATTAAAATACACATGGACAAGTAGTTTATTTCAGGAATGCAAGAATGGTTCAAAATTACAAAATATACTAATAAAATTCATATTAAAAGACCAAAGGAGAAAAATCATGTGATCATCTCCATAGTGAAAAGTCATATGATAAAATTCAACATGCATTCTTGGCTTATATATAGGGATCAGTGGATGCTCCCTAACATGGTTAACTGTATATATTTAACATGATTCTTGAAGTACTAGACAATGCAATTAAAATATAAAGAGGAATGCAAACGGAAGATATAATGTGTAACTAGAAAACACAAAATAATTAAATAATATTACTAATTATAAGAAAATGGCAGTCTGGTAGCTGGGCAGAAAATTAATATAAGTAAGTCATTAGGCTTCATAATTCAGACTGAATTATAAACAGAAAGGACTTCCTTAATATTGGTAACAAAAACAATGAAATTCCAAAGAATAAACTCTTAAGGATGTAGAAGATCTCTATAAAGTAAAATATGAAACATGTCTGAAGGAAGCAACCAAAAAAAAAAAAAAAAAAAAAAAAAGCTTGAATGAATGGGCACCATTTAAAGATATGTACCATGCATAAGACAGAAGCTTTAACATGATAGATGTCAAATATTCTAGTCTAATTTTCTAATTTAATCTATAAAATTAAAACTGTTCCCCCCCAAAAAGTACTAATGGATTTGTTTTGTGAAACTCAGTAGGTTGATTCTATAGTTCAAATGGAAAAAATAAGAATATTTGAAATATTTAAACATTATTTATTAAAACAATGTAGAACTAGTATAAAAAAAGGGTAGATCAATTGAAGAGGAGTCCAGAAATATATCCAAGTAATATGTAAATTAGTATATGATAAAAGAGTCATTTCAAATAGTAAGGAAAGAATGCATTATTTAATAAAGAACTTCAGGATAGAATTAACTGGGGAAAAAATGGAGATGTAAATTCAGGACAGACTGTGGTTTAAATGGGAAATATCAAATAACAGAAATACTCAACTTTAGTTTTAATATTCAAACTCAGATACGTTTTTCCCTTAAAAAAAGGTACAGAAAAAATATGCATACTATGCTACAATTTGTATTACTATATATGGCATTTATATATATACGGATACATTTATGTATCTACATGGTATCTCTGGAAGGGCATACAGAATCTGGTATTGGTACTTACCTCCTTGGAATGGAGCTAAAGGATGGGTGTCAGGGATAGGGGAGATACTTTTTACTGTTGGAACCAGGAAGACATATTAGTTAATTAAAAAAAGAAATAAAAACACATGCCAGAAAGCAAAACCATGAAACCTATATAATATAGTATATTATTAGTAGAACCTAAACAAGATTGATTTGGTAATGCAAATTCTGCCAGGAAAATATCCTATGGGGGTCTGAAATGCATCTGAAAATCAAAAAAATAAAAATAAAAAGAGAACTGACTGAGTTATTGCATCTTATAAGAAACAAGCAGTGTTCTCAAAGGCAAATATATTCAGTTCCTTAGGAATTTTTACCCTTGAACGCTGGTGTAAGCTACTACTTTACCATAAAGTAGTTAAAAAAGACTATCCACCCCTTCAGTTTTTCTTCTAGACACATTGCATATCTTATGGCTGGAATCTGTAAATGCACTAAAATGCAACAAAAATGTATAGCAACTTTGATTTAAAAAGTACCTCAAGGCAATACAAAAAAAGTGATTTTAATTCTTGATACATATTAAAACATTTCAGTCAGTTCTTCCTGACAGCATAACACGACAAATACACAAGACCTCAAACATGCTTTAAAATGACATTCAGCAAAGTACTGAAAATTTAATAAATAGCAATAATCACACACAAATACATTTTTCATACTCAATCATTAAGCTACTAAAACAGACAGCTAAAGAATAAATAAACAAGAACTGACAATAAAAATATACGCGGGGTTTGTAATTCATTCTACTTAAAAAACGGGGGGGGGGGTGGATCTGAATGATTTCTTAAGTTGCTTTTCAACATGTAGCATGATCCCCTCCCCCATGAATAAAATATATTGAGAATCACACTTACAATAATGCAGTCTTTAAATACAACAAATAAATATGAAACCAGCAAAGCAATTTCACGTTGTAATAAAAATGCCCCCCCCCCACAAAGCTATGGAAATATATAGTCATTGTGATAGCAAATGACAGTATTTAAAGTGATAGTGCTTGTGCACTAAACTCATCTGTGACCTTGATATGATTTTAGTGCAAATCCCCAGGGTTCAATACAAGCATAACCCTGTACTAGGGAAGGATATTACCAGTTAGAACTTATCTTGTACAATTTTTGTACATATTTTATAAAGTTCAAGATTTAATGCATAGTAGAATATTTTCATCTGTTTAATTCTGTCCCTAAATAGAGATGAAAAAAGAAATGACTTGGGGTTTTACCATTTGGCTTGTACCATATTAGAGTATTAAAGTCAACATTAGAAAATCTATAAAAGTTTTGTTTTTGCCATTAATTTATCTAACTCTACCTAAATTTAGTATCACTGAATGTTAAACGTAAGAGAAAAATTTTTAGGCAAAGGTTTTTCCCTTTGACAAGCTCATATTATGATGAAACCCAATAATACTTAGACAAATGTTACACTGATAAAAACACAGGTGAATAGAAGGGGCTTTTTTTGTACATTAACAACCTTAACATCTGGTATATTAAGTTGCAAGATGTATTGGCAAAAAGCATAAAGTGTTCAATGAAAAGAAGGTATTATTTTGTACTAACAAATTCTAACATAGGAGAGAGAAACTGACAGTCAGATGAGTTTCAGCAGCCATACTTCTACTGTGAACTACAGTACCAGGATAAAAACAATTAGAAACAAATGGAAGAACATTATTGAACAATAATGAAAACATAATGCAATTTTAGCTGCTAAAATAGTAAACTCTAAAGTTCATAGAGTTACAAGTTGTTTAATTTAACCATGCAGGCTAACATATGATAGTAAGAAATCATCCTGCATCTTTTTTGTTTTTAAATTAAAACTAGTTTAATTGTAAAGTTACAAAACAACGAATGGATATTGCTCCAACTTGTACACAATCTCCCTCGCTGTGATTCGTACCTAACAAAGTAACAAAGCCTCATCATCACTCGTCTCATGTTTCAGTGTTGCTTCCAAGCAAGTGTCTGGAATCTGGGCAGTGTGAACAATACCACAGCGCTCACAGGGGCCATCTCGATTACTTGGCCTTACTCCAGGGTTTGTTGCACTAAATGGCTGTCTAAACCCTTGGCCTTGATCTGAAGCAAGATCGAGAAGAGGTCTGGAGCAGTCGTTCACATCAAAGTCTGAAGCTCCATCAGAAACTGGGATCAGCATTTCGACATCGTCGTCATCTTCTCTTCCATGTGCCCCATTGTCAAGCTGTCTCAAAGGACTCTGGCTC
The DNA here is from genome assembly GCF_003254725.2 of Canis lupus dingo. Lineage (NCBI taxonomy): Eukaryota > Metazoa > Chordata > Mammalia > Carnivora > Canidae > Canis > Canis lupus. Next base: position 5,831,952 of record NC_064255.1, read on the forward strand.
TGATTTCCGGAGCTGGATCGCCCTAGTGTAAAGCGCACCCAGCGCAGCCCCTGAGTCATGCGACTGAGTGCACTTGTGAGTTGTTGACGTGCAGGACTCACACCAGGGGGCTCCACACTGCTCACATCCCTTCCATTATCAGTGTGACCACCTCGGGTACTTTGAGTTGAGGAACTTCCACTTGCTCCCACTGTTGCTGCTACTGCTGTTGTGGGAGGGATTTTTTGGGGCAAAGGAGCTGCAACCCCACCAGATGCTCCTGCTGTATCTCTTCTCTCATTTTCTGTGTCTGTGTCATCAGACTCCACGGAAAACAAACTTCTGTGAGTATGATTTCTTTCAGGTTCTCTGCTGGTACTCTGACTAGGTACAACCTCATCTCCATCTGCTGATACCAAAGCCAATGACCCTGAATGACGTGATCTTGCAAAATTAAAAATACGATTCCAAATGTTGCTGGATCTGCCTGCCATTGGAAGCCTGATTGAAGTAAATCCAAGCTGGGATCGTACTGCTAGCCTCAGGTTTTCCAAAACAGAAGCCTACAAAAAATAAAAGATATTAAGATAGCTAACAAAGAGGTATTAAAATAAAAAACACCCTTCTAAATAAGAATGTGTTATGATGAAAGATGCTATTACTCATTGTTAGGGTCTATGAAGGATGAATTAACGTCTCTCATCTATACAGGTTCACCCTATTATAAAATCTAATCTATAACTTGTACCACTGTTCACTTGCTTTATTACTTTTTTATTTTTAAAGATTTTATGTGGGATCCCTGGGTGGCGCAGTGGTTTGGTGCCTGCCTTTGGCCCAGGGCGCGATCCTGGAGACCCGGGATCGAATCCCACGTCGGGCTCCCGGTGCATGGAGCCTGCTCCTCCCTCTGCCTGTGTCTCTGCCTCTCTCTATCTCTCTGTGACTATCATAAATAAATTAAAAATTAAAAAAAAAAGATTTTATGTATTTATATGACAGAGAGAGTACAAAGCGGGGGGGGGGGGAAGCAGCAGGCAGAGGGAGAGGGAGAAGTAGGCTCCCTGCTGAGCAGAGGACGAGGGCTCAATCCCAACACCCTGGGATTATGACCTAATCCAAAGGCAGATGCTTAAAGAACTGAGCCACTCAGGTGCCTCTGTTCATTTGCTTTGATTTTTCTTGACATTTCATTTTATATATGCAATTTTAAAGTGATATTTAACATCAATTACAACAACTATTTTATTTCTTTTATTAAAAAAATATTTTATTTAGATATTCATGAGAGACACAGAAAGAAGCAGAGACAGGAAGCAGGCTCCATGCAAGGAGCCCGATATGGGACTCGATCCCAGGATTCCGGGATCACACCCTGAACCCAAGGCAGATGCTCAATCTCTGAGCCACCCAGGCATCCCAACAACTATTTTATTTCAAAACTGCACATTGTAATCCAATTCTAAAAGTGCACCAAAGCTGTGAAACAAAATTATCTGATACTTCTCCAGTTAGGAAGGTAAACTACACCCATTATCTGCTTTACACCTTTTTTTTTTTTCTTAAAAACACAGAAAGACTGATTCATTTACAAGACTGAAACTTTCCAAAACATGTGAAAGTTATATTTCACAGTTGGTTCTCAAGGATTTGTTGAATGGACAGTAAAGGTCGGTTTTTATTGACATAAATAAGATAATTAATTTGTAATATAGCACAGGAAACAGAAGCTAAAAAACTTAATTTGTTTATAGCACTACACAATGGTATATATAGTGCTATAAGCTTTTCGGACATTTGGATTTGAGACATTTGGGCTCTTCTCAATCTTTAAAGATTAAGTTTTATTTTCTACAGCTTAGCGTTAAGCATAAATTGTCATATCCTCATTCTTTGAAGAGTTACTTTTTCTTAGATGGATACGTTTATGGATTATTTTTAAGGCATACAACATTTATTTCAAAGTCTTTAGCTCCATCTAGTGGTTATAAAAACAAGTATTCAAACTTGGAACAAATACATTTTCACTTATGGCATCTGGTACTTAAAACACAGTATTTCCAGGAAAGAATAGTGAGTTGATATACTCCCTTTTCAATGATGATGCAATTTCCTGATGCAAATATGAACAGTTAGTTCTTGCCTTTACCCTCACAGAAGAAAAGAAGGAAAGGAAAGATGTGATGGTATGTGTTCTCCATCTCTCTTCAAGATGGGTATTAAATTTACTTATAAAACATAAACTCAGGAATATAATTCAGAGAATGCAAAGAAACTTCTTTCATAAGAGTATTTAAAAATCTAGTCTTAGTAAAGCATATTGTCAGTAAGAAATCTGAATATCAGCATATACAGATTTGTTATACAATTTTCACCAATTAAGAAGTACCTAATTATAAATTAAAAAAAAAACAAAAACAACCTAAATGGTTCACATCCCTAAGGAACTTTTCCATACACATGGTCCTCACCACTCAGCATTCAAGTTCTAAGGCTTTTGTGTGAGCACTGTGTTACACCCAGCCATGAACAGAAGGTTCTGCAGATAAGCTTCCCTTTTATGCAGCTATCTTCCATTAAGATCAACAATGCTGACTTTCACATTACAGTCCATCATAGTAAAGTGAAGCTTTCTGCTTAAAGGTCTGTTTAATTAAAATTAATTTAACATTAGATTTCTATAAGGGGATCACATGAATGTTTAAGGAATAATTTTATACATGTCTTCAGTTTATGAAGCGTAAGAAGGCATTCTTCAGAAAGCATTTCTATTTTTTAATGGGATGGTAATTTGGAATATTATTTTTCTTTTTAAAAACTATTGTGAAAATATGAGAATTTGTTACCAAAAATTTTAAACTTGGAAGTTTAATCTTATAAACTGAATAAAATCTAGCTTACTATTCATAAACCTATTTTATTTTAAAACTTCGTTGAAGCAGAATTCCCTCCTAAGGGTAAATTATAAACCTCAAGAATGGTATAGTACGTAGTAAAGAAACCTTATCCAAGGTGAGGTCTGACTTTTGCCCTCTATTTCTGGGATGTGATCTCTAAGTCCTTACAATGTCATCTCTGACCGGGATGTCCTGGCCTGGGGCCTGGGGCCAGCCAGATACAGATTATGCTGTGTCTGAGGTGGAGGCTCCAAGCCACACCAGCAATGTGATGCAGGGCAGGTGCTTTGGATCAGCAGTATCAGTCAAACTCTGTAGGGGCTAGAGACTGATCAACCACATTTGCAATTAATCCACCTATGTGATGGAGCTTCAGTAAAAACTCTGGATCCTGAGTCTTGGGTGGCTTCCCTAGTTGGCACTATTCTGTGCACACTGTCATACACCTGACAGAGAGTAACACTACCTTGACTTATGGGGAGAGGAGAACTAGAAGGTCTGTGTTTGGTACCCTCCTGAATCCTATTCTGTATGTCTTTTCCTTTGGCTGATTTAATCTAGGTTCTTCCTTGTAATAAATTATAACCATGAGTATAACAGTTTTCAGTGGGTTGTATCTAGTAAATTGTCAAAACTGAAAGTCATTTTGGGAAGCCCTGAACTTGTAATTTCTATATAGATGAGAGCTGTCTTGTGTAGACTGTGCTTAACTCTAACTCCATAATTGGCTAAACTCTTGAAGGCAGCCATAAAGTATAGGGGTGGTGGGTGGCAGATGGTAGAGTGGGTGGGTGGGTGGAATTAACCACTGTTTGAGTTCCTACCTAAAAGAAACCTTCCACATATCAGGGTCAATAGAACATAGCTTTTTCCTATTTTGTACACAAAATTCCAACCAGTGGAACTTCTGAATGATTTACTTAGCAAATTACATCCGAAGAAATGTTTTTAAAACCACAAATTCTAGGGGCACCAGGGCGGCTCAGTGGTTGAGTGTCGCTTTTGGCTCAGCTCATGATCCTGGGGTCCTGGGATCAAGTACTGCAGCAGGTGCCTTGTATGGAGAGGGGGGCTGCTTCTCCCTCTGCCTATGTCTCTGCCTCTCTCCATGTGTCTCTCATGAATAAATAAATAAAATATTTTTAAAAACCCCACAAATTCTCACCAGATATTTCCTAAAAGACTCAAATAAAGGTGATAGACTATAATAAGAAATCTTATTTACCAGAAAGGAAGTGGTCTTCCATTTTGTACAGAATTAAATCACTGGGAAAACAGTGTTTATCGATTTTTACAAATATTTCTGGATGAATTTACATCTTGAAATATATGCATCCTTATGCATTTATTTTTTTTAATATTTATTTATTTGAGAGAGAGAGCAAGTGCATGTGGGGGTTGGGGGGTGGAGAGGGACAGAGAATCTCCAGCAGACTCCCCACTGAGAGAGGAGCTGGATGTGGGGCTTGATCCCATGACCTGAGATCATGACCTGAGCTGAAATTAAGAGTTGGACACTCAACCAACTAAGCCACTCAGGTGCCCCATCCCTATGCCTTTATGAACCCTGGTATAATTTATGCATTAAAAAATAAATTTTAAATTAATTAATTAATTTTAAGTAGGCTCCATGCCCAGCATGGAGCACAGTGTGGGGCTTAAACTCATGACCCTGATATCAAGACCTGAGCTGAGATCAAGAGTCTGACACTTAACTGACTGGGCCACCTAGTCATCATTCCTGAAAAGGACTTTTTTTTTAAAAAGTACTAATAGAAATTTAAAGAATTCAGAAATATTAATAAAGAATGAGTTACTATTTAAAGAAAATGGTATGAATTCTTAAACACTTTAATATAAAATCTAGCAGTGAAGAAGTTTTCCCTCAAGTCGGGTGGAAATGTCAACTTCATTGCAATTACTTTTACTTATTAACTAGCTAATCTAGCATGTTAATTAATCTGAAAACAGGAACTGGTAATACATTACTAGCATACTAATTTTAACATTCATTCTTAATCTTTAGGTGTTTAGTGTAAATAGAAAATAACTTACTAAACTTTACTTCTGAATTTTAGTGTACCAAATCCTAACAGTAAAATGCTTAAGAATCACATAATCAAATCAGAAGAATGAAAGATTTTGTATTTTGTAGCATATGTTGAAATACAATGACATGATTAAAATTTCAAAATTTCAAAATTTCCTACATATTTAATCCTTGACTTGATTGCAAAAATTGACTAAAGTCCTTTATCATACATATAAATACAACATTCATTTTATGAAACAGAAATCATAAACTGCAACATACCTGATTAGGTGAACAAACAGGAAAATCTTCAACTGGTGGAATTAAACCCTGAGCAATCAATTGTCCATAAGAGGGAGGAGCTTCTCTTCTTAGCAATTCTGCTTCTACTCTTGACAACTGTGTTTCAAATGACCTTTGAGGGAAAACAGGGGGATAAAAATGGTTAAAAAAAAAAAAAGGCAAGTCAAAATAATAATTCTTTAATCACCAATGGAAACAATCTGAACCTATACATACTTGACCATTTTTAAAGCTTAGTCAACCAACATTTATTGAAAATCTAAACCATTTCTACACTGAGAATACAAAGATGCAGTAGACAGTCTATCCTCATGGGGCTTTACACTAGGACACTGGATCACTAAGTTTTAATGAATTAGAAATCCTCATAAAAGATAAAGGTATTAGATCTTTAAACCCCTAAGAACATAAGGGGTTAGGATTTTAGGTGAAAGTAATCATCAAGTTCAATACATTTAGTTTTATAGATAAGTAAAAGAGTGAAATGAGTCGCCAATACACTTTCTGACATAGCTTGTTCAACTCAAGACCTTGGACTCTTCGCTGAGCTCTTATGCTGCAAAGAAAAGATGCAGCATGATTACTTTGATACTGTGCATTTGTGTGCATCTATTAGCTTAGCCGTATGGGACATGAAATCTTTAGCTAAATCCGTTATTTGTAACTCTCCTGGAACATAGGGTCACTGTCTCCACAACAGCCTCCTACGTAAGAGACCTCTCAGTCCATCATCAATGTCTCCCAGGTCCAGTCTATCCTGCACCACATGGAAGAAAACCCTCCCTGAAGGTCACCCTTTAATACTTAACCATTTCTTACTTGAGAACTCTGACACATGGCTCTCATGGTCCTCCACAATATGACACTAGCCTTATCTTCCAAGTTTTACCTTTTAGCCCTTCATATGTATCTTAGCCTCCAGACAAGCTGAATTATGTGCTACTTTTCCAAGCAATGCTGGGCATCCCTACTTCTATGCATTTTCCCAGGCTCATTTTTTCAACTATAATATCTTTCCCCTATCTACATTCTTACAAATTTCAAATGATACTTCTTCAATAAAAGCCTTTCCATATCCCCTCATCAGATTAGGTATCTTTTGACTTTTATACCACTTTGTTTTATAGCTCTTACAGCATTTATATTTTTGTCATCTTATTGCACCCACCAATGCCTTCCTCCTAACTGTAAAGTACCTATGAGATTATGCCTTATTCATTTTTCTACTCATCTGTTTAATGCTTTGAACACTGTAGGTTCTCAAATATTTGCAGTTGTTGAATTCATATTTATAAAAACACAGATTAAAAAATTACAACTGAGAACTGCAGCTTGCAAAGTTCCTATAAAACAGATTAATCTGAAAACAGGAACTGGTAAATACAGATTGGTTTTTCTCACCTCATAACTCTAAGTATTTATTAGTTTATAAAATGTGTTTAGCCTCTTGAGTCTTAGTATTTTCACACTAATTTCATAAATCATGAAAGATATTCATCTATTTCAAAAAACAGTATAAAACAAAGTCTATTGCTGATCATGCTAAAAATTCTGTTGCAAATACTGGGACCATGTTTATTGTGAAGTCACAACCACTATAGTTTTGTCTTGATACTGACCTTCGTTCAAACATTCTCAGAGAATAGAGCTTACAGGTACATCCCAACGCAATGACCAGTAACAGTCCACAGATAAGGCTCCCTATGACGGCTGCAGTTATGACTCTGGTAGGCACAATAACTGGGCAATTCTCCTCATCGCTGCCATCACCGCAGTCATCCTGAGAATCACACACCCAGCTTTCAAACACACACCGATTGTTTTTACAATGAAAATTTCCTGGCTGGCAAAAAAAGCAGTTTTTTTCATCTGAGCCATTTGGGCAATGATTCTGGTAGTTGCAGCGATCAGAACGAGGATAACAGACACCGTTTCGGGAACAGGGGAATTCTTCTTTTTGGCACATGGTGCAATTTATCTCATCCCTTCCATTTGGGCAATGCCAATACCCATCACAGCGCTGCTGTTCTGTGTAACACCCCCAGTTACCCCCACAGGGTATTTCCCAAGGCAAACAAAAGCCATCTACTTGGTAAGTAGCATTAAATCCCCTTGCAGCATTCACTTTGTCAGCACAAAAATGTACCCTGATCTGGCCAGAAGAAGAAACAACAGTAAGGGGTGCATGAGAATCAAAAGCGGTTAAGACACGCAAAAGCTTGTGTGGATTTTCCTCTAAACCGTCGTATATTTTGACATAATCACCATAACCAGTACCATCAAGTTTAAAGTCGGTAAAGCGCAGAATGACTTTACGATGATCACCAGTGTCTATTAACCAGGTGCAGTTGCTTCCAGGAGGATAGAAGTCTGGATAATTGGGGGAACTGAAAGTACCATAGAAATATTTTAGCCACTGCCCGCAGGTTGGCATGTCACAGTCGATCTCGTCTCCGAGGTCCAGGCAGTCAATGTTGCCGTCGCATTTTAAAGATTCAGGGAGGCAAGTGTAGACCTTGGTAAATCGAGACAAACACTGGAACTGGTTGTAGGCACAAGGTTGGAAGGAAGAAGATGCTGGGGTATCAGCTTCCCTGGCGCAGACCTCTTCGTCAGACCCGTCCCCACACTCGTCCATGCTATTGCATTTCCAGGCTTCGGGTATACACTTGCCATTGCCGCAACGGAACTGATCACAAGCACAGTTGGCTTCTTCAGATTTCCCTGGGAGGGCATGGGGAGGACGGAGATGGAGAGGAAAGGAGAGGGAAAAACATACTCCTTAAAAGATACAGAACAGCAAGTGGTATTTTTATAATAAATATTAACTATTGAGCCCAAGTGATAGAAGTTTTAAAAAAATCTAAGAAACAGATTAGATTCTAAAGGCAAATTGATATTCTAAAGGCAATAATTTATTAAACACCTATTGTTTATTCCATGAAGACCTCTGTATTTTGACTTTAAGTGAAGAGAGCACAAACCAGAGGCTGCTGGAGGGGAGGTAGGTGGGGGATGGGCTAGATGGGGGATGGGTATTGAGGAAGGCATTTGCTATGATGAGGGTGTTGTATGTAAGTGATGAATCACTAAATTCTACTCCTGAAGTTAGTAGTATACTGTGTATTAGCTAATGGGAATTTATTTATTTATAAAAAGATTTTATTTATTTATTCATGAGAGACAGAGAAAGAGGCAGAGATACAGGCAGAGGTAGAAGCAGGCTCCCCACAGGGACCCCGATGCAGGACACGATCTGGGATCCCAGGACCATGCCCTGAGCCTAAGTCAGACAACCATCCACTGAGCCACCCAGGTGTCCCAACTAATGGGAATTTAAATAAAAACTTGGGGGAAAAAAGGGAGGAGAACACTTCTGCTTTTGTAGAGAGCTATTTTACTGCAGAACATTTAATAATCTAAGATATACAAACCAACAGATTATACTGATTAAAAATTTAAAATTTTTATTGTATATACATCAGAGTGACATTGAAATAAAAAATTCACCCAATAATCACCTTTTCAAATTATTTTTTCATATTTTTCATCTTTTCTAGTTCTTGTTTATGTATATACAATATTTTGCTACTTGTGTCATACAGCATATGCTATTTTGTAATCCTATTATTCAGATCCAAATTTCCGCTAAAATTATAAGATTAACTTTATATACAGTTGATGTAATGAAATGTTGTGTAATAACACTCACATTTTATAATTCTACTGTTTCACACAAATGCAAAACACTGCATGTAACTGAGCTAAAGGTATAAATTTATTCATCAAAATAGTAGGGAAAAAAAACTTGAAATGCCTATAGAATTCCAATTATTGTAGTGTACCATCCTAAATATACACCAAAAATGAAGCAGGGGAAGAAAATCAAACATTAGATCCTATGGTCCTCAAAAACTAACAATGTTTAGGACAATACTTCTCCATTAACAATTTATTTATTGGTAAATAGGGAACAAAAAATGTGCTTCAGAAGCTAAGTATTACAAAGACTTTTTTAAAAATAGTTTTATTTATTTATTTAAAAGATTTTATTTATTTATTCATGAGAGACACAGAGAGAAGGCAGAGACACAGGCAGAGGGAGAAGCAGGCTCCTCCCAGGGAGCCTGATGTGGGACTCAATCCCAGAACTATGGGATCACACCCTGAGCCGAAGGCAGATGCTCAACCCCTGAGCCAATCAGGCGTCCCTTACAAAGACTATTTTTAAGAGAGAAGAAAAAGCATATTTTCTGAAAGACAAGTACAAATTTTAGAAGACGTAAAATGATTTTTGGCAAAACGTATATATGATTCTAATAATCTGACTTATTCACATATCTATGATCTGGTCACACTTTTTGAAAGAAAAGATTCAGAATAATAAAAGAAGACTTCTGATACTAGAAACCATGAAGATGAAATGGAATATGTCTTTTCTGTGAAGCTGTAAAGACCATGGTAATTCAGACACAAAAATACATTCTGAACTAATTTTCAGGGTATCAGAAAACCCTTGAGGGAAAAATAAGTTACTTTTAAAATAAAGGTATTTAAATATTTAAAAAGAAAGCTGACCTTAGTTTATAAAAATAATCATTTTATTAGAATATACAAAACACCTTTTTGAGATTGTGCTCTAGGGCACCTGAACCTTCTTCAGTCTCAATTGCCAATTAAATGGATACTGTTTTAGAAGACTAGCCAAAGTGACTTGGTACTTAATACAACACAATTCTGTTACCTTTCTCCTTTTTAAAAAAACATACCTGAAAAATACGCCAGTCTGAAACCCTTTCTAGAGATACTGTCATCAGAATGGAACCTGATCCAGACATGATCTTGTGAAGAAATATATGGTGGTGGAACTGTTGAACCACAAGCTCTGTAACTTTCAATATTCTTGTATGTTTCTATCGTCAACCAGTCCAAACTGCATCTTCTGGACCCTTGAATATCAAAATCCTGAAAACTAGAAATAAAAAGTCAGAAAACGCTATTAATAAGGGTAAATTTGGAAAAAAAAACTGCATAATAATACAATATAACTGAGGACTTTATTATAAGCCTCCATATTTGCTGATTCTCCTGTGTTTTCCAGGAGATACAATCAGGTCATCAGCAAACAACACTGTTTCTATGTCCCTGATGTTTATATCTCTTTCCTAGACTCTCATATAATACTTCTTCATAAGTAATACCAGATTTTAAAATAATTCTAATAAAATCCCCAGTCAATATCTGGCACCTTGTGTCCTTTTCTTCTGTTTGTGTTTAGGAAAAATCACTTCTAATTCAGAATATCCTAACTGTCCTGTATTTGAACCAGAGACACCACTCCATAATCTGATAAACTAAAGTACACACAGAGAAAGTCAGCCTTCTCTTAGATTAGACTGGTTCATCTGCTTGCTTAGTGAAAGGTTACAGCTTACATTTTCAGAAGAGCAAACAGCACAACTCTGAGCAAAGTAAAAATGAACACTCTTTATCAGTGAAAAATCCCTAGGTTGGGGAATCCTTTTTTTTTTTTTTTTTACATAAGTTATGTTATCGTCAAACATTACCTTGTAGTTCACAAAATATGGGTCTCATACACAGCAAAAAAAGTCAAAAGCACATATAAAATTAGCTACTGCTATGAAAAAAGAGAAACTAAAATATTATTTTCCAGTATCATGTCTCTACCAAGAAGGGAATATCTGACTTTATCTCCTTGCCTCTGCCTTAAACTGTGATAATGAAATTAATTATCCAAGAATTTTTTTTTATCCAAGAATTTTTACATCAGGTTATTTCCCCTGTAAATACTCTGAGTTAACTACAACAAAGAATGACAAATAATTTGATTGTTTCCAGTTCCCCACTATTATGAACAATGCTTTAAGGAATCCTCATACATGTATCTCTACATGTGCAAATACTTCTCTAGAACAAATTTTTCTAGAAGTAGAATTGCTAGGTCAGAAGACAAAATTCCACTTGAAATATGACAGACACTGACAGAAATATTTATATCAACTCATTTTTTAAAATAAATTTATTTTTTATTGGTGTTCAATTTACCAACATACAGAATAACACCCAGTGCTTATCCCGTCAAGTGCCCCCCTCAGTGCCCGTCACCCATTCACCCCCACCTCCCCTCCCCTTCCACCGCCCCTAGTTTGTTTCCCAGAACCAACTCATTTTCAATGAGTTTTATAAAAGTATCTTATACTCCATGACCTTGGCAAATTGGGATAGTCAGTTTTTTAAAAAACTGTTGCATTTTGCATTTCCTTATTTACTGAAATTGAAATACCTTTTCCTATGTTTATTATTTCTTTTCCTATGAATTGCTTTGTTATATCATCCTTCATCCAACAGAAATTTTTCTTACTTAAAAATCCTCTATGTAGTATAAACATTTATCTATTTGGCGGCATGTCCATATGTAAGATATATGTATAGATAGCCACACCCACATTCTCTTCAGTAGCTGGTGATGTCGGTCCTCTCAACCTTAGCCATTAGTTAGTTGGTGTGAACTGACATCTCTCAATGTGGTTTTATGTGCATTTCCCTGAAGACTAACAATGCTGAATATCTTTTCATGTGCTTACTGGCCATCCTCATGTCTTCTGTGAAATGTCTGCTCAAGTCTTTTGCCCATTTAAAAAAAATTGGGTTTTTTTTTTTTTTGAGTTATAAAAATTAATTTTATATTCTGGATGCAAATCTTCTGTTATATATATATGCTAATATTTTCTTCTAGTTTATATGGACTGCCTTTTCATTTTCTTCATGGTATGTTCTAATGAGCAGAGGTTTTTAATTTTAGTTTTGATGAAGCCTAATTTATTTTTCCCTTTATGTTTAGTGCATTTAGTGTCCTCTCTAAAATACCTTTGCCTACACCAAGATACTAAACAATGTTTTCTTCCAGTATTTTCGAGTTTTAGATTTTACATTCATATCTAGGATTTATCTTGAATTAGTTTTTGTGTGTTCTCAGGGACAGGTCAAGATTCTTACACTTACTTTGTTTTATCAAGCATGGAACATTTAGTCTGGTCATCCTGCACTTGTGGAGGTTTTGTTTAGCTTTGTCCTGAGTCTTAGGTGAATTCCTAATTTTAGGACATTGTCTTTACTTATAATGTATGACATTTCTGTGACTTCAATAAAATCCCAAGGTATTTACCAAATTCCTCAAACTCAGCAGGTTTCAACTCCAAACTCTGCCTCAGCTTTGGTGCACAGCCACTGAAATCTGGGGCAGCTTTTTCTACCAAGTTCCTTAGTGTCTCTTAGGCATGCACAGTTCAGAAAAGAGCAAAGAATTTGAGAATAATTTATATGCATAAGTAAGGGCTTCCTACACTGGGGCTCTCTCCGTTCTAGGATTTGTCTTTTTAATTTCCAGCTACTCTGACAGCCTCAAGTCCACCCTGCAATATACCACCTCAAGCCCATAAGACTGTGGCGGCCTATTTGAGTTCTAGCTACTGCATTCTGCATCGGGAGCTAAGAGGAAGCAAACATATCTCATCAATGTGGATTCCTTCTTTTTCTTTTTTAATATTTTATTTATTTATTCATGAGAGATACAGAGAAAGAGAAAGAGAGAGGCAGAGACACAGGCAGAGGGAGAAGCAGACTCCATGCAGGGAGCCTGACATGGGACTCGATCCCGAATCTCCAGGATCAGACCCTGGGCTGAAGGCAGAGCTAAACTGCTAAGCCACCCGGGCTGCCTGGATTCCTTCTTTCAAGAGTTTAATTTCCTCCAGTTTCTGCCAGCTTCTGATTAGTCTCCAGTACCTTTGAGTAGTCATTTAAAAACTTATATCCAAATTGGTAATTGTTTATGGGAGGGCTAGTCAGATTCAAGCTAAGGAATCCCTTTAACACACTTTTATCCACTAAAATATTTAAGATTGAGGGAAGCAGGATCCTTGTCCAGAACAAAAGAAATAATCAATATCTATTCATGTATACAGTCTTGGATTTGGTTTGCTAATATTTCATTTAGGATTGTTAAAATATATTTCAAAGTAAAATTAGTTTTCAGGTTTCCTTTTTTTATGGGTTATAGTAGTTTATGTAACAAAGACACTGTTCACATACCAATGCCCTGTGCCTGTTTAGAATACAGATCTAGAGTAGAAATTTTTAATTTCTTCATGTTTTTCATTTTAATCAGCTTTCCCTAAACTTTTTTTGAGTCACTTTTTGATAATTTAAATTTTAATAGAAAATCATTTTATTTTGATAGTAAAATTTGTTATAAAGCTGCAAAAGTACTTTCTTACATTAAAATTTTTTTTTCATATCTGTGATCTTTATATATATGCTTGGATTTTCTATGGAGATAAGCACAGTATTGGCAAATGAGGAGGGTTTTATCTTTTCCTTCCCATTTTTCGTATCACTAATTTCTATTTATTGTCTTGTTTCATTGATTCAGAGTTCTACTATAAGCAGTGAAAGCATGCATCTACATCCTGGTCCTTGGTACTAAAATTTTTTAACCGATACCTTTTGTAAAACTACTTGGGTTTAGAACCTTCTTCTGATGTAGATTCAATTTCTTTAGTGAAGAATCAATTCTTGAATCAATTTTGATACTAAGCATTTTCTAGAAAATGATCCAATTCATCTAATTGTGTAACAGTGTTACCATAAACTAATCATAATATTCCTTTATGACTTTAAAAATCTTTATTATTATATTTTTAATTCTAGACATTTTTGTTCATTCTTAGTAGTACCTTTTCTTTTTTCTTCAGTCTTGTCTTGAGATTTGTCTATTTTCCCAAGGTTTTCAGAAGGCCAGTTTTTTTTTTGTTTTATTGAATCTTACTATTTATTCTTTCTATTTAATTATTTCCTGGCCTTATGTTACTACTTTTTCTACTTAAGATTTACCCTGTAGTTTTCTTTCAAAACTCTTGAGTAAATGCTGAGCTCATTTATTTCCCATCCTGCTTATTTTTAAGCTAATGCATTTAAGCCGTAATTTTTTCGCTAAGTACTCTATCAATGTGTTCTAACAGTTTTGTAATATTTTCAATATGGTTATTACCAAAATATTTTATGAATTCCACTGTGAATTCCAGCATTAATGCAGGAGTTATTTAGGAATATGCTTTCAAACAGGGATTTTGTTGTTATTTCCCCATTTTTTATTGTGTTTCTAATTTAACTGCATTGTGGTCACAGAATACAATCTGAATGATGTAAAATCTTAGAAATGGAACTCAGAATTCCTTTGTGGTTTAATACATAATCAATTTTTTGTAAATGTGCCATATGTTTTTGAAAACAATTTATATTCTCTATTCATTGAAATAAATATAAACATACACATATATAACGCATGTTCCTACTTGTTAATTTTTATCAAATCTATCTTTACTATTTTTCTGTTTAATCTATTGAATTCTGATTAAAGGTATGTTTATAAACTTTCACTAAATGGATCAGTCAATAATTCTCCATATTTTGCTGCTTTACGTGTATTTTAGGCTGTGTTACAAGGTAAGCAAAGTTTACCATGAATCTATCTTCTTAGTGGATTATTTCATTTGTTACTAATATTTTGTGTCTTAAACTCAATCCCATTAATGTTAATCTTCCTAATCTTCCTACACTAGCTTTCTCTTTATCAGTATTTCCAAAGCTTATCTTTTTCTATCACTCTTTTCTAAACTATGCTTGTTTTGTTTTAAGTATGTTCTTAGGAGCCCTTTATAGGAGGATCATACCAGTCAATAAACCAATAAACCTGATCAGTCTGTCTTTTAAAGGTTAAACGAATTTTTTATTGAGCAGCCTTTCTATTGTAGGTGATTTTTCATTTTCCTCCTTCCTTGTGTTCTTTTGTATTCATAGGTTTCTTTCTTTTTATTTTTTACAGTTTCTTTTACTTTACCACATACTCAAGATTGCTATTTTTTCAGTAGTTATCTTTAGATGTTGTAGTTCAAACACTAAAACATACTTTTGTTCTAATAAAGTCCAAGTAAGAGTATTAGGTGTTTCTATTCTCCTCTCAAATTCCCAGATTTGGTGGAAACATTTACAATCTTATTTTCACTAATCTCTAACTGAAATTTGGCACTTCACTTACGAATATAAACAAACCATGATAGTATTTACATTACCTGTCACCAGCAGAAATCACATATAATTACACATTTAAGTTGTAATAGATATCTAGAATAACTATTTACACTCAAAATTACATTGAGATTACAGTTGTTAGAACCATCACCTACTAATATGTTAATAAGCATATATTACTATATTACATACTTGTAAAAATATCTGATAGCTATACTTCAATATAATTGGTTCCCTTTGTAATAATATGTATTATGATTTGTGAGTTTAAAAACATTTTAGGAAGGGATCTATAGGTTTCACTAACTACCAAAGTGTTCACAGCATAAAAAAGGCTAAGGAAAAAAAACCCGGTCTACTTGTGATGAGCACTGGGTGAGGTACAGAACTGCTGAATCACTATACTGTACACCTGAAACTAATATAACACTGTATGTTAGGTATACTGGAATTAAAATAAATGAAAACTAATAAAGTTTATCATGTCTGGAGTAAATCTGTGTTTGGATTTTGTTGGCTGTTTTTGTTACTATTAATATTTTCCATACGTTCTGGAAATAAGGCTCATTCTGTAGAAGCTTTTCTGGTTCTCCCTCTCTCCTTCTAATTCACTGTCTTCTGTATTCCCGTCTGTGTTTCGTAGCCACTTCCACCTAGGTCTCCATTCCAGAATGGTCTTTACGTGGTGGTTCGGATGATTACAGATCCCTTCATGGAATCAGTAGGTAACCTAGTTATATTCCTATTTGTAAGGGTATGTCCTCCCACCTCTAAGCTCTCAGCCCCATACAAGTTCAGGTAGTGATCAGTGGTTAATGCAAATATTTTAGTCTTTTTATTTTTTAATTTTTTTTAAATTTTAATATTTTTATTTCAATTCAGTTAATATATAGTGTATTATTAGTTTCAGAGGTAGAATTGAGTGATTCATCAGTCTTATATAATATCCAGTACTCATTACATCATGTACCCTCCTTAATGTCTATCACCCAGTTACCCCATCCTCCCACCTCCCCTAAGTCTACTTTCTTGAGCAAAACACACTAACTCCAGTCCTTGGCTTTAAGCAGGGAATTAAAATCCAATCCTCTATATCCTCTTGATAAGACGGCTTTTGTTGATTTTGGTAAGTTTCAAGGGAGGAGAGTGAGGTAAAAATGCTCTCATGTTACCATCTTTAACCAGTTTCATAAAGGAGAGCTCTAAGTATTGCTCATATATTGTTTATATAATTTTAGTTTCCTTCTTTGATCTATATTTTAATTTGACTTTAAACTCAAGAATGAAGGTTTTTAACTTCTGTCTATTCTAGATAATCATATACTTTTTCTTTGACTTGTTAATATGGTAAATTTAAAATTTTCTAATAGTGACTCGCTTTTATGTCTAAATAAGCTGCATTTGATTATGGTATAATTTTTTTTGAACAATTTAAGATTATACCAATATTCACAAGTGAAACTTTGTGTGTGTGTGATCTTTTTAAAGTTTGGTATTAAATCACCATCTGATCTCATTAGGCTGTGTAAATCCAAATTCATTAACTTCTTCTGGAACTTAGGAAGTTTTCCTTTAGATGTATGACTTAAAT
Source organism: Canis lupus dingo (assembly GCF_003254725.2). Classification (NCBI taxonomy): domain Eukaryota; kingdom Metazoa; phylum Chordata; class Mammalia; order Carnivora; family Canidae; genus Canis; species Canis lupus. Next base: position 5,848,864 of record NC_064255.1, read on the forward strand.
CTAATTTTGTTCTCCATTTCAGTATTTTGCTTGGTTTTAGTGTTTCTCTGCAAAATCTCAAGGGTCCAATACATGTTCAGAATCAAATGGCAATATTCCATGTAGCCTCCTCCATGCTGGCAAGAATTGCCAAGTTTTATGGAATTGAGCTGGTAGGTGGCAAATTTGGGGGTGAGTTTTTAGGTTAAGAGATAAAAATCTCCAAAAACTCTAGCTTTATGTTGAAAGAAATCCAGTGTGTGGTATCCCTATGGTAAAAACGCTATTTTGTAAACATGTTTATACTTAGTCATATTCTATAAGTAACAGAAAATAGGCATACTGTCCCAGTTCCAACACTGGCACTGTTGCAGAAGGATAATCTTAATGGCACATGCTACCAGTTCATCAGGCAAGAGAATAACACTTCTCACAGACAACAGTTTCTACACAAGCTCAGCTCCAGAGTTCCAGAAGATGTGGCTTGGGGCAGAAAGGACCAGAGAAAAACAAACCAGTTGGTGGTCCCTGTTTTATGGCTTCCACAGAAGAAGGGGGATAGAACACAGTTGTGTTTCTCAAGAGACACTGGCTGTCTCATTAGTTATGGGATATAAATAAGGAAGATGGGTGAAATAGATAAAGGGGTTAAGAGGTACAAACTTCCAGTTGTAATATAGTAAGTCACAGAGATGAAAAGTACAGCATAGGGAATATAGTCAATATATTACAGTAACATTGTGTGGTGACAGATGGTGACATTATGGTGAGTACTGAATAATGTAGAGAACTGCTGATCAGTATGTCATACAGCTGAACTAATATAACATTATACATTAATCGTATTTCAAAAACCCCCACAGAAATAGGCTAAACTTAAAATCTTATTTTTAAAAAATGTAAGAACGGATTTGAGCCTATGACCTGCCAGGTCTCTTCTAAATCTGAAGTCCCATACTTCTTACTTATAAAAATGTTACCAATGAAAGAATGTTGAAGATGCCTTTGTGTTGTTACAGACACTGCCTCTGTGATAGGCATGACTTTCTAATTTGTGTTTCAGTTCCAACCATAGTTCTTTGTTGAGGCATAGTATTTTTTTTTTTTCCTCCCTTTCCGGAAAAATTTTTCTTCTAATAGCCTTGATATAATGTCCTTAGGCAAGCATTATCTAGTTCTACTGAATATTTTCTCTTTAATATCTTATTCCCATAATGCTTTTTTAGAATTTTAAATGTTTTTAAAATGAATCTTAATCTTATTTATATTTATTAGAATCTTAAACTTTTGTTTATTTCTCCTAGGAGTATCTTTCATTTTGTATCCTAGCATAAGTTCTTTTGTTTCAAAGTTATAAAAAAAGAGATTTTTCTAGACACATTATCAGCTTGTTTCAAGTTTTATATACATACATATACGTAGATAAACACTATAATCATGTTTTAGCTTGTTAAGATAGAGGACTCTACTAATGAGACTAAGGTTATGGGCTAGATCTCCAAATGGATTAGTGAGTTTTGTTTATTTGTCCCACAAAGATTACACTCTTGATCCTAACAGGCTATTGTGCAAATGTGCACCTTTTGTTAAAAGGTCGTCTAAAAGAATATGGATGGCTCAGTGGAAATCCATTACCACCATCAGAAAATATCCAAAACACCCACCCTTATAGTAGGGGAAGAATGGCTATTATTCCTACCCTTAATATGGTACTGGTAGCTATAGTTTATTACATTTTTAGAAAATTGTCTTTTTATGTAACTGCATGCTGAGTGATAATACTGGGAAACTGATTTTGTATTTTGTAATAAAATATTACATAGTAATTCAGAAAGGTATCAGAATTACCTTATAGTAATGATTTCCCCTGGATTTGCCCGTATGAACCAGCTGCAGTTGATTTTGGCAGGATATTCAGAAGGCCAGCCTGGGCTTGTGATTATACCACTTGGTGCTCGAATTTGTTCTGGAGTCTCTCCACAAGCTGGAAGAAGCCAAAGCAATCTTAGCTAATTATTATACTTTAAAACAAAGCAGTAAGTAAATCAGTGTTGATTAAAAAACAAACAAAAACAAACCCACACTGCAGACATCAAATCATATACAATAAAATACAGTATCATCAACCTTAAAGATCTTTTATTATTCTAGTAAGATATTTTATTTTCTTCCCTTTTGGTCAAATTATCTCATTCTAATTAAGTATACATTTTGGAGAGGCATGGAAGTTTTCCAACTGGACCCCTTTCAATAACAGTTTAAAGAGTCAGGATTAATTTACTAGGTTTAGCCATGGCTATTGATCAACTGATCCATCTATCTTTTTTTGAAACTCACCTTTTAAATTCATTTTCTTTATTTATTATAAACTATAAAGTTCCATGGTTACTAAACTACTGTGTTTAGATCCTTAAGAGTACCATTTTGGTTTTTGGATACTTTAAAATAGTCTTCTTAACAAAATAATTCAGGGAAGTATATACAAACACAATAGTAAGATGCTGGATTGTTAAGAAGTTAGTGGATGATTGGATAAAGACAGCAAAACATTATACTTCAAAATTACTGCAAAGTAGTTCTTTAACTTATTTTGTTCCTATTTTCAAATTTTATTACAGGGTGATAAATGATTCCTAAATTATTTTAAAAATAAAGGCTTGAAAAGGTGATTAAAATACCATTATGTTTAGATATCTGAATTTTATGAAGAAATACAGAACATGCTTAAACTACTACCAACACTTTTCTGGTTTATTCTCCTTGCACTACCTTGAACTCTCACACTGATACATACAGTGCACATCTGACCTATTCAGAAGTTAGCAGATAATGTGACAATTTATTCTCCCTCAATTTAAAAAATAGTCATTCGGCTACAAAAAAATACATGATGAATGTTTAAGCTTTCAAAAATTTAAAAACTTAGAACTTCTTACTTGATATAATTCAACATATTAGATTATTTGATTTTTAAAATAGCAGCAGATTAGATGCAGCAAATTAGAAGTGACGAGAGTAGCTACTATGGGTATAGAGACGGTTATTAGAAGTAATGGGGGGCAATTTTCAGAATAAAAAAAATTACATGCCTAACTAAACAAGCACATCTCAGAACTGTATAATACTGCCTATTTTCCAAAAAGAGAAGATTCTCTTTTCATAATAATTAGCAGTCATACCTAGCTAAAAGAGTTATTGAGAGAATACATGAATCCATGCAAGCAAAGTGCCTAGTGTAATATGTGGTCTGAACTTTGATGCTTTTTGAGTTCTGCTGTTTAAAAATTAGTTCACCCAATTTGTAGATAGGCAAGTATTCCTATTACGATTATAATTTGTAAAAATGGCCTTTATAACAGAGGTTACAGTCTATTCAATAAGGTTAGAATAATAAGTATATTATGCAATTTAAAATTTTTTTTATCTATAATGATCAAAATAAAGCAAGCTACATTGCTCAAAGAATCAATCTTCATTTCTGCAGAATAAACCATTTCCTGAAGAAAAAAATGTGATCTAGATTTTAAAAAAGTATACTTTACTGAAGAAAAAATGTTCATGTCTAAAATGGGTCTACCCTGGAATTAGGGGTACATTGCACCAAAGGGATCTTGTTTTCAATTACTTTTAGAAAATAGCCTCACAATACAGAATACAAGGATATAATATATCAAGAGCCTATTACACATATTACTGCACATCTTACTTCAACACTTAGAGTTGAAGCTTCCAATTTTTTTCTTGTTAAATTTCAATTTGAGTAAAATTTCCCTTACAAAATTTTTTTAAAAAAATTTTGATGAATGATAATTTAGAAAAGGATTGAATTTACCCTAATGTGAGCTTACTGACAATGAAGTGCCAGAGTTTTGCTTTTAACTTTGCTCTTATGAGTTATCATCATAATAATTAAAGAAAAAGATATCCTAAAGCACTTATAAGGACTTTTTTTTTTCTTCATTAGCTCTTGCCAAAGCATTTGGGAGTAGTATACTAAAACAAAACCAGGTAGGAATGAATAACTTAGAGCAAAGCAGACAATTTGTTAGCCTTTAAAAAATGGATAGAGCTGATATAGGAGAAAAGCTAGGAAGAATTTTACTAGGTTTTATTAGGTTTTGTTTTAAATTTCTCCCCCCTGAATACCTGAGAAACCCATAGGTGGTGCTCTTATACCAAAAACTAAGTATGTTATGTTCTGATAGGGATGGCTCAAAAAAAACTGTGAATACTTTACTTTCTGTATATACAACTGCCCAAGGATAAGATACACCACCCATAAATAAGAATGCATATTTTAAGATTTAGTATTTTACATTTCTAATTGAATAAGAGCTTTAAAAACAAAACTATAGTATCATGTTTCTCTCTTAATTGGTTATGAATACGTATTTTGACTTAATTTTGCACATTTGCAACATGACTGAGTTTGGCATTTTGTTTCAAATCCAGCTGGTGGCTTTTTATCAACACATTTTTTGCATGTACAATACATTGGGCATGTAGATAAATATACTCTAGAACAACCATTGCTTATTCCTTTCTCTAAGAAAGAATAAATTCAAATGCCAAGAGTAAGATTAACATTAGAAACCATTAAGAAAGTTTTCTGTCTCTTTTGGGTTAAGAATTTGCACATATATAGATCTACATATATACGTATGTTATGTACGTATCTATCTATATATATCTGTATCTGGGTAGATTTGGAATAGTAAGACCTAGATGCTATCTGTTCTAACTGCTATTCACTGGCTTTGTCATTGTATAAACTACTAAACCTCTTTGGGTCTTGGTTTCCTTATGTGCTAAAATAATAAGTTGCTACCCTAAAGTCTATTTCAGCCCTAAATCACACCCACCCCCATCTACCATCATCATGATATATTTCTACTGCATTTCTGATGGCTCATCAGGATATACTCATAAATTTTTCCTTATTTTCTCACTTTTCATTTTTTCTTTGGCCTATTGAAACCAGACTTCCAATTCTTAACTCCATAAAAATCTTGCTAGCAGGCAAGAGCATCAATGACCTCACTGCTGAATCCCAGGGATGCTCAATCTCCATCCTAGTTGATCTCTCTGGAGTATCTCAGAGTGATTTGTTTTTTCTTGATACCATATACTACCTTGACTTTGCTGACATCATTTCTTCTTGCTCTCCTATCTGTGACCATTCTATGTTAGTTCTCTAGCTCTAGATCATCCTCTTCAGCTAGCTTCTGGCAGGCTGGTGTTTGCAGATCATTCCCATTCTACTCTCCTCACTCTCTATGAAAGGTCTCATTCCCCCCTACAATTTCAGCTATAATCTATATAGTTCATGGGTTTAAGATCTTTAATCCAGAGATTTTTTTTTGTAGTCAAATGCCCACTGGACATTCTAACCTCAAATTCAACATGATCAGAACAGTGTATTTCCCAAATCTTTCTTTATCCTATATTCTAAATCTTTGTTGTCTTAGGCATCAGCTGGTTAAAGGAATAGTCACCTAATTCAAATAAAAAGGAAATTTAGTTTAATATTACAGGTGATTTCAAGGATTTCCAAGCATAGGAAATAAATCAGGACTTAACATAGACTAAAACCAGAAATTTCCAAATACTGAAACTGCCTTTATCACCACTTAGGCCTGCTTTGTCTCCCAACATCTACCCCAATTTTCCAAAAGATTTTCTCAGAGTCCTCTATTTTTTTTAAAGATTTTATTTATTCATTTGAGACACAGAGCTACCAAGAGAGAGAAAGATATGAGCAGGGGGAGGGGCAGAAGGAGAGGGAGAAGCAGACTCTTCCCTGAGCAGGGAGCTTGATGTGGGATTGGATCCCAGGACCCTGGGATTATGACCTGAGCTGAAGGCAGATGCTTAACCATCTGAGCCACTCAGGTGCCCCTCTGAGTTTATTATTTCAGTGTCTTCTAATGATTCCCCATTTCTAACTCATAGTAACCCTTCAGCTCAAATATCTACCATCACCTGTAATTTTGTTTTTCTTAGTTTATTTTATTTCTATTAGCATTATTCATTTTATATCTTTTTATATGAAAGATTTGGTTAAGTGTTTGACTCTTGGTTTCAGCTCAGGTCATGATCTCAGGGTTGTGAAACAGAGCCCCACGTTGGACTCCACCCTCAGCAGGGAATTGGCTTGAGGTTCTCTCTCTCTACCCTTTCATCCCTCCCCCCAGTTCACATGTGCATGCTCTATTTTTTTTTTTTTTTGGCTCTCTCTAAAATACATAAATAAATCTTAAAAAGTAAAAAAGTAAAATATTTTTTAAAAATTTTAAGTAATCTCTACACCCAATTTGGGGCTTGAATTTACAATCCTGAAATCGAGAGTGGCATGCTTTACTGACTGGGTCAGTCAGGTGCCTGAATTACACTTTTTATTTTTGATTAAATTGTTCTCCATTAGAAGTAAATGTCTTCAAGGAGTAAATATGAAGCCCAGAGGATATGGATGCAAAGTCTGGACTGATTTTAGGTATAAATGTCGGGGTATTTGACTGCATTAGCATTTGGATTGCTACTTTGTCAGGGCTATCCTTAACAAAGCTACATAGTTGTAAGTGATCTGTACCAATACTACTTTTCTCATAAGCCCTGTTAGTTTAGTGTTTAATTTTGTAGAATGTGAGATTTTCCAGAAGTGATTGTATTTGTGTTTCTTCATTTTGCTTAATAGATCTCTTAACAACCAGTATCAACTTCTGGTTCTTAGAATACAACATTTACAAAAAACATATACACGTAATTTACTCTGGTCAGTATCTTTAGGTATAAACAAGCATTCAGGCATTTTGGATGATGATAATTCACTATCTCTACTTTTGATAAATGAAACAGAAACTGCCTAAAGGGTTTCAAATGTTCATTCAAAAGACAGTAACTTTCCAATTGGACAGCATCTTCTCCTTATGATTATGTAGTAAATAGGTTATCTGATTAGCTCTAAAAAGCCTATTTAATTCATAGTGGTCCTAAGAGGGCAACTGGAATGAAAAAAAAAATGAAAGAAAATGGCATTTTTATAATGCTAGTGGTTAAGTTATACTCAAAGGCTAAACTAAATATATACACTATTTAACTTATCCGGTTATCAATTGAGAAAGGGAGAATTAACTGAGGAATGAAGAGGTAGAGATTCTCTGATGGTGTTCTCAATAAGATTTGGTATTAGTTTTCAGCTGGAAAATACTAAGATCTCACTGCACAGTTTAGAAAATGGCAAAACTGAAATACTCAAGACTTCTTCATGTTTAACCTGATACTATTTCAATACTCTCAAAGAAAAGCAAAGAACTATGGTTTTAAGCAAGATTAATGCACCATAGTGATCAAATTTAAAGAAATCATTTCAAAATTAGGAAGTGTTAAAAAAACCTCTATTTTATAGGAAACATGGCAGAGGAGAGGAGAGGATGACTCCAACATAATGTCAAAGGAAATGCCCTTCAATTTGAGATTTCACGGTTTTAAAGCCTAAGAAAAAAGAGGCAGGCAAGGAAATGTATGATTAGAGCTGAACTACCTGTAAAGGAAACAAAAATGACAATTTCCTGTTCTACAGATGAAGAACTGCGTTTCTTTTCAAAGCTGACAAGAGTTGACACTTTACAACTTCAAGTAGTTGAGACTACAAGTGACATGGAATCTTTGTGCTTTGGTTTTAGTAAACCACAAAACTGAGATGCAAATAAAAATCAACTATGCTTTACTGACCACTGAAGTACATAAAATACATATGGAAGGCACACAAGAAGAGCATTTAGAGAATTCATGTTCTCATGGAAATTGCAGTTTTGTAAGAACAAGATATGCTTATTCACTTAATCCAAGAAACATATAAACAGTTTAGAGAACATACAAAACAATATAGTCCTGAATAATATAATGCACTTTAATTTTAATGCATGACACAGGCATATGGCATTATTAAACAGACACAAAGAGACCCACACATACAAAAACACCCCTGCCATATGTAAGTATAGCACAGCGAGGGCTTACTTGACTATATTAACATAGCATTTCTTTCACAAAACAGAAGTAGGCAGTCATAGTAAAGAAAGAACACATTCCAAATCAGAAAAATTTAATGACCCAATTCCGTAGACACTAGTCAAGCCAAGGTAGGCTTCTATGAAAAGAAGTAATGTGATGCAAAGAAAGAAACTGGTGAGGCACAGAGGTCAGCTAAGAAGCAAATACAGAAGCTCCTCTAACCTGTAAAATTTTACTTCACAGAAATTTCACTAACAAGAAGAATAATATGTTCAGTCTGTTTATAAGCAAAAGATAGCATTTATAATCAGCGGTGGTCACTATCATTTGGCTGTCTCACTTTTCAGAATATGGTGTTTTTATAAATATTAACTCCATTATGGCTGATAATACAAAAGCAATTCCAAATGCTGAAATCACTATTGAGAAGAATTTAATTCCAATGGAAATGGATGTTATTAAAAAAATGCCATCTCCTAGATAAAGAAGCAGTAAGCAAAGGGGACTACGGAATGGCCACAGAGGATGTGAGAAAGAAGATTCTTAAGGCTGACGAGGAAATCACACGACACATGGAAAAAGACTGTGCCTGTGCGAGCAATACCAGGCGTTGAGACATGGAAAATTAGGATATGCAGACAGATGATTAGCATGAAAACCAGACACCTACTGGTCCAGTTAATTTAGGAGAAGGGCAGCAGTTTGAAATTTAAAGGTTAAGTATGATAACACAAGGCTAAAGATTAGATTCCTATTCCAAGTCAGAGGTTTATGGTTCATGAGTTGAAGGCCTGTGCATATAATCAAAGTGAAGAGTGTGTGATCAGGCCTGTGGATCCCATGACTAATGATAATGTTGCTGTCAGGTACTTCCCTTTAAAAAAAAATTATTTTAGAGAGATGGAGGGAGGGGCAAAAGGAGGGAGGGAGAGAATCTCAAGCTGACTCCTTGCTGAGTACAGAGCCCAACATGGGGCTCAATCTCATAACCCTGAGGTCATGACCTGAACTGAAATCAAGAGTTGGATGCTCACCCTACCTGAGCCACCCAGGCGCTTCTCAGGCACTTCCTTTTAACTCTTAGCGTTATTTAATTCTTAGTACTATAATTCTCTTCTTCTTATTCTGATTTAACAGACAATAAAAAAATGGAGGCACAGAGAAATCAATTTTCCTAAGACCACAAAAAAGCTAGTAGGTGTCACAACAGGGATACAAACCCAGGCAATAGGCTTCGGAGGCTGCACTCCTAACCAATATGACACACTACTGACCTATGAAGCTCCCTATGACACTTGGAATAATTATCAGGAAGATAGAGGGAGCTGCCTCAACAGAATTTCAGTAAAGATAAAAAGTAATCTATTTTGGAAAAAAGTTCTCTTGGTCCTGTATAAACAAATACTTACTTATAGGTAAGACATTTAGGGCATGGGGTAGAATGGCAGCGTAAGTGTAGTGAAGGCTTATGGAGATGTTTCAAAAGAAAGCAAAACAGAGAAGGGGGAAAGGAGGGAAGACTAGGGGACTAACAGAAGATGATAGTATTCTTAATGTCTATGGGCCATTGAGAATACCGGGTAAGTTATCAAGTAAGCATTAGAATCTGCAGATGAACAAAGCGCAAGAATGGCCCTTTGTCAGACTGTCCTATAGGACATAGCTAAACCCTGACAACCTCCACAGGAGACGAAACAAACCCATCATTACGAAGAAACGACTTCAGTTTGAAAGTTCTCTTCTTGGAACTTTACTAGGTTTGTTGCCCATCCCAGTGTTTTGACTTCTTTGACCTTTCGTTGCCCAGACTCCTTGAATACCCAGTATGTGAGCTGAGCTCTCACACAGTATAAATGTCAGAATAGTCAACACACTGAAGGTGGACAGAACTGGAAAGAGACAGACACTGGACATGGGGAGTATTCCCTTAGATGCACTCCACATTTCACTCCAATTTTTTCAGCAAAGTCAGAAAACTGAACTTCCTCTTTTTAAAAAAATATTTTATTTATTTATTCATGAGAGATAGACAGAGAGAGAGAGGCAGAGACACAGGCAGAGGGAGGAACAGGCTCCATGCAGGAAGCCTGACGCGGGACTTGATCCCAGGTCTCCAGGATCATACCCTGGGCTGAAGGCACTAAACTGCTGAGCCACCCGGGCTGCCCTGAACTTCCTCTTTTATGGAAACAATTACTAGCACTATAACAACAATATTTACTAGTCTAAGATGGGAAGGTTTTTAATTGTCATTTAAAAAATAAGAATCAGCACAAGCAAAAAAAATATATTAATCTATCACTCCCACTCAGGACTCTCATTATTTTCAAACCTAGTACTAGAAATCACACATTTCTATTTTGAGCAAGAAATCCTACATCCAGCTGCTTATAATTAAATGAATACTCCTTTGCATTAGCACAGATACTTAAGAATGAATGTAGGAAAAAAAAAAAAGAAGAATGAATGCAGCAATATATTTATTCCTATTATTTTAAACAATGTTTTTTGAGGACCAAAGTATTTCATGTGGTCTTTAGTTCTAATCAAGACAGGTAACTCTTTAGTTTCTTAAAGGTCACTAATGTTCAGAACAAACAAACATAATGATCCAAAGCTACATGGCAGTAAAATAAAATGTATTTTTTAAAAAGTCAAAAGAGGCACAAAATATAGGAAAAGGAGGAAAAACAGAAAAAAAAAAAAAAAAAGCCATACGGTTTTTTCCAGTTCCAAAAGGGTCATAGCACAATATGAGTAAGATAAGGAGAGTAACCTTAAAAGAACCATCCAAGCAGCTTTATCCTAAAATTTCTAAGTTGTAAGAGTAATTTTGAATTTTGCCAGCAAAGCATAAGATAAGGTAAATAGAGAAGATTCAACCTTTTATACCTTTTTTTAAGGGCATAAAAGGGCAATTTTTTCCTGTAAGGACATAAAAACTATTGATATGGTACCTATATTTTCCAATTTAAGTACTACAGAAGACTAAAATGCTAAGCAAGCTACTACTTCTATTTCTTGAATAGGAAAAAAAATAATTTTGAAGCTTACTGTGCAATTCTTGCTAGAAAAATAGATGAGGTAAAGCAGAAATCAGCATCTGAGCAAACATAAATTGGCCTTGATGCTCATGATTTTCTAAGCCATCTTTATCAGTTTTGACATAGTTTTTTAGTATACTCACGTCTTTTTTTATAGGGTGTTTTAGTCTTAGTAAACTGTTAAGAGTGATACCCAGAAATAAATATACGATCCAGAATGTGTTTAGAAGAGGAGTAAAGAAGCATTTCCAGGGGTGCCTGGGTGGCTCAGTCAGTTAAACATCTGCCTTTGGATTGGGTCATGATCCCAGGATTCTGGGATCCTGCTCAGGCTCAGCAGGGAGCCTGTCTCTCCCTTTCCTTTTGAGCCTCCTCCTCACTCATGCTCACACACACTCTCTCAAATAAATAAGTAAAATCTTGAAAAAGAAGAAGAAAAAGAAGAAGAAGAAGAAGAAGAAGAACTACTACTACTACTACTACTACTACTACTACTACTACTACTACTTTCATCTACTTTGTTCTGGATACTGTATTTCCAGTACTATAGCTTAAGATCAAATCAGCTTTAACTGACATGGAGCTATTAATCAACTGAAATTCAAAGTCCACTCTGCTCATCTGCCAAGTGACTGGCTTTTGCATAACAGCTGCATGGTACACCCAATTCAAATTCAGGCTTTAGCAAAAGCACAAATAATTAACATGCTATCATACTTTGAAAAATTATTCTCAAAGTAGAAAAAGAATTATTCTTTTTACAGTTACAGAGTAAAAAAGTTACAGAGTAAAAAAGAAAATGTCAAATGTTTGACTGCAATGTGTTAATACCTTCACTGGATCTGGCCCACTCACCCCAGTGGGTGAGATTCGCTTCCACCATCTAAGCATCACACACTTCTGTCATGTTACAAACTGTTCTGTTGATGGTCTTGGTGTTTACACTTCCTGTTCTGATGCTGAATTTATGCACTGCTTCTTATAATAATGTTATATAAAATTATACTATAAAATATGCAATTTTGCAATTAAAGACTTTATAATACATGAAATATGATTATGATTATATAATATAGAACTATGCTTCACATAAAATATATTAGTGTATGATAAAACACTGTAATATTTAATTATATACTATGCAATGCTACATACAAAAGTACAATACATAAAATTATAATACTACCATTACTTAGTTTCAAAGAGTGCTCTACTCCAGAAGCTTAAGCATCTCATAAACTCTCTGAATACAGGCGATGCCTTTAAAAATTAATAGTATCCTAAAACATGTATTACTTTTTAAAAAATGTACTCTGTCTTGTATTCTCTATTCACTTTATTCATTTGAGGGAGAGTTTCTTGGCTTTACATTATGTTCTATTTTTTTATATTCTGAAATCCTAAAAATCCTAATGGGTTCAAAATCACCTAAAGTATAATAAACTTTCTTCCCTTTCTTCATTTAAAACATGGGTAAAAGATACACTATATAATATTGGTCAAAAGAACTGGTGAAATTCTTATTAGTAAATTTAGTAGGAAGTCTAGTATTTGAATAATTGAAAATATTAAAATCACATAGGAAAGGTACAAAGGACCACTCATACCTGCTTTATTCATGCAACTTCTCTATATTTAAAAAATAATTGAAAACTGCTATCAAATAATTATAGTTTAGGTTTTATTTTCTTTGAAAAGATCTGAAAATTCTAGGAAAACAGAAGTGTTTTCAGACTGGATGATCTTCCAGGGAAACTTGAATACGACATTATAGTATTTAAGCCTAAAACAGTAGCTAAAAACAAAAGCCACTTTACTATAGTGCTCTACACTAATGCAAAATATTACTAATTAATTTGTAAGCAAAATAATTGCAATTTAGAAAATAACATCCTAATTAAAAAGGCCACAATTAATAACTATTTGTTTTAAAGGCTTATAGGATCAGTAGCGTAGTAGGCCTTTGAGTACTAAAATACAAATTGTTAAATGCAAATACACAAAGGTGATGACTTTTTAAAAAAGATTTATTTATTTATTTGAGCGAGAGCACATGTGTGCATGAGTGAGTGGGGGAGGGACAGAAGGAAAGCATCTCAAGCAGACTCCCAACTGAACAGGAAGCCTGAAGTGGGGTTTAATCCCACAACCCATGAGATGATGACCTGAGATTACAACCTGAGCCAAAACCAAGAGTTGAGAGCTTAATTGACTGAGCCACCCAAATGCCTCGGTGATGACTTTAATAGAATAAAAATTCTGACAAAACAAAGGGAGAAGAGTACTTAAAAACTACTTGAAGTCTATTTTATATATTCTGCTAATTCAGTTAATATGCGTATTAAGAAAGAAACTTCCAAACTTGATATTCTCTTTCTCAGCAATCAGAAATGTGGCTTTGCTTCACAAAAAATTCCATGTTAAATATAAAGTAGACTCAAGATCAAGCTAACCTCAGCTACAGATGTTATAAGGTAGGAACATTTAGAAGCTGCATCAATGATGAATTGGGAACAATGTGATAATCTTCACATGTAAAAACTTTCTATTTGAGAAAGCAGCAAGCTCCAACATCTGTTCCTATTAGCAACCAAAATCTTCTTTAAATTTCAGGGTAGTTTTGCCTAACCATAAAAGAAAGCCAATCTCATTCTCTCATTCTTTGCAATGTCACAACTCTAGGCCATGAGTTAAAAAGAGAAGTAAACAATTAAATTTCTGAACAGTCTGGGGAAAATAAAAGGTTAGGACTTCAATAGAAACATAGAAAAGTTAAATGAAAAAAAACATGATCATACCCAAGGTAAGTGTCCTCATTCACTGCAGATAGTTGTACAAATTGGTACAATCCTTTTTGAAAGCAATCTCTCAAAAGGTTTCTAAGTTAAATTATTTATGATCTTTGATTTGATAGAGTAATTTCCACTTCTAGAAATCTATGCTAAAAAACAGTCTCAGAATAAAAAAAGGGCTAGATATATATTAATATGTCCCTTGTAACATGACCCAGAAGGGAGAATCCATTGGAAACAATCCATTGATATGTTTAAGAACACCACAACATAGCCACTGAATGGAAACTATACAGGCATTAAAATAATGAGTATGAAAAAAATGTAGTCTATAAAATGTTAAATAGAAGGGCAGAAGACAAAATCAGTTATAATGCAATGCATATATAATTAAGATATGCACAGAAAAAGGACAAATACATTTAAATACTGTTATTAATTATACTAATAATGCAGAGTTAATGGGTGACTTCCTTAATCTTTTTGCTCCTTTTTCCATGTTTCCTAAATGTTTAATGAACCTGGTATAATGAATAAATAAAATTTGTGAAAAACAAGTAAAAATCTTGATTTGGAAGTAATTAATAGAGAGGGCATTATGAAATTATTTCTAAAATTACCCTGTTTGAAATAAGTATCACAGATCAAAAAGTAAAATTTAGTTTAAAGTAGATAAATTAAAAAAAATCAAATAGATTTAATTTATGTAAAGGTCTTGTTATAAATCAGTCTGACCCAAAAAATGTCTCATTTTATGAAGCAGATGATCGGGAACTTAGCGGTTTTAAAAGTTTAGACATTTAAAGAACATGAGACATTTGATTTAGACATTTTTTAAAAAGAATATTAAAATAGCCTTCCTACTCTCTCAATATATAAAATTAAATTACTTGGCAGTGTGTAGGATATAATTTCATGATTTTCACATATTATTAGATTTATAAAAATACCATTTATCTTTTCTCTTTATCATATATATGAAAGCAGATTTGAAATTCTGGACAATGAAAAGTTCTAAATAAAAAACATATAGAAAATAAAATTTTATCCAATAATTTTTCCCCATTTTAAAATCACGGAGTGTAAAAAAATAAAAATAAAAAATACATCACTCAATATATACTTTTTGAAAATTTATGTTTTCTTATGCCAAAACCCGTAGTGTAAGAACCAGCAAAAGGACTGACTGAACTCTCTTGGCAAAGATCTGAGAAGGAGGAAGACAAAAATGAATTATTAGAAATAGAAACAAATTATCCCAAGCATAAGAACCAAAAATATATTATCAATCAGAAATAATTCCCATAATTCACATGAATTCTCAAAATTCATATGAAGAAACTAATTACTTGGTGCTATTCATAATAAAATAAGAAAAATTAATTCTGTCATTTACTACTCACTAGATATTATAAATGGGCCTTTTATAAATTCATCGTTTTACCTAATACGCTTATTATTCATCATATGATTTACCACATTGAGACATTAGAGGTACATTTTACACATACCTATTTCCTCCATTAAATAAGTTCCTTGAGACAAGAATATTTTACTCATTAGTTACTCCCACTCTTCTTGGTGTAAGGACGTTAGGTGCTTAATACCTGCTAAGTGAATATTATTCATTACAGATATGGCGACTGTATATCCTACATTGTCCAGGACCATCGTGGTTCTGTCTGTAGTGCCAGAGCAATTACAACTAGTGTACCCTTTCACTTTGAAAGTGTACTGATTTGCACAATAAACTACCTGGAAACACTAACTGTAGACAAGTGAAAATTATTTCTAAAATTGTCAGTACAATTTCCAAAATGCACAGAATGACTGGACAAGAGCACTGAGCACGGTCAAAGAGAGTAGCCGAGGAAAAAAGAGACCAGGTGAGGAGCAGGAGCCACTCTGCTCCTCACCTGGACCTGGTGCCTCTGGGCTCCACCTGGGCCTCAACCTGGACCTGGTCTTTTTGGTCCCCACCTGAGCCTCATCTGGTCCTGGTGGCTCTGGGTCCCACATGGGGCTCACCTGTACCTGCTGACTGTGGTCCTCACGTGGCCCTCACCCAGACCTGGTGACTGGTATGTGAGGAGTCTGCTCCAGATTCCCCCTCTCCCTCCACCCCTCCCCACTGCACCCTCTCTCAAGTAAATCTTCTGAAAATAAAAAAAAAAAAATTGGGGTTGACGACTTCCTACACATCAATGTGCAACTGAATTGTCTTCATATATGTCAAACAAAATAACGTATTACAAAAGACTGAATGCAGAAACAGATATGAGAATCCAGCTATATTCACTTAAGCCGTTCCTTAAAGACTGCAAAATTATAAAACAATGCCATTCTTGATGTTTTTGTTTTGGAAAGTTCATTTTTTATAAAATTATTTTATGCAATATTCATGACTGTTATTTACAAATAAATTAATGCATTTTAAAACAATTTCCCAGTTTTAATTTCAAATACAGTAAATATCAGTAACTATAACCTACACAAAAAAAAATGTCTTTGAAGTCCTTGTTATGGACTAAATTGGGTCCCTTCAAACTCAGTTTTTGAAGTCCAATGTTACTGTATTTGGAAATAGAAAAAAAAAAAAAAGGAAACAGAACCTTTAAGGAGGTAAATGAAGTTAAATGAGGTCATAAGGGTAGGATCCAATCCTATAGGACCTAGGGTCCTTACAAGAAGAATAAAAGACACCAGGAACCTCTCTGCATACTGATGAAAGGCCATGTGAGGACACAGAAAGAAGGGGGCCATTTGCAAGCTAGAAAGAAAGATCTCACCAGAAACCAATCCTTCTAGCACCTTGGTCTTGAACTTCTGGCCTCTGAAACTATGAGAAAATAAATATATCTGTTATATATACCACTCAGTCTATGGTATTTTGTTATGGAAGTCCAAGTAGATTTACATGGTCCTTCTAAGACCAAAATTTTTGAAAATCCCTGAATTAGATAATGTCATTTGATTGTGTAAGTTCAAATGTTTGTATACAATCTTCTTACTTCATAGTGACGACTTGGAAACATAATCACAATCCTCATTAGCTATTCAAAATAGAAAAAGGGAGAAAATTAAGGTTATCTTTCATATAAGCTTATTTTTGCTTGATGTGTAGAATCACACAACTGGAGGACAAGAGAACCGCGACATAAACTGTGAAAGGGTCTAAGCTGACTATGAAGGCACTTGCTTTCATTTTCAGAAAACCATACTTGTCCATGTGTTTGGCTCTGCAAATTAACTCTTAGAGGTTTTAAGTCTATTAACTTAGTGAATATAAAATCAGGTATAGGGCAGCCCTGGTGGCGCAGCGGTTTAGCGCCGCCTGCAGCCCAGGGCGTGATCCTGGAGACCCTGGATCGAGTCCCACCTCAGGCTCTCTGTATGATGCCTGCTTCTCCCTCTGCCTGTGTCTCTGCCTCTCTCTCTCTCTGTCTCTATGAATAAATAAATAAAAATCTTTAAAAAAAATAAAATAAAATCAGGTATAAAATAAAAAACTGTTTTGCTTCGTGTGTGGAAAAAATAACCAAAGTACAAGATGACATGAATAAATTAATCAGTACATTGATAAATACACAAAGTGTAATATTTTTTAACCACATAAAACTTACCAAGAGTAAAGGGAAATAATAATATAATGGTAAGAAACTCTATCTCAGTATTTGCAAAAATAAAAGACTTTGCTCCTCTAAGTAATTACAGTTGATACAGCAAAAATGGAAACAAAGCTGAGAAAGGCATATTAAGAATGAAAATTATAAACAAAACAAAACAAAACAAAAGAATGAAAATTATAATAGTTATAGGTCTATACATAATTAATAAGTTATACGGTCTTAGCCTCTGAGTGGGAAAAACACATTTATCTGAACAAGTTTCTGAATTTCATGGGTACAAATATGTTGTTGCATTGCTTTTTAGTAACATACAAATCGTGCACTCAAGAACAACAATTTTATGTATAGCAGTACTCAAATTAAAAAATCAAGCAAAATGCTTAATTTCTCAGGCTCTAGTACTAGAAATAGCATTTAAAATTACATTTTAATAAATTTCATTTCACTTAACTTTGTAAGGAAAGAAAATACTAATTCAACTTGAGATAACTTTTTTTTTTTTTGCTTCAATGTTTGTATGAAAAAATAATTATGCCATCTGTTTGGAAGAGTATAATCAATCCATGGGCATGCAAGTATCAATTTTATCTTATGAGAATTTCCCCATGTTCCAGTTACTTCATTCCTTATTACATGCTGCAAAAAGCAGTAATAATTTTTATAGCCAAATATCACTTTGTAAGATACCAGGTGGCTTTCAATATTTACCATATAAGTCATGCATGAAATTTAAACATTACAAAAAAATGACTTACCAGTTGACACTCCTGAAATATGCACATTTTCAGAATGTTCTGCAAGAGCACCATTTCCTAAAATTAAACATAATAATAAACTAATTTCCAAGATAAAATTTATAAAAGTTTTTCAGATTCTACCTCTGAAAGAAAATTATATAGTGCTACTTTGTAATATTCAGAAACTAAAGTCTCTTATAATAACTTTCAAAACAATACAATGAAGCGGCAAATTATAGTAGTAGCAGGGATAACAAAACATTTTGGAAATTGCAACAATGCAGCATGATACATATGAAGATCAAATATATACATCTGATTAATATCAGAAAAAAAATATCTGTATCAAAAGAGAATTCAGAACTATTATTAGGAAAGAGAGAATACTTTTTTTGGAGAGAGAAAGCATATGTGAGCAGGGAATGGGGCAGAGGGAGAGGGAGAGAGAACCTCAAGTAGACTTTGTACCTAGCACAGAGCTCAAGGCAAGGCTCGATCTTACAACCCTGACATCATAACCTGAGTCGAAATCAAAAGTCAGATGCTGAAGTGACTCGGCCATTTAGGGACTCCTAGAATCACATACTTCTTAAAAACAACATTCTACTAAGACCATGCATCAATCATTCTACAATGTGGTTACTGCATAAGAATGGTACATGTTGGTACATAAAAAATGTAATAATGTCTTACATTGTCTTCTAAATCTTTCAATCTCTTCTCAACCACAACTCTTAACAGGCTTAAGAGGAGGGACAGAATTGTACCCTACTCTGGTACCCACCAATTTCCTCTATCTCTTATCACAAAATTGGGGACATGGAAGCATGCAAATAACTGAAATAAGTTACTAAGAGTCACTTGAAACTACCATTTAAAGTGCTGAGGATATTCTCCTTCAATGAATGTGAACAGTGTCCCTTCAGGTATTCTTGCTTTTCTTGTACAAACTGCTCATCTTTACTTATAAAGTTTAGTCTCCCTCCAATCATTAGGTGAATTTGGCATTACAACAGCTCAGGAATCCAGCTAGTAGAGAAAGAATTCTTGCAGTAGGGCAGGGGAGGAAGCTAGGTGGGAGAAGCTTCAGAGGGCTAAGGGGAAGATTCTTTCTGATTGTTGAAAGAATAGAGACAATAGCAAGCATAGTAAGTAACAACTTGTCTTTTACAACCATGGCACTTCCATGAGTGCTTGATGACTATACAGCACCCCCCAGTGCACTCGGCTCTAGGAAGGCAGAACCTGTGTTTACTTGGCTCACCACTGCATACACTGTTCCTAGAGCAGAGCAGGTGCCCAAAGAGCTGATGAATGAATAAATGAGGGAGGTCATGATGATGAAGTCAAGTCATGTCAATTAAGCACTTGATACAGTGCGTGGCACACAGCACTGAACAGGTATTTACTTTTATAACTGTGTAAAATATGTTATTACTAAAGAAGAAAATAATAGCCATAAAACAACCTTTTAGTTCAACCACAGTGATGGCCTTCAAAATGAAAATAAATGTTTCCCTTCCATTAAAAATGACACAGTAGAAATGGTGACATAGATGTGTAAGCTGTAACAAGTACATAAATAAATCTGATTACAGGTAATTAAGTATTGTGCATTAATACTACAGAAGCCACGATTTATTTTTCCCAGCAATGTTAAATGCTACATACACAGAATTCAAACTAGAAACTACTCACCTATTTCTTTAGCACGTATAACTTATAAAAATTGGTGGCATAAATAAAATGATGTAATAACTGATTCAATAAAACAACTAACAAGATTTGCCACAGGGCAGTATCAATTGCCAAAAGTTTTGCTATTCAACAAGCAGATCAGCAGTACTGGCATCATCAGGAACTTATCAGAAATGCAATTTCTGGCCCCACCCCAGATTATTGAATTTGAATGTACATTTTAACAAGATGCACCCCTATTCCCAGAGATTTGTATGCACATTAACATTTGAGTAGCATTGGCTTAAACCTTCTACTTGTATGTTAAATACAACCACAAATTATAGCTGCATAATCTGTGACCCTAACGTTTCCAATATCCTTAAGGTTGCATATTAAATTATCCTCAGGAAAGTTTTAATATTAAATATATTTCATATATTGATTTTTTAAAAATTTCAGTATATAGACTAAGGATAGGCAGAAGGAAAAGAGTAACATAACGTAGTATTTACGACTGGACTCTGGACTGGATTGGCAGAATTTTAATATTAGCTTTACCACTTACTTGCTATGTAATTTAATTTAGGTCAAGTTACCTGACCTCTTTATGTCTTAACTTCATCTCTAAAATGGAGACTACCTATCTTATAATGCTTAGTAAAATTCTCTAAAATAGAAAAACAAAGAATTCAATTTAAACCTACATCAGCATTCAAACGAATAAACTAATATAGCTTTATAATAAAATATTCAGGGCAGCCCTGGTGGCTCAGCAGTTTAGCGCCGCCTTCAGCCCGGGATGTGATCCTGGAGACCCGGAATCGAGTCCCACGTCAGGCTCCCTGCATGGGGCCTGCTTCTCCCTCTGCCTGTGTCTCTGCCTCTATCTCTCTCTGTGTGTCTCTCATGAATAAATAAATAAAATCTTAAAATAAAATAAAATAAAATATTCAATAAACTGGATGGATTATCTATGTACTAACTTGGAAAGATATGTACATTAAGCTATATGTTTCAGAGTAACATTAAAATGTGATCTGATTAGAAATGTGATCTAATTTTAACGTTAAAATGATATATGCATAGTTAAATGCATATATTTATATAAGCAAATTATACACACACACATATATAAAAGAGTCTTAGGGTATACACAAATTGTAGAAGAAAAACTCTGGAACTAGAATTAGAGAGGAAGATCTAGTTTCTACACTTCAGCATTGACTGAATTTGTTACAACAGGTGTGGATTTCTTCAGTTTTTATTAATATTACTAAAAAATTAGGTGAAGAGAATATAGTTCATCTCCCACCATTCTAAGTAAACAAAGGTCTCATAAATATTGTGTCAAATAGCAAAAAATATTGTAATTTCATAAATGTAATATTAATGATTTTTAAAACTGATAAACAATAAAACATGATACTGCTAGTTTCCCGTAGATTTATTCTACCTTAAAAAAATCCTATTTGGAAGTTAAAAAAAATCAATGAAAATTTCTGTTAACATCAAACAACTATCCTCTTTCTTATGAGTATCACATCAAGTTAAGTGAGTTACTTTATTTATACTGCCATTCTAAAAAGTATTTTTACAAAGATGACAGTTATATAACACAACTATTTTGATATTATAAGCAGACTGCTCCCCCAAATCAAATTACATTCTAATGCCCTTCCTCCACCCCCCCCAAGAGAAGACAACTCCACACATATGAGGATATACACATACTATCTCCTTACTATACCTACAGTGTTCAAATGCAGCCATGCTAGATATTCTTTTAATTTTTTTAATTTATTTATGATAGTCACAGAGAGAGAGAGAGAGAGAGAGAGGCAGAGACACAGGCAGAGGGAGAAGCAGGCTCCATGCACTGGGAGCCTGACGTGGGATTTGATTCCGGGTCTCCAGGATCGCGCCCTGGGCCAAAGGCAGGCACCAAACCGCTGCGCCACCCAGGGATCCCCATGCTAGATATTCTTGCAAGGAGTCCCTTTTAGAGGTAGGTAACATGTACTAGAAAACATATAGTCTGATAAAACATTACTTCTATAACTATACAATAGTAACCAATTAATTAATGGATCAACAAATTAACTAGAAAAAAGTTTTCAAGTAAGAAAAAGTTTTATCATCACTTAAGTCAGAAAATAATGTATTACTACTTAAAATTTTTAGTTCCACTAACCAAATACCAAAGGTGATCAAGCTCCCTCTTTAAGTATTTTTCTTTCCAAAATGCAAGATGGCTTTCAGTTTCTGACTGCAAACAAATGGGAGAGAAAGAGTCTTCCAAAAGAGATACTGTTTTAGAAAAGAGGCCACACCACATACGATGGTGAGCCTGAGCTCTGGAACCAGAAATTATCCCTAGCTCTACTATTTATTTAGTCATGAACCTTAATTAAACTACTTCTCCTAAGATATGGTTTACTCACCTAAACAATCAGGATGTCCTTATTAAGAGAATGCCTAAATTTATGTTCTGCATCCCTATTACTTTGTAATGTTCTGTTTATTTATTCTTTTTAAGAACTGAAGTTCTTAAAGAATAGCTAATAAACACAGCTAAGATTTGATAAATATGTGCCAGCCAAATCCTAAGTGCTTTACAAACCTTCCCTCAGCTCATCCTTAAAACAGTTAATTTTAGAGATAAGAAAACCAAAACTTCTAGCAATTTAGAAATTTTTCAAAAAGCTAGTAATTGGATGAATTGAAAAGTCAAATCTACAGACACTAAGAAGTTTGTGTTCCTTACTTTTTAAAAAGAATTCAGAATGAATATATTTCTTGTTTACAAAAAAAAAAAAATAGTACTTAGCTTTCAGAATGAAAGCCCACCTGCCACAGAGATTACAGTTTGTAAGTGGTAAAGTCATTGGTTCAAAAGTTAATGAGCAGCATTTACAAGGTATTTATGTACTTGGCAACCTACAATCTCATTTTCTATGTGCAGTTAGAACAGCTATCAAACATAAATACATACATACACGCAAAAGCAAACAGCATTTCTATTTTGCAACTATACTAAAGGAAAAAGCCCAAAATCCTAATAGGGCTTACCAGACGCCACAGTCTGGTTCTTCCAAACCACTTCAAAAGCTTCATCTTGTGATCTGCTTTTCTATTCTATTTCTTCTTTTCAGAAACGGATTTCTCTTACAAAAGTATCAGCTGTCTCTCTCTTGTCTTTAGACTTTCCTTTAATACTATTTCTTTAGACAGGTATCTCCAGATTTCCCCATACTAGATTAGGTCATTCTGTTAATTGGCTCCTATAGTATCTAATACTGTTGCTTTTTGAAAATCTACCACACTTGTGTTATCTGTGTCATATCTGTATTTCCCACCAGATCTTAATCTTGGCAGCAGGGCTTGGGGGGTGGTGTGATGTGGTGATGGGAAATAGCTTGGGTTTGTTTTGTTTTGCTGACAAGTGACTAGCAGAGAATATAACATATAGTAAGAGATACCTAGTCCATATCTGATACGTAGTCCATATGGGCTCAAATAGACGAATAGGTCAGTACACAAGAAAGAGGCATAGTCCTAGTCTCAAAGAGTCAACAATCTATTGAGAAAATAACAAAAAATACATGAAACAGAAACAAATGTATAAACACGAAGTAAAATTAGCAAGCTTCTTATTCAAGTGGGAAGCCCTAGAGACTTTTCTACTAAAAATAGGAATGGAAGACAGGTGGATCCATCATAGTTATTACTATTGGCTAATGCAATTAGACAAGAAAAAGCAATTATAAACCTAAGAATTGAAAAAAAGGAGGTAAAATTGCATCTATCTGTAGATGACATAATTGTATATATCTATTTGGAAAACTGAAAACAGTCAACAGAAATATTTTTCTGTTTTCAAACAGTATTATTTTTCAAACAGTATTAAAAATTAGTAAAGTAGCAGGATATAAAATACAGCATACAGAAATCAAGAGCCTTTTTAATACAAACAAGAGCCAGTCAGAAGATAGAGACTCATTTTTAGTAGCAACAAAAAATGGTATTTAAAAACTCTGACCCAGAACTCCTGCTATTGTTCATGACAGAATAATTAGTGATGGGATCAGTAATTCTGCTATGAACAACTAAAAAAGTTGGAAAAAAACATGAAAAAATTTCAGACACTGGACAACAGACAGTATAAGACTATAATCTCTGAGAGAAGGGAAACAAATTAAAATGAGTCCTATTATTATACTAGCTTTCTGCCTGGAGATTTTCTGACTGCTGGTACATTTCAGGAGAACCTAAGTTCATTGTTCTAATATCCAGACCAAATTTTTCTAATTGTGCAAAGAGTATAAGACAATTTCAGGACCCTTGTAAAAATTAACAAGCATCTGTCTTCAACATTTCTACTAATTTGATTATTAATCAGAAAAGGAAATAGTTTCTCTAAACTTGTTCTTACAAAAATAATATAACTTAAAGATCTATTTCCTCTCCTATAGACTCTTCTATATTCTCCTATATTCTATTCTCTATTTATAATCTTCCCTAGAGCACTATAGCTTAACTGCTGGTTTATGGAATTCTCATCCTTTTCACTCCCTGGTTTGGAAAATCAAAATTGCATTTTCTGTCTCCAGTCTTCTGACCTTTCTTCCCTTTTCTCATTCCTTGGAATCACTTTCACATCTAAATCAGAACTCTTAAAGTTGTTTAGAATACCTGAAGGAACTCCTATAATCTCTGCACCTGTATCCTTCAAGAAGATTTTAAAAAATGGTTACTCAGTATTATCCTTTGGGATTAAAGAGCACATGTTGTTAGAGGGGATGTAAACATTACCAGCATTAACTATCTGCCTAAGCAATAGTTCTATATACCTTTCTGTTATTCTTTATTCTATAAATAAATGTCTCAAAGACCATTTTGTTGTTCTTAGTTATTTTTGCTCAACTCAATGCTGAGTTTTCTCTACATTAGTAACACTTACAATCTATTATCCTTTCTCTCTTGGGAATATGTTCATTAATCTGAAGTCATTGAGCAACCACTGAATTTCTTTATATTTCTTTGCCATTCATTACTTTTGGGACTGTTTGGAATTTTAATAACCAGAAATTATTTCTGAGATCTTAATAACCTCCCTAGACTATCTATCTTTCTTTCCAGATTTTCATGTTGTGAAGGCATATTAGTATTTTTCTAAATTACTTTTGTTTTCTGTTTTTTTTTTTTTTTCTAAATTACTTTTGAATCTTTAGGTGTTAAGCTCTGATTGTGCTCAATCTCATGTCTTCTAACATAGGGCTCAAATTCATTACCCCAAGATCAAGAGTCGCATGCTTTACCAACTGAGGCAGCTAGCTGCCCCTCTTTTCTTTTTACTTAAGAAAAAGCCATTACAACATGGTTACCTTTTTTTTCAATTAAAGATTTTGAGAGAGAGAACAAGAGTGAGAGAGAGCATGCAAGCAGGGGTAGGGGCAAAGGGAGAAGAAGCAGCATATTCCCGCTAAGCAGGGAGCCATATGCGGGGCTGGAACCTAGGACCCTGGAATCATGACCTGAGTCACCCAGGCACCCCAATGGTTACTTCTTTCAGTCTGGTCAAAGTAAGGTATAGACTAGCACACTGTTCTAAAACTGAATTATTTCACCCAAAATCTGTATGTCAAAGCCCCTACCCCTATGTGACAAGTGGGATAATTAGGGTTAAGAGTCATAAAGTGGTCACCTAATCTAAAAAGACTGATTTCCTTAAGAGATATTAGAAATCTCTCTCTCCATCTGTGCAGATAAGAGGTCATGTGAGGACATGCTGAGAAAGACACTGCAAGCCAAGAGAGAAACCTCAAAAGAAATGAACTCTAATGGCACCTTGATCTTAGACTTTTTTAGCCTTCCAGTACTGTGAAAAAAATAAATTTGTGTTAAGCCTCTCAGTCTGTGATGTTTTGTTATGGCAGCTCAAGCAAACCAATACACACACTTTTCCTAAATGTTTGCTAGACCAAGGTGTTTGTAAATTCCTTCAAAGTGTATGAAAAATTCAGTACATTCTTCTCAAGAGAGGCTCTATAATGTCTAACAAAGACCTATAATGAGATGTTTCATGGAAAAAAAGGTTAAGAATCCACTGGGAGATAAAGATGTTTTCCTGCTTTGTTTACTGGTATTTGGATAATATTATTTCAGTCTTTTTAATTACAACCATTCATTATGGATTTAATAGTCCATAATTAAAGGTAAAGGTAAATGAACTGGTCTGAACCTACCTGCTCCTTAAAATAATAGTAATAATCACTTATAAAATTACTTTTTAGAAAAAGATACTTTTAATTTTCAAACCACATTCTTAACAGACATTTGGGAATATGAAGTTTCTGTATGTTTAGACTTCCTGTGGTATTAGTAAGATCTTATGTTTGAAATGTCTTCAAAAAAGGGTATGATAACAATTAACTATTAGTCAAAGTATAAATACTAAACTAACACAAGTACTCAGTATTCAGAAAATGAATCAATCCCTTGAAGAACATGCAAGATAGTTATGAATCCTACTGTTGAAAATCTCAGTGACATTTGCTCATATAAATGGAAACAATTTTTATTCTAAAATAGCTTGAATCACTAATGTAGGAATTCACAAAATATACTAGAAAAGAACCCTAAAGATTATCAGAATTCAAAAGTTCCTACCTGTGACTCCTGTGGTTCATACGAGTAAATATGAAAATATGAAGGGATTCAGAACTCCAGGAAAAAAAAAAAAAGAAACAATTATACACCTATATTTCCTTTTTTAAAAATATTTTATTTATTTATTTGACAGAACAAGTGCAGGGAGAGGGGCAGAGGGAGAAGCAGGGAGCCTGACACGGGACTCAATTTTAGGACCCTGAGATCATGAGCTGAGCCAAAGGCAGACGACTAACCAACTGAGTCACCCAGGCGCCCTGATTTATACTTCTTATAAGAGACTGAGATATATACTTCATATACCATAAAATTCACCCTTTTAAAGTATACAATCCAGTGGGTTTTAGTATGTTCAAAAGCTATGCAACCATTGCCATTATCACTTGCCTGTTTTCCTTCCAAAAAAGAATCTATTAGCAGTTTTTCCTTTTTCTGTCCTCCTCTAGCCCCTAAGAACAACTAGTTTCTGTCTCTATCTCTATGGGTTTGCTTATTCTGGACATTTAATATAAATGGGATCATATGTGATTTTATATGTTGGCTTCTTTCACCTAGCTTAATGTTTTCATGATTTATCCATATTGTACCATGAATCGATAATCCACTCCATTATGATGGTCAAGCAGAGTTCCATTGTAGGTATAAACCACATTTTGCTCAGCCACTCATCAGTTGACAAACATTTGGGTTGTTTCCACTTTTTGTGAATAATGCAGCTATAAATGTTTAAGTTTTTGTGTGTACATATGTTTTTAGGTCTCAAGTATATACATAGAATGAAAGTGCTTGGTCTTTTGGTAACTCTACATTTACCTTTATAAGGAAATGCCAAATTATTTTCCAAATAGCTATACAATTTTACATTCCCATCAGCAATGTGTGAAGAGTTCCAATTTCTCTGTATCTTCACCAACACTTGTTATAGTTTGTCTTTTTATCTTAGGTTTCCTTATGGGCATAACATAGCATCACTGTGGTTTTGATTTGCATTTCCCTAATTTAGAATAATGATGCTGAGTTCTTTTCATGTATTTACTGTTTTTTTACATTCTTTGAAGAAATGTCTATTTCATATGTGACTGGATTTGTCTTTTTTTGTTGAGCTGAAGGGGTTCTCTATATATCATGGATATTAACCTCTTATCAGATACATGATTTGCAAATATTTTCTCCCATTCTGTAATTTGACTTTTCCCCTTTCTTAATGGTGTCCTTTGCAGCACAGTGTTTTGTTTTGTTTTTTTATTTGAGCCAGTCCAATTCACCTATTTTTAATTTTGTTGCTCGCAGTTTGTTGTCATAACTAAGAATCAATCCATCTCCTAATTCAAGGTCACAAAGATTTACTCCTTTGCTTTCTTCTGAGTTTTATATAGTTTTAGCACTTACATTTGGTCTTTGGTCCATTTGTAGTTAAATGGTGTATGCAGTTAAGGAAGGGGTCAAATTTCACTCTGTTGCATATGGTTAACCAGTTGTTTCATCACAGTTTGATGAAAAGACTACTCTTTCCCTGATGAATTATGCTGGCACTGTTGCTGAAAATCAACGGACTATAAATGTAAGCATTTATCTCTGGACTTTCAATTCTGTTTCACTTATCATGCTGTCTTCATCTGGTAACTTTGCATTAAGTTTTGAAAACAGGAAACATGAACCCCCAAATTTCTTCTTCATTAAGATTGTTTTTGTTATTAGGGATTCCTTGAATTTCTTTTTTTTTATTTTATTTTTTTTAAATTTTTATTTATTTATTTATTTATTTACTTATGATAGTCACAGAGAGAGAGAGAGAGAGAGAGAGAGAGAGGGGCAGAGACACAGGCAGAGGCAGGCTCCATGCACCGGGAGCCCGACGTGGGACTCGATCCCGGGTCTCCAGGATCGCGCCCTGGGCCAAAGGCAGGCGCCATACCGCTGCGCCACCCAGGGATCCCTGGATTCCTTGAATTTCTATATGAATTTTAGGATCAGCTTGTCAATTCCTTCAAAGAGAATTGAAATTTTGATAGGGATTGCGTTAAATCTGTACATCAATTTGAGGAGTATTAACAATACTAATTCTTAACGAATATTATGTCAAATACATAAATATAGGATGTTTTGCCACTTTTAGGACATATTTCATTTCTAGCCACAAGATTTTGTAGTTTCAGAGTATAAGATCTGCACTTTGTAAAATGTATCCTTAAGTATTTTATTCTTTTTCATGCTATTTTTTAAAGACTTAATTTTAAGTAATCTTTACACCTAATGTGGGGCTCGAACTCAAAATCTTGAGACCAAGAGTTGCATGCTCTACCAACAGAGGCAGCGAGGTGTCCCTCATTATGTACAAAGTACGTCAAATCTATAAACTAAGATAGTGTTAATTCTCCTCTTCCAATTAAGATGCCTTTTTTTCCTTGCCTAACTGCCCTGCCTGGAACTAATACAACACTGATTAAAGAAATGAGAGTGGACATCCTTGTCTTACTCTTGGTCTTAGAGAGAAAGCTTTCAGTCTTTCACCATTAAGTATGATGTTAGCTATGTGTTTTTCATAGATACCCTTAATTAGGTTGAGGAAGTTTCCTTCTATTCCTAGTTTATTGAGCATTTTCATTTTGAAAATGGTGTTGGCTATTGTTAAATGTCTTCCCTGTGTCTACTAAGATTCCCCTATGGTTTTTGTTACTTATTCTATCAATATGGTGTATTATACTGATTGATTTTCCTGTTTTGAAACTTACATTCCTGGGAAGGATTCCATCTGGTCATAGTTTATAATCCTGTTTACATATTGCTAGATTTGGTTTGCTAGTATTTTGGTAAAGGACTTTTGCATCTATAAATAAGGGAAATTAGTAGTTTTCTCTTCCTGGTATCAGAGTAATGCTGGCCTCATAAAATGAGTTAGGATGAGTGTGTATACACACACATGCATACACAATGGGTGCTACAATGTATTTTATTCTCATTTATATAATGTTTTTGCTTCTAAATTTTTTGGTTAAGTTTCATAGCTTATACTCAACAGAAGGTAATTAGCTTGTTGGTTACATTATAACATTTTTTTTCTTTTTTTAAAAAAATTTTTATTTATTTATGATAGTCACACACAGAGAGAGAGAGAGAGAGAGAGGCAGAGACACAGGCAGAGGGAGGAGCAGGCTCCATGCACCGGGAGCCCGATGTGGGATTCGATCCCGGGTCTCCAGGATCGCGCCCTGGGCCAAAGACAGGCGCTAAACCGCTGCGCCACCCAGGGATCCCCATTATAACATTTCTAAAAAGTGACAAGTGGCCTGCTTTACTGAATGTACCAAGCACAGTACCCAAATTGATAAATCCAATACGAGGTAAGTTTAATATAACAGAATAGTGACAAATAAAGGTAGTTCGTTCTTTCTTGTTTCTAAGCAAGTAAAATCTGCAATGTGGCGGCCTATGACTGGGGTTGCAAAGGGATACTAGGAGATAAACGTGCTGGAAACGTCTTATGTCAACTCTATTTTTAATAGTTGATGGAACTGAAGTACAGAGAGAAGGGAAAGGCAGTCACCTTTTTAAAAAGAATTGGCTTTGTTGAGGTTTAATTTGCATGCAAAAAGTTCATTAATTCCAAGTATACAGTTTGATGAGTTCTAAAAAACACATAAAGTTCTACACCCACCACTACAATCCAGACACACATTTCCATTACCCAAACAAGCTCTCTGGGCCCCTCTGCAGTCAATTCCCTTCCCACACACCTAAAGTCAGACAACTACTAATCATAGGTAGTCAACATTTATAAAGCATTATGTAGTGTACTGAACTCATGAGGTATTATTTTTAATCTTCCTCCTAAGAATAGTTACTTATCCCCACATTATGGATGAGGAAACTGAGTTTAAGATGTGCAAGATTTTTTAGCTAGTAAGTGGGAAGGATATGTTCAAAACAAGATCTACCTAATTCCAACATTAAAACTTGAGTTTTTACCTAAAAATAATAAGTATCTTGGCTTCCCTTGAAAACATTTTAGTGTCTGTCTATACATATTCATGCATGCAAACCTACTGAGCTGATCTCTTTTGGGAGAAGGACACATTTTTTTCTTAGGTAAACAACTGCCTCAGGACTTTCTACTATCATTCTCATGCTGATACCTCATCCTCCTAGTTTGTGTTACTTTCTTGATCTTTGTTAGAATTTGAATTTGTGACCTCTGGAGTATTCTGTGAGTCCAAGTTACAGTGTAAAAAAATGTATGGAAGGATACAAAATAAACTGCTATCACTGTTACCCTACCCTCTTACCCCATCTCCAAGACAGAAAGGCTGGAAATCGTTAGTTTTTGTTCTTCATACGTTTCTTTGTTTGCATTACAGTATGTATTACTTTTCTAAGTGAATTCATGTGGATTGAATATTAAGTACTGGAATACTACCTTCTAACAAAAATTAACATAAAACTACATAGCTAGTTTCAAGTTTTCTTTATAATGTTATAATTAAGAAATGATTACAGGTGATGGTTTTTTTCTTAATACTATTGACAAAATGGTACAAGAACTATCATTTAATAAAATACTAAAGCATATACAGTACCCTCTCCTATAGCAACAGCTCACTTTCAAAAGTGTTCTTATACATAAGATTCAATAATGAGAAGGGTAATGTATGGCTGCAGCTTTCCTATTCTTGCTGACATCACTGATAACACTTTGAAATTTACCCAAAGACCAAAGCAAACAAACAGAAATAGTGTTGGCAATGGTAATAACAACAAAGATAAATGCAATTTAACCTGTCAGACTGCAGGAAAATAGCCTTTTAGAGGTAGAAATAAAAGAAAGCAGAATTCATCATCAGTAACCATTTACCTTTTTAAAAATGTTTTAAAAATATTTTATTTATTCATGAGAGATACAGAGAGAGAGAGAGAGGTAGAGACATAGGTAGAGGGAGAAGCAGGCTCCTCAAGGGGAGCCCAAGGGGGACTCGATCCCAGGACCAGGATCATGACCTGAGCCAAAGGCAAACGCTCAAACACTGAGCCACCCAGGCGTCCCTAACCATTTATATTTTTAAAGTATACTTTTGACAACACTTAAAAATTACTAAATTGTTAAAATCAGAGTATCTTTTATAGATTTAAGTTTTCCTTGACATTAACTCCATATTTTCTTTGGCACCAAATATACATACTGTTGTCTTTTTCTTACCTTTATTATTTATGCAAGATGAAACAATAAGTACTTCCCTTCTACTTCTAATATCAATGACAGAGAACATGACATTATGAATGGTTTTTCACTAACTGGGAAGATGATTCTCAAGTTTATTAGAAACTCCATCACAGGAGTTGAGGATACAATTAGAAACTCCATCACAGGAGTTGAGTGATCCAAAATCACTATGGATCCTGGAGTCATTCGTTAGAGCCCCTCTTGCCCTTCCCTTCAGATCCTTCCTCTCTTCTGGTTCCTTTGTCTCCTCTTGATGACATATGTATTGAGGTCTTCCTCATTCTTTTTTTTTTTTTTTAAAGATTTTATTTATGAGAAGGGTGCAAGGGGGAGAGACACAGGCAGAGGGAGAAGCAGGCTCAATGCAGGGAACCTGATGTGAGACTCAATTCTGGGTCTCCAGGATTACGTCCTGGG
This sequence comes from Canis lupus dingo, assembly GCF_003254725.2. Lineage (NCBI taxonomy): Eukaryota > Metazoa > Chordata > Mammalia > Carnivora > Canidae > Canis > Canis lupus. Next base: position 5,881,039 of record NC_064255.1, read on the forward strand.
CCGAAGGCAGCGCTAAACCGCTGAGCCACCGGGGCTCCCAGTCTTCCTCATTCTTAAGAGAAAACCTTTTTCTTGCTAGTTTACCTCCCCATTTCTTATCTTACTTAGTCTTTCCATTTTCAGCCAAACTTTCTGAATTTATACTCACTAATGGAGCTTTCTTACCTATCATTTGCTCCAGCCCTTCCTCTGTCTAGTTTTTAGCCGTAGCACATTTCTGAAACTCAAGACAAAGATTATCGATGACCCAGCTATCAAACACTTTACCCTCAGAAATGTGAACTCTGAATCCAGTTTTCTGATAGTTGGAGAAAATCACATAACTATGAGGAACAGTGTCACTATAAATTCATGGTTTTAACTCCTCTGGATACTCAATGTTAGGAGCATAACCTTTTAATAAAGACTTATCTATCTCTATCTTCAATTCCCTCATGAACTACATGAGTCCTTCATTTTTCTCTTTGAGCCTCCAAACAACGTCCTCAACCAATACTCTTAGTAAATCATCATTCTTGCCAACCATTCAGAGGTCTTTTGGCATGTAATCCTCTTTCTAGAAACTCTTTTCAGCATACATGTTTAAAGGTTTAAGTCCTCCATATTGGTAGATCCCAAATTTTCACTCCTAATCAGAATCTTTCCCTTGAGCTGCAAATATTTGCCTGATACTCACCACCTCCCCAACATTCACTGAGCACTCACCTTATGTCAGTCACTGTGGTTGGTGCTTTTCCTACAATATTACTAATCCTTGCAGCATATTTGTAAAATAAGTACTATCCCCATTTCATATGTGGAGAAAGTGAGAATTAAAGAGGTTAAGAGAACTGCTCAAGGCTACACAACTAGTTAAGTAGCACTGCCAGGATTTAGGCAGATTTGTCTCACTCAAAGCCTATACTCTTAAAACAAAGACAGCAACAACTAATATGAGAGGTACTATTTGCCAGATGATGGTCTAAGCCATTTCCATGCTTCAGTACATTTAATCTTCATAATCACCCTGTAAAGGAGCTGCTATTATTTTTTTTCCTTCTTAGAACCTGCGTATTTTATTCCCAGTTTGGTGTTCTTTTTGTTTTGTTTTGTATATATTTTTTTATTGGAGTTCGATATGCCAACATATAGCATAACACCCAGTGCTCATCCTGTCAAGTGCCCCCCTTAGTGCCCATCACCCAGTCACCCCGACCCCCTGCCCACCTCCCTTTCCACCACCCCTTGTTCGTTTCCCAGAGTTGAGTGTCTCTCATGTTCTGTCATCCTCACTGATATTTCCCACTCATTTTCTCTCTTTTCCCCTTTATTCCCTTTCACTATTTTTTATATTCACCAAATGAATGAGACCATATAATGTTTGTCCTTCTCTAATCGACTTAATTCACTCAGCAGAATACCCTCCAGTTCCATTCACATTGAAGCAAATGGTGGGTATTTGTCATTTCTAATGGCTGAGTAATATTCCATTGTATATTGGAATATATCAATATTAAAAAAATAAAGATTATAACATTTTATATCTTTATAAAAAAAAGATTTTATTTATTCATGAGAGACACAGACAGAGGCAGAGACACAGGCAGAGGGAGAAACGGGCTCCCTGCAGGGAGCCTGATGCAGGACTCGATCCCAGGATCCCAGGAGCATGACCTGAGCCGAAGGCAGATGCTCAACCACTGAGCCACCCAGGTGCCCCTTCCTTATGATTTTCTTAATAACATTTTCTTTTCTCTAGCTTACTTGATTGTAAGAATATAGTATGTGATACATATAACGTACAAAATATATGCTAATCAATCATTTATGTTATTGGTAAGGCTTCCAGTCAACAGTAGGCTATTAGTGATTAATATTTTGGGTAGTCAAAAGTTATACATGGATTTTCAGCTGTGTAGTGAGGGAGGGTGTCAGCATCCCTAACCTCTCTATTATTCACGGGTCAACTGTATTTGCTGAATGTATGAATAAATGATTTAGCTTGCAAGCTTCCTATTTTTGGTCTTGCAGCTCTCTGATCCATTCTCTGATACATGCTACTAGAGACTTTTTTTTGAAGGCATATCTGATATTAATCTTCAGCTTATAAAACTGTAACTGGTTCAACTCCTTATATGTAGTAAGAGCCTCTAGGACCCACTGAAATCTGGTCCTTCTCATTCTCTTGACTTAACTTTTTCTATTCCTTGTCTGCTTTTACCTCATACATACATATTCTGGTTTTCACACACTGCACAAGTATTGTTTCTGAAACTGATATTTTTGAACATGCTGTTCTCTCTCCCTGAAACAGTTTAATGCACTGCCATGTTACTTGCCAAACTCCTTCAACTCAGCTTGAGAAACAGACCTCTACCAATGGCAAGATGAGTTAAGAATCCTTACTGATGTTTCCACAGTACGACACATCACTACAGAGTTATGAGCATATTACCACCACAGTCCTTATCATCTGGTTTTGGGTTATTAACTTCTTCCACATCAAATTTTAAGTGTCCTAAGAGCAGAGAAAATATCCTTCTCTTTCTACTTTTTCTCTTTCTCCCTGCCTTCCTATTTCCCAACAACTATCTTCCAGTTTCTGACACAGTTAGATCTCAGTAAATGTTGGTTTAATGAATCAAAATTATCAGATTTTGAAATGAAGCATGAAACACTCTATATAATTAATAATTTGGTTTCATGTTATAGTTTTCTCAGACACTAACAGGAAAGAAAAGGATGGAGAAATATGCACAGGAAGACAGGCATCCCTTCGTTAGAGAATGAAGTTAGAAAACCACAAGGGGGAAGCAAGATTTCAGATCCAACTGTTCACTTGGTGCTTTAGAGCACTATTCCTTATCATTGCCCTTCAATATGTAAAATTTTTAGTAAATGATGGTTCAAAGCTCATGAGTAGCTTCAGTTTTCAGATTGCAAAGGACTATTCTGTTAGCTTTAGCAACCTGTTGGGGAGGTGTGGGGAGACACCAGACCAAAGGCTTGATGCTTTTACCATTTTTGATCTTCAATAATTCCTGGGCTCTTAACAGCTTATAGCTCATCAATCTAATGAATATGTTTAAGGAATTCTTTTTTCTCTGAGCAAATGGTTAGCTCTTTATTTAAGTCCACAAAAGCTCATCTCATAACTTCCTCTTTCACAGAATCTTAGAATAATGCTTTGCAGTTTATTCAGTTTATTCTGTCAGCTTGGCATTTCCCTAGGGAAGTATCATACATGAAATTGAGGATTATCCTTTTCACATAACTGTAAAAAATTATGCAGCATTATAAACATCTCTGATATACTGGTATGGTATGTTTCTCCAAGGGAACAAAGACAAAAAAATATTTCTACCTAGTATGTATTAGTGGCTATATTATGTACCTTCACAAATTTTAATTTATTTAATCATCAGAACAAATATTTGAGGTAGGTATTACCTCTAGTTTACAAATGAAGGACCTACATTTTAGAAAAAGTAACTCACTTAAGGTGACACAGCTATGAAATAGTACCCAAACCAAGGTGTGTCTTATAAAGATCATACATTTAACTCCCCCACAATATTTTCCAAAATATAAATGGGTCCTGTTTTGGATAATAATTTCATCAAGTACAAAGCACTTTCTTAATATACATCCTTTAATTTTAAAACAATCTCAGGAGTAACTGATATTTTCATTTAATGGCCCAGGAAGTTGAGATTTAGCATTTAGCTGAACTAAAATCTCACAGCCACTGAAGAGTAGAATGGTGTATAGAATACCAGGCTCTTCTACTAAGACCAGAAGATACAGTTTCATCCTTGATAGATGCTCCTCTGTTAATGATGTTTAAATACAGTGGGACAGGAGAAGGCCAAGGATGTGGCAAGATACATTGACAAGGATTCCAAGAGATGAGAGAATTCTAAAAAGATAGGTCAGTAATAGTTAAAAGCAACATAGAAGGCAATTCTAAAATCTACTGCAGCTAGTATATAATGATGATACAATGATACAGTGCAAAGTGTATGAGCCTTGACATCAGACTAGAGTTTGACTTTTCTGCCTTTGCTACTTATTTTCTTTCGCATGTTTGTGTGAAGTATGTTAAAATACATGCCACATATCATTTCACCTCTATATGCATCTTCAACATGAATCTCTAAAAATACAGACAGACATTCTCTCACCCAACTTCAATGCTATTACTTTAACAAAATTAATAACTCTTGGTATCATTTAATCTAACCAGGCCATAATTAGACTTTCCTGGTTGTCTCATAAATGTTTTTGTTTTTTTTTTACAGTTGAAGCAGGATTCAAAGTCTCAATGTTTCATTTGGTGTATTTAAGTCTCTCTTAATCTAGAGTGATACTCCCTTATTTTCCATAGCAGACTGGTTTCAGGAACTAGATCAGATGTCCTTTAAGAGGCTGCTATTCTATGGTGTCGCTTAACTTTGTTCATCTAGTTCAAGGATTGGCAGACTTCTTCTGTAAAAGGGCGAGATAGTAAATATTTTAGGCTCTGTGGGTCATACAGTCTCTGTGGCAACTACTCAACTCTGACACTGTGGCATGAAACAGCCATAGACAAGACTTAAATGCACCACACTGGTTGTATTTGAATAAAACATTGTGAAACAAAACAAAACAAAACAAAACCCAAAAAGGCAGCAGGCTGCTTTTAAACAGTTCAAAGGCCATGGTTCCTAACTCTCGCTATAGAAGGTTGATTTGACACAGGTTCAACATTTTTGGCTGGAATACTTCAGAGGTTATGCTTTATAGGTACCACATTAGGACGTGCACACTATTTCCTTGCCTTTCTTTTCATGAGACTGAGACTAATCAATAGGTAAAGGTAGGGCAACCTGATTCCTCCATCATAAAGTTCCCACATAACCATTTGTCTAATAGTGTCATTTACTGATGATTAGACTAAACAAATTATTTTATCAGGGGCTGCAAAATGATTTTCTAATCCTGCAATTCTTTATACATTCATTACCTGAAATTCTGCAAAAAAATTTTTTAAAAAATGCTATTTGCTTAGCCTGAAACACAATTCACACAGAAAAAGTAATGAATATATACATATACATATACATACATATATATATATATATATATATATATATATATATATATATAAAGCATTTAAGCACTGACTAGCATATAGTAAGTACTCAATAAAAATTGGGTATTATTTTTATTTTTGACATTTGAAAACACTCCAACCTTTGACCCAGTAATTCTACTTTTATGATTTAACCACAAGGAAAATAATAAAAATTAAGATAAATATTAACAAAGACATATCTATTACAGTATTTATAAATGTGAACAAAACCACATACAATCTAACGTTCAACATTACAGAAATAGTTTATGACAAAAAGTGATATGGAAAAATGCCCAATATCTATGTCAAGTAATACCAATAAACCCATCAGCCAAGAACTACCATTTCTACTAGTCAGGGAGGAATGCTCATTTCATTGCACTCTAACCACTTGGTTTTTCTGTCCTTATTAAACATTTTGAACACTTAACAGAAGTTTGATTTTTACATATTTACTAAATTAGTATGTGATACTTACTAGCGATTTCTTTGTAAAGTTAATTTTAATTTCTAATTTTATTACCCATCCAATTACCATTTCTATAAACTCTGTTTTGTCCATCTACTGAGGAAAGAAGAAAATGAATATTTTATGTAGAAAGTATTTGCTTAAGTTATTTAATAGGCTCATAAAAAACCTTGAGGGTAGGTAGCATAAAATCCAATAATCCAGCATCTTGCCATTTAGAAATCTCAATTAATAGCAAGCCAAAATTAATTCAGAAAACACTAATGATCTGGTATCTTTTGCTCATCTATCAGCACCACAAGCAGATGAGTTCCAGTAATGAATTTAAAAGAGCAAATGTATCATAAATTAATCAGTTTGCAATACAGCACATTTACTTAAACCTTTAGAGAGGTTTAAGTAAAACTACAAAGAAGTTGCTGTAGAACATAACAGTTAAGAGCACAGATTCTAGAGCCAAGCTATCTGGATTCAAATCCTAGCTCTTCCACTTACTAATTATATGAACTTGGCTAAAATACTCAAATTTCTCTGTATCTCAGGTTCCTTATTTATCAAATGATAGTATCCAGGCTGATAAGGTTGTTATGAGAAGAAAGTGAGTGTGTGTATATACATACATGTACACACACCGTATATACAGATACACCGTGATTAGAATACTTCCCAGCACACAGTAACTGCTACCTATTTGCTACTGATACAAAAATGAGTTTATAAATCAGTCTCTTTGTCTCTTGCTATTTCATATAGTATAGCTTGCTATTCAAATACTATATTGTATTGCAACTATTTAAAAATATTTCTACTTTAATAACCCATTCACAATCTGGGTGATTGAGATATGACTTTTTAAAAAAAGACCCTAATGATGTATCAGATATATCTTTTAAAAGGGAAACAATCAATATAGATCACAAATATCACAACTTTATAGAGGTTTACAAGCTACTACAGCAGTGCTTCTCAAACTTGAATATAAGGAAATCACCTGTGAATCTTGTTAAAATGGAGATTCTAATTCAGCATCTAGGGTAGCCTGAGACTCTGCATTTCTAACAAGTTCCCAGGTAGTACCAATGCAGCTAGTTCACAAATGGCACTAGCAGGGGTCATGAATGAGACTTAAGGAATTTTGGAATCACACAATATCATATACGAAATCCTCTGTGAATGTGCTTATGTGGATTATTTTCTGAGGAAAGGACCCACAGTTCTTATAATCTCAGAGGAGGGATGTGAGTAGGGGAAAGGGCAAGTACAGAGTAAGAGAATTCACAGGAAAGGTAAGAAAGACAAATGTCTGTTCCAGAGCTAATTGAAAAAAACAAAAATTGTCATTATAAAAAAGTAAAATTATTTGTAAAGACAAATACTTTATATTTTGTACAACAGACAATTATTACTTAGACTATCTGAAGAATCATAGATCATTCTAAATTATAGACAATTAATTATATTGTAGACAATTATAACTTAGAAGACTACACTGAAGAATCTTTAAATTCGAGTATAAAAACACAAGGATATAAATCTCTAAGAAATAAAAAAACAAAGCCAAGATATATAATATTCACTTAATAGGAGTTCCAAAAGTAGAGACTTTATCTGATAATGGAGTTAAAATACACATATGTACATATACATAACATATACAACATATGTATAAAACTATCTTTCCAATACACATCTAGATACGTTCAGATAAAATGACTATACCAAACACCAAACAGTAATAATGACTGAAGATACATACATAAACACATACTGGTGAAAACTGTAAACTCCAAAAGGAAATTATTACAAGCTTCCAAAGGAACAAAGAAATGAGAATCAAAATGGCAACTTAAAGTTACAAGATGATAAAGTAAATCTAGATAGAATTCTGAACAGAAAATACCAAAATCTGGAAAGCCCTCCTCGAGGCAAGGCATTATTTAAGTGTGAAGACAAAATAAAGAAACATTTTCAGCTGTGTATACCTAAATACACACACACACACACACACACACACAACCAATACATGTTTCCTAAGGGGAGAGAGAATACAATTCAAGAAGCCCCTTAGCAAAATTTAAAAAACCAAACTAATTAAAGACTTCAAGAAAAATAATATGGAACAAAGAAAAGCAAAGGGAGAGGGAGAAGGAAACGTAAGAAACCAAAATAATTAAGAATGGGGATGTAAACTGTAATCAATCTGGGGAATATTTTAATATATTTTTGGATTTATTATGTAAAATCTCAAACATGCACAAAATAGAACAGAAAGAACAGTACGTTCTCATGTATCATTTTCCCATATATCTGATAAGGGGTTAATATCCACAATATATAAAGAACTCTTACAACTCAATAAAAAGATAATTCAACCAATTAAGAAATGGCAAAGGATTTGAACATACATCCACAAATGGCCAATAATGAGAAAAACCTCAATATTACTACTCATTAAAAAAATGCAAATCAAAGCCATATTAAGACACCACTTTATACCTATAGGGATGCCTATAATAATAAAAAGATGGTCAATAACAAGCATTGGTGAAGATGTAGAGAAACTGGTACTCTTTTATACATTTCTGGTAGGATGGTAAAATTGCACAACCATTCTGAAAACAGCATGGCATTTCCTCAGAAAGGTGAAGTAGAATTACCAAAAGACCCAGCTACTCTATGCATATACTCAAGACAACTGAAAACATGTCCACGCAAAAAACCAAAACAAAACAAAACAAAACAAAATGTACATAAATATTCAAAGCTACATTATTCTTAAAAACTGGAAACCCAAATATTTGTCAACTGATGAGTAGATAAACAAAACGTGGTTTATCCAATCAATGAAATACCATTTGACTGTAAAACGGAATGAAGTACTTATTCATGGTAGAACATGGATGAATCATGAAAACAAACTAGATGAAATAAGTCAGACATATAAGATTACATATTATATGATTCCAGTTATATGAAATGTCCAGATTATAGGCAAATCTTTAGTGACTTAAAGCTAATCAGTGGTTGCTAAAGGCAGGGGAGGGAAAAGTGGTGGTGACCGTTAATATGTACAGGGTTTCCTTATGGTTTTGAAAATATTCTAGAATCAAATAATGATAATAGTTGGGATAACCCTGTGAAAATACAAAAAAACAACTGAATTATACACTTAAAAAGTTTGGACTTCATTGTATCAAACTGTTATTTTAAAAAAACGTAACAAACCCATGCAAATATGATCACTTAATCTTTCACAAAGGTACAAATCCTAATCTTCCAGTTCAATGGAAAAAGGACAATCTTTTAAACAAATGGTGTTGAAACTGATTTTTATTTGCAAAAGAATGGAGCCTCTTAAAATTTGCACCTTATAAAAAATACATTCAAAATGAATTTTTTAAAAAAGATTTTGCTTATTTATTTGAGAGAGAAAGTGAGAGAAAGAGAGAGAAGTTGAGCATGAGGAGGGGCAGAGGGAGATGTAGACTCCCCACTGAGCAGGGAACCCGACGTGGGGCTCAGTCCCAGGATCATGACATGAGCCTAAGGCAGATGCCCCTCAAAATGGATCTTACACGTAAATGTATAACATAAAAATAAAACTTTTAGAAAAAAAATAAGAGAAAATCTTCATGATATGGGATTACATAAAGTATTTTAGAAATGACACCAAAAGCGCAATTCATAAATAAAAAATTGATAAATTTAATTTCACCAACTAAAAAACTTTTGTTTTGCCCTCTATCCTTCAAATGTGAATTCATCTCCGCTAAGGTATCTAATTGGCTTATTTAAGGACCATTTATAAGAAGGGATCTACTTCTTACAGGCTCATCTCTATTACCTTGCTAAGCGAAACAAAGCTTAACCACACAAGGAATGGAAACCTTTCTCCTGTCAGCAGGACAAATCTTTTAACTATCCCTTTTCTATTATACAGTTCATAAACACTCTCCTCTCCTAATCTTAAAAACTGAAATAATAAGGACCATAATAATGAAATCTTTTACATTGTTCCTGACCACTGAAATCAACAAAAACAAAAATGTTTACAAATACATCTATAAGATTAGGGATTAGATCTGAAAGTCGGGTAGAGGAAGAGAGGGGAGGTTAGTTTACAGGAGAAAGAAAAGGAGAGGAGGGAGGAAGAAATTTAGGACTATGCATTGATCTCATAAATATGAACACAAAGTCTAAAAAAAAAAATTACTGAATGTATTCCAGCAGATTGCATCATTACCAACTTGTTACGGCCTATTATATAAATGTAAAAATAGTTCAACATTAGGAATCACATGAATGTACTTTGCTCCATTCATGGATAAAGAAATTCACTTACTCAAGTTTTATCTGGCATTATGCTAGGTATGTTTCACTTGCATACTCCAGCCCTCATAAACATCTTATGATCATCTTGGAAATGAAAAAACTTATGTGACAAAATTAAATACCTATTCTCAAAAACTTATTAATACAGGAGCTGAAAATCTCTAATTTGATTAAAAATAACAGAAACCTATAGTAAATATCACACTTAACAAAAAAGAAAAAAAAGAGGTAGAGAACCCTTAAAGGTGTAAAAGATATCAACAATTGCAGAGTATAGACCTTATTTGGATCCTGATCCAGTGTTTAAAAATTCCTGTTTAAGTGACAACCATTGCCATATATACATTGCTAGATATTTGATGATAATTAGGAATTGTTAATGTTTTAAGTGTGATAATGGTACCAAGTTTTTTTTTTAAGCCCTCACATCTTAAAGATACATAGTAAAATATGAATAAATTAGATGTTTGGGATTTGCTTCAAAATCATTTGTATTTAGGGACTGAGTACAAGTCTAAATAAAACAAGGCTGGCCATATAATGATAATTTGTTGAATCTGGATATTGGGTCTACCAGGTTAATTACCACTAGTTTCTCTACTTCTGAATATGTTTGGAATTTTCAAAGTACAAAGTTTTAAAACTTTTTATTTTATTTTTTAATACTTTATTTATTTGAGAGAGAGAGAGAGCACAAGCAGAAGGAGTGGTAGAAGGAGAAGCAGACTCCCTGATGAGCAGGGAGCCGCAAGGCAGGGCTAGGCCCCACGACCCTAACTAAGATCATGGCAAACGCTTTACTGACTGAGCCACCCAGGCGCCCCTTAAAACTGTTTTTAATTAGCAAACCCAAAGGAAAAACAAAAAACAAAAGTAAAAAACCAAGCACTAGAGAGAATATAAATTATCAGAAAACTTTCTATAGATACCATTATCGAACACTGTTCTATTTTTAAAAATTTTTATTACTTAACTTTTAATTGAGACATATACATAAACGCACTAATTGAAAGTTTACAGTTCAATAAGTAATCGCGATAAAACTCCATTATCTGTGTTAACTACCACTTAGGTCAAGAAGTAGCACACGACCAGCAGCCCAAAAGCTACCCTGGTAATCAGTTCTCTCAATGACAACCTCCCCCCCCTTTCCCATCAATAGGTAACAACTCAATCTTGTATTCTAACTTCTTAGGTTCTAACAACATAGTATCTTAAAATTTTGTGTCTGACTTCTTTTGATCAACATGTGAAATCCACCCCAGCTACAGGTACCAGTAGTTGGTTAATTTTCATTACTTTATAAGCAAGTTATTCTCAAAATGTGGTCACTGAATTTCTGGGACTCTCCAAGACCCTTTCAGAGTTTAACAGAATAAAGTTCACTGAGTTATGATTTCAGATTCCATGCTGCAACTAAATTTTGTTTTTTCTTAAAAAATGACTTGTCAAGTTCTGGTGTAGCATCAAAGAATATTCACATTTACCTGAAAAGGCTACTAAAATGTTTCTCCCTTTACAATAACACATTTATGTGAGGCAAGATTTCTTCCTATACTTCAACCAAAACATGTCACAACAGACTGACTGCAGAGACAGACATGAGAAATCAGGTGTCTTCTATTAAGCCAGACATTAAATCACAAAAATGTATAGCAACACCATGCTTCTCACTAATTTTTGTTTGTTTGGGAAAATATAGTTGTCATTTTACATATTTTTATTTAATATATGCTATTTATGGTCACACGTAATAGCTTTCTTCCTGTCGTTTTAAATGTAAGTGTGGAGTCCTGAGATCTAAAAGTTTGAGGACTGTTGCTGTGTAGTTTTCTCTTATGCTAATGCACCATAATCAACTCATCCATTCTACTGGGGATGGAAAGAGGGGCTGTTTTTCACCTGGGACTATAACAAGTAAGGATGCTATGAATAATCTTGTACATGTCGTTTGGCACACATTATGTACTCATTTTTCTTGAGTTTATACCTTGGAGTAGAATTGCTAGATCACAGAGCATGTTTACATTCGACTTTAACAGACACTGACTTTTTTCCAAAGTGTCTATTAAACATTTGAAATGTGGTTAGTCTATTAAGATGGGCTATAGGTATAAAATTTATACTGGATTTTGAAGACTTCAATATTAAAAACTTTACAGAATATTTCAGTAATTATTTTCTATTGATTACATGTCAAAATGATAGTATTTTAGATATACAGTGTTCAGTTAAATACTGACATTAATGACATGTCTCTCTCTTTTTTTTTAAATATGGCTAGTAGAAAATTTAAAACTATGTATATGATTTGTATTTGAGGCTCATATTATATATCTACTGGGCAGTGCTGCTACGTGGGGAAATAGATGTAAAAGAGGCCAATATCAATACTGTATATAAGAAGTCTTAGATGCTCCTGAGAAGGGCACCTTTTTAGGAAGACTGCCCAAAAGAAGTAACATCTAAAGGCAGGCCAGAGGACAGGCAAGAGTTAGCCTAGTGAAGAAAGTGATACAAGAAGGAAGGTAAGGCAGCCCCGGTGGCTCAGTGGTTTAGCACCACCTTCAGCCCAGAGGAGGATCCTGGAGACCCAGGATGGAGTCCCATGTCGGGCTCCCTGCATGGAGCCTGCTCTCCCTCTGCCTGTGTCTCTGCCTCTCTCTCTCTCTCTCTGTGTCTCTAATAAATAAAGAAAAATCTTAAGGAAAAAAAAAAAAAAAAAAAAAGGAGGAAGGTAAAGCCAGGCAGAGAGAGGGCAGGGCACAGAGTATGCAAAGGCCAGGAGACAAGAGAAATATGTTTAGTATGGCAGAAATATGGTGGACGGTATGGGAGTGATGAGGAGAAGTAACAAGAGACAAGAAAGGAAAAACTAGTTTGATCATAGAGGGCCTAGTGAGTTATGCCTGTATTTTAGGAACAGGAAACTACTGTTGGGTTTTAAGCAAGAAAATTACATAATGATATCTATACTTTAGAAAAGCCACTCTGGCTGCTTCTATGTATATGACTGAATGTGAACAAGACTAGAGTCAAGATTAGTTGGGAGCTGTTAAAATAATGTAGACAAAAAAACAATGGGTCTCTATAGAAAGAGAGAACTGCAATAGAGAGATATGAACCTTAGGAAAATCACTGCTCTCAATTTCAGTTTCTGCTATACTTACCCCATGGATACTCAGAATTCAAGCAAAGCATTTCTTAGTAAAGGTGTTCTGTATTCTAAGTCTTGGTAAAAAGCTCTAGTGTCAGTAGAACAGGCATTAATAATTTCAAGAAATTGAATTCTATTTCAGAATATACTCAATCCAAAGATTCCTCTTTTCTCCAGCTTATTAACGTAAAACCTAAATGATGCTTTAATAATTAGTGAAATTAAGTCAGATAAGAAAGGGCTTACTTTCTTACTTATGTTTAAAATGTAAATCCCAACTACTAAATATGGTACTGTGCTCCATTTAATCAATTCAATGTTAAAAGATTAGCACCATTCCCTATTTCTCTAAAAATGGAAATGTAAGTGAATTAAGGGTAGATATCAAGTTACTCTCATTCAGTGGTAAAGCAATTTCACTTCTCACCAAACTCATCCTAGTAGAGCACTGAGTTATTGAATACTTAAGAGTCAACCAGAAAACTATTCTGTCAGCTTCATTTATTTTGAGGTTTCAGGATCTTCTAAAGTTGTATCTTCCATAAATAAACAATCCAGGGGAATAAAAATTAAAAGGTCACTTTCCCCCCAAATTTCTGACATTCTCTAATCTACCAATACATCCTTGCCTCTTCTAAGATACAAAGCAATCTTTAATTGACCACTTAATATAAAGCATTTAATTCGGGCAAAAATATAAAATATAACTTTATCCTACCCTTTGCTTCTTGCCTCAAATACTCTTAAAACACTGTAGAAAGTTATGTTCTATAACTTATTTCATTGACAACAATGATAGTCCTTAGAACTGAGTTTAACTTAAACTTTTAAATATAACTTTTATCCTACCCTTTGCTTCTTGCCTCAAATACTCTTAAAACACTGTAGAAAGTTATGTTCTATAACTTATTTCATTGACAACAATGATAGTCCTTAGAACTGAGTTCTCCGCAGGACATTTGTTAAGCCTCTCCCCTTATAACTGAAATCCTCATTCCTTCTTGCCATGTGTTGTACAGCTGTTCACCACAATATCCCTTCTTGCGTTGTGTGTTCTTAGCCTTTTCTTTTCTGGATTAAATAACAGAAACTTCCTAAGGGTCTAACCTCCTCTACTGAATTGTGGAAACCAATCACCCTCAACTTTTTCTCCCTCCCATTCACTCTCATCTGATCCCATGTCATAGAGGAAATCTCCAGCTTCCCACCCTGAAACTTAAACTTAAAGACCTAAGTACACTGGCACCAATATTTCCTCCTCCTCTGTTGTGACAAGAGAGAAGTATCCTTTTCTTTTCCTATCAAAAAGGCAATCCATACTCTCCTATCTGTACTGTTACTACCTTAGTCCAAGATCCTGCGCCTCTCACTGGGAGCACAGGCAAAACCTGATCATCCCGTATCTACTCTTGTCTACTTCACAACAATCCTCCACACTGTGGACAAAAGTGACTGTTTTTAAAACCATAAATCTTATTATGTCCACTTAAACCTTTTCTATAGTTACACTTAAGTAACCCAAACTCTTTACCATGGTTTCCAAAGCCCTGAGTTCCTGCCTGATTCTAAGCTCACCTTGCCACTCTCCCTTATGATCACTGTGCTCCAGTACATTGCTTTTATTCATTTACCTGTGACACCAGTTCTTCCACATCAGCACTTTCCTGATTCTGGGTCTTTCACAGGTATTTCCCAAGTACAAGGCTCTTTTCCCAATCATAATATGGTCAGCCACCCTTGAGGTCTCACAAACAACTAGACAAAGAAGTCTTCTAATTACACTGTGTCTATTACTATCTCTGCCCCTTATGAGTTTCATATTATAGCTTATTTACTAGACTATCAACCTTATGAGAGCAGAAACTATGTTCATCAGGCTGTTGTGTCTTACACAGTACCAGATAAAAGCAAGTGCTCAATGAACACTTGCTAACTGAATGATGAGTGAAGAGACAGGATGAGGCTGCAATCTGGCCGTAGTCTACTACTTCCTAGTGGTTTGATTTTAGATAAGCCACAACCTTTCTGAGCTTCAATTTTCTCTTCCATAGAAGAGAGACCAATACCTTATAGGATTGCTAAATGAGACCTACTGAAGATTAAATGGCAATGAATAAAGACCAAGCACAGTATCTGAACTTAATTTAATAAATGTTACAAACTTAATATAATAAATGTTAGTCTCCTTCCCTTCCTTCTATAGCTCCAACAGTGAGAATTCTTTAACCCAATTCAGTACTGAAACTAAAAATAAAGAGATAGGTCTATACACGCACCTATTGTCACATATACATAAAAACACTGATGACATGTATTTGAACAGACAGACTAGTAACTTGTATTTACAGGATCTAATCCTATGCTTTAGAAAATGGGAATAAGTAGTGTACATCTGTCACTTACTCCTCCCAAAACCAGTGGGGGTGGGGAGAGTAAGGAGAAAAAGAGAAGAAACTGGAGGGAAAGGTAACTTTAGAAATTAGAGATTAACTCAACTTCAATTCCCAAGTTTAGAACAATCTTCATTTACCTATAAAGACTTGCAGCAAGAAAAAGCCTAAACCCATTATGAAATAAAAACATTTTCCATTTGCTTAAATCTATATAAATCTCACCTATATTTACTTACCTCATTTTTACTTTTCATTCTTTAAACCATAATGGCATTGATAAAAGGTAAGAAAAAAAAAGAAAGAAAAAAATCTCAACTACAAAAACACCTCAGATCAGAAACACAAAAAGGTTTCACCGTTCCCTTAATTTCTTGATAAGCTTTAAATCGTCTAACCACAAAAGTCAAGTCTTTTCTTTCCATTCTCTAACTGCTGCTCACTTTTCAGCCTGACATCACTTTTATGTTTTTGTCAGAGATTTTACTTTCTAGGAATCTTCTAAATCATTTACCATATATCATTCAAATCTCTTCCATATTCTTAGAATATGGCTAGCCTCAGAAAGTAGTCATTTAAATACTGATGGTCTAAATGGTCTGATAACCATTTAGAATTTTATGGAATGTGCTGTGTACCTTCATATTCTCCCCAGGATAATTTAGATTCTAAACCCAAGGAAGGGTTTATGTTAAGCAATTAATTCAGTTTTATTCAACATATTTTATGTAATCAAGCTTGACTTTTTTTAGAAGTAATTGGAATCTGGTTTAGATTTTTTTTTCTCATGTTCCAGTTATTTCTACAACCTTTCTAAAATTGGAACTTCTAGTCTATCCTTAAACTGGAAATTTATAAAATGCTACTGAATGTTCCATAAAATTCATGAGAAAATACTTACCCATTATATATAAAATGCAAGGATAAAGAGAATATTTTATGTTACTACAACCTCTAGAACAGTACTATGTATAGCAAAGACTTTTGACTATAATTAGCTGAAAACCAGTTTAAAGAAGAATTTTATCACAGGACAGTCAGTGGATGCCAGGAAGAGTTCTTACTGCTATCAAATGCTCTGGCAGTAAGTAGCCAGAAACTAACCATCTGCAACTCTCCAAGGCTATTGTAAAATGATCTACAAATATCACAAACATTTGAAATTACATGTTAAGGTCTCATCTAGGGCTGTATTTTTCAAACTAAGAATTTCAATCTAGGTCCAAAATTAATGAGTTCAACCAGCAAACGAAGAAAGGAAGGGTGAGAGAATGGGGGATAAATAGAAGATAACATGTTGGAGTGCATCACAAGTAGTAAGAGTATTATTTCACAATCTTTGTTTTGTTCTGTATACAGGGAGTAACATAAAATGTATTTTAAGGTTGGGTTTCAGTTAAAAACAAAAAAAGTTAGAAAGCAGTGATCTGGGACACAAACAGAAGTGGAAAAGGATAAAGCAATGGAACCATTACGATTACCAAATTATGGCTTGGGAGATGAGCCAACCAACAGCTTCTGTTAACTAGGAGACAGTTTTGGAAACCTCCATGCACTTGCAAAAGCCAGACATCTTTATGTGAGATCCGAAGAAACACCTTCTCTTACAGTACGCCTAAAACAATGCCCAGCAAAGCTCACAGTCACTCCCACTAATGTTTTTATCCCTTCAAACTTCCAGAAGCAGAGGTCAACTTTTACTTTCTAACTCTTAGGCAATAGTTACAATAGCTAATAAGATACAGCAGCTCTCTAAAGATAATTATTGGTTTTTATTTATTTTTATTTTTTTGTAAGATTTTTTATCTTATTTATTCATAGAGACAGACACAGAGACAGAGACAGAGAGAGAGAGAGAGAGGCAGAGACACAGGCAGAGGGAGAAGCAGGCTCCATGCAGGGAGCCTGACGTGAGACTCGATCCCGGGTCTCCAGGATCACATCCCAGGCTGCAGGCGGCGCTAAACTGCTGCGCCACGGGGGCTGCCCGATAATTATTGGTTTTTAAATAACTACTTCTAGAAAACATTAACTATATTTCCTATCACAATTTAGCGTTTCAAATAAAGCTTTAACATTCAGAAAAGTAACATGGAAGTGTAAGTCACACTATTCCTCTAAAATGCTCAAATTTAATAGTCACATACATAGACCACTAAAATGGCCATATGAAGAGAATAAACACCAAAATAAACAGAATCTTTTAAAAAGATGTATGAAATGTTTCAAAGATTCAAAATGCAACTTGGAGCCATTTAATATTGTCATTAATGGATAAGACTCATTCTGTGAAGACTTAGAACTGCCTAAATATTGGCCAACCTGTTTTTTTCCACTGAGTCTATGCTAAGGGTTACTATGAACACTCAGTTGTTTTTTAATTTAATTTATTTGAGACAGAGAGAGAGAGGGAGAGCGCATGCATGTGCACACAGGCACCCATGTCCAAGCCTGGGTGGTGGCAAGGGTGGGGGCGGGGTAGGGGTAGGGTGGTGGTTGGGGGGGGGGGGGCAGAAGGAGAGGGACAAGTAGACTCTTCCCTGAGCACAGACCACAACGTGAGGCTTGATGCCCCAACCCTGAGATCATAACCTGAGCTGAAATCAAGAGTCTGAAGCTTAACTGACTAAGCCACCTAGGAGACCCTGAACACTCAGTTGTTTTAAGAAGGATTTCTAATTATTTTTGAAGCCACTTTAAAAAAATAAAAATAAAAATAACAGGGACACCTGGGTGGCTCAGCAGTTGAAGGTCTGCCTTCGGCCAGGGAGTGATCCCAGAGGCCCAGGATCGAGTCCCACATCGGGCTCCCTGCATGGAGCCTGCTTCTTCTCTCTCTGCCTGTGTCTGTCTCTGCCTCACTCTCTCTCTGTCATGAATAAATAAATAAATAAATAAATCTTTAAAAAACAAAACACTTTTTGATGCATAAGGAAAGGACAGTCTCTTAAATCCCAGATCATATCTGTTCTAAAGACCCGCAGTGATGGATATTTCTCTGGATGCATCCACTATTCCTCACAACTAGTGCATATTCAAGTTAAATGAACCCCACTACTGTTATAGAAGCACATCCCCCCATATTAGTATTATTGTTAAAGCTTTCTTCCCCCCCCCTCTCATATAAACCCACATATGGCTGGAGAGACAGAAGAGGACAAAAGTGCAGCTATAAAGAGAATTTCCCCAGTTGCAGGGTGAAGGGTACCTTTTAATCTCTGCTCACATAGTTTAATGTTCTGCCTGGCTCACTACCTCCTTTTTTCTTATACTTTGAAACTTGCTGTGGTTTGAGACATCAACGCTGGCACAATTACTTGCTAGTTTTATAACATGGTCCCACACTGTTGGAAAAGGAGTTTCATTCTTTGCCTACTAACAATTCCTCACTGAACACAAATTCCAAAAAGATAAATCTTTGATAAGCACCTACCAGAAAGTCGTTTTGTGTACAAGTACAAAAGAATGTACCAAGACAAATTACAGGGTTCACAGCCTCTTATCCCTGGAGGCAAAAAGACTTCTAGTTCAAACACTAATGACACAGGTTTTAATGAAAGAGCTAAAAGAGCTCATTTATTTATCCATTCTGATCAGACATCACACTAAGATTAAATTCTGACTATAGTAGAGGACAAAGCAGGTCACTTCTAATCACCCTAGACTAAAGATGCCTTTCTGCTTTCTTCTTTCTTCTGAGCGATTACACCAAACCTAGAGCAGAACTATACCCACCTTCAGGCTAGAATAAACAACAAAATAGCTTATTGATCTCTGGTGTAGACCCAAACCCACAAGTCATCAGGCAAGTAGGGATCACAACGACTTGATGCAACTGACACACAAAAGTCATGCACAGGGTTTTCTGATCACACAGAAGCACACCACAGGCAATTACCACATCGAATGTGGATCAAACCTTTCTCCACCCCAAACAAAAAGAATAATACGTTAATCGGGTCGGGTGGCAAGCAATACATTTTAAAGCACACTGAAAAACTATTTTTTGGTTGTCCGTAAATGTTATGTTCGTTAAATTCATTTACTGTGATTTCTCAGGTCTTAAAAGTAACCATCGTTCAATTCCACAGATAAATGCTTTCAAAAGAGGTAAGTACTTGCTGGTGAATTACATGTTGCCTTAACTCCATCACCACACCGTCAGTGGAAGGAGTGTTTGTGGCAGACGACTTGGACGTTTTATAAGTGAAATTTACCAAAGAATGATAGCTTCTCATTATTCCCTCCTGAAGAAATAAAAAAACGCCATTCTAAAGAGCAAAGGTTCACCGCGTTCCCCGAAACACCTTTTCAATGCGTTTCACTGATAAACTAAGAACGATGAAGCCAGAAGTGGATGGAACTCCAGTCTCAAGCAATGAAGGCTCTTTCTAATTAATTCCATTTAGCTCTAGTTCAGACTCTGATGTAACATAAAGCTTAGTCTTCACACACAGGCTTCAGCTTTCCCTTAGCCTCAAAGGAGTATGTGCAACGCAATCCACAGACTGGAATGAAGCAACAGTGACAACATCCGCGGCCAATGACGGATGAAATGACAAATGAACTAGGAGTCGGGGCAGACACGTACACCCTACGGGAGAGTCTGAGGTGGGGCTGGAAACTATTCTCTGGCCTTCTCCCGCGTGCTGCTTCTGGGGAAGGGACAGGATCCAGCACGCCCGGGCTCAGCAGAGCCTCGGCCTCCAAGTGGGAAGAGAGCAGCAGGCGGCTTTCGCAGGGAGTGGGGGAGATGGGGGTTGGCGCGGTGGGAATTTCACTGGGGAGAGAACTTCCTGACCCCGGCAGGGTCGGGGGTGGCAGGACCGTCCCGACCGCGGCGAGGGCGACCTCCGCCCCCTCCTCGCAGCCGCACATCTGTGTGTGCGAGGACCGCGCAGGGGCCGGCGAGCCCGGGTCGGGGAGTCCGCCCGCGCCCGCGCCCCCGCCCCGCCCCCGCCCGCGCCCGCCCCGCGCCCGCCCCGCGCCCGCACTCCCTCGCCGGGACGCCCAGAGCCCTCTCGCGCAGCCCCGAGGGGCTGGAGGCGGGCAGCGGGCGGGAGCATCTGCGCGTGCGGGCACCCCTCGGCGCGGCCACCCCTCGCCGGCTCTTTGTCCCGCCGGCGGCGGGGGCTCTCCCGGCCCGGGAGGCCTCGGGGCCCAGGGTCGCCCCAGCTTTGTTCGGTCAGCGGGGCGCAGGGACGCGGACACTCACCGTACACTCCGGAGAGGAACAGCAAGACCAACGCAGACCTCCACCGCGGAGACTCTTTTGTGCTCCAGCGACGGGCCATAACCACGGCGGATGGAGGGAGCGAGGAGGAGATGGAGGAGGAGGAGGAGCCGGGGCCAGACGCCGCCGCCACCGAGCCCCCGGCTGCTCCCTGCGCGCTCCGCGGCGGCGGGAGGGGGAGGGGAGGGGCCGCCGCCGCCGCCGCCGCCGCCGCCCGCGCTCCCTCCCTCGGGCCCTCCCTCAGCAGCGCGCCGGCTCCCACCCCCGGCGGCGCGAGAGCCCTACGCGGGGCGGCCCTCCCGGGGACACGGGGAGGCCGAGCGCGCCCAGGCGCGAGGCGAGGGGGCGGCGGAAGCGCGACTCCGGCCTCGCGCCGCACAGGCTAGCCGGCGCCGCCACCCGCCAGACGGAGCGCGAGCCGGGACCCGCGCTCATCCGTGCGATCGGCAATCGCCTGGCCCGCCTGCCTTGGTGCCCGCCCCGCGCTCCGCCGGGCTTTCCCAGTCCCGGGCCGGGTCCTCCGCGCCTGGAGCCCCCGGAGTCAGGCAGTGCCAATCGATGAGCGAGCACGCGAACGCCGGCCGCGAGGTTCCCGAAGAGCTGGGGAGCGGGGCCCCGCAGCGGAGCTCCGCTGCAGTCCGAGGCCTGCTGGGCGCCCCTGCGGGTGGCGCGAGCACCAGCTGGGAGGCTGGGGATGGCCGCACCTGCGGGGAGAGTGGGTGAACGGAGGCTAGAACTTGGGAGTTCTCTCCGCTACCGCTGCGCGCCTCGGCTTAAATCGGC